>NC_139677.1:35842020-36502020 GCF_964106915.1 Podarcis gaigeae | reverse complement strand
TTGGCTCTTAGGCGCTTCTGGCAGCCCTTTCATTGATATGCAATGATATACAACCATTTGCAAACGCTTTGCACATATTTAATACTGAACGAATAATTATTTTTTTAAGAATAAAATTCCACCCCTCTCTTCCTGAATCTAATCCTTCAAAAGAAAAAAACAACAACAACCAACAATGTAAATCTTGTTAGGAATGTCCTAGATAAGTTTTTCTTTTTTATTTCCTTAGAACAATGGCAATATGTTAGCCAGAGTTAAGCAGTTTGGAGTCTAAGCACATATTTCAGTGGGTGATATTACTGTTTAAATAAATGGTGTTCAACTTTGCCTAGAAAATGTATAAGTGTATGCATTCATACTCAGATCCACCTACATTCTAAACATGCCAGCATTGAAACTTGACCATCTGCCTGAAACCAGCTCTTACGCCTACTGCGTTCCGTTATATTTAAGGTAAAGGGACCCCTGACCATTAGGTCCAGTCATGGCCAACTCTGGGGTTGCAGTGTTCATCTCGCTTTATTGACCGAGGGAGCCGGCGTACAGCTTCCAGGTTATGTGGCCAGCATGACTAAGCTGCTTCTGGCAAACCAGAGCAGCACACGGAAACGCCGTTTACCTTCCCGCTGGAGCGGTACCTATTTATCTACTTGCACTTTGATGTGCTTTTGAACTGCTTGGTTGGCAGGAGCAGGGACCGAGCAACGGGAGCTCACCCTGTCACGGGGATTCGAACCGCCAGCCTTCTGATCGGCAAGTCCTAGGCTCTGTGGTTTAACCCACAGCGCCACCCATGTCCCTTTCAGTTATATTTACATCTAAGTAAATGTGCATAGAATGTCTGCCAAATTTGATCCAATTTTATACGGTCAGCCCAGTATGGGGGTTGAGACGATTCATGAAATGCATGTTGTTGGGAGCATTGATGATTCTTTTACCATGTGCCTGGCTAACAACTTGATTCACATTGGCCACACCACGGCTGGCTATTTGATTTATTAATTAAAATAAGTTATCTGAGCTTTCCCACTGGGCCTTAAGGTGGTGTACAAGAACACTGAAAATATAAACTTCAAACCCTCACTAAATGAATGCAATGGAATGAGAGCTGACGGTCACTATGCAGCACTAAGTCTGGGTGGCACTGTGGTCTGAACCACTGAGCCTCTTCGGCTTGCCAATTGGAAGGTCAGCAGTTCAAATCCTGCGACAGGATGAGCTCCCATTGCTGTGTCCCAGCTCCTGCCAACCTAGCAGTTTGAAAACATGCCAGTGCAAGTAGATAAATAGGTAGCAGGAAGGTAAATGGTGTTTCCGTATGCTCCGGTTTCCATCACGGTGTTCTGCTGTGCCAGAAGCGGTTTAGTCATGTTGGCCACATGACCCGGAAAGCTGTCTGTGGACAAACGCTAGATTGGGTCCTCCCTTAAAGAGGGCACGTGTTGCGGTGAGACCTGGCAACCAAACCCTGTGTTGTGGGTGGGTAAGATTGGATAGCCACAACATCCAGTTGGTAGGTCCCTTGATGCAGGGTTTAATCAGACCAATGTTTCCCAAGATAAACGGATCAAGGGACCTATTTATGCCCATGCACATGACTCAGAGCTTCTTCTTTCGGTGCGTGCATCAGAACACCCGCCCACCTCTCCCTACTTTTAGGGCTTGTGTGTTTGACCTTGCTATGCTGTCGTGTGTCATTGGGACAGGGGCACGGCAGGAATTTTCTCCACTTGGCTGATGGCTGGTGCCATTTGGGTTTTGCCTGCCACGTAGCAAATCGTCACAACTTGTAAGGTTGTGGATAGGCTCTGGTTCAGGTGATAGGGATGGGGGAACGCTCTCGCCATCCCTTTGTGAAGGGTATTCCGTTAAAGGAATCCAGGGACTCGATTGATTTGGTCAATCCCTGTGAGGGGGTTGTGTCCATGCCTGAGTCCAGGGGGACATTTGGGTCGTGGAGATAGCCTATTCCCGGCTTTCCACTTATCCAGGTGTTCACCCTTGGCTGACCTATCCTGCTGCCCTGGGTCAGCGCTGCCTGTAAGGGTGCAGGGAGCTAGTCGAACCAGAGCCTATGAAACCGCTCACTTTCTGTAATCAATAAAGTTGTGGCCTAAATTCTGCCAAAAACCAAACCAAAATTTAAGTCTTGTCTGAATTTATTTAAGGGGTAGGTTTAAAGGTCTGAACACACAACTCCCTTGGCCTGAAAGTGATATGAGCGCTGCAACCCCATAGTGTCCTTTGACTGAACTTAACCATCCAGGGGTGCTTTATGTTATGTACTGAAGTTCTCACCCTGGGTCAGCAGGAGGATACTGTAGATAGTTTTCACTCAGGTCCACATATGCAAATAAGGAATTGAAAGTAACTTTCAGGGATTGGATAGTTACAGAAAGTTGTTACTGTTGCCTTGTAGTTGAGCTCTATATAAGCAGGCTGACTGAACCCTTCAGGCTAGTTCTGTTTTGGCCTGTGAATAAACAAGAGCTGTTTGAAGAATTGCTGTGTTGTCTGATATGTTCACCCACAACTTAACACTTTACCTTTTTTATTTAACCTTTACTAAGCAGCCACCACACTACAGAGCAGATGTTACATGGATCTACACATTCTGAATGTGTCCACTTGGCTATGTGACCTAATTCTAAAAACAAAGTCTAATAGTTAAACAGAAATAGCTCCTAATTAACTCTTTGGGACTCCAAACAAACCTGCACAGATTGTAAATCTACAGAGACTTATTACAGCACGTCCCGTCCTGCCCTTGCACACCCCAATATACTCTGGAGGGTAAAGGGAAATCTGAAAGCATAATTGGGGATGGAGACAAGGTGCATGGGGGACAGAGGGAGGAGAAACTCCACAATGACTTTGTTGTGTGAAACCCTGAGGGTGATAATAGTGATAATACTATCCCTAGCATTATCTGATATGTAGGAGGCACTTTGGTTCAAGTGATGTAGGCAATTTAAAATCAAGGCTGCGCATAAATAATATTGTTTGGGACAGTATTTACAACTAAAACCCATGCCTGTTTTGAGCCATAAAAACCAGTCAAGGAATTTGAGTCTCTTGGTTGGCTGGGGCTGTTCTAACTTTCTGAAGCTGGTATGCTCTCAATGCATGTAGGGGGGTGGAAGTCACACGAGCCAGCTGAAGTTGAATCCAGACAAGGGTGAAGTAAAATGGAAGATTGTCCGAAAGTTGCAGCTGCTGCAGAATGCAACAGGCTTTATGAAAATTGAATCCTTCTGAGTATATTCCTGCTGTTTGGGCTGAAATATATAATTCGAACTTGAATTTTATTTAATTGTAATTGATTTGTGTGTTTTTTCCTGCTTGAATATTGTTCTCTGTCACAAACCATCAGGATCTAATGGGCAATAAACTTAAACAAATAATGGTAGTTCAGCCAATTAAAGAGCATGAAATGACTCATCAGTATGTGATCCAAAGAGTGATAAAGCTGAAATCAAGCCACATAGTAACAAACTTTTGATAAGCTGAATGTGGTTCAATATTATCCCAATATTGCAAACATGTTTGCAAACATGATAGGGGAAGAAGAAGGAAATATTGGAGCAAATGTTCTATGGTTTGTAGTTTAAATTGGCATCACTGCTGATGTGAAATGCCTTTTTTCTCCCTTCTTTAAGTGACTACACACAGGACATACAGTTGCAATTAGGATGCTTTTAAACCTACATGAAATGCAGACTGGAAGTTTTGCACATGTTGTTTATGCAAACAAATCAAGAGTTTTGATCAAAGCTTAGGCGAGAGAACATAAGTCTCGCATACTTCCTGGGGTATAATTTGATGAGGGAGAAGATCCCCACAAACTGTTCAGTGAAGGCTAAGCTGCAGCAGCTTTGCAGCCATTACTTCAGCCACCCAGATAATGTGGGACAAAAGGGTCCACCTGACCATGAAGTTTTGATCTTGACCACTCAGAGCCGTAGAATCTGGAGAGACATAGAGCGGTAGCTGACTAAAATGTTTAATCAGCGTAAGGATTTCCACTTACATAATGGAAACTTGTGGTTCAAGGACCCGATTCCCCCAAAGTGGAATGAATACACAAGGACACGTGATATAAGGTTAATGGGCAAGAAAAGGCCACAACTTTATTGATTACAGCAAGTGAAAGGTATTGGCTTAGGCATTGGATTACGTCAGCTGACTGACTCCACCCCCTCAGAAACAAGGGGGGTTTATTCACCAGTAGGTGGAGCCTGTTGATGCTAATCCAACTATAGGCTCTCCCCTGATGTCACTGAGGGTTGTGCCATGGCCTCCCGCCAAGCAGGCATCGGACTGAATACACGATCGCCAGATTCCTTTAACGGAATACCCCCCAAAATTGAAGGCATAGGCGATGGCCACACCTAGCTCTTCGACACCACAACACATTATTACAATGCCTAACCTACCCACCAATACCACGAAAGTTGTGACGATTGCTACGAGGTAGGCGAAAAAACCAAAAAGCCTAATGCCAAATGGAAAAATTCCTACCACGCCCCCCGGACAACCAGGGCGACCAACCTAATGTCCATAGCAAGGCCAAGGAAAACTAAGACCCTGAGCTAAAAGGGAGTGGAGGTTGGGTGACACGCGACGGGACGACGAAGAGTGAGGCCGAGGAGGGGCTGGTGTCGCAGCATATAGGCTGCTGTACACGTCCCCTCGGAGACACCTGGTTGGGTGCCTGCCAATGGGCGTGGGCACCAGCCAGGTGAGTGGAAGGCAGGGGGCTAACGCCCCCTGCTAGAGGTGGAGCTTGGGTTCCCGCCCACAACCACTCTCCTCTCTTCCAGGAGGAGAGTCTTTCTCTTCTCCTCCTATGTACACCCCATGTACTCCCCAAATTTGTTCTGGTGGGTTGGGGGAATCCCAAGAACAGATTTAAGAGGGTTGGGGGGAGAGGGAAGAAGTTCCACTGTGCAAGCAGAAATCCTTGTGGTGACAGAACACTTTATTTAGCACCGAATTGCAGACAACCCAAGAAGGTTATTTAATTCAGCCCGTATTGCAGAGGCAGCAAACCAATGCAGTATTCTGATTTGTTGTGAATCAGCTGCATGTTGGGAAACATACCAAGTTCTAATAACATTAGAAGTGGCTATTTATTTATTTATTTATTTATTACTATTGGCTGACATTAATTTTGATTTCATTTACGTTGCCTATTAAAAGAAACCCTCCTTGGTTTGAATAAAAATAATATAATGATGGTTGTCAACAACTGCAGTTGCCTCTGGCTTCGCCACCACTCAGCAATGTACATGGATCACAACAAATATTGAAATGAAGAAATAGAAAACCACATTCAAAAAGGTTCCCCTGCGTCATACAGCATGGAAGTCAACATATACCAAAGGTAAGCATTGGTTTTCTTATGTCCAACCAAATCCAATTAGACCTATTTTGCATAATCTGGCCTATTTTTATTATTATGATTCCTTTCTTTGTTGGCATAGCCAAGTGACACAACTTGAAGAGTGACTGATCCAGGTCTCCTAATGAACAAAACGAGCTAATTTGTAGTGTAGATGGAGGGTAAGAATTCCAAAGCGATCGTGATACTTGAAGAAAAACATTTAATTTACCCAACTGCCCATATTATGCAGTCCCCTTTGCGTGAATAACAGTTCTTTGCTTTCAGGCATGATATCCTGATATTCCATTTGGTGATTGAACTCATTTGTTTTCACCAAACAAGAGAGCATCCTCTTTCTCCCCTTCCTCCCAAATACCCTTGCTTTGAATAAGGAAACGATCAAATCCAAATCCCGGGTTAACAAGTGCCAATCACAGCCCCAGAACCCTTTTCTTTTCTGACTTGGCAACAAGTTCCCTCAGCCTTAGCAAACAATTATCATTCAGCACTGTTTTTTTTTTAATATAAAAAAAATGGATTCTTGAGTTGACGAGAGCAGCCCTCCCTCGGCTGGTGAGGTCCTGCCATGGGAAGCAATTACCGCAAGATGCCAGCTGACAGACTCATTCCGTGGAAAGTCAGGTTGTCTTGATCCTCAGGCACTCTCTAGGCAAATTGTATCCTCACACTCATCTCAAACCTCTTACGATCTGTTGGCTTCTATCAGGAAAAATGGATTGTTCCCTTTGTTTCTGTGGCATTTGATAGAATAAAACTGGACATCCTGCCTGCACAATAAGGAGATTTAATTTCAAAATTCTCACTCCAAAATGCTGCGGTATCATAAAGGAAAGAGCAGCAAAAAAAGAAAGAAAGAAAGAAATGAAGATTGCTGCCTACCTAGGGAACATTAGGAGAACGCAGCCAAGTTGACAGCTTTTACATGTGTAAAAGATCCAAATTCCATTAGCAGAGGCCTTTCTCCCATGATAATCATTTCCATTTCCCCCATAATTTTCTATTGGTTTGGAGTATTGCATTGATTTAATTTCATCTGGCACATTATATTTTGTTGTTGTTGTAGTTGTAGTTGTAGTTGTAGTAGTTGTAGTAGTTGTAGTAGTTGTAGTTGTAGTTGTAGTTGTTGTTGTTGTTGTTGTTGTTGTAGTTGTAGTTGTTGTAGTTGTAGTTGTAGTTGTTGTAGTTAGTTGTACTTGTACTTGTAGTTATAGTTAGTTGTAGTTGTAGTTGTAGTTGTTGTAGTAGTTGTAGTTGTAGTTGTAGTTTGTAGTTGTAGTTTGTAGTTGTAGTTGTAGTTGTAGTAGCAGTTGTTGTTGTTGTGCAATTCTTGATATTCCAAGATGGGCAACTGGGAAGGAAGGGGAAATGGTTATTCTAATTGTGTCTCTCAACATGAGTCTGTTCAAATGGCAATTAGGTTTTCCCTCCCCCAGATTTGGAAAAGTACATATACGTAGCCAATTCTGGCGAACACAAATCATTGGCTTTAGAAGTTAACTGAAAGCCATTAGCCATAATTGCTAGAAGCGGACAATTCGGTTGTTGTAACTTTGGCTAAATAAGCCAACTCTGAGCCATATGCTCCATCTCAAATGCAAGCATCGCTTGCAGGAGGTTGACAACATTGTCCTTGATGTGGTGGTACAATGGAGAGAAGACCATAGGTATATGGTAGAAATAATGATGGGCTAGAGGGGCCAGCGGTGGGATTCATATGTTTGATACAGCAAACTGTTGCTTCAGTGTCTATAGCAATGGATGAAACTGTCAATTTCAGTTTCACTCAGTATCTTATTTTTCTGTCAGCTTGAAATCCACTTCATCATATTTCCACATCAGTTTGCATTTTTAAAAAAATCCTCATGAGACCTCTGTTCAATTTTGCTTAATATGCGCTGTGTTTGCAAGCAATTTTGTCTAATATAGAAAACTTTGCATGCTACCTTCACTAATATTTGTATTTTTATAAGCTTTTTGGTATACATTTTTTGGTCGGAGAACTGAATCACAACATTTGGAGATTTGGGAGAATGGTGACTTTTAAAAAATAGGTGTTCTTTCTGTGTGTGTGTGTGTGTGTGTGTGTGTGTGTGTGTGTGTTTTCCAGGAAGTGGAAGTTAGAGAGGCTTGCATTGAAATGTGAACTGAACCAGACATCTTCTCCTTCCCTAGCTACACATGTCCAATTTTATATTAGATGAACAGTGAAATCAGTTGTGCAAGATGAACACACTCACCGTCTCAAAATTTAGAGGGGTTTAATCTAGTACTTGCTGATGTGAAAGTAAGTAGGAAGGGAGCGTCTCCTTCATTTTGGCTGAAGTCCAGGAATAAACATCTCTGATGTCATCATCAGTGCCTCTCTTTGCTCACATTCTAGCACACATAGGGAGTAGGATGGCAATTTGCACATCAACAAAAAAAGGAGACAAAAGAGCATGCTAATTTATGTGTATAGATGAACATATATCATTTTTTTCCATGTATAAGACACCCCCACGTATAAGACCGCCACTATTTTTGGAGACTTGAATTTGAGAAAATGGGGGGAGATGGCCCAGAGTTGCTGAGCTTTTGGGGGGGAGGGTTGCCCAGACCGATAAACTCTGCCAATTGCATGCATCACAAAAGCCACTAAGCATTTGCCCAATCGCCACCAGCAGCCGCCAAACACACAAACAACTGCCACAGCGGAAGCCAATCCACAGCAGCCCTTGCTGCAGCCACCAATCACCAACCCAATTGCCGCAGCAGCAGCCAATCCAAAGCAGCCCTTGTCACAGCCACCAATCACCCACCCAATCGCCACTGACAACCTCCTGCTCACGGCTGCAACCAATCGCCCATCCCCCCCTGCACTATCCATGTATAGGACAAGCCCTGATTTTGAACATTATTTTAGAGTTAATAAAGCTAGTCTTATACATGGAAAAGTACGGTACATTATTTATTTGAAATAAATAAGGTCAGGAAATAGAAACAATTGCTTTAATTTGAACAGAAGCACAGTACATCTCATCACAGACGGGTAGCTGTGATCACATGACTTGTGCACCCTGGTCAGTTTGTCATCCAGCTGTTGATGGCTTTACTGCACCCAGTGAGCTGCTTATACATGCAAATAGGTCTGAGGTAAGTTTTGGTGTCTTGAAGGTGTCAGTGTCTTCCTTCATCTGGAGCAAATGGTACTACTGCATTTCTGTACTGGACTGGTGGAAGAGGGAGGAATTTTCAACCTCTCTCCCATATGAAAGCTGCTGGTTCCCAACACAGAAAGCTACAGTCCCTTTCCTTTCTCTAAGCTCTCAAGGCACTATGAAAAATGGTTCAAGAGGAGAATGGAAACAGAGAGAGAGAGAGAGAGAGAGAGAGAGAGAGAGAGAGAGAGAGAAGGGTAGAGGGGGAGAAGACTCATAGAAGTCTGGCATATTATTACCTAAGATCACTGCGCTACGACAAGTCAGTCCACATTTGAAATGCCATTCACATCCAGCAGTGATCTGTGGACTTTTATTTAATCTTTGACAATTTCTGACAAAGAATTTCTTAACTATTCTTCCTGATTGTCTTCTTTTTTTGTTCCACTTTTATTTCCCCTGAAATCTATTTTCATTTTCTCCCTTTTATTTTATTATTAGTCATGCTTTGCGTTCCATGTGTGCTGGGTATACCCTCAGAAAGCCTTTTAACCTGGCTGATGAGCTACAACTCTCCAAATCTCACAAGCCTACAGGGTTTCCCACCTTAATTAATTAGTAACCCCTTCCGTGTCCTCTTAAACTGGGTCATGAATTAATTTGAAGCTAATTATGCATCGTTGCCTTTCATTTCACTGATGATTTCTCTCCCCTCCCCGGTGTCCAGCGGCTATAAACAATCTGGTGATGACACCACATAAAAAGCAACAGGGTGTTGTCAGGTAAGATATTTTATTGAGCCACTGTCTGTTGATGGAGGATGAGAAAAGCTTTCCAGCTTTCCAGAATTCTCCATCAGGTCCGGAAGATGTGAGGAAGTGGCAGATGAAATGCAAGAAGCCATTACATTATTCATAAGCAGCGTGTGGCAGAAGAATTAGGAGGTGAGATAGTTGACTCTTTGAACTATACTGGTTAATTTTATAATAACTGTTCTTTAGGCGCTAAGAAGCTTGAAACACATGTGAAGAGGATCTGTGACATAGTTCTGTAAAGAGCCCTATCTGGCATGAAGTTGCCTAGGCCTCATGATTGTTCTGTCAAAATCTGTGGTTTGCAGTCTAGAAATCTATGCACCATATATTTAAAGCACTATGATACCTTTTAACAGTCATTGCCTCCCCCAATGAATCATGGGATCTGTAGTGTGTTAAGGGTGCTGTTTCCTTCTCAAAGCTATACAGTATTTTTTGCTCTATAAGACTCACATTTTCCTTCCTAAAAAGGACGGGGAAATGTGTGTGCGTCTTATGGAGCGAATGCAGACTGCGCAGCTATCCCAGAAGCCAGAAGAGCAAGACGGATTGCTGCTTTCACTGTGTAGCGTTCCCTCTTGCTGTTCTGACTTCTGAGATTCAGAATATTTTTTTCCTTGTTTTTCTCCTCCAAAAACTAGGTGCTTCTTATAGAGTGAAAAATATGGTAATTCCCTGTGTTCCATGGGAAAATGGGGGGGACTGGTAACACTCTAAGAATTGTAACTCTGTGAGGGGAATAGGGATCTCTTGACAACTTTCAGTACAGCTTACAAACTATGCTGTGGCTGTTAAAATGGTATCATAGTGCAGATGTGGGCCATGACATATTTAAAACACTGACAAGCAATTAAAAACATGAAACACATCTAATGCTTCACCATAGATCAGTTCATCAGTTCATAAATTTACTTATTGTCTCCTTCTGAAGTTGCTTCCAGGAGGCCATGTTTGTTCAGAGAAGGTCTAAAGTGAATCAAGCTCACAAGGGATTACAGTCTTCAGATTTTGAGGGGCAATTTCTGTAATATGTTGAGAAATGTGCTGCCATGATCACAGTAATCATAATCAAGAACTGGCAGTGGCATCTACACAGAGGTTCTTTCATGTGAGCCATGTTCTGTGTCCATGAATCATGTCTGTGTTTGGGGAAGACATTCAGAGAACATAACTATGAGGTGATATTCAATGCAGCTTCTGTCAATCCGGGATGTCCCCCTTAAAATGGGACAGTTTCACGGTATGTGGAAGTCACTTCATGGGAGTGAGGAGGACCATCTTGTCTTTTGCCTCAGGAAGCCAAATATATTGGGCCAGATCTGCCCAGTTTTTCCTCAACACTGTTTCACTGAATAGGAGGTAAGGCTTTATTTGAATATTCTGATACATCACAGACAAAGGATGCAATCCCAGCTCATCACCTGGCTCTCTCCCTATTTCAAAGGATTTCTTGGAGACAGTGGACTGTGATCACTTGCTTGTGATATATCAAATAAGTCACATGCATAGTTGTCACAACAGCAACAAAACATTATCAAAGTGTGGCTTCACCATTGTAGTTTTTCATCTGAATTCACATTAACTAACAATATCATCTGCGTAAAATAGTTCTGAATTGAAGCTCTGTGAATGATAAACGTGATTATTTTTTATTAGGAAATTTTTTGCCTTCTGCATTGCTTATTTGAATTGTGGTGCTCTGAGTTGTGTGTTGTGTGGTACAAAAGAGATACATCCATATGATGTTTATACTGTGAAGCTCATATTTGAACGCACAGTTAAGAGCCATCGTTTGTGTTGTGCTGTGATGCCAGATTCAAATTATTTTAATTGATGGCTTCTGTGTGCCTAATTTATTACTGCAATTATCATGACAATTTAGAGGGGATAAATGGAAACCTATAAGAATTTAATGTAAGAAGCTGTAATTAGTCTGCTTGAGAAGAGTGCTTAGGAAGGGTTAACACATATCTGAAAATCCATTAAGCCAATTATAACAATACAGCGGCAGAAAATGAGCAAATATATCCAGAGTATTAACATAAGTATACTCTAAGCATACAAACCCACACTTTTTTTTGGATAATTTAATAAACACATCAAGATTACCCATGTAGAGGATCCCTTAATCATCATAATGAAAAGCCGTGGTTTAGAACATGGATTGGTATGAGAACTGATACAGTAGCAGGGCAATGAAATTGTTGTGATTGTGTAGTTATAAAGCAGCAGTCAAGCTGAAGGAGGTACGTGCATGTGTGTGTGTGTGTATGTTTGAGCAGGGGAGAAGGGTAGATTGCAAGTCATGGAAGGCTGGCTTTTGGAGCTATTCTTCAAACTGCCAAAATGTGTCCCAGTGTAATTAAAAAATAATAATAAGAGGGAGAAAGACAGCAGTTGCTATCACCTATTTACTGTCAAATTAATTCAGCCGCTCCTGAGATACCTTCTGTATCAGGAGACCGAGGGTGTCACTCTCTTTACGATCCATCAGGAGAAGTGAGAGCGCTGTTCTGTTTGATGGCTCTGATAATGGGAAGAAGCTAAGCAATTGCAACAGATACATCATAGATTTTCTCATAATTACCTGACCTGTTACACCGTGTCACTCTGCCGCCAAACACACTGTTTTTATGTCAGAAGCTGTATGGGCATTCTTTACTTTGATCATTCCATATTCTGCAGATGTCAGCATTACTGTATTTTAATTGACTCTGGGGTAGCATTAAAAAGCACCTTCTATTTCAGTTGCTTAGACCTGATGAGACTGACAACCTGGCATTTATGAACATTAGGCCAGCATGGTAACTATGTCAGGATCAGTGTGTTTTCCTGTAATCCCATAGGAAGTCATAACAAAATGATGATCGTAAAACAGCGATGCAACTGTCTTTGGGATGGCCATCTCTGACATTTTCTAGCCATAGGTATGATAAAGCCTTCTCAATGATAAATACTTAGGTGCATCTTCCTCCTTGTGATGTGAAATAATTTGATGACGTTGTGGATCAGAAATGTATCTGTGGTGGTTAGGGGAAAGGTGCAAAAAAATATCCCTTCCAAACAAAGATAATTGGCACACTCTCAGCATGCCAACTTCTTTAACATGTTTGTTTTCTGCTGTGCCCAAAGGGGGGAAATCTAAACTGTAGGCCATATCGCCATACAAACGAGGAGCTGGAAGGCACCAGAAAGATATCTTATATAAATCTCTCAGAAGGATAGAATCTAGACTGGTGACTGTGAGTGGCTGCCAAGACCATATAACACCGGTCCTGAAAGGCCTGCATTGGCTCCCAGTACGTTTCCGAGCACAATTCAAAATGTTGGTGCTGACCTTTAAAGCACTAAACGGCCTTTCCCAGTATACCTGAAGGAGTGTCTCCACCTCCATCATTCAGCCCAGACACTGAGGTCCAGAGCCAAGGGCCTTCTGGCGGTTCCCTCACTGCAAGAAGCGAAGTTACAGGGAACCAGGCAGAGGGATTTCTTGGTGGTGGTACCTGCCCTGTGGAATGCCCTCCCATCAGACGTCAAGGAAATAAACAACTACCTGACTTTTAGAAGACATCTGAAGGCAGCCCTGTTTAGGGAAGCTTTAAATGTTTGATGTTTTATTCTGTTTAATATTCTGTTGGGAGCCACCCAGAGTGGCTGGGGAAACCCAGCCAGATGGGCTTGGTATAAATTATTATTATTATTATTATTATTATTATTATTATTATTATTATTATTGAATCACCAATAACTAATCACAAATAACCTCCCAAGCAATGGACACAATCCATTTCCCATTATCTGTTCTTCTGCTTCTAGCGTCTAAGCATAAGAACAGCAACAAGGTGAGATTAAGAATTCAAAAGGCCCATACTATGCCACCACCAGCCCAGTACAGTATTTAGTTATTCAGATCATGTGGCCATTGATACACTTAACAAAAATATATGCACAGAATATTGAGGGTCTTGCATGCCCCAATCTGGATTCCCAAGCGGGGTGAAAAGCAGCTGCACAAGATTTGGAGCAGGAAAGCTGCCAGCAGAGAAAGGGCTAAGTAGCTCATCCCTCTTGCTATTACTACACTTTTCAGAATTATGCCCCCTCAAAGCTGCTTTTCAATTAAACCAAGAGCTCCCAATGCTTCTTTACATGTGTTTGTAGGTAATGTGTAATTGGCTCCTCAGTGTTTCAGCAACATTATATATCAACCAGTACCTATCTGGTACTTCGTCATCAGTCTAGAGACTTCCTTCTTTCAGACGAATAAACATTTCCAGTTCCTAGTCAATTGAGGATATCTGTCTATCTATCCATCTATCTATCAAAGAACTATCTATCATCTATCTATCATCTATCTATCTATCATCTATCATCTATCTATCTATCATCTATCATCTATCATCTATCTATCTATCTATATCTATCTATCTATCTATCTATCTATCTATCTATATCTATCATCTATCTATCTATCTATCATCTATCTATCATCTATCTATCTATATCATCTAACTATCATCTATCTATATCTATCTATCTATCTATCATCTATCTATCTATCTATCTATCTATCTATCTATCTATCTATCTATCTATCATCTATCTATCTATCGATCGATCTATCTATATCTATCTATCTATCTATCTATCTATCTATCTATCTATCTATCTCTATCTATCTATCTATCTATCTATCTATATCTATCTATCTATCTATCTATCTATCTATCTATCTATCTATCTATCTATCTATCTATCTATCATCTATCTATCTATCTATATCTATCTATCTATCTATCTATCTATCTATCTATCTATCATCTATCTATCTATCATCTGTCTATCTATCATCTATCTATTGTAGTCTTTCGGATTTACAGTGGCAAAAACAGTACAGTCATAGACCTGATTGACATTATTTTTTATCCATTAGAACAGTGTTTCCCAAACTTGGGTCTCCAGCTATTTTTGGACACCATCCAAAAACCACTGGTCCTGCTAGCTAGGGATGATGGGAGTTACTGCATTACAGTAACAACCTCGGAATCATCATCATGTAATAATAATTTGAAAGGTCAGGTGTATCGAGGTTTACATCAAACTCTCTGCTGCAAGACCATTGGACACCATAGTAGATACAATGCCCAGGAACTGCTTATGCCTTATGATATTGCCCTCAAAAAAGATGTCATGGTTTTCTCAGTTGTCACATAATGTGGTCTTCAAATTGCAAAACAGATATCACTAAGAAGCCAGGCACAATTGCCTTCTTCATGGACACATTTATTCTAAATGTGTTGTCTTGACCAGGGGGTATCCAGCTAGGGGGTATCTAGCTGTTAACATGTAATATGTTAAATAGCCCCCAGGTCTGGGTTGGGGAACCTTAGGCCTGGGACCCCATAGAGCTCCCCAGGCCTTTGGGACTCTCAAGGCTGCATCCTCGCTCCCAAAACATGCATCTTACCAGCCCTGCTCTGTATCCAGCTAGAGTGTGACCTCTCATTTTAATAATACCTCTAATTTTCCTAGATGGAGAGACACGTGGGCTGTTTGAGTGTGTAGAAATCACTGACTTCTGCATGGCTCAAATGTAGCCTAAGACACAAAAGTAAGTATCACATCCATTGCTCCACCTTTTTGCCTCTGGCCCTGCCCATCATCCACATCCCTTGGAAGGTTGTCCACAAGAGAATGTGGCCCTTGAGCTGAAACATATTTCCCATTCCTAACTTAGATCAAGCTTCTCACTATGATTCTATGCTGAATTTCCTGCATTGCAGGGGGTTGGACTAGATGACTAGTGGGGTACCGTCCATCTCTACAATTCTAAAGGCAGTAACACTATCATCATGAGAAGTCATTCCTAAGAAATATCCAGAATGTGAAAGTGACAAGATATAACTTCACCAAACGTCTGTCTGGGAGTATATCCCCATATGAATATTCTACTACCAACTGCCTAAAGAGGTGGGTGGGTTTTTAAAAAAATGCTAGGAGACAAGTATCTGCTGAAGACCATTCAATAAACACAAAATCCATACCCCCAACTGACGGACGCATACAAAGCAAAAGTCATTTTCTTTCCCTCTCATTTGATGTCTGTTCATTGAATGTACATCGAGGTACAGAAATACTGGAGGACTGGCCCCAAACTCCCACAAGACATTCTGAGTCTTCCAAAGGGCTCTGGATCAGTGTTATATATCAAAAAGCTTTAATAAGGAGAAAAAATGCCGAATAAAGTTGAATTTTGTTAATGCTTGAACTAAATATTGTCAAATGACCTAAACATAATTTCTCTTTGTGTCAAATGTGAAGAGAATACATTTGAGGTTCTCAATTAGTATAATGAATACACCAAGGATTCTAATATTGCTTCTTGTTAAACTTCTTGAGATTTATCAAGACTGATATGAATTTATATCAGAGACTGTCAGGACTGTTTAGTTTGCGGAGCCTTTAGCAAAAGCCCCAGTTTTTGAATTATAAAAATATTGCTTAGATACAATATGGCAGGATGATTTCCTTCCTTCCTTCCTTCCTTCCTTCCTTCCTTCCATCCATCCCAGTGGAGCAGCCTTCAAGACCCCATACATCTCCATGCTATACAAGACTTAATAGAGCTATTCTGATATTAAAATAATCACATACTTTTGTAAAAAGCAAACAAACATACAAACAAACTGGACTGTCCATTCATCATTGAATCTGATTCGACCCAAGTCCAAGCTCATTTTCATGCAAAGCTCAAAGTATTTAGCTAGAGCCAGACAGGTCCAGGTTGGTTAATATGGAGTGCTTAGTAAGAGGCACCACTTTCCTCTGAAGGTGCAGTTCAGGGATGCCACCTTGAATAAAATATTGGGGGGCCCAAGTAAGCATCACCCCACATAATTGATCACATGATGCAGCACCCCCCACTTGAATGGCACTGCCCATCAACTTGGGGGAGCAGCCACTTCAAATATTTTGTTGGGGAAGCTGAAGGGACCTCGGTCCTAGGAGGTGGCTCCTGTGGTGCAAGTCAAGCTATTGGTTCGGTGGCCACTAATGGCCACTGTCTAGAACCTCTGCAGAGGTTTCAACCTGACTTCAGTCATCCATCCTTTGCCAGCTTCCAGGTGAGCTATTTCAAGATAGGCCTGCTGACCCCACCAACAAGAGCAGCCCATTCTGTTTTGTCTGATCTTGCCAGAAGCCACAGCAGCCACGTGAGCGCAGTGGCAATGAGAGTGCCACCCCATGGGATTCCAGCCTCTCCTTCTTCAGTTCCCTTCATGCGCAGGATGGCCCTGCCTTACCGGCATTCTTGTTGCATTTTGCACTAGTTTTGATTTCTGGACTGTCCTCAAGAGCAGCCCCATATAGAGCACATTACAGTAGCCCAACCTGGTGATTACCAGAGTGTAGATAACCATGGCCAATACATTTCCTGCATCATTTATTTCTTACTCCCCCAATTTCTGTGCAATTTTTTCCTCCTGGTTCTTCCAGCTCCCTGTTTTTTTCTGGGTCACAGTCTCCAGCATGAAGGAATGAGACTTACAGAAGCCAAGAAACCAACCCTCCCTTTGAAATGGTATTCTGCTTGGTACAATCTATACATCCTTTTGCTTTGTTTATCAGGGATGACATTCATTAAGGAGTTGACTGGGATTTTATTCTTAATTAAGAAGTGTTGCTAAACCTAAAAAGCTAGGAAACTCTTCAATCCAGCAATCTCTCCTTACAAGAACCTTAGATCTGAGGTATCTTTCAGCTCACACGTCATATTTACTTTGATCCAGTGTGTCAATCTTAAGTGATTTGCCTTAACTGACTTAAACATTGCTTAGGAACCATAGAAAAATTGAAACTGACCAGAACAAGGACAAAATTCAGACATCATGTTTATAGAACAGGAAAGGGGGCAGATAGGTGTGGGCCGCCTACCATACAAATAGGGACAGGCAGATCTGATATATGGTGAAGTACATATCTTGATTTTTGATCTGGCTTTCACGTTATTACAATGTAAAGATTTAAAACAGGGCAGGTATTCTTTAGATGTTGAATGCCGAGCAACGCAGAAGTAGCTTTCTGCTACAAGACCTCTTTATCTCAGAAAGCTTTCCCTTGGATAAGGAGTGACAGCAGTGCCAAATAAGCTCTTGAGAACAGTTGCTTAGGGGATATGCCATATGGCAACTCGTGAAAAGTGCCAGAGTATGAGGGATGGCAAGCCATGTGAGGGAGAAATTGGGAAGGAAATTACTCCCACTCTCTGCACCTGCTTTCTGAAGACATCAAAGGAAACAGAAGTCTACTGGAATTCGTCAATGACATTCAAGGCTGCTTTTTTTTTTTTTAAGGTAGGCAACTCAAAGACTCGTTTCAATGTCACCCTGTTTCCTACATAAAGGTGCCTGATATTATTTGGGGCTCTCTAGAGAGAGATTTCTACAACCTCTTGATTTTGATCCAGAGGTGTACTAATTTATTCCATTGACCAATACATTAAATCATTCACATTGTGTGTGTGTGTGTGTGTGTGTGTGTGTGTGTGTCTATGTATGTACATTGATATATTTCTCTCATACACATGTGTATATGAAAGACTTGCGGCATCTTAAAGACAAAGACATTTAACCAGATTGTGGAAGCTGTTAGGCAAGGTAAGACTCCCGTCAGGTGGCAGTCAAACTTTTCAGCAATAATGGGGATTGCTTGTTTATAGAGCCAAAGAGAGGAGGTGGGCAGGTAATTGGCCTCCTTCATCCTTCTCTTTGATGATCATGTCATGATTGTTTCTGAAGCTCCAAAAAGCATGACGTTTGTGTGGCTGAGTTTAAGGATATTGCTTATGCACAATTTCAGTTCATTCAGAGTAATGGAAACACTCTATGCAAAGGTCTAGTCTAGTGTTTCGGCCATGAGGACAACCCAAAAGCACTGAAAGGATTACTGCTGGAAGGTGATACACTATTAAGTAATGTAGTGGAAACATTCATTGACTTGGGCATGACAAGCCTTCAGTTCCCCTTCATTACTTCCATCCATCCAGTCCATCCATCCGTCCATCGACCCACCAACCATCTGACCAACCATGCATCTGATGAAGTAGGCCCTGGTCCATGCAAGTTAGTCCATTTCTTAGTCTTAGGACTCATGGTTTTAATTTAACCAAGTATTATTAGTATTTTTTATCACGTCTTCTCTTTTTAAGCTTTGTTACTGGCCCTGACTACTTGAGAACGTGTGGTTTAGATATGGGAAAACAAGCTATGTTCTGAGCCTTTATTTCATAGATTAAGGACTCAGAACATATTCTAACTTTATTTACTGTGAAATAAGTCTAGTTTAACAGGGTATGACTTACTTCAGAGAAAACAAACTTAGAACTGGAGTAACACACAATAAGGACAGTAAGAAAATGATTTAATTCCTATTCTAGAGACTATCAACAGAAAATATACATTTAGAAGAAAACTGGTAAGCGTATGGTAGCAATAACCAAGAACTGTGTGCTCAATACTCAGAAAATCTTTCATTTTGCTATAAAAACAGGATCTGGTAGACTGTTTTTCCTCAGGTTAGTCTTTTGCTACATTCAGCTTGATAAAAAAAATGCAAAATATTTTCTGGGAATCAAAATGAATAAAGTCTGTCTTCCCAACGTGAACTTGTTTAAGAGTTTCAAAGGCTGCCGAGCTCGACATACACCATCAAGTGCCAACCCCACAACTTTAAAACTTTTATTTTAACATAGAACAGAGAGCAAATATTTTAAATCTCTCTCTCTCTCTCCCAGACTTGCAAAGTCTTGCCAGAAATGCCCATTTAAAATAGAGAGTATTCCCAATTTAAGTTCTTCTTTCAATCAAGGCCAGAGGCCAAAACCTAAAAAGACAAGAGAACCTGAACTCTCCTGGGATGTTAGGCTTCTGCATTATTCCATCTTAGATGTGCTAGTGTAAGATGTTAACAGCCGAAATGGCTGTGTCAGGAATATCGGCTCTGACAATGTCCTTTGTAACTCTAATTTTGTACACTTACAGTACTGAAAACCGTAAAGAAGAGAATGAAAGGGAAAAATACAGCCTCCTTTCACTATCTTTCTATCCACTCATGTGGATACAGAAACATGGATAAGAAATGCAGGTCAACCACCCACTCCAGTGCCTTTACAGTGAATAAGTAAATTTTGTGTGAAGTATTATTATTATTATTATTATTATTATTATTGACATTGATTTATTAATTACTTTCTAAACCACTGTGTCAAGGCAATTTACACATTAGGTAATTAAAAACAGTGAAAAAACACAAACAACAAATAAATTAAAAATGACTAAAACCCTAACAAGTGCTAAAGCCCCATTTATCTAGCGGGGAGTGCTGCATTTCAGAGAGGATATGCACATAATATGCAGCTGTTGTGTTTGATTCTATTTTGGTAGTTTCCAGTTGTTCAGCTATATATTTCAGCCCTTCCAAGCAGAACACCATCTGATTTTGTGGAGTTCATTGCATGCCATCCATCCTCTTTTCTACTGCCTTGAAACATACCAAGGTTCAATATTTCACTTAGAAAATTTATTTGTTTCATAAGATACAGCTGATATTCTACAAACATAGATTTGTCGCCAGCTGCTCTTAAGAAGCAGATAGCATTGCCTGAATTTCAAGGGAGATATATTCAAATGCTGCATTTTCCAGATTGGTGTTTTGGTTTTTTTAATCAGTGGGTGTTGAACTACATGGATACCAAATGCCGGCTTTCTATGTTTTGCAGAAGTGCTCAATTAGTTTTGAGTACCCATGCCATTAAATCAGGGGAATAGGGCAAGGCTATAGAAAATGCCCTTTTAAAGAGAGTCTCTGCTGTCATGGTCAAAACAAAAAAAATTCCTTCCAGTAGCACCTTAAAGACCAACTAAGTTAGTTCTTGGTATGAGCTTTCGTGTGCATGCACACTTCTTCAGATACACTGAAATAGAAGTTTCCAGACCCTTCTATATAGTGAGAAGGTGGGGATGGGTATTACTCAGAAGGGTGGTGGGAATGGGTGATTGGCTGATAGCTGTGATGAGCCTGTTGACGACTCTTAACGACTGCAATAGGTCTTACAGGAAAAAGCAAGGGGTGAGAAGGTGAAAAATGGCTTTGTCATGTATAATGAGATAAGAATCCAAGGTCTTTGTTCAGACCAGGTGTCTCCATGGTTTTAAGTTTGGTGATAAGTTGCAATTCAGCAGCTTCTCTTTCCAGTCTATTTCTGAAATTCCTTTGTAGTAAAACAGCTACTTTGAGATCTTGTATAGAATGTCCTGGGAGATTGAAGTGTTCTCCTACTGGTTTCTCTGTCTTGTGATTCCTGATGTCCGATTTATGTCCGTTTATTCTTTGGCGTAAGGTCTGGCCTGTTTGTCCAATATAGAGAGCTGAAGGACACTGTTGGCATTTGATGGCATACACAATGTTAGACGATGAGCAATTAAATAGTCCCGAGATGGTATGTGTGATGTTGTTGGGGCCAGTAACGGTGTTGTCCGGGTGTATGTGGCAGCAAAGTTGGCATCTGGGTTTATTGCAGGTTCTGGTGCCAGTGTCCGTGTTAGGTCTGGTTGTAGTCTTATTGTGGGTTAGGAGTTGTTTAAGATTGGGTGGCTGTCTGTAGGCAATGAAAGGTCTTCCTCCCAGAGCTTGAGAAAGAGAACTGTCATTGTCCAGGAGAGGTTGTAGATCTCTGATGATGCGTTGTACTGTTTTAACTTGGGAGCTGTATGTGATGACTAGAGGTGTTCTGTTATTTTTTGGGGGGTCTGTCTTGCAGCAAGTTCTCTCTGGGTATCAGTCTGGCTCTGTTGATCTGTTGTCTAACTTCATCTGCTGGGTATTTTAGTAACACGGCTACCTATCTGTATCTGGTGTCATGAATATCTCTGAGGCCAGCAATGACTTATTGTTAGAGAACTTAAGGTCTAGCCTGCTGGAATGGAAGCAGCTTGGCTTGTTTCAGTGGGAGAACCAGGCAGCTGAAGCTGACAGTTTATTGTCACCCAGGGATTTCAGACAGGATTCATAGTCCTTAATGGGAAGCACTGATAGGCTCCCAATTCCTCTTTCAGGGTGCCCACCGATGGGCTTTTGTGGAGGTGTTGTGGGACTGGTCCAGCTCAGGAGCTGGCCTGCAAGCCACACTGCAGATAGGTTGGACACATCATGGTTGGCTTTGAGCTCCCTCCCTCCACCCCTCACTATGGTTGGCTTTGATCTTGCTCCCTCCACCCCTCACTATGGTTGGCTTTGATCTTGCTCCCTCCACCCCTCACTATGGTTGGCTTTGATCTTGCTCCCTCCACCCCTCACTATGGTTGGCTTTGATCTTGCTCCCTCCACCCCTCACTATGGTTGGCTTTGATCTTGCTCCCTCCAACCCTCACTATGGTTTTCTTGAGCTTGCTCTCTTCACACCTCACTATGGTTTTCTTTGAGCCTGCTCTCTCCACCCCTCACAATGGTTTTCTTGAGCTTGCTCCCTCCACCCCTCACTATGGTTGGCTTGAGCCTGCTGTCCACCCCTTAACATTTCAGACTGGATGCATTGACTTGGACAACAACTGAGCTATCTGGATCATTGCCCCTGCTTCACCAAGCCCTGTGTAAGATCTAACCAATAAAACTCATGTCCAAGTTCAATCCAGATTATTGTTTCTGGAATTTATTTTTTAACCCTGCTCTACCCTGTTCCTCACCACAGGCACACATCTGACTTTCATTCACTTTGGCTTAGAACTTTGCCTAATAGGTATGACAGCATAACTCATGGGAAGGCATAGATATTCGGTCGTACATTGAGTAAGTGCTCCTCACTTATTAGCGCTCCGGCAATCTAAGAGGGAAAATGCCTGTAGCAAGCTAGGTTGCTGTGACAATCTGTGCATTTTAAACTGGCTGCATTTACTTACTTATTAGAAATACTCCCAAAAGTATGATTAAATCCAAATAATGTTTCCATATATTAACCACAACCTTCTTTTTCAATACACACTGGAGTCGATCTTTAAAATATGGTACTCTCAAATGAAACAACTTCTTTGGGAATAATTGCAGAAATGTATACGGCAGTAGCTTGTAAGGATGTACACACTGGTTAAAATTAATGGTGTGATGAAAAATCATTTCTAATCCACTGAGGATGAAAATAAAGAGACTTAAAATTCTGCTAAGCCTTGCAGCTAGAAAGCCTCCCATGTAAATCATCACTCCATTTTCCAGCCTCACTAATAAAGTGCTGATATCTGTCAATTGTATTATACATGTCGAGTTTATGGTTCCTGTGTGTAAAACTGTGGGAAAACTGCATCATTTTGTATTTCAGTCTTCTTCATGGAGGTACTATTGATTTCTATTTAAAGATAGAAGGCTTTGTGGCAATTGTCCTCTTACAGCGTCAAATGACTGGCAATTGGGACTAATTTGCCATGTGCTGAACTAGTGGTAATAAGCTCCCTTATCCCAATGGCACATTATTTGTTGGTATATGTTGACTCTCTGAAGGATGGACATACAATAACACCCTCAAGAACATTCAGGAGAGCTCTAGAAACTTTTCATGCTGTGCTGGTCCCAAGGGTTAACCATGCGGCGATGTCCAAGTCCAGTCTGTGGTCGAGGGTGTGATATAGAGGCTGTCCATCAAAGCTTAAGTGGGATCCAAGGCAAGGAGTCGGGTGAGGTCAGGAACTCTGGCAGGAGAGCAGGACAGGGTGCAGGCAGGAACAGGCTACCAACAATGTTGCTCCCGCAACCTGGGACTGGGACTTTATTCAAGAAATCAGTGCAGGGTCTCAGCATCAGTTCGGGGTATGGGATGCATGAGTCAGAAGTCAATAAGCTGAGCTGTAGGATTCATGTCTAGGTGTAGGTGTTCCAACACTTTTTGTTCACCACACCTCTAACTCCATTGTGTAATCAAGGAGTGAATGTAGAACAGCCCCTCCTGCTCTACTTTTTATGAGCAGGATTGGACCAGCTATTTGTTCTTGTACCAAGCAAGGAGACTGTGCTTGTAAGTATGTGCTCCTTTGATGGTAGGTAGGTCTGTTTGCAACATTGCCTCTCTAGTGACAGGACCTGAATCCAATCCTCTGAGTCTCCTTCCATCTTCAAAACAACTGGCTTTGCTGAATGGCTACCTGTCTCCTTGGCAACCATGAGAACTTCTCTCCCAGGAGAGCAAGCATTGCAAGAACACAAATAAAGAGCTCTACGGATCGTGTGAGAGGCTCCAAGCCCTGGAAGGTCCAGCCTGACTGAATATAAACATAGGTGACTTGAAATTGAAAGCTTCTGAACCCTTTCACATGACTGTGCCAGAGGAATGAGGAGCATATGAATCTGGCATGAGGTTGGGCTCGTTTCTATTGCGATAAACCACTGACAACTGGGAAACAGTAGCCTGAGAGCGCTCCAATTGGAGAACAGCCTTTACCAAAGGTGTCATGGGCTTTGAAGACACTCAAACTCAGGACACAAGGGAGAAACATACTAAGAGGAAGGCACGCTTGGCAAATCCACAATGTGATCAACTCCCGCACAGAAACCAATGTCCCCACTGTGGACATTGTGGATCCAGAATTGGCCTCCACAGTCACGTACGGACTCATTGTTAAAACCGTGTTTATGGAAGACAATCCTTCTTGGCTATGAGTGCTTGCCAAAGAAGAAGAAGAAACCATGGTTCGTCATGGTATCTGAATGCAGCCTCCTAATTGTTGGTCTAAGAGACTGTATATGAATGACCCAAGAGACCAAAAACATTGATCTCTCAGAACTATGTAGGAGAAGAGGGTTGTTATTGGATGGTGTAAGCTCATGTGGTAAGTTATACAGTGGTACCTCGGTTTACGTACGGTTCAGGTTACATACGCTTCAGGTTACAGACTCTGCTAACCCAGAAATAGTGCTTCAGGTTAAGAACTTTGCTTCAAGATGAGAACAGAAATCATGCTCCGGTGGTGCGGCAGCAGCAGGAGGCCCCATTAGCTAAAGTGGTGCTTCAGGTTAAGTACAGTTTCAGGTTAAGAACAGACCTCCAGAAAGAATTAAGTACTTAACCCGAGGTACCACTGTATATTATTGTTGAAATTTCAAGCAGACTTTTTTTATTCAATGCACAATAGAAAAAAATACTATTGCTCTTACAACAGTTGCCTATTCAAGGCGAGTGCTTATGGCAGGAGAGTGTTCTAAACAACCATCTTATTTTTTGGGGGGGGGTACTTTGCAGTATATTTCATGATGTTTTAAATTTGCTCAGCAATAACTAGGCTATTAAATCTGGGAACAGCCTGTGTTACAAGAAAGCAGGGGCATTCATATTCTATTTTGCTATTTTTCCAAAGGCAGAAATGCATGTTTTCTCTTTCCCTTAAGATATTTTATAATAGGAATATTTTAAATCTTTTTAATAAAATGAGTAAAGAAGAGGCTTCATAAACAACAGTGGAAAAAAGCCTGGATCACCATCTCAACTTTTTCCCATTTAGTTTATCATGGATAACTTGTGCTTTTAATGGATGTCTACTTCACTGGATGTATGGCCTCCAAATATACCCATTTAGTACCTATGTTTGCAATATATATACTGGATTTTCACCCAGTACAAAAACTTACCTGCTTCTTTGGTTAGCATAACATTTCCTCCCATTAATCCCATAATATAAAAAATGAGAAAATAGTTTTCACATGCTCCTTTGTGTGTCTTGCTCTAGGTAACCCTAGATAGTATCTGTGCCTGCATGGTCTTCTGATACATCTCTATTGGTCTTCTTACTTCCAAGTCAATAGGTAAAAGTATCCTAGCTGGTGTGCTTGGCTTACCATTGTGATGTCAACAGATTAAAAGGATGTTTTGAGATTCCCTGTGAGTAAAAGACGGCATCAAAAAAAAAAAAAAAAACCAGAATGAATTTGAGACTTTGCTGTTAAAGAGCAAGCAGGAGGAGCAAAAGCGTAAAGGCCAGGATCAAAATTACAAAACTTGTGATTTAGCAAGCTGAATACAGGCCACAAGAAGCTTTCTAAATATTCCCATTTTAAAAAGAAAAATCCCGAAACCAGAGAAGTTCTCAAGCACCTGCCATGCCACAATGTGGTTGGTAGGCTACAGGTTTTGAAGGCCTGTCCAATATAATGATTCCATAATACGGTGCAATGTTGTTAAATACTCTTAAGAACATAAAATGAGTCTGTTGGAAGAGGCCAGTGGCCTCTCTAATCCAGTATCCTTTTCCTACAGTGGCCAACCAGATGCCTATGGAAAGGCCTCCAGCAAGACCCATGCACAAGAGCAATCTCCCCTCTTGCAGTTTCCAGCAACTGATATTCAGAAGCATGCAGCTTTCGACAGTTGAGGCACAGCATAGCTGTGATAGCCTTTACCTCCATGAATTTGTCTAATCCTCTTTTTTAAGCCATCTAA
Organism: Podarcis gaigeae; assembly: GCF_964106915.1. Classification (NCBI taxonomy): domain Eukaryota; kingdom Metazoa; phylum Chordata; class Lepidosauria; order Squamata; family Lacertidae; genus Podarcis; species Podarcis gaigeae. The sequence goes on along the minus strand of NC_139677.1, from coordinate 36,476,190 downwards.
GTTGGTGGCCATCATTGCCCCCAGTGCAGGATAGAATCCTGGGGTAGCCTATGTAGTGCCTTCGTAAGTAAGTAATTTTATTTACGGCCATAGGCCCATACAGGTAAAAACGACACATAAATAACAACTTGTGCACGTGGGAAAAACAGCCGCTAAAACACCACTATAACAATAAAATACTATAAGATAGAATGGCATACTACGCCTTAGTTAGCTTGTAGTGCTCCTTGGCGTCGCTTTTGGGTAAGGACAGCGACCAGGAACCTTGCCACTTTCAGGGTCGTATGAGTATCCTTATCCTGCAAGATTTGGGCAAGGTGGAATTTTGGTGGGGTACCCTCTAGTTTCTGTATGATTGATCCCAACAAATTTGCCCGTGGCACATTGAACAGGGGGCAAGTGAATATAATGTGCTGGAGCGACTCCGGTGTCTCCTTATCACATTCGCACATGGCGGGGGCTTGGCCCTTTGAGAATCTATGTCTCAGGACGTTGGAGGGAAAAACGTTGAACCTCGCTTTGGTGAAGGCCAGTCTATGGGCAACAGTCGAAAGGGAGGAGAGGTATGATGGAACGCAGTAGGTTAAAGTGATACCAATGTTCTGAGGCAAACAAACACCTCCCCCCAGCATATAATTTCGCTGTAGATCGATGTCATCCAGTCTTTGGCGGATCAGTCTTTGAGCAGTAATTTGGTCTAGTTTTAGGGAATCTGAAGAAGAGATTCCATAGCTCAGGAGTTTGGCATGAATTCTACTAGCCCAAAGGCTAGAGAATTCATCTCGCCATAAGCATTGGACAAGGTAGTGGTTTGGTAATCTATGCCACAATGATAACCAATAATTGAAGACTTGCTTCCACAGGCAAGTTTCTAAGGATGCGATCTTCAATTCTAGTCGCATGGTTGCGTTGCTTACGCACAGGGGGAGCATTAGGAGCCGACGTAGGAATTGATTTTGCAGTGTCTCAAGAGGGGCAAGATCTGTCATCACAGCCCAAAGCGGGGCAGCATAAGCAAGCACGGCAACCACTTTTGCCTTGAACACCTTTAGGGCCGAGGGAACATGCAAAGCTCCATCCGAAAAAAAGAATCGGAGGAGCGCATATGACAGAGTTTTGGCCTTGTTAAGTAGGTGTTGAATTTGAGCTTTCCACCCCAAATTGTATTGAAAAATAACTCCTAGGTATTGAAATTTTAGAACTTGCTCTATTTTTGTTCCACCAAGCTTCCATTCGTATAATCTCCGGCTTCTGGAGAAAATCAGAATCTTGGATTTAACATGGTTGATGGTTAATTGGTTGAGTTGACAATACGTGGCAAAGATCTTCAAAGCTCTGGTTAGTCCAACATGTGTATAAGATAGAATTACCGCGTCGTCCGCATATAAAAGGAGTGGGCAGCGGTAGTAGGCGCGTGTGTACTTAGAGATGAGTTAACTAGGGGTGCTCGCATGTCGCTGATGAATAGGTTGAATAGACAGGGAGCCAATATACATCCTTGGCGCACTCCCTTGTTTATTGGTATCGAATTTGTGAGGTCGCCCGCAGGAGTAAGTCTCACTCTGGCAAGGATACCTTCGTGGAGCTGACTTATAAGCCATAAGAGTCTTCTATCAATGCCCTGTTTCGCAAGTTTCTCCCATAGGATGTTTCTAGGAACGCTGTCAAAAGCTGCCTTTAGGTCTAAGAAGGCAGCACAGAGGTAGCCCTGGGGAGGAGAGGAGTACTTCCATGCAAGATGATAAAGAACTATCTCATGATCGGTTGTAGAGCGTTTAGTTCTGAACCCTGCTTGTTCGTGGCCAATCTGATTAGTCTCATCTACCCATCGCAATAGTTTAGTCAGCAAAAAGCTGGCATAAATTTTCCCTATGATCGAAAGGAGGCTGATGTTACGGTAGTTTTCCGGCTCCGTTGGAGAACCTTTTTTATGAATTGGTACTATAATGGCCTCCTTCCATATTTGGGGGATGAGGCCAGAAGCGTTGATTGCATCAAAGGTTTTGGCCAAGATGCCAGCCCACCATTTTGGGTGTAGTTTAATGGCTTCAGCAGGGATCAGATCGGGCCCTGGGGCTTTACCCGGTTTCAGCTGAGCTATTAGCTTGGCTATTTCGTCAGGATCGGTGGGAGGCCAAATTGCCTTCCAGACAGTGTTGGACAAAAACTGCATCAGCTCCAACCAGCCTGGTCAATGTGCAGGGACAAGGGAAGATAGAGCCCAACATCATCTGGAGGGCATTACAACCGCTGCTTCTCTGCTGACAATGCACCCAGTTATTCAGCATATATCCACTTCTTGTTTTGGATTAAGATGCTACATTCATGACACATGAATAAATAACTGTATAACTACCATGATTGATATACTTACATCTGTAACAGTTAGTAGACTGGAGTAGGTCCAAAGTTTCAATAAGTGGCAGAAGCAAAACTTGAAACAGCCTTTATAGACTGTCAATCTCCAGTGCTAAGTATTTCTTTGTAAACGTTTGAATCTTTAATATAATCTTCTGGGTATCTGTATCCAGCTACGCTAAGTGTTTTAAAGTATTCATGGGTTATTTGTTTATGGCTCTTAAACAAATCTATTAAACACTCTGCATTATTTTTAGCTAAATTTTGTTTTTTCCCTTCTTTTGCTTTAATAATTGATATTGTTTTGGATACATAAATATGTCCTGAGAGTATTTGTCATTTCCTAATGTTTACAGTGGGGATTTCCCCCCTTTAAAAACAGCCTTTCCCCCATCTCTTCATATAGAAAATGCCTTCTCATATATGCACAGCTCAAACTGTTCCCAGATACAATATTTGGCAGCAGTTTATGTGCCTGTTCAGAATGCCATAAAGTGGAAATCTGTGCTTAGAAATCTTGCTCAATGCAATGCATAACCAAAAATAAATAAATACAGCTTTCATTTTATTTCAGTGCTATTTTTCCAGAAAAAGAGGTGCTGTAACTCACCACGAATTCCTCCCTTGTTGTCTTATAAAGGCAATGGCGCCCACCTGAAAGGTGCCAGAACTGAGTTCCAATGAGTTCAGCTGAAAAAAAGCCCTGATTTATTTATTTTTTAAAAAAACAGGGATAGTCTAACTTCTGGCACAGCTGGGCCACCAGCCAAAGCTGATGGAAGGCATTCCTGCTACTGAAGCCACCTGAGCTTCAAATGACAGCAAAAGATCTGGAAGAATCCCTGAGCTGTGTACCCGCTAAAATGCCATTATTCACACCAATGTTTACTGGGACAAAATTACAAAACTTACACAATTTGTGTAATGAATATGGAAATGATGTTGTCATTACATTATTTGATCTCATTCACTTCAGTGCAAATGAAACACGATGCATGTGATTGGGGGCAGGCTAATCAATTACATAGTACTTGTCGGCTGAAAATCAGTTTGCGATCACTGAGCATATCTGCTGGATTGATTTCTATTCCATGCAGTGAACTAGTAAGTAAACATTAGCAATTTCTATTCCTGTTTCTGCTTTTGTTGGAATTCTATGACATCCCCACTTACCACTGCCATCCCCCCCCCCCAAACTAGCTCCCACGATAGGCTGAATCAAGTGAACTTGATTTTCCTCTCTTCCTTAACTCCATTTTCTCCACCAGCAGAAAACCTCAAGTCATCCCGAGTGCTGTAATAAGGGCTTAGAACTCAGCTTGGTGCTGAGGAAACACTGGAAGACTTGCTGCTGCTAGATGCAATCTGAATTCTAGAATCATATTATGAGACTATCCAAGAAACACAGAGCAACAAGATCCTGTGGCAAGAGGGAATATGTTTGCTCTCTGATCACGTTCTAAAAGAACAGCCTCAAAAACTTCAAGCGGAGTTATGACAATGCAGTGCAAAAGTGATGCTGGTCAGGGCAACTGCCATATGTCCTTACAGTAGTACCTTGGTTTACAAACTTAATCCATTCCGGAAGTCCGTTCTTAAACCAAAGCGTTCTTAAACCAAGGCATGCTTTCCCATAGCAGCGGGGGACTCAATGTACAAAACACCTACTGCCGGGTTTGCAGCATTCTTAATCCAAGTTGTTCATAAACTAAGCTGTTCTTGAACCAAGGTACCACTGTATTTTCCTCAATATGTTTGCTTCTATCTGTGTCAATAAGTCACTTCAGTTGGGTTCACACTATGCTTTCTTGAGCTTTACCCGAACTTTGGACTTTGGAAACAGTGGCCTCTCAGGGACAAATTTAGTCTCTTTAATAAAAACCACCTCACTTAAAGTGACAGCAGAAGAACCCAGGGGAGAGGAGGGAAGAACACAGTGCAGGTCAGCAAGAAGTTTTGTAAAGAGAACTATATGAATTATTGCGAACTAAGAAGTAGTTTATTTAGGATTTGGATTTTATAGCAATAAATATTAAAATAAAATGCAAAATCAGAAAGAAAGTTAGAAAACCATTAGTCAAGTTGACGGAAGTCCTAGGCTGTGATAGCCAAAGGTTTGTTATATTGTATAAGATGGGATGTTATGTTTGGAAAACATGTGCAAAAACCTCGGGTTACAGATGCTTCAGGTTACAGACGCTTCAGGTTACAGACTCCGCTAACCCAGAGGCCCCATTAGCTAAAGTGGTACCTCAGGTTAAGAACAGTTTCAGGTTAAGAGCAGACCTCTGAAACGAATTAAGTTCTTAACCCAAGGTACCAGTGTGTGTGTGTGTGTGTGTGTGTGTGTGTGTGTGTGTGTGTATAGAGATATATAAACACAGTGCAGGTTAGTCCATTAGCACAAACTGGGGGGCCCCCAGCCTTACCCTGCCATCAGTGTGCCACTATCTGCCTGCCTTTCTACTTAACAACCAGTCTGGCATGTGGCACTGGCAGTCAGTTTCCTCTTCTTTAGTCTCAGTGTTGCCCTTGTTGAATTCTGCAAAGAGAGGGGCCGGAACAAAATTAGAATTAGTTCTCTCTGGCACCACCAACTGTTGTCCTACCAGTCCCAATGGGCACCACCTATGGCTGGATCAGGTGCAAGGCTTCTGTAGTGCAGTATCCTGTTCTCACAGTGCTATCCATGTGGGGAAAGGATATAAATAACACTGGTTGATGCATCAGCAGTACAGATAATTATCCCAATTAAGAATATGTTTTTTTTCTAGGATTTCTTTTCTACAGCTAGTTGCAGATTGTGGACTAATGACTGGAACCCACTGGTTACAAAATAGGCATGTGCTTGAAAATGCAAGTATTAAATCAGGCACTCCACCACACACATGACGTTCCTGCATCAAAATTCAGCATTGCAGGGGAAGCATGTTCCTTTGTATATCTAGAGCAGCTCCATGGTTGTTATCATTTATTGTTTAAATCTAGGTGGAATCTCGACAAATATAAAAACTGCTTTGAAAATGCTTTTTAAAAGAGTTTTTTTAAAAAAATACATTGAATTTTCCATGAGGCTCACCATCGCCATCTTGTGTCACATTGCATATTGCACTTAAAACACACTTAAAGCGTTTTATTTGTAGCTGTATAGCTGGGTCCCTAGTTTTGATAGTCAGAAGGTTGGAGGGGGTCCAACAAAGGTCCGTATAGTAAAAGCTATGGTTTTCCCAGTAGTGATGTATGGAAGTGAAAGCTGGACCATAAAGAAGGCTGATCGCTGAAGAATTGATGCTTTTGAATTATGGTGCTGGAGGAGTCTCTTGAGAGTCCCATGGACTGCAAGAAGATCAAACCTATCCATTCTTAAGGAAATCAGCCCTGAGTGCTCACTGGAAGGACAGATCCTGAAGCTGAGACTCCAATACTTTGGCCACCTCATGAGAAGAGAAGACTCCCTGGAAAAGACCCTGATGTTGGGAAAGATGGAGGGCACAAGGAGAAGGGGACGACAGTGGACGAGAAGGTTGGATAGTGTTCTCGAAGCTACCAGCATGAGTTTGACCCAACTGCGGGAGGCAGTGGAAGACAGAAGTGCCTGGCGTGCTATGGTCCATGGGGTCACGAAGAGTCGGACACAACTAAATGACTAAACAACACAGATTGGTGGTGGTGTCAGGGGAAACCTACCTGGCTTTCAGTGAACATCCCTGTAAGAACAGGATACTGCACTAAAGGAGCCTTTTGCCTGATCCAGCATGGCTGCTCTTATGTTCTTTTGGCTACAATCCTACCTACCTGTGAGTTAGGCCCACCGAATAGAGTCACACTTACTTCTAAGGAAACCTGCATGGGATTGTGTTTTGAAACACTGATTTGTGTTTTGAAAGAAGCATGGGACATGGACAACACAAAGCAGAGCTGAAGCTTCAAAAATGATCAAACAAATAAGTGTTGCAAAAACCAGCTCTCTTTTTAAAAGATGCAAAACCACATATAAATTAATATTGATCACTCCTGGAGGTAGACTGAAAGACATGCTGCGGGCAGTCATCAGTAACTGGAAATAAATGAAGAACTGCACAGACAAACCAAGGACATCATTAAAAACAGGGACATCAAAGTTTCTAAACATATTTAGATGAACTTCTTGGTCAATGCATTTTTCTTTTGAAACTGCAGTCATTAGAAAAAAGACACGGCACAGTTCATAAACCAGGGAAATATCAAACATTAAAACAGAAATATAATAAGGAAATATCAAAATTCTTCCCCCCTGCCCATAGAGATATTTTTGGCATTCATAGGCAGAGAAAATTCTGTTAACAAAGTTTATCAAATATTAGAGAAGATTCACTAGCTGATGAAACTACAGAGCTGGAGAACAATATAAATGAGAATAAAAACTGATGAATCACTGTCATTTGTATTGGCTAAAAAAGCAATACCCAATCTTTTTCCTGTCAACATTAGATATGAAACCTGTTACTTTCTGTATTAAATTGCATTTTATTGAAGCAACAACTAGGGGAAAGTGTTTCACCAAATATTCTGTGCTATTTGTATTTATTTTGTGTTCTACTGAAAGACTTCTCCAAGGCCTTAACAGTCGCCAATAGTCAAAAGCATATGCAAAAAGCTGAGTGAGTTTTAAGAGTTATATATTTTATGTCTTCAATTAACAACACTCAAAAAAGTCTGAGAGTGGAAATCGCATGCCACTCTCTTTTGATCCGCCTACTGCCCTGGAAAGATTGGAGGAACACCAGATTGGGGTTCCCCTCAGGTTGTTGGTCACTTGTGAGAATCATATGAACTTACAAAGCAATCTTAACCACATCTACTCATGAGTAGGGATGGGGGGGGGAGAGATAAATTTAGTCCACATTTAAAGGTGCAGTTGCCTCATGTTCACTTTCCAAAACAAAACAAGAACTGAAACACAGCCATTATTAAAAAACAACAACACATTTCTGAATTTCTCATAACCAAATCACTGCTGTCTAATACTGACTTTGAAACCTCCAAGTTTTAAGACTAATAATTGATCCAGTACAGTCAAAGCTTGTTGTATGTACCTTGCTGTTCCTGAATGGCTCAGAGGACAGACCCTAACGTTTTAATATCAACTATATTACTTGGAAGTGAGTTTTATTGAGTTCAGCATAATTTATTCACAATTGGGATGAAAATTAGAACATTCTTGGGAAACCTCCGCTATTATTATCCAGAGCCATTTGCATAGGGCTGATTCTAATTCAAATGTTGGCCAATAATTTCAGCACCACTCTATCAATGGATTAGAGTTCTGCCAATTACATACGGAAATTGGTACAATGCTTAGAAACAGGATCATATGTTTTGTAAGGATTCCATTATAATGCATAACTTCTGCAATTTCAGATGAAGTCATTGTGTGCCAGTTTAGTACATCACAAATTTAGAGCTTATGTATAAGATACATAAGCTTAAAAAATAAATGCTGGTTGTGTAATGATGTCAGCAAATATTTTAGCTCAGTGGGAGAGTGCATGAAAAAAGTCCAAGATTCAATTTCCGGCATCTCCAATTGAAGGGATCAGGTAAGACCCTTGGAGAACCGCTGCCATTCAGGGTAGATAATAGCGGGCTAAATGGACAGACAATCTGACTTAATACAAGGCAGCTTCCTAGACATGCCTGGTGGTATTGTATGTGACAGGAAATATACAAATCAGAATCTAGAAGGGGAATGAGGACCAGCACTATTTGATATAGTGGGGCAGCCAACATGATGTGCTCCAGATGTTGTTGAAGTCCAAGCTCTGAACAGCCCCAGCTATCATAGTCAATCATCAGGGATAATGGGGGTTGTAATCCAACATCTGGAAGGAACCATGTTGGCTGTTCCTGATCCATTGGAATGTACCTCAGCAATGTAATTTGTCACTCTTAAATTTAAGTCCAGGGTATTATTGTGTAACCATTAACGTATTTATTATTTAAAAATAGTTGTACATTCTGCATGCGGAGCACTGAGAACAATTTCCATCAGAAAAAAATACAAAGGGAAAAAAGGAAACAATACAAGATGTAGTTGAGATAGATATAGATATAGATATAGATATAGATATAGATATAGATATAGATATAGATATAGATATATAGATATAAAGTTAAGGTCGGCGGTTCAAATCCCCTGATGGGATGAGCTCCCGTTGCTCTGTCCCAGCTCCTGCCAACCTAGTTCAAAAGCATGCCAGTGCAAGTAGATAAATAGGTACCACTGCGGCAGGAAGATAAATGGCGTTTCCATGAGCTCTGGCACTCGTCACGGTCCTCTGTGTGCCAGTAGCAGTTAAGTCATGCTGGCCACATGACCCAGAAAACTGTCTGTGGACAAACGCTGGCTCCCTCGGCCTGAAAGTGAAATGAGCTCCGAAACCCCATAGTCGCCTTTGACTGGACTTAACCGTCCAAGGGTCCTTTACCTTGTCCTTTACCTTGATATATAGATTCAATACAATTTCCCCCACACACTCTGTATGCAGAGGAAGGAGTAAGGAGGGAAGACCACTAACTTGGCAGAAAGAAACCCTACTGCGTGCTGAGGGATGTTTTAATTATACGTTTTATGTTTTGCTATTTTTTATGGATTGGATGTTCCCCTGTTAGTTTTGGTACACAGTTTATGACAATTAATTTCAGAGATTTAAAAAAGCCATTGCTTGAAAAGTCATTCATGAAATGATGAGCACTCACCCGTGAAACAATCCAATGAATAAGGTTTATTACAGGTTGCTAGTATTACCTCACATTAGCAAGGTATCTCTTCCAATTAGCCGCATTACAAAGTGTCCTTTGCAAGTCCATTAGGACACTGGAGTGTCTGAAGAGAGGCCTTGCCTGATGGACTCTGAGGTCCACCTGCTTTCAGCAGTGAACAATTCTGCAACTTATTAGCAGCTCAGTGCTAATGGATCCTCCTCACATACTGAACACCTGCAGAATTCTCACATCCCCATAGATATCAGTGTGGGGCTGTTGCAGAAGTCAACCTACAATGATGGATGGAGAATGGGAAAGAAGCAACCTTAACTTTCCTAATGTTATTATTTGTAATGTCATCATGGAGGCTGCCTAACAGATGCTTCTTTAAAATAAAATAAAAACATACCTTTGCACATTAACTGCAATATTTTTAGGGCATATTTTCAGAGGTGAAATAAATCAAGCCTTGATGCATCCAGGAAACTCTTTAGTTCTGCTACGGAGAGAGAACTGAATTGATGGGAGACGACAGGCACATACCCAGTTATACCCATACCAGCTGATTATTGGCTCCTCAGTAACTGAGTTTTGTGATAAATATCTGAAAGCTTAGAGGTTTGGAGATAGATAGACATATCCCTTAAACAACAGCTGTTCTTTTCATATCTCACAGATTAAGTGACACTAAATATGCCAACCATCATTCAGCACCTAGGAAAGCTGAACTTCCTAGAATACAAATGCTTTTTTCTTGAAATATATCCCTGGCTACAGAACAGATATAAAGAGTGGGGTCAAAGCACGACAGATTGCAATTGTTGGGAAGGAAAAGCTAATCCCAGCCAACAGATCTGCAAGTGAAACTCTTGATGACCCTGTGTTTCATCTGAGCATATTCTCCTTTGGGGATTATCGGTATTTACTCCAGAAATCTAGCATATCCATATTTGCAAATGGATTTATGTCATGCAAACATATCCAAATGTTAGGTTTGTATGCAATGGGGGCATTTTACTTCTAGTCAACATAAAAACTGGTGCAGTATTGCTGAGCTGAAATGCCCCCTTCATTTCTCCACCCTGTTTTCAAATGGTGAAATGTTGGGTTAATTTCTGTCAAGGCTTTTGGGGGCGGGTCATGGAAGTGGCATAAATATTCCTGATAACAGATAGCAAAGGTTTGGGATAGGTGGCTATGGAATGGGCAAGAGACTGTGACTCCTGGTAAAAATTGTGAGCAGGGAACAAACTGAATTCACCAGAGGCTCCATCTTGGTGTTTAGCAACTACCATCCTTGCTTCCTTAAAGCTTCCTGGAGTAACACTACATTATGACATCACCGGTGAGGGGGGTTATGGGGAAAAAATCCTCCTCCCACTGGCAGCCAGTTGTCATTCTCCACCAAAGAAGCTCTAGAAACATTTTTGAAGGAGATAACCAGTGCTTTTTTTTTCTTTAAAAATTTTTTAGGGGTACTCTCATTTTCCTACTCATATTACTGGCCCTCAATGCGGCCAAACTTAGATTCACAAAATGTTTAGGGGTATGCCTTCCCCCCAGGGAAAAAGCACTAGAGATTACTAAAATGATAATTTGAAGTTGTAAAGCAGGGGTCAGGGATCTTTGACCTTCCAGATGCTGCTACATCTCTCCTCAGCCCCAACCAGCATGGCCAATAGTGAAGGCTGATGGGAGTTGTACTACAACAGCATCTCGAAAACCAAAGGTCCTCCACCCCTGCTAAAAATCAAGACAATGGCATAGCATTCATTTAGGATTATCTTTTTTTAAAAAAAATATTAAATAAATATTTTATTGTTAAAATAATTCAACAATACATACATATTGCAAATATACAAACATATATTTCATACAATCCTTAAAAATATCAATACATACCCACACTCAATCCCACGGATTGAGGGGTGAGGGATGGTGGTGGGAAAAGGAAGTTTCATTTAGGATTATCAAACACTCTGTTTAAATAAATCATTTACTTGGCTTAAGTCAGGTTTCCTCAACCTCTGCCCTCCACATGTTCCCATCATCCCTGACCACTGGTCCTGCTAGCTAGGGATCATGGGAGTTGTAGGCCAAAAACATCTGGAGGGCTGAGGTTGAGGAATCATGGCTTAAGTAAAGGCTTTACCAGCCAAAGTTTAAACGAACAAATTTTTAAAAAATTTAAAAAATGACTCTTGGGAAGTGTTCTAATAATTTTTAGAGCAGGGATGGGGAACGTACAGTCCTCCAGATGTTCTTGACTATAACTCCCAGCATCTTTGATCACTGGCCATGCTGACTGGGACTGGTGGGAGTTGGGAGTCCAGCAACATTTTGCAGGCCAGATGTTCTCCATCCCTGTCTTAGAAAGGAAAAGCCAGGAGGTGGAGATCTGAGATGGTATCTCAGAACTTCACCATGAGAGAGTGAAGCAGAAGACTGAAGAAGACAATGCAGAGCTTGCTATTCCCTGGGAGTTCTCCAACTTCTGAGCAGAGAATGGGCCATACATAGATGTTTAATGTTTCCCATATGTAGCCTCTGTATTAACTCTAGCCACAGCTCAGCATATACATTGTGCTGATTCACTTCAGAAACCATAAAAGGGATCAAGGTTCAGAGTCAAAGCAGTATCAGTAGAAAAAATGGACCTTTGCAAAAATAAATACATTGCCAGTGAAATAATATCCTAAAAGCTAATAAAAGGTTCATAAAGAACAGAGTCTTTTTTAAAAAACACACCAATTTTTGTAGTCTGCTAACTAAACTAGCAAAAAGGGAGCAATGTTTAATTTCCTAATCATGAATTTATATCCTAGTCATATGAACCCGTCACCTTTCATTGGATTGGTGGGACTCTGGCTCTCTGGTGCCTGGTAATAAGAAAAAAGTTTCCCTGATGGCATTGTGGCTATTCTGCTTTGAGGGAAAGTAATGATAATATCCACTGCCCTTTTGGGCTGTAGTAATAAAAAATTCAAAATCCCACTAAGCTAGAAAAACATGCTAGCAGGTTTACACTAGTGGCCTCCAGATCAGGAAACCAATGCTCAGGGCAAGAGATCAAAGTTGAAAAATAGCTCTGTTAAAATAAATATAATCATAATTAATGCCAACAGCAGAAATGAGAACAATTAATAGTGAGCAATGTTTAATTTTGCTCATAAAAAGGAGATGAAATTCCCTTGAACTGCTTTAGAGTAATGATCCACATAAATGATTTCACCTATAAAAGTATGTCTGTGTGTGTGTGTGTGAGAGAGAGAGAGAGAGAGAGAGAGAGAGAGAGAGAGAGAGAGCGCACTAGTTGCTGGCAGTCATGTAATATTATTTAATGCTCTCCACATGAATGCTTGAGCAAAAGGTGAAACAAAGTGGCCCCAGCCTGATAGGTGGCTTATTTTTAAGAGCACAGCTCAGCACCAATCGCAGCCCTTCCAAGGGGCACCAACTCACAGAGGTTGAGCCCTTTTGCCTGCCATATTTTGAGGGTGTTGGGGGCCCCCAATGTCCCAAAAAAGGGGGGATGGAGGACCCCAAGTCCAGAATCGAGTGCCACAGAGGGGAAGGATGGTCAAGACAGCCCCCTGATGATGGCAGTGGAAGCAGCAGCAGCAGCAGGAGGAGGAGCCACTGGCCATTGAAGCTGTGCTGCTGCTGTGTTCAGATCCACTCCCGGTTCCTTCCGACATTCTGATGTCACACACATGCAGCGTCAAATGCAATGTCATGCACACAATGTCACCCCCCCCCATCGCCCTTGTAAGCTGGCACCTCTGCCTCCCCCCACCCCAATCCATGAGGAAGCAAAGCAACCTTTGAGTGGAGACATGTCTGAACAGCTGCCTCATAAATGGCCTACAGCTATTGCTGCTCAGGAGGTACATCTAAGACATGGACTCAGACATGGTTGAAGTAGTGCTCTGTCATTTTTTCATTTGCAGGCTTAGTCAGGTAGCCAAGAGAAGGTCTCACCTTTCTGCTGACAGTGGGGCCTATAAGTTGTTCCTAGGTAGCAGGGCGGTGGAAGAAATTCAGTTCAGCTTGCATTTTAATGTGCAACCATCTAACAATACACGACCCAAAATGCAGCTCTTCTTCAAAACCTGCGCTTGTCTGATTTTTGTGGTGGACATCTCCAATCAAATTTAATACAAAAATGTGTATATAAAGAAGTTTGCAAATTCTCATGGGGACATTTTAAAAAAGAAAGATATAAAATCACAAACTGGTGATTTTCTTAATTGAACAGACTGAAAAACTGAAAAACTGAGAGAAACTAAAACAAACAGATTTATCCATTCATCAGCATCCCTACCTCATGCTCCCATTATTTGGAGCCTTGTAACAACAACTTCCACTCTCTTACCTTTTAATTAGGAATTTTCCACTCTCCAAATGGCAATATTGACTTCGGTGTCCATCAGTGCTCAGTTGAAAGGACAGAGTGAACCCATATTATGTCTTCATCCGTAGCCTAAACCTTTCTGCAATACAGAGTGACTATCTCATCTAGAATATCAACATATTCGTTTTCTTTACATGTGGAAACCAGAATGTGAAGGAATCATAAACTCATAGAATCAGAGTTGGAAGAGACCCTGAGGGTCATTTAGTCCATCCCCCTGCATTGCAGGAATCTCAGCTAAATCATACATGACAGATGGCTATCCAACCTCTACTTAAAAACCTCCGAGGAAGGAGAGTCCACCACCTCTTGTGGATGTCTGTTCCATTGTCAAACAGCTCTTCCTGTCATAAAGTTCTTCTTCATGTTCAGCTGGAATCTCCTTGTAATTTGAATTCATTGGTTTGGGTTCTAGCCTGCAGATCAGGAGAAAACCAGCTTGTTCTATCCTCCATGTGACAGCCAATGAGGTATTTGAAGATGGCTATCATACCCCCTCTCTGTTTCCTCTTTACCAGGCTGAACATATCTCATTTCCTCAACTGTTCCTCATAAGGCTTGGTTTCCAGACACTTTAGCATCTTGCGATAATGGTGCAATGACTGATATTGTAGGAAATGCAGTTTTTCAGCACTGCTTACCCATGGTAGTAGTACTGGCAAATCTACATTACCCATCATTACTGCCTCTGGACCAACAGTAAAGTTTGGTGGGGCGTTAGATGCTCATGGGAGGAGAAGCAGGCCCTGTTGTCCTCCTTGTGACATCATCAAGAGCATGGCATGATCCAAAATAAATGTGAAACCACCCTAGATGTCACCTTTGTGGGAGGAAATAGTTGGAGCCTAATTCTGAGCCTTCTTAGGGGGAATTCACTCAATGCAAGCAGAAACAGCAAGGAAGTGACTTAATGAATTTTTGTAGGCAATACCTATTTCTTAAGAGTTAAGATAATTTTTTGCCTGAAAAACATTCACCAAAATTTATGCATACACACACACACATACACAAACACACTCTTGGCTCTTCCTCTCCACCTTTCTTTCTTTTGACTCCTGAAACCTATTGTGAGGCATAGGGGACATGGCAAAATATCCAGTGTTCTGGTGTGGGGATGCCTGATCAGGTGAGCTAAAGGTGGTGGGACCATGAGAAGGCAATACCCAGAGGGAGTAAAAGGCAGTAATTAGTATGTCATAAGAGGTTCCAAAGTACAGAGAATAGGAGAAGTTGAGGTAAATGCCTCATATTGTCCTTACCCACTCAACAGCTTCTTTGGAACCCTGTGGTATAGAACTGGCCCCTGTCAGTCCCACGGCAACACTGGGCCAAGGTGGTGCCTCATCTGTCTAGAGGCTCTGTCCTTTACAACATTTTGCATAACGGTTCATTAAACCTTGCTGAGCACAGCTGACTATAGATCACTTTTGAGAAGGTTGGATTCTTTCATTTATGGTATTAAACATCAATGAATGCCTTTCATGAAAGCATTTTAACTGAACTCATCCTATCAACATCAAAAGGGCACAGAGGCACGGGCACTTCTTGTACTACTTTAACATTTGAGCGAGTAATGAATTTTGTGTGTGCATGTGTGTTGAATGTGTTGCATTTGTGGGGCCACTGAGGTTTTTGGCGGATGATTTAATACATGGAAATTCTGGTAAGTTCATATCAAATACTCTCTTTATCCCTATGGATTATGCTTCTGGCTTTCTTTCAAGAACTAGCAGCTACAGGGAAATGTTGAGCTTGCGATTCCATTCAAAACCCTCTGCTTAAATATGTGTGTGTGACCAGAGATGTCATGGGTGACTACATTCTCGCAAATTAATTAAGTTACTACCAGAGCATGGGGGGGGGGGGGAGGGATGCCAGACGTGACATTAGATCAAATATATTTACCATGGAAATGTACAAAAGCAGCTCAGAAAAATGGTTCAGTCATGCAAAGGTGTGACATATACAAATGGAGCCAAGTTACAAAAGAGTTACATATTGTACCAGCCAAGTTCAACAAGACACAATTGGGGCTAACCGAGTTCCCTTCTTGGACCTCCCAAGTTTAGGTTTATGAGTGCCTGGAAAGCCAAGACAACCCCAATTGTGCCTTGTTTAACTTGGCCATTGATCTGGATAACCCTTTGCAATTTGGTCCTTTGAAAAGATATCACATCTCGGCAGACTGGCTTCCCTCTACCCCCACCACACCCTTTCTCTCCTTTAGTCTAGGTGTTAAAATGCTTCCAATCAGAATAACAGTGGCCTTTGTTACGCTTGCCCCACCTCTCCTGAGGGGTGAGAAGTGCCAGGGCCAAAACACACAGCCAGCCAATTGGAAGGAGATCACGGGAGGCATTTTGCAATATTTGTGTTTATTTACAAATATACTCCAGACAGGTTAAGGATAGGTGAAGCCACAATTTGCACAGGGATGGGCAAACTGTGGCCCTCCATATGATATTGGACTCCAATTCTGGATCCACACATCCTTCCACAATGGGGACATAGGTTTCCAGGTGAGAGTTGATCATAGTGAGAGTTTGCCAGGCGTGCCTTCCTCTCAGCACGTTTCTCCCTTTCATCCTGAGTTTGAGTGTCTTCAAAGCCCACGACACCTTGGGTAAAGGCTGTTCTCCAAGTGGAGCACTCGCAGGCCAGTGTTTCCTAGTTGCCAGTGTTTATACTACTTTTTTTTTTAGATTTGCCTTGAGAGAGATCCAGAATTGGCCTCCAGAGTCACTTACGGACCCACTATTAAAACCGTGTTTAAGGAAGACAATCTTACTCAGCTACAAGTGATCGCCAAAGAAGATTGGACTCCAACACTATCAGCCCCAATCTATGCCCATACTACCCTCAACATGCCCAATCTCATCTGATCTCGGAAGCTAAGCAGGGTCAGGCCTTGTTAATGCTTGGATAGGAGAACACTATCAGCCTCAGTGAGAATGGCCAATGGGCAGGGATTATGAGAGTTGTAGCCCATCAACATTTAGAAGGCTACAGATTCTCTGCCCCTGTCTTAAGCACTCCAACAGAAAATGAAAGTCCATTGATTGCTCCCACATCAGCTCTCTGGAGGGACCACGGCACTCTAAGATACTTACAGAGCCCAAATTCAGTTCTCTGCAGATCTCTGTCTCAGATTAAAACTGCAGTTTGTTCTTTATTTCCTTCACAGATACCTAGATTGTACTATTTCCAGTCAAGGAGGATGTCCTCCTCTCAAGTAGGCATTAAGCCATTACCCATGACAAAAATAAGGTAAATGGCAACTTCACCATGACTATTAAGGCAGTCTCCAGCAGTAATGGATCAAAGTATCCACTCCTGTTCAAACTTCTTCTTCTTCTTCTTCTTCTTCTTCTTCTTCTTCTTCTTCATTATTATCTGCTCATCTAACTGGGTTGCCCCCAGCCACTATGGGCAGCTCCCTGCAAAATATTAAAAACACATTTTTGTTGTTGTTATGATGATATGATAATAATACAATCATAAAATCACATACACATTTTGCAAAGCTCTTTCTCAAGGAGAAAAGAAAACCAGAACTACTACTAAGAAATCATGAAAGAATCATGATCTAGAGGCATCTTGGTTGATTGCTTTAGAAATTAATCCAGGAATACTTAATTACGATGACAGTTAAGATCTGATATGAATTCTGTTATTATTATTTTTATTATTTAGGCCACAGTCCTAGACACACCTGGGAGCAATCCCCATTGAACTCAATGGGACTTACATTTGAGTAGACACATGTAGGGTTGCATTGCAAATTTATTTAAATATTCATATCCTGTATTCCCCCCCCAAAAAAGTAAGACTCCCCCCTACTCACTCAAAATATCTAACAATCAGCTTAAAAATACAATGGCAAATAAGAAATAAATTAATGTCAGATCATAAACATGGCAAAAACTTTAAAGCAACATAATCTGTAAAAACAGCAAAAGTTCAGTTGTTCTGCCAGCCACATACCTGTCAGAACAAGTTTTAACAGGACATGGACGTGTCAACAGAGGGAGCAAAACAAATGAACAAAAAGTTTCCTGGGGCAAGAATTATAAAATCTGGATGTGATGCCAACACAATGCTGCCCCAGAAAAAAACATTAGCTATACTTTTGCTGGCAGTGGGAGATAGAGCACAGTTGCCATCAAGGACCTAAAGACCTGAATATAACCATGAATAATATGCTCAGTATAACATTGTGGCTTACTAGGACCATGAATGTTTTGCCAAAGGGTTTCTTTTCTCGACAACTCGGAGGTGACTGAAAAGGAAAATGAGTAACGACAAGGATGAGAAGATGGGGCTGAGAACATCATTGTAAACATCAAAGCAGCAGAAATATAGATGATTGGACTCCTGCCGATCTCAGAGCATGGGTACCCCCCACAAAAAATTATAATTTGCAAAATAATTGGATTTTGTGATTTGTATTGTTATAATTTGGATTAATTGGTATGATATGTTTGATTTGGTAAATGGAAACTTAATAAAAATTATTTTTTTTTAAAAAAAAGGGTTTCTTTTCTCAATGACTATCTTTTTCCTGTTGCTAAAATCCATGGTGTATCTGCCTGGCAAAGAAGGATCACAGAATTGCAGCAAGATGGGACTTGATGCTACTGCTGGTGCAAAAGCTTTTCTTCCAACTTTGAGAACTAAGGAGGCCATCTAATGCCATTAAAAGCAATCACGTTTCTTTTCAAAACATATATTTCATTGTCATTTTCAATCAACACAACAATCAATTTGCAACAACAGGGCCATTCCTTACAATAGCAGAAGAAACGAAAGGAAAAGAGTTTACAGTACATTGAGATCAATGGGGTGAGGATGCACTCCAAGGGAACATCCACAAAAACTACACAGATATAGCACTTCGTGTTAGAGAAATCTGCTAATGGACTAAGCATGATGGGAACTGCAGCTCTCTGCAAAGCACAGCTGAACCCACCAACATCCTCTCTCTTTGATTTTATGTGTATGATTTTAATGTAGCTGCAGAGGGGAAGATGTCTGCAGCAATGTGCACTGGAAAAACTACAGTAAAGCTACAGTAAAACTGAGGGGGGAAATGAACGAAGCCTGAAAACTGAGGAAGATTATGATAGCAAAACTGTTTAGATAGAACTTTAGGATTGGGGCAACAAAGGAGTCAAACTTCTAATTCCTTTATTGCCCTCTTTCCCCCCTTTCTTCTCTGTCCGCTGTTGTTGGAGTTGATAACATGGTCTCCATGGGCACCTGCATGTTCATCAGAGCCCCCTTGGGCACCCACAAAAATACACACTGCACAATAGATTGTTTCCTCTTCCTCCTCCTCCTCAGTTCCTGTCTGCATTGGCTTGAACACACCCTCTTAAATATGCTACATTTTCCAATAGTATGCCAAGATGGAACACTGTCCCTTTCTTTCTTTTTGAACAGAGAAGAGTCACAAAGAGCTTCTTTCTATTAGTGATTCTGGTGTTTCATGATATGGGTGCCCATTGCTGGAGAGGCTGTTGGGGACCATGCCCATAACGATTTGTTGTCTTGTATCTTCTTCTGCTTTTAAATTTGACAACCACTTAAGTGTTGTGCCATACCCCCACAGCAGCCATTCTATGACTGGAGCCCATGGCTCTTTCCAAATGTGCCTGTAGTGTGTCAAATTATAGATTGCAATTGCCTCATGTCCAGGAGCTGCGCTTTTGTACTTTGTAAAGGACCACATACATTGATGGCTCAACAATAGCAATTCATGGAAGACCCAGAGAAATGGTGTAAAAATTCTAGCAAAAACTCACTATAGCCCTACTTAAATCCAAAGTTGTTGAAATGTTGAAGGCACACAGCCGTATTACAAATGAGGTTTCAGATGAAGGATCGGAAAGAATATAATCAAAGAAAAACAAAGTCAGCAAATAATTTATTTTGAAACATGAAGTCCCTTTGATATCCCTTATTATCCCATCAGTTTTAAGTGAAAGATATTCCAAAAGCAGACAGAAATTCATTGTTTAAAAAAGGAAAAGGGAAAAGAAAGAAAGAGGTTTCTACCAAAAATCTGGCTTCCAAATGTCCTGCTTGCCCATTGTTAAAATAAAGACAGATGGGGGATTAGAAAATGCATTTTCCGTTTTGGAACATTTTCTCTCTGCTCATCAAAGAATTGGTTATTCAGTATTAATGCTTTAAAAATTAATCAGGCATTTGAAGATTTCTTTTTAAAACATGGTTTGTAGGCATTCTTCTTCTTCTGTCTGAGACATAACTCTGCTTGTAGGATTCCATCCAAAATCTCCTGTACAAAATCTCTTACAAAAGAACTGTGATAACCAAGTATTTCCCCCCCCCCCCTTCAAAAAAGGTGGGGCAGGGATAGCGGAGGGAAGGAGGAAAACACATCCTTTAACTGCCTTTCTGACAATTCTTTCAAACCAGCGATGAAATGTCTCCTTCATGTCTGAAGAGAACACGATTATTAGCACAGAACCTGACAGACATATTTCTGAATATTTTCATGGCATTAATTTAAATCAGTGTAATGTTTGAAAACATTTCAGCCCCTCAAACAGCTGATGCAGCTTAGATTCAATTATAACAAATTGCAACACACTGTCAAGTCTTTTTACCAAGTCATTAGTCAGGGATTTTGAATGTGTGCAGCCTCCTCCAAACACAGTTCGGCTCGGCTGACAGCTCTAATTGTTGGGAACTGTTAAAAGATTGCTAATGAACTGGGGGAATCTGTTGGGCCTTAGCTTTCTTCAAGGCTGGATTTTTTGAAAACTTTCACAAGATCAAAGTGCTATAACATGGACCATTTGCTAAATTGTCAGCTGCAGAGTGAAGAAGTCTGGATCCGTGCTTTAAAGCTGACGCTTCAGTCGAAAGCGCCAGGAGACTCCTGCCCCTAAGCCTTTTTTTCATGTGTCAGTAAAACAATGCAGAGAAAAAGGAAACGGCTCACAGAAAGAGCCCCATGGCTGCAATGGCCACTACGTCTTCATTAGGAGGTGCAAGGAGGAAGACAAAAGTTACCCTCTCAGTGCAGAGCCCCTAGGGGTGGCAGCTGGTGTCCATTGGTACTAGTGGGGCAAATGGCAGACAAGCCAATGGTAGGTAGAACAAGCTTTGGCTCTATCTGCACTATTTAAAGCAGTATTAGGCTGCTTAAAACAGTCATGGCTTCCCCCAAAGCATCCTGGGAACTGTCGTTTGTTAAGGGTCCTAAGAGACACTGAATCCCCTCACAGAGCCACAGTTCCCAGAATTCTCCAGGAACAGGAATTGATTGTTAAACCACTCAGAGAAGTGTAGTTCTATGAGGGAAATGGGGGTCCCTTAACAATTCTCAGCACCCTTGATAAACTTTGTGGGATGCTTTATGAGAAAACCATGGCTGTTGAAAGGCAGTATGACACTACTTTAAACATATCATACTGTTGCAGCCTCTTATTTTTGACCCCATTCTCCTCCCTTGCAATGGCATACCCTCCAACATTTTCCTACAAAAATAGTGATGTCCTAGTCAATAATAGTAGTAGTAGTAACTTTATTATTTATACCCTGCCCATCTGAATGGTTTGCCCCAGCCACCCTGGGTGGCTTCCAACATATATAAATACACAATAAAACATGAAACTAAAAAACTTCCCTATACAGAGCTGTCTTCAGATAACTTCTAAAGGTTGTATAGTTACTTATCTCTTTGGCTCAGGGGTCGCATAACTCCATACCCGCCAACATTTCTCTGATGCAAATAGGGATATCCTAAGGAAAAGCAGGACATTCTGGGATCAAATCAGAAACAGGGGTGGCTTCAGTAAATCCAGGACTGTCCCTGAAAATAGGAACTCTTTGAGGGTCTGCGATGATACTTAGAACACTTAAGAACTGCAGTACAATACAGTACCTTAATATCTCATTGACCTTGAGAGTTAGTTAGTTAGTTTGATTTACTACGGCCATTGGCCCATATCTAAAACAATACATCAAAATTTATCCATAAACAATACAATTTAAACAGTTCCAAGTTAAAACACGCATATAAAACCAATTTTACTTCAATTAAGTAAACACTATACACAATAAGCTCCCTCTATGTCAACCGCGATTCAAATCCCTTAGAATTTGGGGGATATGCGTCTTAGTTCTGGCACTTATTGATGGTTCTTAAGTTTGGCTAAGCTGTCAGAGTCATACAGTGATCCATTTCTCCTCTTATGAAATAAGACATTAATCAGGTATCTAGCGACTGCAAGGGATCTACTTGAGTCTTCGTCGTTTAATAAGTATATTATTTGGGCTTCCTGAGGTCTGTCAGCAATTCTCAATAAATATGGGGCCAGAAACTTGGACCGTGAAGCCATTGACCTTGAGAGTAGCCAATTACCTTGGTTCACAGCAGAGGCCAGGGGAAGAGATGTGGCTTCCTCCAGCCTTTCCAGACATCCTTTTCTTCCCAAAGTCCAGGGGAAGAAAGGGCAGGCTTCGAGATAGAGTGGCACATTGACATGTCTTCGGATCACATCTCAATCTCACACACAAGCACAACAAGATCAATGCATTCAAAGAGTTGGGGCTGGTGTTTGGGGAAAGCTAAGAAGATCAACAGCAAGTGGAGCCAGAGCCAATCACAGGGAGAGTCAACCAAATCTAGGCTTGGTCCTATCCTCTTTGCTACTGAGTTCTACATGGACATTAAGGAGGATGAAGCCGATAGGCAGTCCCTAGCACTCACAAGCTGGTTGCAAGAAGAAAGGCAGGAGGTGGTTGGCTGAAGTTGGTGGGGCACCAACCTTGTTTCTCCAGAGTCAACTTCTACTGGACTTGTTGATAACCTGCTATCTCCAGGATGAGTCATTATGGATTCGGCTATGGACTGCCTGAGATGCTCTTGATCTCTATTTTGCTCTGAGAATCAGAGTCGGAGCAGTATGAGGAAAAAGGCCGTTGGCAGGGCCCAACACAAAAGTTGGAAGGTGAGGAAAAGGTACAATTGACCAGAGGGAGCCATTTAAACTTTAGCTTCTCATGACTCTGGAGTTTAAACTTTTCACCATCTTGTTCTAGGATTTCACAATATTTTGGCCAGTTAGGTTCCATGTTTAATTTTTTCACCGCCTTGGCTTCCATTGGTGACAGCCACCTAGGGGTTTTACTTTCCAACAAATCTTTATATCGAATCCAGACATTATACAAAGCTTTCCTAATAATATGGTTTTTAAAGCCTTTATGCACCTTTACCTTGTCATACCATAGATATGCATGCCCAAATTGAAGATGTGATAGAAGCATGCTGAACATGCAGCATTCTGAATGCAGCTGCTGCTGCTGGCTCAATACCTCCTTCATTGGAGAGATTCCAGGCCAGAGAGCTGGATGTTTGCACTGGAAACCTGCTATTCTTGCCAGGAATGGTCTCAGAGATCTCTTTCTAGGTTCACTGCTGACTAGTGGGGGTGCTGCAACTCTCTTCTTTCCATTGCTACCTACCAACAATATGCTAAAAGTGCTCTGAACACAGGAATAGAGTCTCTCTTTCCCCTGAGTAAATGGCACCCGCCCCCATCTCTCTCTTTCACACACACACAGCTCAGCATGACAGAGAAGGGCTGACAGGATGGCTGGTGAAACTAACATTCCCTGCCCCCTAACTCCCTTGTAAGTATATTGTATGCAATTAATAGCACAATATTTCTCCCCTCCCCTCAAGTGTTAGCAGTTTATTTTTCTTCTCAATGGAGTTTTTCTTCTGCCTGCAGCCCTGAACTCTGCAGAACAGAAAAACAAAGGTAATCACGCTTTCTTCCCCTTTCTCAAGTAGCTGTTGCAGCAAGCAGAAAAGAACTACTCCTTGTACAGAAAGCAAAAGTACAAGTAACCCATAGGATACCAATCCTTTTAGACCCGTGGGCACATTTTGAATTTTTGCAGTGCTGTGGGCACCAGTCACAAAATGGCTGCCAGGGGGCATAGCTTAACAAAATGGCTGCTGTGACCGGCCTGGGATAACACATAGTTACATGCATGGCTATACTTCCAGTTAATTGTTTATAATAGCAACTCAGTGTGTAAAAGCAGCAAGCTAGCAATGGTACCCCAGCTCAACACTATTTAGATAGAATTGGAAAACCTTTCAGACATTGTTGGACTCCAGTTCTCATCAGCGCCAATTATCAACAGCCCCAGTCCACGTGGCCAACAGTCAGGGATGATGGAGTTGTAGTCTAACAACATCTGGGTTGGGCACAGGTTTGCCATCCCTGCTTTCAAATAACCCTCTTGCCTGAGCTCCATAGAATCATGAAGAGAACAAGGGGCCCAAATGGTAGCACCACAAAAGCCTTTAACAGCATAAAGTAACCCATAGCAATGTAAATAGTATTAGCTGGCCTGCAGCCCACCAAGAGTGCAGGTCTCAATTCTGTATTGGATAAGCAGGTTATATTAATTTGTAATTATTGTCTACAGGGTATTGCTGATTTTCCCCCCACTTAAATTATTCCCGTGTTGTGCTAGGAGAGAATTCAGCCCTCACTTTTGTATTTGCAAAAATAGTCCCATGTGCCAACTCTTGTAAAGTGCAACCCCTTATGTATTGAGTTCCTGTTTAGTAACAGAAACCTATCCTTTATGTCAGGGAAAAAAAGCAATTTCCCTCCATCTGCGTCTCAAAACATAAGAAAACAAAACAGATGCTTGTTCTTTTTAATAAAGAACACGCACATGCATTGCAATAACTTCTAGCTTATTTTTGCATGGTGCCAATATTTAATTATGTTCATTTTGCATTTGTAATTAGAGGGTGAGAACAGATGGTGATGGCTTAGTTCAGAAAGAACTGTCCATTCATATCACTTGCAGTGCATTGCGCAATGACTTAGCCATTTATAGCTTTGACTCAACATTTACTGGAGTCTCCAAGAAGACCTCTGGTTTCTTGGGAAGAATTTGAATGGGTCTCTGAAGTAAGTCTTTGCTCTTCTGAAATATGTATTGCAGCTGTGTTGATAGCCATTGTAAATATTTGCAAAGTACACACACACACACACACACACACACACACACATCTACATAGTTCAGCCCTTGGCAACCAAATATCTGGAGGGCACCAATAACCAGTGGCGTAGCGTGGGTTGTCAGCACCTGGGGCAAGGCAAGTAATTTGCACCCCCAACCCGTGGATTTGCGCCCCCTAACCCATGGATTTGCGCATCCTAACCCTAACCCCCAGATGTTGCGCCCGGTGCGGCCAGCCCCCCCTGCACCCCCCACGCTACGCCACTGCCAATAACAAACAGAGGGAGGGAGTGGGCAGAGTAAGAGCCCCAAGAAGCTCAGTAATGTCATTCAGTAGTGTCTCCTCCTCTGAGCTTCAAAAGAAGAGCAAGAACATACATGAAATGCCTCATGGGATTGCCACCTTTGGTCAGGCAAAGTACAGGACAGGTCGGGCAAAATAAAGTACAGGTCAGGTTGGGGGTTAGGGGACACACACTCTCATGACATCAAGGCATCCTGTTTGAAGTGGACACTTTTGTCCAAAAATGGGGTGATCCCATTTTTCTAGGAAGGTGTGGCAACTCTACATGGGATTGGTGATAGTCCTTTATCAGGGGGAGGTCCACTTTTTGTAAGAACTGACCTGGCACAATGCTTCCGACCTTCCTTGTGCATTAGAATGCAACTCCCAGGCCCATTGTGCATTTCTCTGGATCTTGCAGTGCAACACACTTTCAGTGCACACAAAAAATATATGGATATTTTTTGGTCAAACCATCAGCATTCTCAATGTACAATCTCCAGCCAATCAATACTCTTCACAGCTGGCTCGGGTGCAATGACAACAGAACTAGTGAGGGCTGGAAGAAGCCAGGCTCAATCCATCACAATAAATTCTGCAGCAACTGCTCTATTGAGCTACATTTACACCTCAGGAAAATGAACCCAGTAGAAGAATTCTGAGCATCATATTTAATGTGCTTGCTTGAGACTCACAGTTCATTGGTTAATCAGGTATGCTATTGATTCATAAGTGGACAAACATTTTTTGCAGTTGTTGTAGGACAGCCAGCAAAGAAATAAATGAAGAAAATCCTGTTCACTAACAAGTCCTAGGATATTGCTGGATGTTTGAGAACAATTTGCAAAGAGAAAACAAGGCAAATTCTTCAGATCAATTATTCATTGGAATTAGTCTTTTTGCTCTAGTAAGGAATGTAGACTTTTGGAAAATGTGTGGCAAGGGATTCACTCTTTAAAAGGCTGAAGTAAAAATACTTTGCTTTTGTATAACACTTCTCATCCAAATTCTCAAAGCACTTAAAGACTAATTATGCTGAATATTAATTACAACCGTTTTAACATTTGAATAAACTGAGGCACCACGATTTGCCCGTGGTCACACAGCATGTGACTGCTAATGCTGGGAATAGAATTTTATCCCTGTGCTTTATCTATTAAACATCTTTGGGGCTGTTTCTTCTAATGCTTCAGGGGCATTTCAAGATCACCTTTCAGCTGCACCTTTCAGCAGCTCAGTATGATCTGCAATGCTGGCTTAAAGTGTTTTCTCAAAAACTTCTGGTAACACTGAAGCTTAATTTATCCCGTAATTATTTTGTAACAGAATGAACAAATACAGATCTGCACCCCAGTGACATATATGCAACTTGATCTAGCAGTGAGGTAAGCTTGGGTTTACAGTGCAACCCCAGCCATGTTTATTCTGAATTAAGCTCTGCTTTGATTTCAGTAGGACACTTGCGTCCAGTAAGTGTTTTCAGGATTGCAGCATCAGCCTTGTTGACAAATATAGGCGCACCTTCGTTCCATAATCAGTAGGGCACGGGCACTAAATTGTGTGCATAAGCATGTCACCAGCAATGCTAGGTGCTTAGCAATTTGTCTCTTTTTGCAAAACTAAGCATACCACGCAAAGCAGGAAGTTTGTCAACAGCACCATATGGTTGATAGGTTGCATCAATCCCTGCCTCATGCTTCTATTTTAGCAGGTTAAATCTTGTCTAATGGTTCCAATCTCAGAAATGTATCATATCTCAGACCACTTATTTCAGATTATTGTCATTGACTTTCAGTCAATGAAAGTATTCTAGGTGAAGAGGTCTGAAGATGGCTGATTGAAAAGAACTATTGAAGTGTTTAGAAGTAGGCATCAGTGCTTCAGAAGTGGTACAACATCCGGAGCACTAAGCAGCAACGATAGTATCCCCTAACCATAGTATCTCTAATTTTTCATTTAAAAAAATAAATCCCTCAAATCCCCCGGAGTCATGGAAACAAAAAGTTGAACATGTAGCTTGGGAAAAATTGGTTAAGCCAGGACAAACATGAAGACATCGGGGATTTTTTTCAGCTGGAATTCACCGGAACTCAGTGGGTGCCATTGCCATTCTAAGAGAACAAGGGAGGTGGTTTATGGCTAGTTCCTCAACTCTTTTTTCTAGAAAAGTGGCATGGGAAGACATTCCTCTTAAAACAGGACTTGGGGAGCCTATGACACGCTAGATCAGCGGCTCTCAACCTGTGGGTCCCCAGATGCTGTTGGACTACAACTCCCATCATCCCTGAGCTCTGGCCTTGCTAGCTAGGGGTGATGGGAGTTGTAGTTCAACATCTGGTGACCCACAGGTTGAGAAAGGCTACTCTAGATGTTTGCTGGGCTGCAACTCCCATCATCCCTGACCACTGGTGATGCTAGTCAGAGCTAATGGGAACTGGAGTCATAGAACAGGATCAGTTTTAAAACCACACTCACTGTCATGGTCCGGTTCACGGGCGATCAAAGTCCTGGCTGGGGATGTTGGGACTGGGGGCAAGATGGCAGGGTGGGAGCAGGAATGGGAGTCCAGAAACCAGGAGTCAGGAAGCCAAGAATCTGATAGTCAGAGAGCCAGGAGTCAAGAAACCGAGGGTCAGGAAGCAAGGAGTTACAAAGTCAGGGGTCCGAGGATCAAAAAGCAAGGAGGCAAGGAACCAAACACAGCAAGGCAGGGAACATGTTGCTGTGGCAAAGAGCCAAACGGAAAATGCTGACCTTATATCCCTTCCCAGCTCTTGCCACCAGGTCCTGTGAGTTACCAATCAGCCTCACCTGTGTGGCCATGCCTTGCCTCTTCAGAACAAACTTAGGTAGGCCCTAGTCCTGCAGAGTCCTATTGGTCACAGGGCCTGGCTCCTGCAATCACACCTGACACTCATTGCCTTAAAACAACTTGCTCCAACACAGTCCTGTTCTTTAAGTATTTATAGACTGCTTTTCAAATTCCACAAGTGGGGATCCACCACAGAAAAAGCCTGTCCTCTCATGGAGGAGGCACACAAAGAAGGGCATTTTATGATGATTGCAGGGCCTGATTCGGTTCATATAGTAGGAGCAACCTCTCTTTTTGCAGCAGCTCCATGTGACGAACACCACCATCTTTTGCATACTTGCCTGTCTAGGCGCTTGCGTGGGCACAGGATCCTGCCTGAAGCAAGTTGGTTAACAGCCCCATGCAGGAATAACCAAGAGCAACTTGGTCACTACTGCTGGTCCAAAAAAGCAGGCATAGCTAGCTAACATAGTGTTGCAGACTACAATTCATATTTTCCTTGAAGATTAGTCATGTTTGCTAGGGGTGGGTAAGAGGTGTAGTTCACAACATCTGGTTGGTGCCATGTTAGCTATCAGCCCATGGCCTAAACATTGGAGCTGATGGGAATTGGAGTCCTAGGACATCTGGAGGGCCACAGGTTCCTCTTCCCTGCTATAGCCCTGCAGCAGGTAGGTCTTCTGTATAGGATTGCATTTGACCAGTGCAACCCTATACATTTCTCAAAAGATGTATGGGGTTTATTCTTAGCAATCTGGATATATTATTGCAGCCTACACGGCTGAAAAGCTACAAAGAAGTACAACTAATGGGCAAATTCATATCACCTTTGTCTAAGATTGCTATTTAAGATAGTTTTAATGTAATTTTGTTATGGGGAATAAAGGCTGGCATCATTCATCAAGATGGAAATTTGCATTGGGAGTCCAGCAGAAGCACACTCCACAAGTAGCTACAGATACAAATGTATCCAAAATTCACAATAAGTAGGTTGTTGTTTAGTCGTTTAGCCATGACCGACTCTTCGTGACCCCATGGACCAGAGCACGCCAGGCACTTCTGTCTTCCACTGCCTCCCACAGTTTGGTCAAACTCATGCTGGTAGCTTCAAGAACACTGTCCAACCATCTCGTCCTCTGTTATCCCCTTCTCCTTGTGCCCTCCATCTTTCCCAACATCAGGGTCTTTCCAGGGAGGTAGGTAGATCAGTAGGTAGATCAGCTCAAAGAGTTCACTGTGTTTTGGGCCCTAGTTGTCCCTTCATTGGGAGAAATCTATAATTCACAAATAAACAAGCTATAAAACACATTAAATCAACTTGTATTATATACAACAAAGAGTCTTCTTACACCTTAAGAATCAAAAAGTTCATTCATTATTTTTGGTAGGGAACACAAGCTACCCCTCTAGATGTTACAGCATGCCAAATGTAAACGTGCCACAATTTCTTATAAAAAGCACATTTACATTTATCTCTCATTGAACATCAACTAAAAATTAAACAAAATGCAATTAAAATATTGACAAGGCTTTAAAGCAGGAAAACATATGAACTCTCATCTGGAAAAGTTACCACACTCTTGATGCCATAAGAGCTTCTTTGAGAGGGATAAATTTACAAAAACAAAGAAGACTGTTATTTGGCATGAGGCAAGTCTTGAGATTTGTCTATTGATTGCTTTCAAAATGTTTCTGCATGTGACCACATGAATATGAATGGTAAAAAAAAAATGTAAGAATATGAATAGGTAATATTCTCCTCCTCTTCCCCAAATGTGTTGTAAGAGTCCAAGGTTAAATACAGCTAAAACACTGAGTAATCTATACAGCAATTAGATATCACACTTGGCTTTTACAAATTTAGAAGGAAATACTCAATGTGGTGCCCCCAAATGTTGCTGAACTACACTCCCATCAGTCCTGCCACTATGGCCAATGGTCAGGGATGATGGGAATTGTAGTATACATCTGTAGGACTATCCCTGATGTACTGGGGCATCTTGATTACCTTAATTCCCATTGATTTCATTGGGTGTGTGCTATGCAGAACCAAGCCTAGATTCAACCCAGTGTGTTAAGAAAATACAAGCTTTGAATAGTCAGGAGTCAATATATACTACCGTGCATGCCAGAATTACAAGCGAATTTCCCATGAATATAGTCTCTTAATCAGCCCTTGATGTACGATCAGAATTTTGGCAGCTAAAATTAAATGACAAGAGTTCAAACTTCATACATTCAATGCCCCACTTGGGTGCACTTGATTTTAACATCTGCCATTCAAAATAAAGTTTGGCAGGAGAAGGCTTCCATGAAAAATGTTTCCAATTAGCTGGCTGTTAAGACCATCAAAGTAAGAAAGTTCAGATACAATGTGGTTGTCTGGGGCATAATTTCAAGGAACACAACTGCAGATTAAAATAAATTCTCCAGAAAACCAAAGTGCACACCCCCCCACTTTCTAAACCTGACTATTATGTGGAATATGCATTTTGAATTCTAGCAGAATATGCATATGTTATCCAATGTATTTATATATAATGACAACCTGCCAATCTGTGAACATTTATGATTGTACAAACCTCACCCTATACTGTATTGAATTGGATGTTGCTATAAGGGAGCTATAGACTGATGACTAATTGGTTTTCCAGTCTGGCTTCCGAAGTTTGTAAGATGTTGAAAAGCCCATTGCTTTTGAAAGAGGAGAATCAATATGGAATATGAACAGAGGCAAGGTTAGTTGCCCAACTCACAACACCAGGGACAAGGCAAGACCTGATTCTTAGGAAGGTGTCAGCTGGTATTTCAGTTGCCAAGTCAAGTTCCTCTTTCCTCCTCAGCTTGCCATAAACAGATGACCCAGTCTGTGGTCATAGAGGGAAATGTAAGACAGCCATGTTCATAAAAAAAAAAAGTGCATGAAGCCAATGCATTGGCTTTCCTGAACTGACAAAAATTGCTATTTGTGAACAAGTAGTATGCATGCTGCAGACAAATGGTGGCAAATGTCAGAAGTAATTATGTACACTGGAATATTTTAGCCAATGCATATGGTAAGGAATATTGACAAGTGCCAATGTAAGAAGTAAAAGAAATTGACAGTGTAAAGCAAGCTGTTATTCCTCACTGTCCAGGAGGATTAGAGCTACCAAGCAATGGATGCAAGAAAATGAAACATTTCTTACCTACACTAACGGCCCTATGGAAATGGTGATGTTGTAGGCAGCCAACTAGAATTGCACCTTTGGCGGGGAGGAAGAAATGCAAAATCCTAAGATCTAAGGCGGAACAGTTTACCTAAGAATTTAACTTTGAAACCAAACATGTAATTATATTTATGTTTGCAATGAAATGAATTATGTTCTAGGGGGAAGGGGTCAAATGTAAAGGATTTTTATTGACTCTTTCTTCCCCCGAACATCATTAGAATCCCAATGGCCAATTAATGGTGTGTCACTGTAAAAAGGCTTAGCCATTCTAAATGGAATAGTTTGAAAACTAGATAATAACCTGTAGACTGTAAACAGAGAGAGATTGTATCTCGCTGATTTTAATGTGGCTTGGACATGCAGCTTGTAAATAAAAAGATGCTGGTCGAGGTCTCCCATTAAATTTGGATTGTTCTCATTTGTCTGCCTTCCAGTGCCACCATTATTGATCCCATATTTATAATGCCGCAAATGAAGAATGAAAATATGGTGAATGATAAACTGTCTCTGTCCATTGGAAAAGAATCTTTAGATGTAAAACTTAAAAAGGGGGGAGTCTTTATCCAAACACATATACCTTATTGCTCGTGATTTTTTCTCCACTAATTGCCTATTCATGTAACCTTCCTGTGACCTATGTTTCTTCCTTCTTATTCTTTTTACTAATAAATATGGAGGATTAGTGTAGAGAAGAATTGTGTTTAATGAATGTTGCCAGGAAGCCTCAAAGACTGCAAAATAATAACTAAAATATTGTTATGCTCATTCCCCTTCTCTGAATGGTGAGAAGTTAAAAGGGTGCAACTTTTACCCAGGTTTGGTTTCCTTTCAAATTTTGCTTATTGGTATTTTGTAATATTTGTGTTTATTTATAAAAATGTAGCTTGAGCAAAGTTGGAGGCACATCTTTGACACCCCAGCAGAGAGGGAAACCCCTGGTCCTCACAATATATTCAGGGAGGAATCTAGCATTCCCAAAATATTGTTATCTTAGACACCATATACCTTTAAAGCAGATTGGAAGCACATTTTCCCCCTTAGAGAAATCTGGGCATTACAATTCTCTGCAACTTTTAAGTACAGAGCTCAGAATTCTTTAAAGGAAATAATGTGCTTCAAATATGCTTTCAAGGTATAGAGTATACACAGCCTTACAGAGCCTAAAATCATCTCTCTGTGCTTTTCCTAGTCTTTGGGTTGCTCATTTTGTCATGTCCGTTAATTTCAATGAGTTGACTCTAAGCAGAATTTACTTGAGGCAACGCTCTGTCTCAAGCTGCAATCTATTGTTCTTCTCATACACAGACACCTTACCCTCTCCCTCTGGGTAACATAAGGGAAATCTGGCTGACTCATCTCCTCTTACCATTACCCTGTCTTCTCAGCTCCCCTGGAGACACATCACCAGACAAACATAGGA
This sequence comes from Podarcis gaigeae, assembly GCF_964106915.1. Classification (NCBI taxonomy): domain Eukaryota; kingdom Metazoa; phylum Chordata; class Lepidosauria; order Squamata; family Lacertidae; genus Podarcis; species Podarcis gaigeae. The sequence continues at coordinate 36,443,922 of NC_139677.1, read as the reverse complement.
TATCAACACTCCTTTGTCAAGTCCAGGTATTGCCTCAGGGCAACCCACACTTAAAGGCTTACTCATAGAAAATCTGATAAGCAACTCATAACAAGAGTTTGCTGCCCATGAGCTAGTAATATTGGGCAAAAGAAAGGTATGATGAATACATCTGCCTACCCATTTGGCATACACCCATCACAGGATGAGAGGAATTTTCTTCTACTGTTCAGGGGAGTTACATGTTACACTGGACATGAAGACATCATACAAAAATGGCATCACCAAGTCCCGTCCGCCCTCCCCCCCCCCGATTTCTCATTATGAGTAATAATACTTAACCCAATACGTGATGTCATTACATTGTGTATTTTCTATCCAGCAGCAGTCAGCGAGGTGGTGCAGAGGTAGGGAAAACACACAACACAATGATGTCACATCACAAAGTAACAATTTCTAAATGTAACAGGAACTGGTGACAGTTGGTGCATGGTTTCTATTTTGGAGAACTTGTGCTGAGGTTAACATAAGATTGGGTGGTCTCCAATGATTAATTCTAAGTGAGATGTATACTTGGACAAGCCTACCTAGAAGACACATCTCTGACCCTGAGGCCCGTCCTTTCCAATCCAAGTGAGAGAACTCCCCCCCCCTTCCTCCCCGCCCCTTTGGTCCTCTGCCACCTGTTGCATTGATGCCCTTCCTCAAGGTGAGTACTTTTACCTTTGGGGAAGGGTAGCAGACAACAAAGAGAATCTAGGAGCAAGCAAAATTGAGGTAGCTTCCTACAAACTATGCCCACCTCTCAATTCTATGCACAGTAATTCAAGCAGCCATCTTCTTCTTTGGCAATCACTCGTAGCCGAGTAAGATTGTCTTCCATAAACACGGTTTTAACAATGAGTCCATAAATGACTATGGAGGCCAATTCTGAATCCACACGTTCCGCAGTGGGGACATAGGTTTCCGGGCGGGAGTTGATCACAGTGTGAATTTGCCGAGCATGCCTTCCTCTTAGCACGTTTCTCCCTTTTGTCCTGCATTTGAGTGTCTTCAAAGCCCATGACACCTTTGCAGTACTCAGAGAGTGGAGCACCCTTGCTATGAATTATCACTCCACCTTTAATTGAAAAACATGTGGATGAAGCACTGGCTGTCAGCCTATATCTGGGTTCAGATGAAGCCCTTGTCCTGCTGTTAGGACAGTCATGGCAAGAGCAGCCATGAAGGCACTATTCAAGCTGAGCAAAGTAAGTGGTTCCCCACAATGTACTGTTTATAGGTGGTTCGTGCCTGCAGAAGCATATCATGGTTGGATTCTGAAGTCATTGGGTGCGTTTTAGAATAAAGACCATCTCAGCCTATAGTGGGGATAATAAGAAATCCCATTACATTTATGTTATCTTCTGTTATCCTTTCTATATATATATTGTTCTTATTATTCTCCTTCCCTTTAATGCCCTACTCTATCCCTCTCCTATTAACTTCTGCTCTTTCTCCGTTTGCTTTGGCTTCTTATTTTGTTAATGAAATGTCTCCTCCTCCTCCTTTTTCTATCTGATCCTTGCTGATCTTCTTTCTCTCATGCTATGTCTAATGAGATTAGTAAAACCAAGGGCTTGGACTGATAGCCATGTGTCTTTCAACATATGCCTTCACCAAAACCACTTTAAAGGGCATGGAGTTGTATCTGTAAGATGTGTTCCGTTATATTTCTTTCAACCAACTCTCCCAGATCTCTGGTGCTTCTTTTTTCTATTTATGATTGCAGGCTCTCTCTTTCTTGGTGGGCTCTTTACAACACACTTACAACCTCCACCACAGAGTAAGTTTCAACTTTAGATATTGGGTAATATGAGAAGATGGCAAGAGTAATGGCAATATTACTCAAATGATACAATATTCCGATAAAGTGTTATAGAAGTCAGGTAACACTATAATAAATGGATGTCACATAAGTCTCCAGGTCCAATATAAAGACCATAAGAAGGGAGAGCAGGGACCTTGAAGTTCCCAACAGCTGTTAAGCAAGCACACAGGTCACCTTTGTCAGAGGTGTGTCACGCCTATGTCCTGGCCAGGCCTGCACCCAATCTTGTTTTTGTACAATCTTGTTTGTTCTCAGTAACCAAAATCATACTATCAACATATACAAGGAGAAAAGTTGTTTTCCTTCATTTGCCAGGAATTGTACAAAACAAAGTGGCACTAATAAAGAAAAGTTCCAGGGTGGCAACAGAAAGCAAACTAAAAATGCTTTTGCAGTTCATTAGAACTATCCAGCAATATCAAATTACAGTGGTACCTCGAGTTAAGTACTTAATTTAGCTAATGGGGCCTCCTGCTGCTGCCATGCCGCCAGAGCACAATTTCTGTTCTCATCCTGAAGCAAAGTTCTTAACCCGAGGTACTATTTCTGGGTTAGCGGAGTCTGTAACCTGAAGCGTATGTAACCCGCAGTACCACTGTATAGGAAAACTGGTGCTATTAACAGTAACCCTAGTTGGTTAATGGATTTGGCAACTTCCATGCACATGACGTCTGATGCTAATTGCCCCACAAAGAGTTAAATGAGATTCAGGTGAGGGTCATATGCCTTGTCAATCCCAGCAGGTATATAACAGGAAGACCTGATCTGCCCAGGGTCACAAGATCTCATGCGTTCTTTAAGATCTTTCAAGATCTCACCAGATTCTGCCATTGTTGCTGCCAGGCACCACTGCACAATCCAGTTAAGGGAGGCTTGGGCATTGGTGAAATTCTCAGCATGTTGTACGCTGAAAGAAAATTATATGAAAATGATGTACTGGTGGTATTTGACTCCTAGTAAGCTTGCAAAAATGTATAAGACAAGTGCAAATATCTGCTGAAAATGTAAGCGAAAGGAAGGCACCTTCTGTCATATGTGGTGGACCTGTAAGGTTCTAAAAGCATTCTAGGAAATGATATACCGTATTTTCTCTCTTTCTCTCATTGTCTTTGTCTTTCTCTCTTCTCTTTTCTCTCTTGCTTTTTTATTTTTTGGCTTTCTATTATTCTTGTTCTGTATACTAGTTTGGTTCTTACTGTATTTCACATTGAAAATTTTCAATATTTTTTTCTAAAGAAGTGCAAATTAAGTAGCCTCACATTAGAATGGGGACTAAGGGTGGTATTCAGCTAAGTGTTACTCAGAATAGAGTCAGTGAAATTAATGAACATGGCTAAGTTGGGTCCATTAATTTCAAGAGGTCTACTCTGAGTGAAGTGTAATTGAACACCACCCTAAATCTCTCTCCCCACTATCGCTATCTGCTATAAGATCTCTTTGCCCATCAGGAAACTGACTTCCTTTTAAAATACTCATAACCCACCTGGAGAGATCGTGTCTGAGAAAATTATTCATGACAGGGCATTTTTGTTTTGGTTTTGTTTTGACTTTGGACTTTACCAGTTGTAATAATGATCCCAACGAGAGTTTGGCCAATGTGGTGGTAAAAATAAAATCCTGCTTACAGTAGTGAAGCAGACTTTGTGGAGACTTTCAGTGAACAGGGCTGTGGTTTCATTTCTTGTCTGAAGACTGCACCTCTTGTTAGGACATTGGCTTCAGCAACCTCCTGGGCATGTTTCAGGTCTGACTCAGAGCTGAGATGGCCACCTCACACTATCATCTCACCTTGCAGGGCCTATGGGGTTTTTTTGGAAAGCTGTCATTTCATATTGACCCAGACTGACCCTCCCTGACCCGACTTACCTAGTTACATCTGCCAGAATTATACAGTAACCATACATGGCATGGCTGAAGTTGGAGAATTCAACTTTACAGTTCAAACTAAAGGATTCTTAAAATAAAATCAAAAATAGAGATGGTCTCCCTGGAGTTTTTACTGTGCATCTTTCCTACGCTGGAAAGCCAGCCACCAAGAGGGTTTCCACAATATCAGTCATTTGTGTCAAAAAGAGTGAAATTTCTATATTGTTTTTCTCCCCACCCCACACTGATTGCTTCACTTTAATGAGGTAATATGTAAAACAGCTCCAGTGCATTCCACAATTAGAGCTCCAGGTACTTAATTAAGCTTAGCTTAGGAGTGTGTCTATATTTTATGGGCTGAGGGGAGGGTGTTTCTAAGAAGAAAAGTTTTCTATGACCATAAGTTGAAACAGAGGCTCCATTGGCATAGCTCAGTTGGTTACAGCACAGTGCTGATAATGACAAGATTGCAGGTTTGATCCCCGTATGGGACAGCTTCATATTCCTGCATTGCAGGGGGTTGGACTAGTTGATCCTAAGAGTTCCTTCCAACTCTATAATTTTATTATTTCTGATATTTACTTTTCCATTTGAAAATGCACCCAAAATCAAAGCCACTATTATGCTCTGGTTGGTATTTTTATTTTGCATTATCTAACACACTGTGTTTTCCAAACTTGGGCTAGCTTAGAATAGATATAGATATCAATATTGATGTCAATATTGATGTAGATCCATCCTGTTTATCTGTATGCCAGCCCTATCACTAGGTGGAGTGAAGCAATTGCCTCAGGCAGCAGAAGCAAAGGAGCAGGGAATAGTAGAACAACGTTGGGATCAGGAGTGTCAGCTTGGCCCCGTGACTGTGGGTGCCCAGGGCTGTGGGTGCCATGGCCCTGGCACTGAAATTTGTGGGTGCCCAGCCCCTTCATGGGGAATTTTGTAGGTGCTTGGGCAGGGAGTTGACACCTATGGTTGGGATACATTGCTGTGTGTGCTGTATTGCCTGCTCTGTGCCCCCGAAGTTAGCCTAATGACCTCAGGTGCATTGGAGTGCTCTGACCGACTGCCAGTGCTGAAGTAAGATTTGGCTGCTGGTGTGTTCAGCTACTGTGAATAGCTTAGGAGCAGATGCCATCTCTTCCTTTTCCTCGGGCAGGAAAATGCCTTGGACCAACCTTGTCTGCACAGGCCTCTGACTAGAGCGCAGCTGTGTTTTTCCATAACAGAAATATCTCTTGACCTACACTATTTGCAGTTAGTAGACCAAAGCCTAATTATGCCACCATTCAAACCTTGAAGCCTATAACCAGATGAGGAAATCTAACACTCTCACATGCTTTGTTTGGAATATGGAAACTGCCGCCATTTAATAATCTTCAAGTGCTATGGCCAGCCACTGGAACCACCCCCACGGGTTCTTTAAATGCAGCAATGTTGTTGTCATTATTATTATTTTGGCTCAGCGCTTGCTTTCAGCTGGCAGCTTTGTAAGATTTCCTGTTGCTGGTTTGATTCCTTAAGGCTACGCTACAGTTTACACATCATGAGGTGTGGAGGGGAAATAATCATCCATAGTAGAAGCAAGAGATGAATCTCTGTTCCAGAAGAAAGCCAACTGCCAAGTGTATTTAAGGGGAAATAAGTTTAAAGATAAACAGAGGCCCACTGCCTTCACATGGTATGTGGGGTGTGTGGGTGTGAATCAGGAGAGAGTGCAGTGTTCATGATACAGTGATCGGAAGATGACATTTCTCTGTAAATTTCCAGTGCCTCTTTGTGACTGTAGAAAAAGTGGCACATCTCTTCCAGGAATCATCTTTGCTTAAATAGAGGTCAGTCACATAAGGAAAAAGGAAGACTGGGAACAGTTTTCATTTGTACACCCGGTGCTATTTCCCTAGAAAAAGAGGTGCTGGAACTCACTATGAATGCCTCCCTTGTTCCCTTATAATGGCAATGGCGCCCACCAGAGAGGTGCCGGAACTGAATTCCAGCGAGTTCCGGCTTTTAAAAAAACCCTGTGTACAGCCTTGTTCTGCCACCCTCTGTAAAAATCCTTGTTAACTAGGCCTAGAGAGTTCTGGAACAAACGAATTTGGAAAATGAAGGTCTCAATTAGGAGGACACAAGAGATACATCAGCAACACCTCCTTTGTATATCTGATTCCCAAGCTCTTGCCTGGTGCACTGCTACTGATTACAGAGCTTGGCTTCTTCCCTTTCGACCTCAACTCTATGTCCCCCTTATCTCTCTTTCCACATATTAGTACATTGGCTTCTCCCTCCCCCAACAAGGTCTGCTTTCAAAGCACAGCAAGCAAGATGTTGACCTCAGTCCCTCCATCACCATTAGCCTTGATTCCAACTGCAAAGTGTCCCTATTTTCCAGCGACAGTTCCAGATGTACAGAAGCCATCCTGGTTTCTGATTTGATCTTGGAATGCCCCGCTTTTCCTTAGGATCTCCCTGTTTTGATCGGAGAAATGTTGGAGGGTATGCAATCCCATTTATTTGGGGGGGACTGAATATCCCTTGAAGGGGTGGTATGGTGGTGGAATGCAGCTTCAGCAGCAGTAAATGATTAAATGACCATTGGTCTGATTTGCTGGTTAATAGCATTGCCTCAAGGGTGCTTTCTTCTGAGACCAAACTAGGAGCCTCTTGTATGGTAAGTCTATGTTCTTCCACTGTACTGCAGATCCAGGCATGGGGGAAGGAAAGGACATTTTATGGGACACAGCTCCTGGGTGACTGTGAAGGTCCTATCATGCTCCTCTTTTTTTCAACAGCTCCTCTGCAGTGAGAGCAGCATGACCACGTTTGAACCACCACCCCAAATAGAAAAAAAAAGATTTGTATTAAACTTCCATATGTGCCTATGTGCCTAGATGCAAATGTCAAAACAATGACTATAGTTTAAATAGAAATGCAGTGCACTCCATGCCATTGGAGCCAAACCTACTGTTTCTAGGACAAAATATCTTGCCTATTATTGTAAGCCAGGAGCTTGTGATAATCCTAGAGAAAGGAGAACATTTCCTTGGACGAAGGACCATCTGGACATCATATAGACTACAACTGTAGAGCAGATAGAAATCTTGCAAGGTCGACATTTCTGCTGTAATTGTTTTGTTCTTTCCCCTTTTCGTTTGCACCAGCTAAATAGAAATGTTGATCTTCTCTGGGTACTTTGCCACTGTCTGCTCCACAGCAAATTTCCTCTGAAACTGTAACCTGGGCTTATTTGCTGGAGTTTCATTTCCCTGTAAAACTTACTCTGCAACACTGAGAGGAAATTAAAGCACCAGAGTCTCCATTTTTCCACTTCATCACTTTCCCTTGTTGTAAGAAACACTGATTCAAAAGGAAAAGTTTATTTAGCCAAAGGGAAAATCAATAGCATTGTTCCAGAATCCTTTTTTTTAAAGAAAGAGAATTATACCTTTCTTTAGCTTTTATCAGGTTTTCTGTTTAAAACACACACACTGTGTGTGTGTGTTTTTAAAGGGACTTACCTTTGCTTACCAGATCCAGGGTCCTTAATACTTTGGGGATAATAAATGAAGCCTGCAACTCTTTATTTAGTCTATGATTGTTGTGAACTGGAGCTGATTTTTTTGCAGCATATAAAATACCTTTTGCTCAAAACTAAGAAGCACTTTGCGCTAGGAGAAAGGGTTAACAGGAGCAAACAACTTAATTTCAAGAAGTCGGCTCTTTTTGGCTCAGCCAACTGGTTCCAGAATCTCACATTCCTCAGCCCCCTTTTGCACATCTGGACCTTAAATGGACAACGTTTTCTTTCATATAAACGGTTATTGTTCCGCAAGATTGATGTCGTTAATACTGGCTTTCAGGATGACAGATTAGCATCGCTGATTAATCAAGGCTATTAGCAGATAAATATCTGTAATGTAGCCACAACAGTAATTTCTTTTCCAATAATAAGATTTACAAATGCAGGCGATTAAGTAATTAGCTGACATCTCCATAGATTACAATTCCTCTGAGCTCCTTTCTCTCACACACCCCCACTTCACAATTATATTCCTTAATTACTGTAAGCAACCCCCACTTTATCATCTTCTTCTTTACATGTATCATAAAAATTCAGTGTAAATCATCAACAGTCTTTTTGGATAGGGTCCCACTCATTCTCTTCTCTCCCCTCCCCTTCTTTGACTAAACGTTAAGGCGTATACACATCTTTTTTTTTATTAAAAAAACAAATCCTATCCAAGATCACTGTAATGATTCCTAGTATAATTTTTTACTTTGCAACACAAGGGGGATGCATAACTTATTGGGAGGAACATATGATATTCATTCTTTAAGATCCAACCATTCCATCTTCTATGTGTGTTTTTTCAATCTTCAAATCCAGGTATCACAAGCTCATTTTCTCTTTCACACAAAGTCCATTAGAAACTTCCAATCCTTAAAAAATGTCAGTAATGATTTTCCTCTCATTAAACATGTTAGCTTAGCCATCTCAGCCAAGTCGAATAATTTTATCAGCCATTCTTCTATAGTAGGTAAGAAAGGCAGTGTCTTTCCATCTTTGTGCATAGAGCTCATATGTAGCTGCACAGAACTGAAAGTCCTTTTATTTTACTCAATCTTTCTTTCTTTTTCTTTCTTTTACTCTTGCTTTCTCCTTCTTTAGATTTCTCCTTTCCTTGTATTTTCTTCCTTCTGACCTTGCTCTGGTTTTTAGATTACGTAGCTGTTTTACCTCAGTACAGTGGTACCTCGGTTTAAGAACAGTCCTGTTTAAGAACGATTTGGTTCACAAACTCTGCAAAACCAGAAATAGTGTCCCAGTTTGAGAACTTTACCTCAGTCTAAGAATGGAATCCGAACAGTGGAAGGGCACTGGCGGCGGGAGGCCTCATTAGGGAAAGCACGCCTCGGTTTAAGAACAGTTTGGGTTTAAGAACGTACTTCCGGAACAGATTAAGTTCGTAAACCGAGGTACCACTGTATATTATTTTAAAAGATACTTTGGAATGGGTATGTGTCAGATGGCAAAGGTGGTTGCTCACGAGTAACCAGGGAGGACTCCAACCTGTCCTTTACAGGTTTTATTTACGTGCAAAACTATTTACAGTGCAGAACCCTAAAGTTCATGTCTGCCTCAATCGCTAGCAGAATCCGGGAGCGCTTGTTTCCTGGACCTCCCCCAACATAAAAGTCTTGTTAGGCCCAGCCTTTTCCTTCCCTCTTTGCGCTTTAGACTTCTGTGCAGGGTGGGTGACGGAAGGGGCATGCTTCCAGGGCTTGGCCAGGAGTGGTGCTGATGCTCCCACTAGCATCCTCTGGTCAACTTACAGATTTTGAAAATAAGGACCAGTAGCCTTGAAAATAAGGGATCAGCAGCCAATATAAGGGATTTTCCGAACACAGGTATGTTCAACTTCTGAGCCCCTCCGAGCCAAAGGCAGAAAGCCCAGCCAGCAGCCAAACGAAGCCTCAAGCGGTGGTTCCCACAGTGCAGCAACCCGGCAAAGGGGATGCAGCAAGGAAAACCACCGTCACCTCTCCGCTGGGAACCGCTGAGCAAAGGCGAGTCCCCAGGCAACATGGCCGATATGATCGGCACAAGGCATGCAAGCTCCACCCCCCCAGTCATTCTTAGACTCCTTATTGGGTGAGCAATGCAGCCAAGCAACACAGTTGGAGCCTACCTCCTCCCTGGCCGACAGGGAGGGAGGGAGAGGAGCTGCTTGCTTTGAAACCTGGGAAATTTAAGGGACATCATCAATAAGGGACAGCAGCAGGACACAGTGCTGGGATAAGGGACTTTCCCACCAAATAAGGGACAGTTGACTGCTATGGCTGGAGGTGGGGCTTTCCTCCTCACCGGAAGAGGAACTGCTTTGCAAGATTTTCAGAGGCTCCCTGTAACACAACTACCCCTCTGTTTCAAGCCCCTGCTCTGATGGCAGTTCCCTGGCGGTATGTATTTCTTTATATCTTTGAATTAGTCTCAAAAAATAAGATTTAAAACATAACTTTTTGGGAGGAGATACAAACAACAAAAACAAATGAAAGATTGTGTGCGCTTGATATAACAAAAGCCAACTTGCTGGAGCACCCTATCCAAATAAGTTCCAAGGACTTTTCTGTCACAGCCCTAGGACAAAAAAAAAAGGAAAAGAAAGATGAAGCAGATTTCCCCTCCCCCCCCCTCAACTTATATTCTTCTATTTGTGGAATGATTTGACAGGTACTGTTAATTTCCTAAATGTTCCATGAAAGCAGGGGAAAGCAGACTGCAAAAGAACATGGGGATGAATTGAATGGGAGGTGGGGTGGGAAGCATGGGCAGCGAGCAAGAAATTAATAAGAAATAGCAAAAAAGATAGCAGTGAAATTGCATCCATGTGTACAACTGCTCTGGCAGGGCCTGGACTAAAAGCTGCGGCAGTTCCTCCCCCCCCACTCCCCCCCCCATTAGATCTGACCCCTCGAGGCTCTGGCAAGTTGCTCAGAGGAACTGCACGGCTCAGCTCTTTCGCGAGGGTCTAATTTTTATTGCCACTGTATTGACTACAAAGTGCTTCAGGTTGCCAAACATAATTTCACTAGTGGTGTTTTCAGGTGCAGGGTAAAAATAATAATAATAATAATAATAATAATAATAATAATAATAATAATAATTTCAAAAATAATTTCCTTGCTGTACAGTGGTACCTCAGGTTACATACGCTTCAGGTTACATACGCTTCAGGTTACAGACTCCGCTAACCCAGAAATAGAACCTTGGGTTAAGAACTTTGCTTCAGGATTTGAACAGAAATTGTGCTCCGGCGGCGCGGCAGCAGCAGGAGGCCCCATTAGCTAAAGTGGTGCTTCAGGTTAAGAACAGTTTCAGGTTAAGAACAGACCTCCGGAACGAATTAAGTACTTAACCCGAGGTACCACTGTATTATCAATTCGGTTGAAAATAAGAGGACCAAGCTTCTCCCGAAAGCTTCCCTTTCAGAGCCGCAGATTGGTGGTAGAGCATCTGTTTTGCTAGGCAGAAGCTCCCAGCTTCAGTCCCTGGCATGTCCAGGTAAAGCTGGGAATATTCCCTGCCTGGAATTCTGGGCTGCTGCTGCCAGTCAGTGTAGACAATATTGAGCAGGCTGGACCAATAGTCTGACTCAGTACAAGGTCACTTCCTAGGTCACCCTGAAAGACAATTTTCAGCTGTGCCCACCACCAGCTTTTACAGTGCAATGCCACCTATGCTTATTCAGGCCTGTAGACATTCACCTGCTTCTGAGTAGAAAGGCACAGAATTTTGATGTTAGTGCTTCCTTTCTCTCTGGTTCATGCACTTGTGCCTAAGATTATTTCCATAGGTGTAGAGCAGGCAGAGGTAGAACCAAAATAAAAGTTTATAAAATTCAATTGGGGGGGGGGCGAGAACATGACTTCTAATTTCCCACCAAAAAACCTTCACTTTAAAATTTGCCTTGGGAAAAAAATTCCTTTAAAAATAAATCTTCTGTAAGGTTATTCATTAAAAACAAATTAATTGCAATTGTGCAAAATAGAAAGCTGAAACTCAGAGAGCTTTATGTAAATCAGCATCCCTTCCTAAGTTTTGAATCGTGTTTTATTTTCCATTTTCTATTTGCTACTCATTTGGAGGATTGTTCGTTGTTTATAACTAAGAAATTTAAGCTTCCCTACTGAATGTTGAGGCACTGGTATTAAGGATCTAGTTGCTGGATTCTAAACTTTATTATACTTTTCATCTCAAGAGCAGGTGATTCGGCAAATACATTCCTACACCTCTGTGTGAGAGGGTTTCCTGGACAAGAGACAGCAAATTTCTCATGGGCCAATCATCACAAGAGTTTGTGACAGAACTAAGATTTCCTAAACCAACATCCAACAGCTTACCTCCCATGATGATAGGATGAAACACTGCATTGCAGCTTGCCAAATGCTTGACACCCCCTCTAATTTCTACTATGCTAGAAACAAAGAAGAATAAGAGGCTTGTAACAATCAAATTGCGGAACATGGGTGGCGCTGTGGGTTAAACCACAGAGCCTAGGACTTGCCGATCAGAAGGTCGAATCCCCGAAACGGGGTGAGCTCCCTTGCTCATTCCCTGTTCCTGCCAACCTAGCAGTTCGAAAACACACCAGTGCAAGTAGATAAATAGGTACCGCTCTGGCGGGAAGGTAAACGGTGTTTCCGTGCACTGCTCTGGTTTGCCAGAAGCGGCTTAGTCATTCTGGCCACATGACCCGGAAGCTGTACGCCGGCTTCCTCAGCCAATAAAGTGAGATGAGTGCCGCAACCCCAGAGTCGGCCACGACTGGACCTAATGGTCAGGGGTCCCTTTATCTTTACCTTTAATGGTCATATTGTGTGCTTGGTACGAGAGCTGTTTGCTCATCTTGGTAAGACCATTATAGGTCCACTTTAGTTAAGCCCCAGATAAGCAAGAACCCCCCCCCCAAAAAAAAATACCATATTACCATCCACCCTGGGCATATTTAATAAAAATGGTGGGGCCCAGTTCCCACATAAGCCTCACATGGTGCTGAAAGAAAGTGGCTAAGTAACCACGCCATGCTGTGGGTCAAAACAACACGTAGTAGAGGGCATGTTTTCTCCCCGGTTGTATTTTCTGTACAGAACACATCCTTAACAATAGTGATGGGAGGAACAAGGAAGAGTCCACTTCTCCCCTAACAACTGTCCGCACCTCTTTAAAAAGATTTGCCTCATCATCCTGATGAAGCAGCCCTGACTGCCATTTTCTAAATGAGAAAGATGGAAGTACTGTGAAACAGGAGCTCTTGGAGTGGAAGCATAACATCTGCAAGACCAGGCAGTCGAAGGAAGCAGAAGAGCAGACTAGATCAACACAGGCATATTAGAGTATCTCATTCCCTTTTTAGTTGCTATCTTAAAAGTTATAATTAATAAGTTTTATGTAAAACAGATCCAGGTATTCATAAAAAAACCCCAGAATAAATTCATTCCTTTTTAGCATATGGCAATAAAATGTTGCTCAGATGTTCTGTGATTCCAGTCCAAATCTGATTACATTATATGTGGTGCAGCATGTCTGCAATTTTTCTTGTTTCCCTGGCAACAACTGTAAATGCACTAACTCCCTGAACTGCTCCACCCCTCCTGCTGCTGATGTCAGACACAGGAGAGGCACATGAGCAACTCAGCTCAGTACCTGTCAAAGGAGTCGGATGATCTGTTTGATCACACAGTTGCTTGGTCCCACAAAGACCAGTCATTTGGTGATCACAGGGCAGTGTTAATTTAGTCAGCTATCAAAATTCTGGTAAGGGGGGGGGGATATCCAGTGATTCTTTGGTTTTAATCAAAAGAGGTGGAGGAAGAGGAAGAGAAATATTAATAGTGAGGAGGATACTGGAATCCATGGTCTTAGAACTACAAATACTTCTTAGAATACTTCTTTGTATCAAGAACCAAAGGATCAGTCATAAATGTGCCATAAATTGGGCATTGCTTAATGATTTATTCATACATAGTGGAATTCTTCTGGAATTCTGTCATACTATAGATATGATCACAATATAGATATGATATAATTTTGAGATGAAGATAAGAACATCAGAGGCCTGATGGATCGTATCTAAGGCCTGTTTCCTACAGTGTCCAGCCAGATGCTTAAAGAAGTCCACAAGCAGGACATGAGAGCAATGGCACTCTGCAGCTGCTGTTTCTCAGCAAGTGATAATCAAAGGCATAAAATATGTTGGATCCAAAATGCAAATGGAAGGGGATTTTATCTAGTGGAGGATCCTGCAAACAGAAGAGGAAGATTGTTTTTATTGACTCCCCTTCCTCTTGCAACCCCAAAAATCTGTTCAGGACAGTTAGAGCCTCCATGGGAGATGGCACAGAGAGAGAGACACACCACTTCTGTGCACAGGAACCCCTGCTGACTCTGAGACCCTTGCATTCATGGACGAACTCCTGTGAATGGAAGGGTACTTTTGGATCCAGTCTAATTAAATCATAAATATATTATAATCTCAATAGTTGATATGTCTCCTATCCAACAGGGTCCACACTGATTTGAGCATTATGGGTCCAGGAACTGTGAAGCCATGGGTAATGGAACCAAGGCAGGGACAAGTTGCAATAAGCCCAGGTTCAACCACGTGGGATTTAAACAGACCACAACTTTGTCAGCAGGTTTTAGTGCAGGCATTGGGTGAGAAACCCTTTTGTTGGTGGATTATTTGACAGGGTTAACCAAGGTTAAGGATCACCCTGTGATGAACATCAAATTGGGGTGACCTCCCATGAGATCACCATTTTTAGGGGTGCTATGACCCATCGGTCCCCAGACACAAGCATCTCCCCCTGGATCCCTTTAATGGGATACCCTGATTCCTTTGAGTGGGGGGTGGCTCCCAACCCCTTGTTCACATAGGCTAAGGATCCAGCCCAATACCTTATCCACCATCAAGTTGTGACAATTGCCATGAGGTAGGTGAAACCCCTAGACAGGCCCAATTTGTCTGAAAACAAATTCCTCCCTGGCCCCGAATACAGCAACAGATGCAGCAGTCCTACACATACTGTAAAGCGTTGGGTGGGTAGAGAATACAGCATCAACTGAGGCTGAGGCCTGGGTGCAGCTGGCTTTTATAGCCAGGAAGCAGCCCAGAGGAAATAAGTTTTCCCTCGAGTCTGTTTCCTAAACCACACCCCTAGCTCGCCTGTGATTGGCTGCCACCATGGGCGAGCCCCAACAGCCAAGGCGGCCAATGGGACAGGAAGTGATGTCCTCTGCCAGCCATGCAAATGCCAGAAGACCACTCAACCACCACAGACTTCATCACCACTCCCCTCCCGCTGGATATATAGCTCCAGATGACTGTTAAAAGAACTGAAGACAAAGTCTAGGCCAGGCTTCCTCAAACTCGGCCCTCCAGATGTTTTTGGCCTACAACTCCCATGATCCCTAGCTAGCAGGACCAATGGTCAGGGATTATGGGAATTGTAGTCTCAAAACATCTGTCGCCTAGATGATAGTCTGCAATATACTCGGGGGGGGGGGGACCCTGAGTAATTGTTAGAACACAGAAGCCTTGTTACATTGAATAACCAGGGCACCATCAAAATGATAGGTTTGTTTTAAACAAAGGATCAGTCCTTAACTCGTTTTTAAAAAGACTTGTCAGTCTATGTTAGATTGTGGCTTTCGTGCCAATGTTATACATGTCTTCCCAGCAAAAGGGTAATTTTGTCGTTCGTTTATATGCCTGTAACAAATAATAGAGAAAATAATTATGTGACCTTAATGTTGATTTACTGTGCAGTCAACTTCCCATTTCTCCTTTTAGCACTGATGAAAATAAACATCTAGATGGAAGACCATAAGTTCACTCTTGTGTAATTTGAAATTTTCAATGGCTCTTGCCTCTACAGTTGCAACTGTGCAGAGTGGAATATTTTCTACTTTTAGTAATGCTTATAAAAAACAATAATTCTATGAACACCCTCATATGCACAACAAAATGCAGGACACCTTTAATAAGACTCGGTGAAATAATGCCTGCACTGAATTAAGGCTCATTTTGTTGAACATACCTTTAACAATCATAACATCACCACTGATAGTACAAGAGGAGTCTTGGGGCTTGCTTCAATTCTCCCTAAAGAAATTGGAGCCAGTTTCTGGAAAGGTAATGCATAGATTCTCACTGGAAAGGATATCACTATGCATGCACATGTTTGCTATTCCTGAATTTTGTGTTTTGTGATGAGTAACCACAGAACTACAGTGATGCATGTATGGTTGCATACGTATTTCAAAGTTGCAATCCAGTATAGGATTTGTAGCTTCCTTCAGAATTGGAACCAGGGAATCTTTCAGTCCTGCGAAAACCAGAACAGTTAATTTCCAACTTATTTTTCCAAGTGTAATCAATGCTTTGCACCCATAAACTCAAAAGCCTGAGTGAGAGGGCATGCTCATGAACTGAGTGATCTTTCACTATATGGTTTGATTATGCAATGTTGGTGTAAATGATGTTTGTTGTGACAACTATGAAAAGTTTCTTGCCCAGGACGAACAAGCGTTGGATTTGCCATGAGCATAGTGGGTTTTTATATAGACATCAAAATTTTGGGAGCAAGATTCTGAATTGCTGGGATCACTTTAAATTCTTCCCTTTAAATTTTTGATAGTTATGAAGACACTTTCCTAATTTTATTGCAGGCTGAGCGTTAGCAGCAAGTTTCAACATGACATGGTCTTGCATGCAAAATTATTACAGTACTATTTACTGCATTTCCCTCTTTCGTAGTCTGTTGAATCAGGCCAAGGGCCCATCTAGCACTGTGTACTTTTCTCATAGAGGCCAACCTAATGCCCATGGGAAGCCCACATGCAGAAGCCAAGCGCACTCTCCTTCCCCTGAAGATAGAACATTGGTATCGCACATACCCTGCAACTGGTCCAGTCTTCCAGGAACACTTCCAGAATTACAAAATCTATCCTAGCTTCTGATTTGATCCCAGAATGTCCCTATTTTCCCCACTAGTGCTGCTGTTGTCAAGCTTGGGTAGGTGTAAGAGCGGCCTCTTACTTGCCTTTCCCCTAAATTAAAAAGTCCCAGAGGTTGTAACCTTGCCTCCTATGGGAGTTCCTACATCTCACTGATTATTTTGGTTGCTGTTTTCTGAACCTTTCTGAACCTTTCCCAGCTCTGCAATATTATTCTTGAGGTGAGGCAAGCAGAACTGTACACAGTACAGTGGTACCTCTGGTTACGTATTTAATTCTTTCCGGAGGTCCGTTCTTAACCTGAAACTGTTCTTAACCTGAAGCACCACTTTAGCTAATGGGGCCTCCTGCTGCTGCTGCGCCGCCACTACATGATTTCTGTTCTCATCCTGAAGCAAAGTTCTTAACCCGAGGTAATATTTCTGGGTTAGCGGAGTCTTTAACCTGAAGCGTATGTAACCCAAGGTACCACTGTATTTGAAACACTGTTGCACCAGAGATTTGTATAATAACAGCATTGTATAACAGCATTTGTAGGATGGCAGTTTTATTTTCAGTCCCTCACCCAATGATCCCTAACGTGGAATTCACCTTTTTAACAGCTGTGACACACCGTGTGAACAACTTCATTGATTGACTCACTACTACCCTAAGGTTGCATTCCGGGCCAGTCACTGACAGTTCAGCCCCCAAGGGCTGTGAAATTGAGATTCTTTGTTGCCCCAATATGCATCGCTTTACACTTGCTTACCTTGAATTGCATTTGCCATTATAAATGACAGTTCACCCAGTTTGGAGAAATGGCCTTGGAACTATTCAATCCTCTTTTGCTTTAACCACTGTGAACAATTTGGTATCATCAGCAAACACCTCTCTGCTCATCTCTAATTCTGGATCATTTATGAATAAATTAAAAAGCACAGACATCAATATCAGTCCTTGGTGAACTCCACTTTCTATTCCTTTCCACTGGAATATCTGTCCATTTATTCCTACTGTCTGCTTCCTGCTTCTTAAGTCCGCTCACCACCTTAGGTGGGTGCCATCGTGGACTGGCACACCTCCTGCCAGCTGTGATCTAGCAGTAGAGGCCCTGTCTCCTAGGCCATTTCCTGGGTGGCAAATGATTTTCCCAAACTGAGTTTGCCGCCTGAGAAGTAGATTCCACCCGCTTTCACAACTGAACAATTGCAAGCAGGCATGGGAGAAGGCCACTGTTGTCGGATGGACCTGGCTTGGCCTGCTGGCTTTGCTCGGATCCATGCCCCAGGGACTTAAGGAGACCCCGTGGTTGACCTTGCCACTCCATCATCTCTGTCTGCCCCTCCAGGAAATGGGGTGTCCTGTTAAAGGGATCATGGGGAGATGCGTCGGTCAAGACATCCAGGCAGGGGCTAGGGCCACAGTAGTCCTTAGGTACAACCCAGAGGGGAAGCTACTTTTTGATGTACTTCAAGAATTCCCAGTTGACCCCAAATTGAGTACTTGTGGAAGGCAAGCCAGAAGAGGTGTGTTCTGCCCAATGCCTATGTCAAATCTCTTACATCTGTAGTCAAAGTTGTGGCCTGATTTGACCCCAAATAGAACTTGTGTCTCATTATTTACTGCTAAGACGGTCCGTCAGGTCCATCAGGCTGGGCGTCCTCTCCTGGATAAGCTATGGAACTTGCTTCTACCAGACACAGCAATGGCCACAAACTTGGATGGCTTTAAAAAAGAATTAAATTAATGGAGGACAAGGCTATCATCTGCTACTAGCCACAATGGCTTTGCTTGCAGGCAGTAGCCATCTGAAAAGAATTTGCTGGGATATGCAGGTGAGTAGAGTGCTGTTGTCCTCATATCCTACTTGGAGGCTCACCATAGACATCTGGTTGGTTACAGTGACAAGAAGTTGCTGGACTAGATGGGCCTTGGCCTGATCCAGCAGCAACTTCTTATATTCTTACGGATCAAAGCCTGTTGACAAAAAGTATTGACTTCATCAAAAAGCCATTAGCCAAACAGCTCAGATAGAAATTGCAGTGTGTTTTTGCAGTATCCCTGTTCTTTTGAATAACCAAAGCCCCCTAATAACTTATTACCTTTGATGACCTTATAAAAATCTGTGACTGTTTATTCCTGATATAACGGCAAGTGGTGTGCAATTACATGAGGATGAAAACTGGTGCCAGGAAGTACTTGGGGAGGGGGGGAGAAATGAATGCAGAACATGCTGTAAAAATCCTCTATCAGAAGACTCATAGATTTTTACTGCTGAATGCCTTTAGGTTTTTCCCCTCCTTAACCAATTGGGATTCAGAAGTTACTTTAGTACTATCCAACTTCTAATATTAAAAATTCTGTCTCATAAAAAGCGGATCTAACAGGCATCAAAGACTTGCATTCCACTGCGACTTAGATGGCAAAAAATGTAAAAGTGCAGATCTGCACACACCTTAATATTCTCAGTAAGACTTTCCATCTTGCACCCTTTTATCTTATAACTGCTTCTGCCTGTCAGTGGTGTTCATATTGACATAAAAACACATTTGGACTTCATAATGGTTAAATTCTTTTTGATGAATTGATTACATTGATTAGACTATACACTTTCGCAGACGGTTTACACAGTGTGCCTTTGCCCTAAATAAATGTATGTTTGAGTAAATGTCAGAAACTCTTTGACTATTTACTAGTTCTTCTTTTAAAAAAAATTAAGAAGCTAAGAGGAAATATGAGAGAATTTTGACATTTGATACTAGTTTTGAAGGCCAATCAACTGCTTTCAGAAGGTAACTGTTACCAAACTATCTCTGTTTATCACTCCCTGTCCCTGGTAAATCACTCTCCTGGTAAATATACTCCCTTTATTTGAGGTTTCTATCTTAATTTCCAACCAGGGACAAAATTGCTCATTTGTTAGGCTTTGTGCTTTTATTTGAATGACATGCTCTTGGTGACTGCTTAAAGATATCACTTGGGCCGACACGCTGTGACATTACCAGGGGCCACCACTAGGTCTCAGGTTCTGGCCCTGAAATCAGGGTCTAGGATGATCTTGGTATGGCAACCCTAATTATCAGCACCAGATGAATGAATGACCAGAATGACTGCTCCCCGCATTAAACGGGGGTGCCCTTTGCATGGACGCGTGCAGCCCCTGGACCCAGTGTGGCTCCATCAGCACAGTCTTGGCTTCGCTTTCCCCCAGGTGGGATACCTGGAGGTCTCTGCCTACCTCAGTCAGTTGTCCAATCCCACCTGGGGAAAGCATTGCCAATGAGACCAGGCCAGGTAGGGGAGGGACTACCTGCCCACACAATAGAGTGAGGATCTTACCTGGGAATCCTCAGTTGGCTCCAGAGCTTCTCCCACCCTACCCACCCTCAGTTAATATCTTATTTTGCAGGTGAACCTTTTTTCACAGGTATGCGGCGCTGCTACGTCAAGGTCACTGTTGAAGGGCCAGAAAGGAATCCTCTGCATTGGCAGGTTTTGCCTTTCCCGTAGCAAAACGTCACAACTTTGGCGGTATCAGGCCTTGGGCGTAATCCTTTAGTCTATCTTCCTGAATGGGGGGGCGTGCAGCAGTGACCCATGCCTCCTTGCTCTTTGTGGTGGTGATACCAGGGTTCCCCGTTAAAGGGGTTTCTAGGGGGAGGCTTTGACCGTACGCCGAGAGGTCGTCATTGCTCTCCCCTGCAACGGCGGCGTAACGGGGGCTGCTATCTCTGCTTGAACATATGTTCTCCAGAGCCGGCCCACCGCACCACCACCACCCCACACACTGGATAACTCTGATATCCCCTAGATTCCTGGCTGGGGACTGGGGAGAGATAACGCTCAATGCCTGAGCCAAGGTCTACCCACATCTGAAATATAATATATTTGTGGCCAATTCAATCCCATAACATGTTGTCTTGAGTTGTTATTCCACATGAGGGGGGGGCACCTGGGGTTGGGGACTCCGCCTGTCCACGCAAAAGGAGATGACTTGCAAACATCAATATCCTCTTATTCTTAGATGACCCACCCTCCTCCAGTGCCATACCTCCCTCTCTCCATAATCACTGTCACAGAGTTGTTCCTGTCTTCCTACCCTTCACACACACACCCCTCAGATGGTCAATCAACCATGGTCAATAAGCTTTGTCAGAATTAGGGTGGGCAGATGTTAAGTGGTCCTCTACTCACACTTTTGTCCATCTGATCACCACCACCTCTTAGCTGCTGTTCTTGAGCAGCCACAGTGGGCCTTGTTATGTGTCTATAGACCTAGAGGTTGTTGCAGCATCCAAAGGCCCCATTCTCTTTTACCCTGTCAGGTGCTAGTGCTGTTCAGTCAAGAGTGGCTGGTAAGGTTCTTAGGAGCCAGGATAGACAGATGTTGAGCAGACCTCTCCTCCTGCTTCTGACCAGTGCCTCTTACCCACAGCCTGTGTTTGAACTTTGCATATAGGGGAAACATTCTTGAACTAGAAGTCCCTCAGCTTTTTAAAACAGGTGATGGAGATAAGTAACCAGGAAATATGTTTAGCTCCTGAGTCAATAGGACAAGAAAGGCAAATGTCATAATATTTAAGAAAATCATTGTGAAACAAGCCAGGAGATATATAGTTTGCTTCAACAGAGAGACAGCATCCACAGAACAATGCCAGAAATATGCAGACAAATCTGGATTATTAGATTACTGTTTTTAATGTCAACAATGTAAAAAATAACCTTCACTTTCTGCACTCTTCAATTGCATTTTTGGCACATGATCCAATCTCATAGGAATTGTCTAAGATGTAAAAAGTAATAAAATATGACAATAATTAGCAAACAAGTTGAGCAGGTTAATGAACTCTGTTTCACTGCATCGCAGACAGCGACAACCCTCCAAAAGCAGGTGTCTGTCTGCATGCCAAGAACAAGCATTCCTCTTTTTTGTGCCAGTGTTTTGTTTTGCTGCAAAACTGAGGTCTCTTCTGGGAGTCAACAGAGTTTATCATCTTATTTCCTACTCATTATCTCCATCCAAGAAGCTGACTTCATTGTTTCTAAAAATAGATAACATCCTTATTCCACTGCACAGGGATATCTTAATGCTGATGAGATGTATAAAATCTGATATTTATCAACATTTCAGACACCATATACATGTGTGCTTCATACACTTAGCACTGTGTCCTGTTACTTCCCCCTTTTATGATTAGAAACAACAAAGTTAACATTTGAAACTGTGGATACCAAAAAGGAAATAAGATGATTAAATGCACTCTATTCACAGTTGCCATCTTTCCACTATTCTGTAGGTTAGGATTGCAAAACTGAAATCAGGTAGGTCACCAGAAGTACTGAGCAGCGGGGATTCAGAGCAGGGCAAGGCTAACAAACAGTTTTCCAACCCTGACCAGATGCTTCTGCTGGTGCAAAAGGTTCTGCCTTGCCTTTGCCTCTGACCTGCCACTTCATCCTTTCACCAGCCTTTAGTCCACTCTATCATCATCCTCTGGATAACAGCTTCCAAAAGTCTCAGTAATACAACACTAAGCATACAACACTAAGCCAAACCTTGACTTAGTGAAAATATGGGTACTCAGAGAGAAAACTACAGCCTCTCCATGCCTCCTGTTGCTGCGCTATCCAGAGCTAAGCTGTAGTTTGGCTTAGTGTTACATGCAAACCTACAAAGGTTCATGGTTTGTCTTCTTCCCAACAAACCATGAACTGTAATCAAAAGAGACCAGGTGAAGTGTGAAACAGCTATGAATATTTTCTTTGGGTACTGCGTCCTTGCTCATGCTCATTAACCCATGGTTTGACTTGGCACTACATGCAAATGTGGCCACTATACACACTGTAGACACCATTTGTGGGGTATATCAATTCATCCACCCAGAAACTGAACTGTTTGTGTACCTGCTGAACGTGCATTTTCCCTGTGTCAGTGTATATACAGTACTTCCCCTTCTTGGGGTGAGGGGAGATGGGTGGCTTCTGGAAGAGTCTTTGAACAGATGACTTTGGCTTTCCTCAATATTCAGTCCTGACTTACCTCTGTTAGGTCCCTCCACCTTCCCTCTCTTCTTCCTTGGCTGGAAGAAGAATTTCTGCAGAAGTTTCACTTTCATAAAGTCCCAACTTGTGTACCACAAACCTGAGACCCTGATTTAAAGTAAACTCTGGTCAGTTTCAAAACAATCCATTTTCAAAGCATTGGCTCTGAAACTGGTTTGTGTAACCAGTGTTTCTTTTAAAACACAATAAGACAGTATTCTGTGAACTGAAACCAAATACTGCAGAAGTATTTCTCCCATTTGCAGAGAAGAAGAGGGGAGGGTGGGGTCTGCAAGCCTGAGGGGCCCCATGTGGCTCATGTACATAGTGCTAAAGCCTGGCTGAGTGTAGCCTTTACCAACCTGCTGCTTTCCAGATGTTTTGGACTACATCTCACATCAGCAGCAGCCAGCATAGCTATACTGGTTGGATTTGATTGGACTTGTAGTCCAAACCTTCACGTTGGTGAAGGCTGCTTTGGTGCTACATGAAATCCAGTCCATTGAGAAAAGTGCCTGATCCATGCAGCAAGCGGCTGCACAATAGCTCATCATGTGAAATGATTTAAAACAGCCTTTGTGTACTGACCACACTGTGCAAACTGCCCTCTCTGCTTAAGCAGAAGTGCAAAAATGGCTGAGCAAATGATTCCCGGAACTCACACACAACTAGCAAGCTTCTTTGAGAAACTCCCTCACTTGTATCTCATCTGTCCATGTCAGTATTAAAATCACTCCCCTCTTTGGCCATCTTCTCATCGAGTCACAACACAGATAGATTGGCACAGAGCCTCAGAATCACATTAGCCAAAAGGCTGAATTCTTCAGCATCCTTATCTCCAATATCTTTTTTATCAGTGCCCACTGTTATAAAGCCTTCATGTTTATCTTCCAGGTGTGCTTTTTTATCTGCTCAGAAAATTATTTCACACTGTTAAATCAGCAACACTTGGGCACAAAGCATAGGGGGTTCCTCATCATTACAGCTTGTCATAGACTTGAAGGCAATCTAGACCATCACTTTGAATGCTACCTCTTGTATCAGCAATATGACATTCTTAGAAGCTAATGATTTGAAAGCACATGAGTGTGAAGTCAAGCTTATATCCCACCAATGCATCCTGATTTCTTGAACAGCTTGATTGGCTTAGCAGAGAATGCCTGATAAACCAATATGTTACATCTTTGATTTTCCCCAGGTAAGTAGTAATAGTTTCTGCTGTTTGAATACACAGAGACAAACACAGTGGTTTATATACTCTCCATGTGGCAAAGAGCTATGCTAATTCAAAACAATAGCTTTTTAAAAAGCCAAAGCTAGGGTTAAAAAACTAAACAAGAAAAGCCATAGGACCAAGTTGCTACAGTATAGTTGCCAATGAGGTGGTTTTCAGAACTTGATCTTCAGAAACTAATTAGGGAAATTTCTGCGTTAAAGAATTTACTTTGGATTTCTTAATGCTATTTTTAAAAACATCTTTGAAACACTGGTACCTGGTTCCATTATATTGTGTTCACAATCCTCCTTCAGACCCCTGCATGGTAACTCACATCCAGCAATGAGATCTCCCTCATCTCTTCCATCATGTTGTTTATGGCAAGAAATTTGGGTACTGAGGGACCAGTCAGTCAACAGAAAAATGGACAGCTCAGCTCTATGACGATGTCACATTCAGCATGTGAAAATAACCATTTTAGCAGGAGAACAACCCATGAGCATAATTAAAAGGGAAAGAAATGGAGAATGGTGAACACCTGAAGTGTCTCCAGTCAGAACCGGTGCTGTGCTGAGTGACACCCTCTCCTCTCAGCATCGTTCTAAAATGCCCTGTTGTCAGAGTAAGGGCAAAGAAGGCACATACATAACAATTCAAGCATGGGGGGAGAAAGACACATTTGCTGTGTTTTGAGGCACTTGTTGTCAGAACAGAGGGTGAGAACCTTATAGAGTAGACTCATTGAAATCAGTGGACTTAATCCCATTGACTTCAGTGGGTCTAGACCATATATGACTTTGCTGAGTATCTCCCAGAGAAATGGCTGGTCAAACGGCCCTTGCAGGGCCGTCTTGCCCATAGGCAATAGGGATGTGGGGCACCCGGGCGCCGGGCTCTCAGGGGTGCCAGGCCGAGAGTCCGGGGCCGAGATTTGGAGTCTGGGGATTGGGAAGAGCCGACAGCCGCTGCCAAACAGAGCAGAGCCTGTCGAAGTGCCACAGCCCTTCTGCTGCAGGCAGGCAAGGCGCTGAGGTAGCCAGCTGGCTCCGCCCTCCTGTGCACCTGGGATTGGCGGGCCATTGAGAGGCCCGCCCAGTGCACGCTACTCACACGAGCCTTGGGCTCAACTGTTGTTGCACTGGGCTCTGCTTGCCCACCCCACCCTCAGGCGCCTGGCCCTGGCCTTGCTCTGCTGCTTCAGGCTCCTCTGTTGCTGCTGAGGTGGCCAGCCAGGCCAGCTCTGCCATGTGTGCTTCACCAGCCCACCCTAAAAAAAGGTCGACAACTCTGGGCAACGGGGTGGATCTTTGCACCCCAGTGCCGCATATGCTTAAGACAGCCCTGGGCACTTGTTATGTTTGTTGTGTCTTCACCCTTAGATGAAGAGTTTTGTATTGATGGACATCAATTGAACTTCCCCAAACCCTACAAAACTGAGCTGCATGAGGATCTTACCACAGCCTCCTTTGACTCCTGCGTTTCTCAAACTCTTCAGCTCATTCTGTGCACCACAGCCCTTCAGAGTGTGAGTGGGGCTGTTAAAAGTGGAGCCTGAATGGGAACTAGTTTCATTGGTCTGCAACACTCGGCACCTGCTAAGGTACCTTCCTCAGTAGATGACCAAGTGCTGACAACCAGAAGTCCCTGGCCTTCACCTTCATGCCACTGCAACCTACTCACGTCCCCTTTCCAGGGGTACAGTGGCAGCACTAAGAAGGAAGAGCAGTTGTGGTCTCAAGTGCCTACAGTGGTCAATGATACCACATTAGAATAGCCTGATGGATCACGCCAATGGCCCGTCTAGTCCAGAATTCTGTTCTCACAGTGGCTGTCCATATGCCTGTGGGAAACCAGCAAGCAAAAGTTTAGCACAAGAGCACTCTCCACTTCCATAGTTTCCAGAAACAGGTAGAGTACTGTGGAGTGGGTCGCTTGCAACTATGGGACAAGGCCATTTCTGTTGTGACATTTGCTTTGTCAAACTATCTGCTCTGTGATATGCTCATCTGCTTTCTTATTTTGTGGTGAGGGACTATATATATGGATATGAAATATTTATTTCTTACTGATAATGGTGTCACTGATACTGATCTAGCATCTTTTTTAAAAAAGCAATCTTGATCTTAGTTGGTATATTTTTTTAAAAAAAATAATAACAGTAGATATTGGGTTGGATTCAGAATAAGTTAATTCAACTTCATTTCCACTGAAATCAATGGAACTTTAGTCATGACCAACTTGTCCAGTGGATTTCAATGGGGCCTAAATTAAATGAGCTGGCATACTTGTAGTTTAATGGTGAATTTTGGACATAATGGAGAGGTAAAAGATTTGGATTATCATAAAAGATGCAGGAGGAAATGATTAACAATAGGACCCACAAAGGGGAGGAGGGAAATCCAGGAGATTCTTTGGACTCTTGCTTTTATGTTGTATGTTGGATATGTGACTGTAAAAATTTAATCTGAAAAACCGTGTGTATGTGTGTGTATACAGACACACATACAGTGGCACCTCGGGTTGAGTACTTAATTCGTTCTTAAGGTCCGTACTTAACCTGAAACTGTTCTTAACCTGAAGCACCACTTTAGCTAATGGGGCCTTCTGCTGCTGCCGCGCCGCTGGAGCACAATTTCTGTTCTCATCCTGAAGCATAGTTCTTAACCTGAAGCACTATTTCTGGGTTAGCGGAGTCTGTAACCTGAAACGTATGTAACCTGAAGCGTATGTAACCTGAGGTAGCATTGTATATATATATATAATGAGCTTGTTATAGATTCGACCTATTGATTTTATTTTGTTGAGTTTTTTATATGTCATTTCTAGAAGTCATTTTTTAAGAACACTATTTTTTAAGAGCACTAATTCAACATAATTTGTTAGGATCAACTGACAGTCATAGAATAGTGAGCTGCTAAGTGGTGCTGTAATTGTTTAGCATAGCCGCTCTGAGCCCGGCCTTGGCTGGGGAGGGCAGGGTATAAATAAAAATTATTATTATTATTATTATTATTATTATTATTATTATTATTATTATTATTATTATATTGGACTTTGGTTGGGGAGATCTGGATTAATATTCCTGATCAGGCATGAAAATCACTGGGAAACTTTTGTCCAGTCCCTGTGTAATAAAGAGATCAGATGGAAGACCAGACCTGTCCTCCAACCCCTAACTCCCGTCTCCACACACACACACACACACACACACACTGCCGGTAAACTTACAACATTGATAAACAGCACTCAGTCAGATGATGTTAATCCTTCTGCTGTGATAAGGTCCAGAATTGTGACCCCTTTGGATTCCCCTCCACTACATAGTCAGAGGCCCCATGTCCAAAGATGCTGGGTGCTACTAATGCCAACCCTGGGACCTCCCTTTCTTCCCACTGTCTGTCGCCACCACTCAAAGCAGAGTAGCACAAGTACAGTTGGAGAGGAGGGCACTAGCTCTGCCACAGCAGGGCCATAGCTCACAGGTAGGGCATTTGCTTTACACGCAGAAGAGCTCAGCTTCAGATTCAGTCCCTGGAATCTGCAGTTAAAAGCTGGGCAAAGAGACCATGGAGGACCACTGCCAGCCAATTTCAACAATACAGATGAACTAACAACCTGACTTGGTATAAGGCAGCTTCCTGCATTACCAGGCTTGACCCCATGCATTGGCTGGCTTTTGCCACTTTAACTATCATATAAATTTCAGCCAAGAATGGGGGCAGCTGAGTGTAATGTATTGAAGTGGGGAAAAGTCAGCTACTGTTAATCAAGACTGAATTTGGACAGATGAGCGATTAGTTGTCTGAGTCCCTGCTGGAATCTTGGCATACCGCTCATTTGTCTGGCATTCCTTTGCAATTTCACTCGTCAAAATAATGGGCTTTTAAACAATAGGATAACAGTGAAATGTTTCTTTAACATGGCGGAGTTGCCACTAAATCAGCTTATCCTTCCTCTCTTTTTTCCTTTCCTGACTATCCCCAGTATTCCCAGAGTTAACATTAATTTACATGCCATGTCCAAATGTACTTCATATTTCAACTAGATTAGAGCTCAGTTCCTTTGAAGTAGTCATAATGTTTGACAAGACTCTCTTGCGCTTCCTTTTTTCTCTCTCAGATGAATATAGTGCCCATGGAAGATGCAGGGTTCTCTCATCCTTTCTTCTTATTTTGTGGCGCTTTCTTACGATGCTGGACAGAAACTGGAGCTTTCTCTGTGCAAACTGTTACGTTGTGGGTTAACATATCAGACGACACAGTGATTCTTCAAACAGCTCTTGTTTATTCAGAGGCCAGAACAGAACAGAACTGAAGGGCTCAGTCAGCCTTCTTATATAGAGCTCCAGTACAACGTTACTGTAGCAACTTTCCAAAACTATCCAATCACTGAACGTCACTTTCGATCCTTCATTTGCATAACTATCTACAGTATCCCCCTGCTGGCCCAGGGTGAGAACTTCAGTACATAACACCAACTTTCCAAAGTGGCAGAAGGAAACATGCTCAGCAAACGTTCCTCCCAACAGCCTGTCCCAAAGTAAAAGAGCTTTTACATGGCTTCATTCTGGGACCACACAATACTGTCTAACCACACAAGATTCTTGTATTGTGATAATGTGGGGCAACCCCGAAGAACACCGCTGTACAAGTGTTAAATAGCAGTATGCAGTTATTATGTTTCCTATCCTGCCCTTACTCCAAGGAGCTCACAACAAATACTAGAAAGAAGGAATGGCTGAAATAGAAAGATAAGTTTACCCAAGCCACTCTGTGAGCTTCATGGCTAAGTGGGGATTTGAACCCAAATCTTATCAGATCTAGCCTAATTACTACAATACACTGGTTGGCATCATGCTGCACTTATGTGCAAAGGGAATGGAGGACCAAAAGCACAATACAGACTTGGGGAAGAGAGTGTTCATTTGTACCAGGTAACGTAGGGGTCAAGGGAAACTGGTGGTTGCAGCACCATGGATAGCTCCAAGGGAGCAACTTGCTTTGACAAAACCCGGAGGTGAGCTGAGGTCTCATAAATCCCTCCCCCAAAGTCCACCTTTCCCAAGCTCCATCCCCTTGGCCTAAAGACTATGGCCATCCCTGTGTTCTGAAGGTAAGCCCTTCTTTCTCTCTCTGTGGTCTTCTACCTGGCACGCTCCCTGCACCATTGGGCAGGTGTGGTAGCATGGGAAGCACTTGATTCCTTGAGGCTCAGGGGAAAACATCCATGAGAGTCTCAGCTCAGGCCCTGCAGGATCTGGACCACCACTATCAGGTTCTATGGGCACAAAACCAGCAGCCTTAAAAGCTCTGTTGGCTTTTAAACAGAAGCATTAACAGTTGGTTCAATTCCCCAGGTGTTGGCGCAGCAGCCCTGGATTCATCTGGACCCTCTTTTGGCACTCAAGGCTATGACTAGGTCCCAGTGGGTGCCAGCAACTGTGCCTATTACTTTATGCAGTTCATTGTCTGGTGTCTGATTCATTTCAGTGGTCCTTTGGAAGGGCAATGCTTTCCTGTTTGACCATTTGGTTGTGTTTTACTAAGGCCGCTGTGTAACCAAACAAGGACTCTTGGTTCAAATGCATTTCAGCAGCTATTTGGAAATCCAGTAGTCAATGGTCATTCTTTTGACTACTTCCTCCTAGCAGGGAGGAAGCTACACATTGTTTTGCATCATTCCTTCTCAAACACACCACCTTCCCATTTTCTCACCCCTCTTTGTTGTTCTGACTCAAGTCAGATTAGAAGAGAGCATTTAGGGCAGGGGATATCACATCAGTAAAGTTGTCTCTCTCTGTGGGGGGGGTATGGAATCAAACTTTTTAGAAGTTCATATTTTTATTATGCTTTTTTGCAAGGCCAAAATAATCAAACAGGCTAACTAATGCCATTGCTTGGTTAAAAAGAGAAAGTATACCACTGCCTCTCTGTCAAGAGAGAATGAAGGTAAGACGGGAGGGAGCGTATGTGGTGGAAGTTACTTTATCACACATGCATTTTCAAAGGAGAGAAGAGACATTAGCAGCTAACAGAGGCACGTTGTCAACTGCAAACATAAATATTTCAGATTTTCAGGTACTGTGGGAATGTCATTAATGTTAAAAAAAAACCAAAAACCATACACACACACTGACAACGAGGGGCCCTGGAGTCAGCAATGACCGTGGGAGGCACTTCAAGAGATGGCAGCAGAAGTTCTGACAACAGGCACTGTAATAATAATAAACTCATTTGAAAGGCGTGTAAGTAAGTAGAGAACTGGGACAAAGCAAGTGTAGTGTGGTGTTTGCATCTGAACGCAAAGAAGCAAACTGACACTTCACAGAGTTCCATGTTTTTGTTGTTGCAGGTTAAATAAATTAACAGCTGTGTCATGCCCTTTATCCATAGCTGCAAGAGGGCGAACACTACATTGAGCCCCACAGCCTGAGACAGAGGAGCAAAGACAGGTTGTACAGGGAACAATTAATACTTAGATTCAGGGTGGAGAGAGATTAAATTACCTGCCCACAGGGATAGAATGCCTAGATCCAGAGGAATGTTTTATTAAGGAGAGATGCATGATAGAATATCTTTCCCAGCAGGAACTATGCATGTCAGTGTGGGTTATGTATGAACAGAGAAACAATAGCTGGGCTAAACCCAAAGAAACACAACATTGTTTTCCAGAGCCTAGTGCTTTCCAGTTCCTCATCCTCTGGTAGATGCAAATGTACAGATGCTGCCTGAATGTGGGAGGACCTGGCATTTAATTGCATCTGCATCTCAAAATGGATTTTTCACCACCTCCAGCTCACATCTCCTGACCACCAAGAGGCTATCCTCCAGTATGTTGGTGGCCTTTGATAGTCTTTCAAAGGTCCATTTCTGCATAATGACCTCTCAGGTGGGGTGCCAACATTCTTCATGTCCTTTAGACCACAACATAGATCAGTGGTAGAACATATGCTTTGTGAACAGAAGGTCCACAGCAACTCACGTAGGGATGGAATATTCCCTGTCAGAAACCCTAGAGAGCAGCTGACAGACAGTGTATGCAATACTAAACTGTATGAACCAATGGTCTGACTCAGTATAAAGCAATTTATTGTAGATTTGTTGCTAAAGTCTAGGATATGGCATATATAGTGAAGTTAACAAATTTGGCTAAAGTGAGAGAGGGTAGACAGAATTTTTGTGATTAGGATGGAAAAATGGATTTAATTTTATATTGGAATAACAAAGTGCAGGACTAAATGAACTCATTTTCTTTGCTGCAGAAAGTCTTCAGAGTAAGGAGTGTAGTAAAACAGGGTAGAAGATGATGTGATTCTCCTTTTATGATTTATAGGATATATAAATAGTTAATGTGTGATTATTTATTAGAAACATCAAAACTGTATTTCAAATAATATTTTTTAGAAATTGTACAGTATTAAATGTGCATCATTGTCTTAAGCACCTCTATATAGTCGTACTAAGAACAATAAATAAAAAATTGTAAAGACAATTTCTTGTGTTCCTAAGATAAATTGTCTCTCTGAACTACCAATATAATTTCCTTACACCTTCATGATTGTGGATTACTGGGCTATAGGTTTGTGTGCAAAACATCATCATTCCTTACACTGGAAATGCAAATGATTGGGACATAAATAGGTCTGTTTCCCAAAATAGCCCTTGTTCTCATCATAGCCTCCTGTCTTGTAATGCAGTTACAGATTTTGAGTGAAAGAAGAACCAGTGGAAAATTATTTATAAGTGTTTAGGACTTATTAAACCAAGAATTTCCTGGCTCACAGGTCACCTTTTTTCACAGCTATGGTTCATCAAGCTTTGAGTTGGTGAGTTTTCCATTAATCCTAACTGCAGCATGCAGAAACATTTTAATCCATAGGAGGTCAGGTCTCCTGTAGTAGCTTCTCAGCTCTTAGATGGCAAGGTGCCCAGAAAACAGAACAATGGATTGTTTACTGTTTATCTGGCTGCTTTATTGTTGTTATTCTCATTTAGAAAGCTGCTTCAGGGGCTGTGTGGATGCCTAAGAATGACACATCTAAGTATTTTGATAGATAAGTAAAGTAGACAGCGTGCCCTCCTGGGGCAAGGTAATGATGACCCACTGGGTCATTTACAGTAAATAGCTACATTTTAAGAGAACTATCCACTGAATGAAAAATTGTTTGTGTGTTAGGCCAACCTAGCAAAAAGGGGAATCAGCTTCCCTCCTCACTTCTAAGTTCCAACAAGTAACCTGCAAAAAGCAACAGTGTCACCTGTTTGCTTTCAGTAAGGGGGAATAGGTTTAAGAATTCCATCTTAAATGAAAGCCAGGTTCTTTATCATGCAGAGTTTCATTGCCTTTGTTCAGATGTAACAACAAACCATGGTTTCCTTTACATGAATGAGTTGCAGTGGGACTTGGGCTCACTCCACTCTTCTCTTTTACACATAAGGAGGAAGAGTTCAGAAGCTTTCTTTCAGACTTTAAACACACCACAACCCCATCATGTGGTGTCCAAATTTAGGGAACAGTGGTTTGTTTAAACTATGGTGTGATAATCAGCCATTATCTGTAACTACAGCTTATACTGGACTAACTCTCACTGATCAGTAGCCCATAGTTCCACAGCAGCAGAAAGCATGGGGAGTGAGAAGCACTTACCTGACCTTTGGTCCATCCCATCAGTGCTGCTTCCCAGGTGATAGAGCGGAAGGGAAGGTCAGTGCAGGGTCCACACACAGGCAGAGCCAATCCACTGGTGTGTTTGCACTGCAGCAACCTTCCTGCTAGCTCAACCTTCCCCCTCTCCTCCCAATAAACAGCAGCAATGTAACCCTTTGGAGATCAGATGAGAACTGCTGCCATGCTACCTGGTACTTCAGTTCCCAAAATTCTGAAGTAGTGGGAAACTATACTTTATTTTTGCGATTAGAAACAAAAGCATCCAGTCTGCTACTTCTGGCTGCAAAAGCGGTGGAGAGGAAGCAAGAGGCAACCCATTCACTTTTACATCTCAGCTGGGCCAACTTTGCCATCTTTAGTAAACACCATTTGTTATAAAAGCAGTTGATCTTCTGCTATCCTCTCCTTAATGCTAGGTTAAGTTTATGTAGTAAATTGCCATCCCTGATGTCTAAGCCTGAATGCTCTGATATACATATACCATGCAGCCCCCCCCCCCCATTATTACTAAGAGACTACTTATGTAAGGATTCATATGAAGTACTGGCGAATTTAAATCCTCATTTTCTTTCCTTCTTGTTACAAAAATAACCATCACAATAACCATCTTTGCAAATTTAGCAACCATTAAAACATATTTCGCCCATGAACTTATTTCACAACTAAAAGTGACATGTGCAGCTGTCCATCAATCATATCAACACACTATATGTATCCGAACTGTATACTAATGAGAGCCCAATGCACATATGAAGTTTATACGCATAGCTAAATCCAGTTAGATGAAACAATAAATGAAAGAATAAAACACTATATTATGTTCTTTATGCATATATGTGTCTATGTGTGTGTATTTTTATTTTATAGGCATGCAGATAGATTTTGACATTTATGGTAATTTTTAGAACGCAAAAATCTGAAACAAAAGCAATACAACCCCGCAAAGATTCCAGGAAGAAAGAAAACTAAGTGTATGATAAGAAATAATTGTAAAAATGTAAGTCAGATGTCTGAACGTAAGAAAGTGTGCATCAAATTTAGCTGGACTGGTACTATCATAATTCGTCAGAATGTAGGTGTGGGGGTACACTTCTTTATTACAGTTATATTCCGCCTTTCTTCCACAGAGCAGACGGCAGAATATATGATTCCCCTTCCTCCCAATTTATCATCACAACAACCTTGTGCTATGCTGAGAAGGAAAGGATTGGACCAAAGTGAGTTTCATGGCTCAGTGGGGATTTAAACCTGAGTCTCCCCAGTTCTAACCATCTCCACATTTGCTCTCACTTGAGAAGAAATGTGTATATATACTGCATCTCCTTGGTAATAATTATATATATATATATATATATATATATATATATATATATATATATATATATATAAATACACACACACACAGTCGTTCCTTGATTTTCAAACA
Organism: Podarcis gaigeae; assembly: GCF_964106915.1. Taxonomy (NCBI): domain Eukaryota; kingdom Metazoa; phylum Chordata; class Lepidosauria; order Squamata; family Lacertidae; genus Podarcis; species Podarcis gaigeae. Next base: position 36,410,354 of record NC_139677.1, on the reverse strand, counting down.
GAATGCGTTCCGGAAGTCCTTTTGACTTCCAAAACGTTCAGAAACAAAGGCGAAGTTTCCAATTGGCTCCCGATTGTGCAGGCATGCTGGAAAAAATAGTGCATGGGTAGGCAAACTAGGGGCCGGATCTGGCCAAATTCCCTTCTAAATCCGGCCCACAGATGGTCTGGGAATCAGTGTCTTTTTACATGAGTAGGAAGTGTCATTTTATTTAAAATGCATCTCTGGGTTATTTGTGGGGTCTGCCTGGTGTTTTTACATGAGTAGAATGTTTATTCTCTGAGTTATTTGTGGGGCATAGGAATTCATTCATTCCCCCCCCCCAAAAAAAATAGTCTGCCTCCCCCACAAGGTCTGAGGGACAGTGGACCGGCCCCCTGCTGAAAAAGTTTGCTGACCCTTGCAATAGCGGAAGCCGCATCGGACGTTTGGCTTCCAAAACAACGTTCGAAAACAGGAACACTCACTTCCGGGTTTCAATCGTTCGGGAGCCAAAAATGTACAAGTACCAAGGCATTCGACAACCAAGGTACGACTGTATATGATATGACATTCTTTGGGTGTTTCCCCACTCTTCAGAAGCAGCACCCACTCAACTGGGAAAATTTTATACTGATTTCTTTTCTTTCACACTGAGAAAGAACTCATTGCATACTTCATGTGCACATCATATGTTACCTGTGATCTGCTGCCCTAAACTCTTCTCTCATTTCTTACGTAACTCTAGTTTGGATCTTTCTTGTTTTTGTACACCAAGAAGCAATTTGTACAGATTTGACAGCATACCCTTTGATTTTTCGTCTTTTTAAAAAACGTTCCCATTGTTCTTCTGGTCTAGATTTCATCAACAATTTAACATATAACTTCCAATGGGCAAATGCCAGAAGAACTTTAGGTGATTGCTAACACAATGAGTAACTATCTGTTAGAATGACAATAGCACTCATTGTTTATAAAAGTCCTAAATTTGCTAAGTGAATTCCATGCCCCTCCCTTCATAAATCATCTAACATACTACCCAGATCGTTATTCACTGATACTGGTTCTAAAGGTGAGAGGTCAGATCTTCTCTCCAGCTTATTCCATATGGTTAAGACTTCTGCTATAAAAACATTATAATGGCCTTTAACCGTTCTTTATTTTCCACCCAAAGAAAGTTAAAAAGGTAAATAATCATCTCCTGTTCCAGTGGCCACAACCATTTGGTCTCTTCTGAGTTTGCAAGCCAGTGGAACATAGTGTTTAAAGATGATATTTTCATCTATGTCTGTATATGTGGAGTTACTAGTTCTCCATCAGAGAAAGCTTTCATCACCATAGATAGTATTACTTGGCAATAAGTCCCATTGCCACTGCGGGGTTTATTTACAAGTGTTTACAAGAGAACGTGCACTGTTATTTTTCATTTCCAACCCCACCACCCAGATGAATCAGTTACGTAGGCTTTGGTATTCAGTCAGTGCTCTTTCAGGATCCATATAAGAAAACATTTTTTTAAAAAAATCAGCCAAATTATTATTTCGTTATGCTCTTCTTTCAGACCTTGAACATTATGAATTTTCCATGCATTTAATTGTAGTCTTCACCAAATGTATTAAGCATGACTTACTTGGGGCAGAAAAGACTGCTAAAGAGTCTAATTCATGCCAGGAACAACAAAATACTTTAATACTTCTATGTGCACTAATTCTGGGGGCGGTAGGGAGAAATAGTTCCCAGAAGACCCTTGTTCCCCAGATGCTCCAAGCATTTGAAATAATATTGACGCCTTCCATGATGAAATTCAGGGAGAAGCCTTCTAGTTGTCCCCTCCATCAATGAAAGTTGGCCAAGAAGGCCATATTAATGATATAAATGCAGCAACATGAGTCTGGGAAGCTCTGAAATAGTAGCATCATCACAAATTTGGATCTCATCATGGCCTCCTACAGTCCTGTGGGTAGGCCTGAACTTGATCATTTCAAATCAGAGGGATCCAAAATGAGTCCAGTTTTTGCCAAGTGGGTTGTAGGAATTCCCCATCCCCAAACACAATGTCACCTCTACTTCTACCACATTTTTAAAACCATAGCTCAGTGGTTCTCAGACTTTGTCCTCTGGGCCACAGTTTCGGAATAAAAATTTGTTCGCGCAACACTGAATTTTGTATTGGTAAGAAATAGATTGGAAAAAACAACTAGGATTGTTCTTGGTATCACTTGATGCTCTTGGCTTTCATTTTTAAAAAGTTATCTATACATATTGGGGGGGATACCATACTATAATAAACATAGAAATGTTTAAATATTTCTTTAATTGTCCTTGTCCTTGAATCTTCCTGCCACACTTGTCATCCTCTCCTGCCACACCTTTTGAGAACCACTGCTATAGCTCATTTCTCCAGGAAGGGTATCCTTTGCTGAAAGGTAACACAGTACATTGTATCCAGTCCTGGTACTCTCACCCAAGGGGAGCTGAGCCTCCCTCCTGTGGTCAGGTAACAGCTAGAATGGGAAATCCCTACCAAATTCCTGCTCTCACAATCCTGTCTCAGAAATCTGTATTAACACCAGCTGGGGCCTCCAGGGGAGTGGTAGCAGCAAAGGGTTTCATCAATCAGGGCTTGGAACAACTAGGAAAAATGGAGTCTCTTGGAATCCCGAAGATCAATTCCATTTCTTTCCGACAGCCACATCACGGCTGACCCCCGTGGAGCTTGTTTACACAGGCTTTCTGCCAACTGGAAGAGAATTTCATTGCCAAGGAATTAAGTGCAAAGGAAGATTCTGGAAGATTATGCTGATTATTCACATGTCTATTAAGTTCATATGGAACTCTGTGTCTTTTTCCGTGCAGCGGGAATAGGAAGCATTCAATGAAGAAAATTTAATAAAAACAAACGTTCTGATAGGATTACCACATCAAACGTGTTCTACATGATCCCACTTCTCTTTAAAATTAGAAAACATATCTTTTCTTGATGCATCCTGTAGGGCAGTCAGCCAACTCTTGCTATTCTACCATTTCTTGCTTCATAAAGAATTTCATTTAAACTATGGACCTTGTGATAGGTAATTATATGCAGGAAGCAAAACACATATGAATTTCATATTTATGGTTTCCACTGAGGTCACCATTTAAATTCCAGGGGAAAAAACTGCCTTTAGAAATACCAGTTAGTTTGTCGTTTTTATTTTAATTGCATTTCCTCCCCTCTGGTACAACCTGATCAGCAAAAATCAGAACACATGTTTTATGTAATATATTCTGAATCTTACAATAAACCCTGAGAATATAGCATCAGGCTCATAGTGCTGGTATCTTAGAAAGGCGTAGGTGAACATCCTTCGGATCAGAAAAAAATGAAAAGGTGAAACATTATTTTTTCAAAGTCCACACTTCTTGATCTGAATTTACATGCCCCAAAATCAAACACGGGTTATAGCAGTGAGAAGCAAATGAAAATATTTCATGTCATTTCATGTTGATGTTTTTTTAAAAAAAGCTAATAGATGCTAATGTTTCAGTGCCACACATGAAGCTGTGTCATCAAGTCTCAAACACTGAAGTCAAGGGCAGCTTCAGACATTATGAAGAGTTAAAGGAGTGAGGAAGCATAAGCTCCTAGGTCCTTCCTGTTTCCTATGTAATATGCCCAAAGCAGGAAATCACACATCTCCCCATGGCAAGATACATTAGTTCTGGGCACATCTGGAACTCATGTATCTCTCCGCTGGAAAGTTTTGTGATTTCCTCCTTTGAATGATACACATGAAGTGCAAAAGAAAAGGGAAAAAAGGAAATGTGGATCATTGAAGCCTCCACTTCTGTATAACATTTGAAGTTGCCGAAACATTGCATCACAGTTTTTGCGGTCATTTTGTTATGAACGCAAGAGTTCCCTTTTAGAAACAAGCAAATAGTCCTATAGTTCAATGACATAGGCTGGGCACATACCCGCCAAGCGTCCCGATATTCCAGGGATATCCCTGGAATTACAAAAGCCATCCTGGCCTCCGATTTAATCCCAGAATGTCCCTATTTTCTCCACCATTACTGCTGCCACCAACTTAACTTGAACACTCCAAAACAATGCAAGAACCAAAACACAGCCACCCAATGAAATTTGCGCTGAATTTTGCATTTATCCAACCAAGCAACGTGTACAAAAATTCATATACTGGTGAAAATAACATTGAAAAATGCACTGTTTTAGTGGTAAATGCTTTGTAAAAATGCATTAGGGAAAACTGCTGTATATTTATCCTAAATGAAGGTGCATTTTCATGAGGACTCCTCCCTCCCCCCGAGTTTGCTAACTGATATGGAAATGCAAAAAACTGAATATAAAAGTGGGGGGGGATGAGAAACAGAGAGAAATAAAAATTGATAAATTCTTCCATCCCTAGATGTCTATATTCCCCTTCAGCAAGGCTTGAAAGTGCTTAACTTTGGCCCTAGTTTGTCATATTTAGAAGAGAAGTCTTGCAAAAAAAAAATCAAATGGAGGAGGAGGAGAAATACATTGAAAATGTAACTTTAAGCACAAAACACCAACATTCCTCTTCTTGGGATCATTGCCAGCACTTTACTCTCATTGTACCAAATGATTTTGTGTATGTTTCTTGGTTCCTTTATTGTCAGTTAATTTACAAAGCATCTGCAAATGAAGACTAAGGATGTAAACTATATTAAGCTGAAGCTTCTCATTTCTCTGGAATCTGTAAGATAAATTTAAAATGAGATTAGGATCACATCTTTAGGCATTTGGTTCATGTGCTTTACAGTTCTTATGTATTTATCAGCTTCTCATTGAAGAAGTCCCTGGTGTATTTTTTAATCTCATTTCAGTTCATATTCTTTCAATTTTCAGTTGATATGAAAGATAGATACTTAAATATGATTTGCAGTTGAATTTAAAGAAGCTGTGTTTTCTTTAGGCAGACTAAACTTATGTAAATAAACTATTTTATCCCAAAACAAGAAGCAGAATAATTTTGGTGAGGGAAACCTTTGCTGACACCTGGATGGCGGCATAAAGTTGGGAACCAAAACAAAAAATGTTAACATAATTGGCATCTAAAAACAAACCATCATTTCCAAATGCCACATGGTTAGTGTAGGTTTTGTGCTGGTTACACTACACCCTAAACATTGCCTTGTGTTCTGAAATGAGAAGAGTTTAGAAAGAGAAATGTACACCGTAATGTGGAACTGTCTACAGATACAATCAAGGGGGGAAATGTTATAATTTAATGCAGAATCAGGGTTGAGGCTTACAAAACCATAGCCATATTAAATGCTGCCTTCTGTTCTGAAGGCACCATGTACACTAAATGATTCAAGGTGGAGTCTGAATGAACAGAGGTTGCATTGATTTCCTATCAGGCAAGTAGCCTTGATCTTCCTAGGGTAGGCAATGAGGTACCCTTCAAATATGGTGGGCTACAGCTCTCTTAAACCCTGACCACTAGGCCATGCTGGCTGGGAGCTGGTGGGAGTTGTAGGGCATCCCCACCCCCAAGGTTTTATATATACAGTGGTACCTTGGTTCCCACACTTAATCCATTCCAGATGTCCATTCCAAAACCAAAGCACTTCCCCATAGAAAGTAATGCAAAATGGATTAATCCATTCCAGACTTTTAAAAAATATGGATTTTATTAACGAGACCATTGATCCATAAAACGAAAGCAATAATCAATGTACTGTACTATAGAATAAATAAGACAGTTTTGTAGATGATTAAAAATTGGGGGGGGGGGGAATTCCCTTACCTGCACTGATGGTAAGGTGTTTGAGAACCAAGGTACCACTGTATATAAATAAATGTCCATATATTAACTCTTCTAGTCTAGTAATACCAGTCAAATTATGCAAGTGTGATAACCTTAAACCCATGTGAAAGTGCAGAATGTGACTTGCAATCTGAACGCAGCAAAGGGCCCAAACACAAATTTTGTACCCTTGAAAGTCTTTACTGTGAAGTTGTGGGTGAACATATCAGACGACACAGCGATTCTTCAAACAGCTCTTGTTTATTCACAGGCCAGAACAGAACAGAACTGAAGGGTTCAGTCAACCTGCTTATATAGCGCCCCAGTACCATGTAACTGTAACAATTTTCTAAAACTATCCAATCACTGAACATCACTTTCAATCCCTTATTTGCATAACTATCTACAGTATCCCCCTGCTGGCCCAAGGTGAGAACTTCAGTACATAACATTTACAATCTAACTAAATAAACAAACAAAACCAGGTCTGAGTCAAGTGCACTTGTAAGGCATATTTGACGTGGACACAAAACCAAACCTTTCATGTCCTTTGCCCAGTCCTGTGGAATGCTCTTCCAGTAGATACTCAGCAGACACCTGTTTAAACCTTTAAATGTTGGCTGATTCCCCCCCCCCCCTTATGTTGCCGGATTATGAAAGAATGAAGAAAACATCTTCTGTAATAGCTGGTGGTGTGTGATTTCAAATTTTCATTGTATACCTATAATAGTCGTAAACCAGTATGATGGGGGGTTTTTTGGGGGGTCAAATTGTGGTGTACGAGTATTTTTTAAATAAATGCAATTACTTAATTAAAAAATAATCATGGCAGTTATGGGTGCATTGCAAAACTGGGTGCAGTACCAGATGTTCCTGGGAAGCGCTGTGCATCTGCACTCTCAGTAGATTCCATCAATAATCAAAAAATTATATTGATTATTGGTTTACTCTACAACTATTCCACGATACCGGATGGCTTTGCACCAGTTTACACCTCCCCCCCCTTGACGTTCAGCTCTAAACAACTCTATAATGTGTGCTGTTTTATTATCTTTTAATATTTCATTAAAGGTGGTTAAAGAAGACAAATCAGTGATGATGATTCCTGCCAGAGGAAAGCCTTTGTACTAGTTGCGGTACCTCTGACAAGTCTGTGCATACAGGAAGCCTGCCTTTGATGCGCAGAGTCTGTACAGCAGCAGCCATATTAATGTGCATTCCACAATGGTGGCTGCACTCTGCTACTACTGCATGCCCCCCTTACCACTGGCACAGTAGGACAGGCTATTTCCATTGCCTGCAATATTACATTTCGCATTTCTCCTTGAGGCACAATTGCAAGCTACCAAGTGGTGCTAAAGCAAAATATATTAAAAATGTCACGAAGCTTTGTGCTGGGTCTATGATCCTCTCGCCGAGTCCCCTAGGATGTGGTGCCAGCACAGTAGCTAATAAAATCAGACGGTAAAAACTTTTTATAGTCATCTGGACCCTTCCATCGCTGGTTATGTGAATCTTCTTAAAAATAAAAAAATAGGGGGGAGAAATCCTTCATTGCTCAACATGTCCTACATATGTCGCTTTAAAACAACCAAGTGTTATTGTTCAGTACAATTTTTCAGCTGTTACTAAACAGAGAACGTTGCAGAAGGGTGGGTTATGAAGCACTGCTAATTTTGAGCATTGATTTGATGGTTGCAGTTGACCAGCATCTAGATTGTGGTTTTGCATTCTCCAGAATTTGAACTCAGGCCATTTCTTTTTGTGCTACTACTCTTGGAGCAGGAAGTTTTGCTTGTTATCTTTCTAATAAGCTAGTGGGTTTCTTGAAAAGAAGAAGAAGAAAAGAATTCCAGTCAGCTTGATTTGGAAGAGGTGCCCGATTTAAAATATTAAAGACTCGGCAGAATTAAAAGCTACAAAACAACAATATCATTGAATTCAATAGAATCTGGAGAGCATTTTGATATATAATTTATATAAGTAAATTATTTAGTATTTATGCAAATTAGCCCATTATGAAGAGCCCCTGTGTTGTGAATGGCACTTCAACCCATGTACCCATCAACTGCTAATAAAATAAATATTGAAATAAAATATGTTTTTAGTTCAGACTTATGTATGTAGATGGCATCAAGCGGTAGAGAGTGTATTGGAGCACAAAGCTTTGTTTTTTACCGAGGGATTTTTTTTTTCCGGAGGATGTAATGAGTAGAGCTTGTTTCAAGAGAATTCTGGCTTGAATTTTCTATATTGCATATAATATCAAGTTACAGTCTGCCAAACAGCACTCCCGTATCACCTCTGTTCATTCCGGTGGGAGTTACACATTAACAGTGGATAGAGCACAATGCCAGACAATTGCTTATTGCAACAGATGCTGTACATACATCATAAGCAATTGTTCTTTTTCTTGAAGAGAAAGAGGAAGTAGCCTCATTTTGCTAGTGTGGAAGGAATGTGTTGTCAAGAATCTAATCTGAAGCTGGACTTGAACACAAGCCCTTGATTTCCCAGAATGCACCTGGCCTATAAATCAACAGGAGTCGCCCATGTTGAGTGGAATAAGATGCAGAAGAAAGATAGCTCAATGGCAGGGCACATGTTTTACATGGGAAAATCCCCAATTCAGTCACTGGCATATCTGAATATAGCTAGGAAAGACTCCTGTCTGAAACTCTGGAAAGCTGCTGTCAGTCAGTGCAGGTAATACTGGGTTGGATAAACCAATAATTTGATACAACATAAGGCAGCTTTCCAAGTTGCCTCTCACCTTCCTGTCTCAACTTCTGATTGTTGTTGTTTAGTCATTTAGTCGTGACTCCATGGACCAGGTTTGATCTTCTTGCAGTCCATGGGACTCTCAAGAGTCTCCTCCAGCACCATAATTCAAAAGCATGACTTCTGATTAGTCACAGGCAAACACATAGCAGACTCCAAGTTTGTCACTTCTCTAGCTTGCACTGCTCTTCCCTGTGCCAACCATCAGGAACTTTTCTGAAAACAGACTTGAAAGCTGGTAAGCCTAGCTGTAGGGTGAATCTACACTAACTTTTTCAGGGACAAGATTCCAATTCTGGATTGATGTCCTGTTAACAATAATGGAAGTCATAGAACTGTAGAGTTGGAAGGGATCCCAAGGGTCATGTAGTCTTGCAATGCAGGAATCACAGCTAAAGCATCTACAACAGATGAACATCCAAGTTCTGCTTTAAGACTTTCCACAAAGGAGAGTCTGCCACCTCCAGAAGAGACCATTCCACTGTTGAACAGCTCTTAGTGTCAGAAAGTTCTTACTGATGTTTAGTTGGAATCTCCTTTCTTGTTGCTTGAAGCCATTGACTCAAGTCCTACCTCCCAGAGCAGGAGAAAACAAACTTGCTCCCTCTTCCATGTGACAGCCCTTGAGATATTTGAAAACCAGTGCAAGCTTGTTCTTAACTTGCAGACAGAGAGTTGTACAATCAGATGTTTCTTGGTAGAACATCATGTAGTAAGCATCTTTCGCATAGATATCATCATTATTATTTCTTATTCTAGATAGATACATTTATTATTATAAGATAAATAAATAAATACACAAGGCCACAAAATGGTGGTCTCCACCATGGGACAGAAGACTTGGGACATGAAAGATTCCATATGTCGATAGGAAGATTCCATTTGGAAGAAAGGTGCTTAATCAGTTGAAACCAAATCGTAAAAGCAGGGATGAAGGAGAACACGTTTTTGCCTGGAGATGGAATTTGAGAGCTGGGGTGGATGAGCTAACTGTTTGCATAAATTGCACAGCGCTGGCGCATTTGGAACGCTAAGTCTCACTGGGTAGTATAATGAAAAGGAAATAAATCTTTACAAGAGGACAGAAGTACAGAATGAAGATGGGCTAAAACTGTATTGATGATCAAATGCTATCATCGAATCGCTAGCAGAAAGGATTGCCCTTTGTCACATGCCTAAGGCACTGTTCTAAATGAACAGTAGATAGGAGAGGGGAATTCTGTAGAGAGTGTAAATTATATTCTCTTGATAATATTTTATCCTTCCTTTTGGCTGTAGAATACCCAAACAGTATACACGAGAGGAAAGGAAGACAGTTACGTGGATGGAAGTATAGCTTTATTTCTTGTTGCTGAAATACAGATTCTCTGCTGCCATGTCCAGACTTTTATAAACTATCACCTGGATCCAAGAAATTACAGAAATCTGGACTTGTAGTTTTCAAACAATAGCAGGTGCAAGTGTACACACACAAACAAACACATCAGAGTTCTATGAAAAAACTTGCTTGTGAAACTCAAGGACAATGATGTGTCCTTGAGTTTTATCCTGTGAGCCACCCTGAGACCTGCAGGTATAGGGTGGTATACAAATTTAATAAATAATATCCCAACAACTACAATCCCAACAACTACAATCTACAATCTGTCTGGAGCTGAAAAGACGCCTTCTGCTGTAGTAGCAGGAGGCATAAAAGTGCTCTGCTGGAAAACTTGTAGAGTTACTACTAGTCACAGTAGACAGTTCTGGGATAGGTGGACCGGTAATTTGAACTGGTAAAAGGCATGTTCCTGTGTTTCCTTAAATAAAGGTCAACCTTGCATCTGGTTGTTCTGAGAGATTGCAAAGGATTCCCGAGAGGAGCAGGACTAGTAAAGAGATTTTTCACCTAGTCTACCCACATGAGCCCATCTACAGCCCTGGCCTACATGAACCGATCTTCGCATCGGATTTGTGGTTGAATTAGTGGTTCCCAATTGGTGGTCCTAGGACCCATGCAGCCTACCCAGAAGGTCCATGGCACATACTTGTCAACTGTCTGGGACATGCCATTGGGAGGGCATGCTTTCCCATGGGTCAGAGAAGATATGCATCCCCGTTTTACACTGGGACATGTTGGAGGGTATTGGTGGCACATTCACATAACAAAAACTACAACAGATATATCAACATATTTTTTTTTTTCAAAAGTAGAGAGTCCAAGACTTGGCTTTTGAAGAACAGGGAGTCTGCAGTACTTAGCCAGTGGGGAATCACTGACCCAGATGATGTCATTAGGAAGAGACAGCTTTACTCAGAGTTAAGTAAGCGGTTGTCAAGCACTTGAAGAAATCAAACCTGATTCAGCTCTCCTAATAATGCATGCTGCCAGAAATGGCAGAATCCTGCCACTGACTACTTAGCAGCACCAGATTCAGCAAGCTTAATAGCTCATAAAAGTCAGAAAATACCAGGAAGTGCATAGCAGCTGAGTTAAGGTCTAGCAAAGGGAAATGTACTTGACTGACAGAACAAGCTGCACACTCCAGCCCCAGACAGAATGGAACCATTCAAAACAGCATCACCAGAGCAGTTTGATTTCTAGTCCCCTGGAATGTGGACTAAGTGGATTAGGCACTTCAATCAATTCAAAGAATCTTCTGAATAAAACCTGAAGTTTACCAAGATGAAATCATGATGTCAGCAAAAAGCTCAGTATAGGAAAGTGTTAGAAGCCTTTCATGGGGAAGGCAAATGTACAATTCCCCAGGAAGGGACACTAGTCTACAGTTACTTCCTGGTAACATTTTTTTTTTTTTAACGTTCCTATGCAGTCCCATGGACTGTATTGTAAACAGCTGTAAATATCAAAATGTCAGAAGTCCTTAAAAAAAAAATTAAAGAGTTTTCTCTTTTTTAAAAAAATATGCAAAATAAACAGGTCAAAGTAGAATCAGTTTTGTACATACATAAAACCAGCACAGGTTGGACTAAGGTTGATCTCTGCACCCCCACCCCACCCCTTGAACACTTCCAGTAGAAAGATTTCCCATAGTCTACAGTCTAAAGAACATCCCTTCAGCTAGATGATGTCATCAGAAAGGGACGGCTTTGTTAAGAGTTAAGATAGCTGTAATAAAGCACTTGAACAAGTCAGACCAGTCTCAGCTCTCTTAATAATACAGGGTCCAGCTGCAGAAAGCATAAACCATGCCACATGAGTAACAGGGCCTGAAGCAATCAGGAAAAGATCTGTCCCACACTTTCATATATATTACAGCGAATGCAGGCCAGTAAAACATGTGTGTGTCATTAACAGTTGACAGTGGGCACATTTTCTTCTCAAGTTCAAAAAAAGTGACTTGGCTCTAACTGGTTGGTAAATATGTGTTTATATGCATAGTCCACTTTAAGAACATATAAAAACCAACTGAAAATATCCCAGATGTTAAAGCCTCAACACCTCCCTACTGGTACAAGACATCCGAAAGTCAGTCAGTACGAAAAGATCTTGCTAGGCTTCTGAAAGATACACGGGCTTGTGTTTTGGAGATTATCTCAGGAGAAACCTTACTTACTATATTTATATGGCTGTCCAATAACCAAAATTCTCTCAGTAGCTCACATAAAATAAAATGCAAAACAAAACATACGTACTATAGACTCAGGTCATATCCACACTATACATTTAAAGCACTCTTATGCCACTTCAACAACCGTAGCTTTTCTAGTTCTGTGAGCTACACTTCTCAGCATTCTTTGGAGGGAAGACATGATTGTTAAAGTAGTACAAGAGTACTTCACATGTATGGATTTGACCACAGTTGATAACTTTGAATTGTTTTGAATAAGTGTGTCACTGGACAAATATGGACGAAGGTTTGCTTCATCTCATGTTCCGTCTACTAATCAGAGCAGCAAATGAACGATTAGCTTTCTTCCCATGGGAAGCCTCATAATAATTAAAGTCGTGTGGAGGGAGTAAATATAGAGAAACCCTGCAGTAGTCTCTGTGCAAAATTATTTCTGGATCAAGCTACAACCCACAAGTTACTGACTGATTACCGCAAAACATTTTATGACATTATTCCAATGTCTCTCTCTCTCTCCTCTGCCCCCATTTTCCACCTAAATTAGTACCTGGGTTTCTGGCTACAAACTCATTCAGTAGTTCACGAGTGAATTTCATCCCCACTGCATTTGCATACTTCCAAAATCATTATGCAGAACTGCTTAACAGGTCAAGTAGAGCTCCAGATAGGGATGCAGTGGCAGGAAGCAAGATCTAGATGCTGATTTACCTTGATTTAGCATATCAGAGGTATGTCAGGAGTTAACAGGAGCCAGATGCAAAGAAATTAAGGAAGCATGGGAGAGCTCTTGGAATTTAAGATGCACATCCTCCTACCACTCTAGTTCCTGTTATGACACCCAACAGGTGATATGTCCATCACTCACTGGGCCTCGTCTGCACTAGACATTTAAAGCTGTACAGTATCATATCACTATAAACACTCATGGCTTCCCCCAAAGAATCCTGGGAAATATTACCAAGGATGGCCTCTCCCTATTTGGCCTCTGTGGCTCTTTGTCTCCTCCAAGAGAGGTCCAAAGGACAGCAACATGAGAATGCGCCTTTTCTGTGGTGGCTCCTCACTTGTGGAATGCCCTCCTCAGGGATCCTTGCTTGGCGTCTTCATTGCAGTCTTAAGGCACCAGGCAAAAACATTCCTCTTCTCCCAGGACTTTGGCTAATTATAGAATCTATGGCCTTCTAAACTGCATAAGTCACCTTCCCTGTACACATTCCCTATGTGCTGATTAGGGTTGGAGGGAATTTTTTTGACTCCATTAGTGCTGTTCTGTTGGGAAAGAGCTGGGCTGGTTCAAAACATTTTAGTCAGGCTCCAAAGAGCAAAGTTTTAAAACTTCTGGTCTTGTTATTGTATCTCTTAACTTTGGCATTGAAGGCAGTGAAGGATACATGACTAGGCAGGGCCATAAACAATTTTCCTCTGCTTCTATTTCCATTTTTCAGAGTTATTTAATAAAACAGGTAGATTTCTCATACTTTCAACACTTCCTCGCTGCGGTTTTGCAAAAGTAAAGAAATTAAATGCCAAAGAATTTGTTTAAAGTCATGCTAATATTTTTCTGGCAAAAACAAACGGCTGCGTTAACATGCTTTTCACTGTCTTCCACATTTTCCATTTGTGCAGTATTTTTATAAATAGCCTTCTTATTTCTGTTAGCCATCCACAAACTAGCTGACTTAACACACTTTATGAAAACATCAGTTTAAGTTTATTGTTTAGAGGTACATACCCTTCTCCTCCTCCCCCCTCTTTTTTACTGCTTAGCAAAACACATAGGAAATTAACAGTCTGTGACCCAACAACTGGCAATTCATAAATTCATTAGATTAAAAAAAAGGGAGAGAGAAATGACTAGCAACATTGCCGTACCATTTAATAGGTTTCCATCTTCTAATTTACATTTCTGTCTGCCCTGGCGAAGATATTACTTCATTAAGAATTTCTTTTTCTAAATGGGAGAAATTTTAATGACTTCTTTTATTGATTGTTTCCATATGCAAGTAGTTATCTTTCTTACAAATGGAAATGAGACCCAAAATTGCAACAAATGGGGCCAACCCTCCGAGTGCACGTGTTCCCCTTTTGGAGAAAGTACACATGCCTGATTGAATTAACTTTAACCTTTCTGTCCATTGAACAGGCATTGTATAATGTGGGGGGCTTTTAAACCCGTTCTCGTTAAATTTATTTTGAATTGCTGAGAACACTCCATCACAATTTTCGGCAAATAAGCTCCGATAATATTAAACACCTGGTCAGCCCTGGGTCCCCAAGGGATCCAATGCTGCTGTGTTTGACCTCTGACCCTTCTGCAGCAAAGTTCAGCCTTTGTGATCTACTCCAATTGTGGCAGGAAAGCTGTTCTGAGGGAAAACACCTGTTGGTGGGGCTGACCCCAAGCCAGTGCATGGATGAAAGGAGCCAGCTGGGTAAAATGGGAGCAGACCCTAGGGCAGGTGTTTCCTATAGCACCGTTCAGAGAAAATGAAGAGAAAATTGGGCAGGGGGCGGGGAGAAGGACATAGAATAGGGGGTTGAGTTACGTGCTCTCTAGAAACCTGCGTTGGGTTTTCGTCTTATGTGGAGCTTCTCAAGAATCATGTTTAGGAAACGAAAGAAACATTGGCTTCAAACTTCCAAAGGCTCTAACAGCATACTGGGATGATTAAAAACCATGACAGTTTAAGGAGTACAAAGAGCAGCTATTTTATGCATGGATGGCCATTTTAGGCGGAATATCAGGCTCTTCCCTCTCCATCCTCTGCCCCCTTTTTGTGCCTTTGAAAAGGCCTGGGTGCCTGCTTTACAGCTTGAGAAAGTCAAGCCACTGTTCCTGCCCCTCCGCCACCACTTTTGACAGCTTTAAACGCGACATAATCTGGTTTGCATCAAAGGTGGGCAACATTGCTCCGAAATCAAACTCTGCGACTGGGAAAGGAAAAAGAGGTAACTGCTTCCTTAATGAAGCTGCTGTTTTAATGCTGCCTTTATTTTTTACGCCGCTGGGTCATAATTGACCTATTCAAATACAGCAGCCCCTGCTCCCATTCAGCATTCGCTACTCAAACATCACATTACTCATTTTTGTCAACGGCACTGCCCAACGATATGGTAACGAAAGGAAAATATTTAATCTGGCCCTTTATTTATTAAGTGAGTATCGTGAAATAAGATGACAGCGCTGGAAACCCAACCCTGTTTAAATTCTTCCGTTAATTTCTCTGCAGGCCTTTTCCCCCCTCTCCCCCCGCCCCTTCCTTAAGGTCGCTTTAGGATGCTGGACTGGAATGTCACTCACTGGCACACTCAAGAGCTGTCAACACACCTCCATTCGCTGATGAGAGCACCTTCAGCTGGCCCCAATAAAACCCTTCCATTTCCTACAGTCTTCAGGCTCTGGAGTTCTCTAATATTAAACAGCCAATTCGGTCCATTTAAAAGGGAGGAGAGAAAGGAAAAGGGAGGGGGCGGCTGTTTCTGAGCAACAGGAATTCAGCTATGACTTGTCAGAATTCATTTCAGCTGTGACCATTTACAGCCTTCAGATCCAAATTGCTTTCCATCATTTTGGCTGAGGCAGGATTTGTATGCCTATCCCAGACGTAAAGGTCAGCGCAGAATGTATTGTGCAAACACTCTCATTAATTCAGCCAGATTCTTGGAGGGGGGAGAGGGGAGAGGGTTATTGGCAAGCACAGCGGCACTAACAATTTGCCTTCATCTTTAGCCCAGCGTTATGGGCCTGATAAAGACCAACATCTGAAACCGATCACTAGAGTGTGTGTGTGTGTGTGTGTGTGTGTGTGTGTGTGCTTGCTTCCCACCGCAAGCCATATCAAAATACAGTATAATAATGAGACATTTACTTCTGCTCTTGCATTTAAAAAGAGAGAGAGAGAGAGAGAGAGAGAGAGAGAGAGAGAGAGAGAAAAGGCCTCCACCCCAAAAGCTGGAGAACAATTTGCAATCTATTTCCAAGATGACGGAGATAGAAGTGGGAAGAACACAAGTACTTTAAGTAACTTCCTCACTTTTCCCTAGTCATACACTGGGAACAACTGACACCGAATTGCATTCACCCTCCTGGAAGTAAATGCAAGTCATCACTTCACATCAGGCTGTTGCTATGATTTCTGCCAGGGCTGATAACAATGTCCTATTGTTGACGAGCCTCTGTCAGATCCCCTTAGCAGTGAGAATGTCAAAGTGTCAAGTGTTTTTAAGACTGGAAGGTAAGAGACAACCCACACCAATTTCACTCAAGAGCCCAGAGGGTTGAATTCCATCCCCCCCAACCCCCCAACCCCCCCGCCTTCCCCAAAAGTCCTCACTATACTCAGTGACACAGTGTGATCGGAAGCTGCAGCCACTGGAAAAACAGAGAAGGCATTTTTAAATATTATACTACTGCTGAGGGAGGGGGAAAGCCCAATATCTTTGCTTGTACTTTATAGCAATCCCAGCATAACAATTAAATTAAATCCAGACAGCAGGGCTGAAGTTCTTCAGGCTATTTATAGGTAACTGTTCTTAGGAAACAGCTTTTGGGCTGTCTAGAGCATCCTCACACCACAGCTTGGCTCATGTTCCCCCCTGTACGGTGAAGCATGTTTTCCTCTCCTTTTTTATGGTCGTGGAAGGAAGTCTGAGCCAGAAAGCTCAGCAACCTGCTTCTTGACATTCCCATCGGATCTAATGGCACAGTTCTGATTCTGTTCTCGGAGTTTACTGTGGCACTTATCACCACAATGTATTAATGTCTTCCAACTGTGAACACTCCCTTTGGTAGTACTGCAGCCATCTGTTAAGGCAGCATCCATGGTATAGGAAACAACACGACAAATAGGTTATAAGGCATGGATAACATTTACCACGTAAGAACAAGATATCCAAGAAGGCAAATATGTGTAATGCTGGGTTCAGACAGATCTGTTCATCCCTTGGATGACCGCAGTAGAAACTCACATGTGTGAATCAACCAAGGTAAACCAAGCATCACAGAAAAGACACACAAAATACTATTAAATGGATATTATTATTATTATTATTATTATTATTATTATTATTATTTCATCATGTTTGGAAAAAGCAAGCAATGTGAAAACTGGAGTACTGTCATCCCTAACCCCTACCCCTTGTAGTAGTTTTTATACCCACCCCATGGAATGCCCTCCCATCAGATGTCAAGGAAATAAACAACTATCTGACTTTTAGAAGACATCTGAAGGCAGCCCTGTTTAGGGAAGTTTTTAATGTTTGATATTTTATCATGTTTTTAATATTCTGTTGGGAGCCTCCCTGAATGACTGGGGAAATCCAGCCAGATTGGCGCGGTATAAATAATAAATTATTATTATTATTATTATTATTATTATTATTATTATTATTATACTTAGGGGGCAGGAAGAGTGTGCTTTTGGTGGCTCGGTAAGTTCGAGCACACTCTTTGAGCATTTTAAAGGGTGAAAATAATAATAATGGGTGATACCCACTTAAGCCATATGCAGAGTAGACTCACTGGAATCAATAGGCTTAAGTTACTTAAGAATGTTGATTTCAATGGGTCTACTCCATAATGGGGGGGGAATTAAAACAGTAATTGAATGATTAATGGACACAATAAGAAAATTAATCAATGAACCAATGAACCTAAAAGAGAGCTGGTGTGGTGTAGTGGTTAGATTGTGGGACCTAGACTGGAGAAGCTTGTGTTTAAATCCTCACTGGGCCATATAGCTCAGCATCTTGGTCTGATTAGCCTGTTGTCAGAATAGAAAAGGGAGAGGAAATATGCTGCCCTGAGCAACTTGGAAGAAAGGTGGGATAAAAACAGAAAGGAAGCATTTTGTCCAGCTGTGCTGGGGGTGCAATGAAGACTGCACACCCTCCTTTCCTTCTCTATTTTCATTTCGGCACCTATAGGAAACCTCCCTTCTACAACAAGCCTTTTAAGTGGAGATTTTGTAATCTTGCCAGTCTCTGCATTGGATTTTAAACTTGTTTTTTTATATATGTATTTAATCTCTGTATCGATTGGGGACATTTTGTGGGAAGTGATTCCTAAATAAAATAAAATGGCAAAGCAGTCTGTTCTTGGCCACGTCGCTTTTGCTATGCAACTCTGGAGCTTGGCTTTTCTTCTAGTTGTTTCTCTAGCATTGGGTTGAAGTGGCCGCTGCTGAGTAACTCTCACCACTGCTAGTCAGGCGGCAGCACCTGCGGAGGCAGTGACGTCGTGCTTCGAGGGTGTTAGCCTGGCAAATTTCATCAGTACTAAATTAACTCCAGAGGATAAAAAAATCTTATTAGAAAATAGCAACACCATAAAAGGTCCATGCTTTCGTGTTATTGGAGTCCTCGAACGGCTTTACCAAAGAAAGTCATCAGCTTTCAGCACCGCCAACCCTTTCAATCAGGCCCAGCTTCTGGTTTCTGGCATTAGCAGTCTGCCTGTTGCGATTGCAAATCTGTTCCAGCTACTGTACTGTATGGGCAGTTTTAAACCTGGCTTAAGTCCCAGGGGTGAGGCTCTACTTTCCATGTCACCGAGCGCTGTGTCTCTGCTTAGTTTCTTCACCTGTGGTTTAATCATCTGTGTTACACTTCAGTATTCTCGCAGTGTCTAGCTGAGTACTAATCCCACTTGGGCCCATTACATAAAATTTTATTCACTATTTAGCAAACTGAAAATAGAGGCATTTTTCAGTTTGCCGGTGTTAATGAGGATCATGGAGGGGAAGGGCAACATACATCCAGTTTTCAAAGTAGTTCCGTTTCTTACTTTCCAAAGCCACTGTCTCACCCCCCTCGCTCTAATGTACTCCGTAATATTTTAACAACTCCTTCGGCCTTCCTAGTTTATATCTCCTTAGCCTGTTAGTCACAAAGAAACTAGTACTGACTTGGATATTCTTTGTTTAAAAAAAATACTTATCAT
Organism: Podarcis gaigeae; assembly: GCF_964106915.1. Lineage (NCBI taxonomy): Eukaryota > Metazoa > Chordata > Lepidosauria > Squamata > Lacertidae > Podarcis > Podarcis gaigeae. The sequence continues at coordinate 36,391,305 of NC_139677.1, read as the reverse complement.
ATTTGTATCCCACATATTGTCCAAAAGGCATAAGACAATCTCCATGAGATCTTCTCATTTGATCTTCACAACATCCCTGTGAAGTGGAATCCCTGTGAAGGTTGAATGGAAGAAAGCAACTTACCCGATATCATCCTGGAGGTAGCATGGCTGAGTGGGGATTTGAACCCAGGTTCCTTGGCCCAAGATAAAGTCTATGTCAAGTGCATCATTTTTCTTGCTCCCACCCAAAACATGCAGACAGAGGAACTTTTTTGCAAGTTAGAAAGAGATCTTTATCCAGGCAACTCATGGTACAGGCTCAGCAGCAGACTCAATGTGCAGAAGTCATGATTCAGGAGGCTAGGAGCAGGGCTTGAAGTTCAGGACCAGATGGAAGTGATGTTTCCCCACCACTCCCACCAAGTTTCCCCACCACTCCCACCAAGCCTTTAAAGATGAAGTGTGGTGTGCGCACTTGCAAGACTCTCCCTCCTTGTATGAATGTTGGGCTTCCAAGTGCACACTGTCAGGGTGTGTGGCTCTTCAGTCTGAATAGCCATCATTCACTTTGAGATCCTGATCTTTAGAAATCTTATTGTTGCTCTCTCTCTCTCTCCTAACTCTGCCAGTCATCCATGTCTGGGAAGCACACATCAAAGGCAATGGGTTAACAACTATTACTGCCTCCAAATATGAAGACTACCAAGCTGCTCCCATTTTCTCAGCATACTTACGTGTTGCTAGCAAACAAGCAAGTGCAGTAATCTTTCCATGTTCTTTCAGTTACAGGAATAGCTTATTAGAATACATATGTGTTGTAAGAACATAACACCAGAGGAATAACTCAGATTAGTGCCCATTCCCAAAGTGGGTAATGGAAAACTATTCCATTACAGAGGGTTTCCAATGACTTAATTTTGTGTTTCAGTATATATACATCGCGGTATGATATTTTTCCATACAAGCTGATGTCATTGTATTGCTAATGTGAATGACACTTCTACTGTATTTTTTTTAAAAAAATTCATGAGCAGCTATGATTTAGTAAGGAAAAACAAACATGATTCTTAAGTAAATAAATGAGGAAATATATTAGCATGCATCTTTTCAAAGAATACTCCATTAAATACCTAATTGTTCCATTTATGCCCTCAAAAACATAAAATAAAATCTTAAGAAGCAAGGTCTATCTACTAAAGCAGAAGAAACTTTAAAGAGGAAGTCAAGAAAGGGTAAGGAGTGGTGTAAATTATGGCAGCCCCATGGGCACTGTGTGAGTTTTACAAACCTATTTACTTCACTATTCAATAAAGCAGGGAAATAGACCCACCGGACCTATAACTCGCTTGCTGGACACATTACTTAGATTTCACAGTAGTGGTGTTTCAAGGAGGCAAATGGCAGGTGAATTTCCGCTCTAACTGAGCCTGTTAAACTGTACGGCACCAGAGACTCTCTTTACAGCTCCTGCTGTTGAGTCTGATTCACACCTTGCCTGGAATTGAAATCCACATGAAGATGCGAAGACAAGCCTTGGTGCCACCGTGGCAGTGCAATTGCAGCACATGAGGACAGGGAGGGCATGCAGGTGGAAAAGCTCCATTTGTTTGCAGCACACCTGCAGCCTGAAGAAAAATTATTATTATTATTATTATTATTATTATTATTATTATACGCTGCCCATTTGACTGGGTTGCCCCAGCCACTCTGGGAAGCTTTCAATATATATATATATATATATATATATATAAACATAATAAACCATTAAATATATATTAAAAACTTCCCTATATAGGGAAAATTGCACAGCACCTGGCTTGTGAGCACTTTTGGAAGCAGACCTTGCAACTGGTGCAGAATCTGCAGCTGGTGCAGAACGCTACAGCATACCCTCCAACATTTCTCTGATGAAACTAGGGGTGTCCTATCCTATTTATTTATTTATTTATTTATTTATTTATTTATTTTTATACCTTCCACAACTGAATGGGTTGCCCAAGCCAATCTGGGCGAGCTTCCAACATATATAAAAACATAATAAAACATGAAAAAACTTCCCTATAGAGGGGCTGCCTTCAGATGTCTTCTAAAGGTGGTATAGTTACTTATCTCCTTGGCTTGGGGGTTGCATAACTCCATATCAGGCATAGACTTTGCCCTCCAGATGTTTTGAGACTACAACTCCCACCATCCCTGACCACTGGTCCTGTTAGCTAGGGATGATGGGAGTTGTAGTCCCAAAACATCTGGAGGGCCGAGTTTGCCAATGCCTGCTCCATATCCTCCAACATTTCTCTGGTGAAAATAGAGACGTCTTAAGATGGGAATTGGAGTCCAGTGACCTCAGGAGGGCTACCAGCTAAGGTACTAAAATCTCCTACTACAACATGCCTACAATATTTTATTATTTATAAGATCCCTGATCCAACCTTCATCATAATGTCCCAGGGCAGAGTATAACAATATAATCATATAGTTGTAAAAAAAGAAAAGAAAAACAGTTACAATTATAAAAACCATGTAACATAGTAAAACCATAAAATTACAGAAGACTTCTTGTTGTTTTTCTGTCAGGGGACTGTCAGGGGAGCAGCAACCATTCTAGACACATGGGATTATTTGTGGAAAAGTCACATGAAAAATGTGCATTATATTTTTTCCCACACATAAAATCCCTACCACACTGCCTTTTCACCCTAAAAAGGGCCCCAAAATATTTTGTTAGAGGAGGGTTCTATCACAGAGATAGTTAACATGATTTTAAGCAATAGAAATAAGAGCCTGCACTTGTTAGAATTTCAACAGGACTGCATGGAAAAGTTCATTCAGCATCAAGAGATCCCTCAATACAAAGCCAACTGAGGGACTAACATAATACAATATCAGTTCTCAATATCAGTCCTCAATATCAGTTCAGTCCTCAATATCAGTTCAGTCCAGCAACTGCATCTTTTTGTAGACTGGAAATGGTTGAACCATTTCATTAATAGCCAACTGTAACCAAGTGTGAGGGATCCAGACTATAAGCCTTTCATCTGCTAGCCTTGCACATATGCTGAGCATCTGAAATAAGAATGTGGCATTTGACCCTTTCTGGACCAAGAAGTAAATTTTAAACATGCTTTTATGAGAAATTGCAAATAGCCTTGTTTGGCACCCAACCCAGGATGGAAATATAATGGGGTGAGCAACCTGGAATTACTTGACGGGTGGTGAATGTATTTCCCAACAAGCTTTGCGTTGGAGACAAAATAAGCAACTATTGTTTCAGGGAGTCTGAGAATGTACAATGATATTAGCAGAAGTACATGGATTCATATTTTACTACTTCTGCAATGCTTGTTATGGGTTGCCCAAAAAAAGTGCTATGAGCTTTCATTGGAAGATTGTCTAATTAATGACGGAGTCGGGTGGGGGAAGAGACAGTCATTCTAATTCTTTGCTTTCTGGTAAACTGTAGAAACAAATGCCTAATTATATTCAATTAAGTGCATATTCTGCTACAGATTAGGTGACATCTGATATCAGCTTTTAATTAGAAATAAATCTTGGCCTATTTGCACCTCTAGTCTCCTAATTAATTGATAAAATATTTATGATGAATTTAAGAAAACACTTCCTGATGCAATGTTATGTTTCCCGGATCGTTACAGCAGCATCGTTCATAGTGTGGAAGTAACTGAAAGAAAAACAATTACATGTTAACTATGAAACTGCAAAAGTATGGCATTTCCAATTAAAACTATCTATCCCATTCCTTTATAGGAAATTGCAACCTGTGCCATCTCTCTTCTCCTGAATTGTCAAAAAAAAAAAGAAGCCAAAAGCCAACACGATAAACAATATGTTGAAAACTACTTTTTAAATTCTGGCATTTCACTGGGATATGAATATTTTAAAACTACAGTCTTTCCAATGACCTGTGCTGGAAAACCCTTATAATGAATAGTGACTTTTATTCAGATTATGCAGTAGATGTGTGCAAGGTACTTATTTCAAGGAAGAAGACAAAGAGAAGAAAAAACCCCACACAAACCAATGTGTAGCACTAACTACCACACATTTCTTATTGGGCGGGAGTATTCAGAAAGCTAAGAAGAAACATTTGCCGCCACTAAGTATGTGGGGAAATATTTTTACACAGAAGAGTTCGTTCTCATATGGGTTCGTTTTACAGTACATTTTTGGAGACTAGAGGAGAAAAAACTGGATGCAGTAACATAGGTCACTTGGGGGAAAATATACACATACCCACCCAACTTCAGCTGAATAACATTGTTTATTTTAAATCAGCCAAATATGCATACTTGAAAAAACTCCATAAATTCTACTAAAGAAAGGGGGAAGGGGAGGTCAGATTGACCAAAATACCAGTTTCAGGCAAATTTTTTTTCCCTGAATGAAAAGCTCACCAGGGAATGCACATTTTGGTGTTTATCTGCACAGATTTGTGAAATATTATTCCTTCTTTTCAACGTAAATAAATCTGTTTACAGGAATGCAATACTCTGCATTGTAACAAAAATTAATTTAAAATAATAATTTTTTAAAACCACTTAAGTCTGGGCTCCTTTGGAAGGAAGGGTGGTATATGAATTCAAGAAATAATAATAAAATAAAACAAATCAAATTTAAAGAGCAACATAGAAGGAATCAGTGGAGATTAATTAAAAAAAAAAAACAAACCCTGGTATAAACATGATCAAGAAGAGAGGGTCTTCACTTGGTGCCAAAAGGACATCAAAGTTGTACCAGAGGAACCTTCCTAGAGAGAATATTCTGCAGTTGGGAGTCATCACTCACAAAGATAAGAGTCACATCGGTTGCTGAGAAGTAAGTGGAGGGACAGATGTAATTCTTACCTTTGTACATAAAGCTGCCATCTAACCAGGCAAACACCCATACACATAGCCCCCTCCCTCCAGACAAACTTTATTGCATTTCAAGGACATATCAATGTGAAATTTCCCCTTCATTTTTTATAATGTCATCTTCGCAACCACTTGGTGATGCAGGTCAACATTATCCCCATTTTACATATGGAACCCTGAGCGCAAGAGTGGCACTCAAATTGAATCATAATAAAGGGGTCATCAGATCTACCTCCTGACACAATGGAGGACAGGAGCAAGGAGCACATAGGAACTCTTCATACAGTTACTGACTCTATGAAGTCAGTATGACAGACAAGAACCTGGCAAGCTGGCATGGCCCCACAACTTGAATAAAATATTTGTGGGTGGTGGGTAAGCTCCACCCCACACAATCAATCACATAACACAGCACTCACACCATTTGAGTGGCAATGTCCGTCAATTTTGAGGAAGCCCCGGCTCCCTCAAAAAAATTATGGGGGGGGGGGCCTGAAGGGACCTCGGCCCCTAGGAATTGGCTCCTGTGTCCCACAACCCTCTCATGAATGAACTGAATGTGTGGGGGGTGTTCACACCCCCTGTCAATGTTTGTTTCATAGCGATTTAAAAGCAAGCAAGAACAGTATTATGGATATATCTTGCTGTGCTTTTAGATTGTTTTAGAAACAGTCTCATTGAAACCACAGTTCTGTGACATAACAAACATGTTGTCCTCTCACAAACAGATCAACCACAACTAGAATCTTTAAAAGGTTCAGAAAACAGAGCCCTCTACCTTTGAAGGAACCAAGATCTGCATTTTTCATTCAGTTGAGAAATCTGGTGCAGCTTGTTTCAAGACCTTACCCAACACTTCTTTAAAAAAAAAATCAATTATCCGAGAAACAATAATAATAAAAAATCTTACTGCAAGCGCTCTCTCTCTCTCTCTTTTAAAAGACACAAAAGGTTAAGCAGAGCAGCCGGCATCTGCACACTAATGACACGATTGTTATGATAGGTGTTTGCTTTACCCTGGAGTGGTAACATTATAATTCATCTACCTCTGAATGAGCGGCGACAATTAATGCAGTCAATGTGTCCCACGTGTTCCCTGTAGCATTAACAAGGCAGCTCGAGGCCCCTTGGCAGACACTGGGCTGGAAATTGAGACGGCTTCCCATTTGAATGTGATCCTGATTACCTCAGCAGGGGCCACCTGCTGCTTAGTGGCTGCTCTTTTTGTGTGTGTGTGTCAGCAGCCTCCATTTGTAGCGCCTCAGGGGAGCGCAACCTTGAGGGCAAGCCCAGCTGACACCAATCTGGTGGAGCACTGGCTCAAACAATCAGGTAGGCAACCGGACCGGCCAGCATGCGGTTGCCACACTTTTCCTGGGAAGTCGGTTTCAAACAATGGGCCTGTTTGTTTTAACCACGCCGAGCCCACCTCAGGCAAGCAGAGGTGCAGCGCTTTGCAAATTGCGATTAAGGGAGCATAGAGAGGGAGGGGAGGGAGTTTGGTCAGTAATGCTTTTTTCCCCGTCAGAGTAGGCTCATCTCTTTATTTACTTCCAAGAGTGACTCGCTCTACCAGAGATATTGGTTGACTATGGCAGGCTTCTGCCCTGTTTGGGTCACCCATTAAACTGAAAGCAGTTCACTGACCATCAGCTGCATCTTGCAGTTTTCCTTGTGCTTGAACAACTCCCCTGTCGGCGCCAGCATCAGCATGGAGAGGAGGAGATGGAGAAAGGGCTGAGCTCCCCTGCATCTTTAACATGCATGAGGAATAAGGATGGGGAGAAATCCCTCATGCTGACCTACCTCATTTCACACTTCCTGGCTCAATCAGTGAGCGAAATGCAGCGCTGCTGCAAAATTCGCACATCTCCAAATTCTGTGGTGCAGTTGTCCAAACAAAGTGGGCACAAAAATTCACACAGTTGCGAAAAGAATGTATAAAATTGCAGGAAATTGCTTTTCAGAAATGCATACAGGTGTATAACGATGGCTATATTACAAGAAATCTGCAGATACCTTTTTGTGAGGATTTTTTTCCAGAAGAGACATTTGCAAACTGATGTGGAGATGAGGTGAATTGAACCTAATGTTGGAAACTTGAAAACAACCAGAATTGACCATGCTTTCCTAATGATGATCCATATGTGCTAGAATGTCTTGTTCTATACATCGATTAAAGGTTCAGACGTCCTGCCTTCTCTTTCATCCAGTCAGCCCAACCCACTTTGCTGTCCAAACTGGGGCTCAATGGCCACCCCATACCTACCCCCTAGGACCAGGACTTAAAGAACTCTTACCGTAGCATTGTCAGGGCTTGAGTCAGGCATAGGTCAGCAACAAAAAACAATAAATCACCCACGGCCAGGAAAAGTTAAATCTTTATTCAAGAAAACAAACGATAGAGCTCATACCTAGTGGTTCCAGCAACTCTTCCTAGAAGGTCTTGCTCTGATTAAGCAGTTGCAAGGACTGAAGGTCGCTGTCTTCCCACATACCTCTAAGGTTCCTCCTCCCCAGGCCAGGGTCACCCCCCCCCCACAGTCTCAAACTGAATCTGCACACAACTAATCTCTGTTCTGCTCTTTTCATTTCTCCATGCGTTCTTGGAGACCAGGGGGAGGGGAGCTGGTCTTAGCAGAAGGGGGAGTCTCCCTGAATTATTCAGCAGCCTCTTGACCCCCCCCCTTCCAGCCTCTGCCCCAGCTTCAGAATCTGAACTGCCCTCTGCCACAGACTCTTCCTGCTCACGAAACCCTGTTGCTTCTCCCAGTGCTGACACCGTCCCCTCCCAGGCTGCTCCTTCTCTCCCTGCCCACTCATTGCCATCTCACCACCAATCCCCTGGCTCTGAGTCTTCTTCCCCTGGGGGGCTCCCCAGGGGGTTCTCTGTCTGGTGCCTCCCACCACTCCTCTGCCTCCAGCCAGTCCATGACATCCATTCAGACCCCAGTCTCGTCTGCATGTACCACTACTTGGGGGCACTCCCTGCCATCTGTGTAAGCATACAGCGAAACCCTGTAGTAACTGATGGGAGCATATGTAACAGTACAGGCAATTAAAGAGAGCAATCCTGAGAGCACTGTGGCAAGCGTCCTGACCAGCTACTTCTGTGCATACTCTGTGCAATCCGGCAGGCTCATTCTGGGCTGTGTCTTACTGGCAGTATCCCTGCAAGCAGGCTACTCCCAGAGAGCAGGGCGCAGGTGGCTTTGGAGAAAGGCCAATAGCAGGATGCAGGAGGGCTTAGGCTGCTATTGAATGTCCCTGTTGGGTTGCAGAATCTTTGGGGTGGGGGCCGTGGGGGCATGGCTGTCAAAAGAGTCCCGAGAGACTTGCTTCATATCCTATGCTCTTTTAGAGTTCAGCAGCACAAAGGGGCCTGGTCTGTACTGTGCCAGACAAATGCCTTTTGCAACCAACAAGGCACACATAATGCTAAGCGACCAATGAATTGGGGGGGGGGGGACACACCATATGTTACTCTTTCAATCCCTTGCAGCACTGGATTTTGAAACGATCAACTCAGTGACCACGTTACAGTTTTGCTTACATAGCTCTTATTTGTACCAATAATTCTTTGTGAGGCTCACCCTGTTCCACCCCAAACCTGATGGAATACATGGAGCTCTTTTAAGAAGTTTTTTTATGTTTTGAATTAAGAAAGAAGGCGCATCTATTCATAAGAAAGGAAATAAATTGGATTTTGCCGAAGACTCTGGCATTTGCACTTATTTCCTGTAATATTTAAGTTTTAGAATTATTATATTTTCAAGTACAGTTTTAGAGTTTGGAGCTACACAATATCGTTGGATCAATAGAGCCACTATTGCAATGTATTGCAGCTCATAAAAATACCTACATTATGAAATTAAGCCAATTTACTGGAGTGTAAAGTCTCCCGATGGTTTGTTTGTAATCAGCAAAAAGGCCTTCAGGGAGCAAGAATTAATGTGTCTCAGACTCTCTCTTTATTTTTTTATGCTGCAGTGCTATTCCAAATTATAATCCAAACATATGTATAATATAGAGGCATCGTTATTTTCAGGAAATAAAAGTACCCTTTATTTGCTTGCTTATGCTTTAGGCCTTTCAACTATTTACTTTTGTGAGCTACAAAACGAAGACTAGACCTCTGATTTACCACCAGTGTGCATGTATTGTTTATGAAATATGAAATTAGTCATTTAAAATCAAAACAAAAATCAAAGTCACTTTTTATCTGGTGCACTTGGCACCAGAATACCAAGTATTAATGAATTTTATGTTGGTATCACTTAATAATAATAGGTGAGTGCTGATTTGAACTCATTCCACTGCTCCCCACCCTGATCCTAGCTTTACACTCTAGTGTATATTACACTCTAGTGTATATAGGAAAAAATGCTCCATTTGCAGGCAGCAGCTCCAAATGTCAAAGGTGTTCCCTACAAGATGAATCACTATGACAACAGGTGATTGACAGGTGGGCAGTGCCTCTGACCTGACAAATTTAACCCAAACTAGGTGGATGAATTGGGGATCTGGCCTGCCAGCTGGACCCAGTTTTTCCCCACCCGCCTGCTCTAACCACTACATTACTCAACACTGAGGCAGATGACATTCATGGCTGTTCTTGTAAAATCACAGTCAGGTTCTGGCAGTGACTGTGAGGTCCTGGTAGGGTTGCCATATGTCCTCTATTTCCAGGACACATTCTATGGGAAGAGTCGTCATAGTGATCCATAGTTAAAAGTAGAAGTTTGCAAATGTTTTGCTCTTCAAAATATGGCAACCCTAAAAGCTTGTACATGCAGGTGGCTAGTGCTGGAAAGAGATACTGATGTAACTTAAAATATTGTGAAACTGACCCAATTATGTGACCAAAAAAATTGTTTTGTGAAATTGCCCACACACACACTCACACACGCTCTTCGTCTTGCTGAATCTTTTTTTGACAATTCATCATTACATTTACATATGAGTAACATTAAACTCAGTGTTGCTATTAGACAATATAGGGCTGACCATGCTGTTAATCACTGATTACCCCTCCCCTCACACTCCAAAATGTTATAGGCCTGCTTTTGAATAAAATGCATGTGGTTTTTTGCAAGGTGTTTTTAAAAAGGATGCATTCCAAACATTTCTTTTTTCTTTTTTCTTTTTTTAAAAAAAGTTTACCCTGGTATTTGAGATTTTAAAAATGAGTTATATGGAACAGATTATAGGGACTATATATTCTTGACAAGCCTGCTTCAGTCATTGCCCTTTCTGTGGAGGGGGTGCTTAACACTGCCCCTCTCAAATACAAGGGGTGAAGGGATGGAAAGTGTGTAAAAATGTGTTGTTTTTCTTGGGGCCAGCCCTACCATTAGACAGATTGAGTAGCCTGCCTCAGGCAGCAAATGCTGGAGAGGAGGCAATGCAGAAAAGCAGAAAAGTGCTGGAGCTGTGTGTTCCACATGAGTTACCCTTCATCCCTTAATCCCGCCTACTGCTCTTAGGTGCAAAGGAAGGCAATGTTCTTCATCAGTTAGATTCAGTTACCTGTCAACCAGCTTTTTTTTGTGTTCATGGAATAGGGAGAGATGTTGTCTTGACTTTTGCTTCAAGCAGCAAATGGTTTGGCCCAGACCTGTCCCCCCCCCCCACCCCCCGCATATATGCAACAACTGTCTGCTATTCCAGTATATGTGGACACACACCAGTGGGTAGCGAAGAAGACCGCCACTCTTTCTAGCAGAAGCCCTTTTTAATTTCCTAAAAATTAATTTTCCAGGTTTGTTCTGTGGAAATACAGACTCTGAATCATTGATGCTGGATTTCCCAATAACTGCAGTTTTAGTGATCAGCCGATCAATAATGTAATTGGTTTATTTGCATGCAACCTTTTTATTCTGAACTTATAAATTTGTTCCTCGTGTTTCCAAGTCCAAAGTGCCTCCCTTTCCATTACAGACAGAGTGCTTTTCCCAGCTGAGAGGTGTATCAGGAGAGGTGGGGGAAAGATGAAAGACCTTATTGCTGTTCACTGCTGTTTCCACTTCGATGTGGTCTTCCCCATGACGGAATCGGGCTGCTGTCATAGGCTCTACTTACCTTGCCTTTTGCCATTTGTGCTGCAACAGGATGCTGTGAATGAACCAGAGATTATACATCACCCTAGAAGGGCTCAGCAGGATTACCAGGATTTAATACATTTTAGCTTTTCTTCCTTTAATTGCAGTACTACACTAAGGCCCTGTCTATAGCACTGTAGCAGAGGTGTTTGAAGGGGAGTAAGCAATGGGAGATTCTCAGTGGTTTGTTCCATTCAACTGACAATTTTAGAAACCAAACCTTAGATTTGTTTTCTACTCAAAGTGATCTGACAAACTTTGAAGTTTATCCCAGATATTGTACTGCCCCCCCTTTTTTTTTGCAAGCCTCCCAATCTAACATTAGAGTTATTCAACTGACAGCCAATAAATAGCTATATGTTTCAGGAAAATATGTGCTATTTTTAAAGGAAACCTATTAAGGGGGGAGAGGAGTATGGGATCTGTACACCATCTGTTGCCTATTGCATTTGGCACTAACACAAGAGCTTTTTTTTAAAAAAAAAAAAAAACATTTTAGACCATGAAGGAAGCACATAGATCATTCCTACCTTGTACTTTTCCCATCTCATTATTGGAATTTATTCCCATGCTTTGTTGTCAGTGGAGGACCCCTTCTAATTGTTTCTTACATGTGCTGTAAATCTGTCCGCCAATCAGTAAAAACCATGGAACATGAAACCGAGACATGGCTATTTCCTCAGCTTACCCACTGCATCTGTCGCTGTGTAGTGTTGAAATAAAAACGAACCATGTTTGCACGCTTTCTCTCTCATGCCGCAATGTGCGGCCTTTTTTGTGTGTTTCACTCGAGGAATTTTTAATATTCAGGCCATACCCTGCGCATGAAGTCATTTCCCCTCGATATAATTGTAATGGTAATGTGCCTGCCCTAACAGGCCGTGGCATGGCTGGCTGCTTGCCACAGCTGAGCCTCTGACTCAAAGACTTTAATTCTGTCATGCCTCATCTGGTTTTATGTACTCTTTTGTAGTTAGTTCACAAATTTATTTGAGGGTTCCCATTGAGATGGTCAAGGCCATTGACGTTTCTCTGAAGACATCGCACTCGGCTAATGAAAAGTACCCAAATCTGCGCATTGATAACCTGCATGCGAAATGAAAACACCGTTCTGAGCAAACATTCCTGTGTGGCTAATTCGCTGACAGATGGATGCTGAGAAGACTTGCCCAAGAGGTTAAGCTAATGTATTCTGCTCGCTGACTGAGTTGTGCGCAGTTATGTATGTGGAATTCCCCAGGTAGTCAATAAGAACTATGTGCACAAAACTGGGCAGAGGATTTCCGCCTCCGTGAGCAGATGACTGCTCAAAGGGCCCAATTCTTAATCAGTTCCATGCAACTTTGTGCTACTGGCCACCATCAAAGCAAAAATATAGGGGCAGAGGAAGCCCTGGTGAGGCACTGAGTGCTGTTTCCACACACATGCAAAAGCATCACTTGCGTTCTCTACACTTGATTCTTCTACCCTTCTTAACTCACAGCCAAATGTGTGAAATGACACCATGGAAACGCTCTAAGGTAGAGATGAGTTGGAAGGACCCCAAGGCAAAAGGTAAAGGACCTCTGGAGGGTTAAGTCCAGTCAAAGGTGACTATGGGGTTGCGGTGCTCATCTCGCTTTTCAGGTCGAGGGAGCCGGTGTTTGTCCACAGACAGCTTTCCAGGTCATGTGGCCAACATGACTAAACCACTTCTGGCGCAATGGAACACCATGACGGAAATGCCATTTACCTTCCCGCCACAGCAGTACCTATTTATCTACTTGCACTGGTGTGCATTCAAACTGCTAGTTTGGCAGGAGCTGGGACAAACCACCTTCACGTGGATTCAACCTGCCGACCTTCTGATTGGCAAGCCCAAGATGCTCAGTGATTTAGACCATGGCGCCACCCACTCCCCCAAGGGTGACCTAAGCATCCATGACAGATGGCCAGCCAACCTTTACTTAAAAGCCTCCAAGGAAGGACAGTCCACAACCTCCCAAGAGAAGACTTTTCCACTGCTGAACAGCTTTACTTATAATGTGGAAATGTATTTCTAAACAGAGAAGTGGCATTTCCACTAAGTTTCATAGTGGGTTTCCTCGTGTTTACAACTTATTAAAAAAAAGTGTTTGCATGTAAAGAAGACTTCATTGTTGTTCTAATTGTGTGCTGTCGGTAATCTAACACTGGCTGATTTCTTTAGGAACTACCTCTCTAATAAAAGTTTTGAATGGTGAACACCATAAGACATAAGATGGTTTGAGCAGATTACATCAATCCTGGTCCGACTGCACTGGCTACCAATTAGTTTCCGGGCCCAATTCAAAGTACTGGTTTTGACCTATAGAGCCTTAAACGGCTCAGGACTGCAATTCCGCAAGGACCGCCTCTTTCCATATGAACCTACCCAGACCCTGAGATAATCTTCTGAGGCCCTCCTTTGTGCGTCTCCTCCTCAAGAGGTCAGGAGGGTGGCAATATGAGAATGGGCCTTCTCTGCAGTGGCGCCCCCGTCTGTGGAATGCTCTCCCCAGGGAAGTTCGCCTGGCACCTTCATTATACATTATGCGCCAGGAAAGAATGTTCCTTTTTAACCAGGTCTTTGGTTGATTTGACTGACATCCTCTGCCCTTTTAAAATGTGTTCTTTTTTGAGAGGGGTGCTATTTTGTTGTTGTTTTATTTTTGTTGGGTGTTTTGTGAATTTATGTCTTGATTTTATTCTGAGAGCTACACAGAATGCTCTCACGTGTTGAAAGCAATGGGGGTGGTTTCTCACCTGCCAGCCACACCCACCTGCTAGCAGGGATGTTGGAGAATTCAGACAAAAAGGAAATGGGAGTGGAAATTGCAGGTGCTCATCCTATATTTGGAAATCAATCCAGCGAATACAATCATCATTTGCTGTTGTTGCTTTCAGTCCACAAATGAGATGTAATTGATTACATTCCTCCATGCCCTTTGGCATTGTGTTTGCTTTGCATTGAAATGAATGGGGTGGGATAACATTTCATAATTACGTAAATTATTCAAGTTACATAAATTATGCAAATTACATTAGTTACATCATTTCACCACAGCAGACCTAGATGAGTAACATAGTTTTTGGCAGAAGTTTTATTTTTTTTAAAAAAAAAAGAACAAATGAATAGTTTTTAACTTTTTAAATTTTATTCTAGAAGTGGATGTAATTTGCCAGAATGGTCACTCCTTCTGATGCAATGAAGCCAGCCGAATGTCGGAATGATGGCCACAGTGGTTCCCCTGCTTAGGAGTGGAGTGGGTGCAATAGGAATCATAGTGGGTGGGGCCATGGTGGGGAAAAAAGACCATGGATCCCTAGGGAAGACTTGAGTGGAGAAAATGTTACCCTACTCAGCAATTATCCTGTTGCCCAAGGATGGGAGGGGACTTCTCCCCCAATGAGGTTTCTTGGGGGAAACAGCCTATTCTTCTGAGAAGAGAGATCACCATTTACTTGCCTAGGGGAAGGAAGTGGTGGGGAAAACTGAGAACTGGTAAATGACATACCCAGCGAGGACCCTGTTACTTTAAGGGTCATTGGTGTGGAGTGGAATTCTGCCTCCACAGATTTGGAGGTGGGGGTACCGTGAAGAGTTCTCTATTGACTTACATGGAGAAAAGGATGGTTGTGTGGAAAAGCCCATAGATCCCCAGAAAAGGCCTGGGTGGGGGAAATGCCACGCACCCAACAAGGGCTGGATCTAGACACATCAAAAAAGTGTTTCAGGAAAACGCGTTGTAAACTTCATTATGAGAAATCACATTGGAGAAAGATGGGAGTCCACAGCGCCATCTGGTGCAACAGTGTTATAACGCATATAAAACGCTTTTTCCTTACTAATGTAGCTAAAACCAAGGACTCTATTATCCCAAAGGTGAGGTGTGGGCTTCTGCTCATGCCCTGGATTTTTAGGGATACCACATCTTCCTGGGAGGGAGATCTCTCCATTGATTTGAACTGGAGAATGGGTGATGAAAAAATAGCAGAAATTCCCAGAAAACACTGGGATGGGGAAAAGGTAACCCTTTGACCAGGAACCTATTACCCCAAGAGTCATTAGGAAATAATCCACTGTGGTTAAAAGCTAGGCCTGTCCATCAAAAGATCCACAGTATTTCTATTATCATGTGTATGAGGCGTACATCTATATTCTTGATTTGGTTCTTACACAAATTTTAATTAATCTACCAACTTTCCTTTGTAGCAGCCTTCTAAATATGTTGATACTCAATGTTTATTTCCATTTTATTTTGTTTTGAAAAGTAGCATTGTGAATTTATGATTCTCATAAGGAGTCCTGTGCAGAGGGGAAAGTAAGCCTGGAGGCAAATCCTGTAACACTCCAGACTGTAAAGGCGGAATGATGACAAATTGTATAAATATGTGCAAATTGTCCAAATGTTCTCATGTATTAGAGATTCCAGAAACTCAGGAAGAATCCTTCAGTGAGCGGTCAGCTCATGCTCTTGCTTTGAATAAAATTGTGGCAATTACATCCAATTTTATTAAGTTTATCACTCAAAATAAATGTTTCAGTTAAATCATCATTTTTGCATTTCAGACCCCCACCCCCATGCATACACACTCAATCACTGCAACTGTGATGGCTTACAGTAAATGCAAAAATATGTTCTTATCCACAGCTGTTATACACACCGCATGTCATTTTTTCAAAAAAAATAAATAAATTCGGTGTAGATTCATGCAAACCTTTTTGAAATGGGAGCAGAAATACCTGCGAGCGATTGTATGAACCTACACAATGGATTTTAAATGGCAAATTAGCCAAGTGTGGTAAAGTTCATATTTAAATGAACAACACTTTGAATGGCTTAGGAAACTAGTCTGCAGAAGAATTCTGGGACTGGAAGTTAGATGGACATCCTTAGGAGGTGTATTGGTCTGAAACTGCTTACACTGATGGTTTTTCATTTACATTACAGAGCTCTTCTCATTCTCTCCCAGTCCTGGGGTCAAGCTCTCCCAATTATTTGTCGGCAAATTATTTTTCTCTTATAGGTTTTCATTTACATTGCACAAGATCTGTGTCTCCATGGGTCATTCCTCTTTTCCACTTCTAGTGAGTCTCCCTCCTCCCCATCCCCTGCTCTTTTCGTTTCTTCTTGCTCTCAGGTTTTCAGAAAGAACAAATTAACATAACAGTGTGCATAAAAAAGTAATTACTTTTGATTTTGCCAGCTAGACACTTGTGGCAGCATCCATAGGGACATAAAACCGGTTTAAAGGGCAGGTATTTGCTCTTCCTAGCTACCAGGCTTTTCAAGATGAAAAGTTTTGCCAGCTGTTGGATGGGGCCATGCCTTGGTGATGGGCTGCTGTTTCTAATGCAGCTAGTTGCAAAAGTTTTGTCAGAGCAGCTGCTACTCTGGGATTACTATTAGCAAGGATGGAAGTTGCCGTCCTCCAACTCCCAGCATTCTTGCCCATTAGCTATCCTGGCAAAGGCTCATGGGTGCAGGAGTCCAATGCCATGCAGAGGGTCACAGGTTGCCAACCTTTGCTAAAAAGCAATGCCATGCTTTTGCTTCAGGTAGAGGATTCAAAAAAGGGTGCTGCTATCATTATCATTATCATTATCATTATCATTATCATTATCATTATCATTATCATTATCATTATTATTACCATTTCCTTCAAAGCTCTATCTCTGTTTGGAAGAATGAGGTGAATGGAGGTGTCTTTTTTATTTTTAAAAACTGTTTTGTTTTGTTTTCCTTTCTTTTAAATACAGTCGTACCTTGGAAGTCGAACGGAATCTGTTCCAGAAGTCTGTTCAACTTCCAAAATGTTCAGAAACCAAAGCGTGGCTTCCAATTGGCTGCAGGAAGCTCCTGTAGCCAATCAGAAGCCACAGAAGCCCTGTCGGACATTCGGCTTCCAAAAATAGCTTGCAAACCGGAACAATCACTTCCAGGTTTGTGATGTTTCGGAGCCAAAACATTTGGGAACTAAGCTGTTTGAAAACCAAGGTACGACTTTATTGCAAACTTCAAGGATGGTCACATTTTCTCCATGTTTATTAACGGTGGCATCAAAGAACTTGAACAATATAATGCCAAATGGAAGTAGGCATGTGACCTTCAATTCTAGAGAAAATCCAATAAACCAAGTATGTTTGCTTAAGCACTTTGTTTCTCTATAACTATGTAATGTGTACTTTTCTGGACCAATTTGAAAACTTATACAAGAGTGCTTGAAATATGCCCTCTTAGTAGTCCTGTTGAATCCAGCGTGAATAAGTGGCTCATAATCAGTCCTTGGTACTTAAGAGGCAACAGGATTAAGAACAGATGGAACTTATTACAAGAGAATTCCAAGCGAGATGGAACTTATTACAAATGGATTCAAACACAAAGGTCCTATTAAAATGTTTAGGTATTCTTTGATTTTTTTAATTGTTGGAAGAAAAAGAAATCAATCTTAAGTTTAAATAGTAAGGTAAAAGACACATGGTTAATAGAGTAATTTGGCATCTGACAATTTGATTTTACCTCGAGTTTATTCTGCTGAATGGGTCATTTTCTAAGTATGTCTTTCAGCTGCCAATGTTAAGGCCTCTGTGATTGTTACTTTTAAGAGCACATTAAAAAATACCATGAAACTGCTCGTCGTAACGTTTCCTACACCGGTACGCTGGAAATACACAGCTGGAGGTTGTCAGGCGCACACCTCTGTAATGGCCAGTACTGTGTGCATACAATTAACACATTAATTTATGGAGTAAAATAATAAGGGGGGAACTAAGGCTTCAAAGTAAAGCACTTGCTATTAAGCATAGGCTCCGAGTCTAGGCCCGATGGTTGCCAGTCCCACCCACAGATCCCCAATCTATGAAAGGAACAAAATGTCAACAAACGACTAGGGCTTGTAGCGCCTGTTATTCTCTTTGTGTCCTTGTCCTCTATTCACATAGGGAATTATTTACTGAATTATCTCATTGTATTGAGTGTTTTATTTCTTATGTGCCATGTTCCCTCCTCAGCCAGCAGTAGTGAAAATGTCATGCAAATATTTAGGCTCTTTCATGAAAGTCGGGTGTTTTCTTGCGGTAGAAGGAAAAGAAGTTTTTTGAGTACATTATTCCAGAACACTGGCTGAATAATGACAATGTTGTGTGGCAGGATGCCAGAAAATCCAAGAAAACCCCAGCAACTATACCCCTATAAATGGTAAGTGTGGAAAGGACCTTATTCAGTTAATGGAGGTTTAATTAGCAAGGACAGTTGTGACTGCATTGGCGGTGCTGACTGGAAGATACAAGGAAAGAGGCGAAAAGCTGAGCTGATAGAACAGGATTATTATTCCACGACTATTCGTCTCTCAGTGTTTCTTTTACTGTGAAAGGCAGGGGGGAAGCTCACTTTTCCCATTTTCACTTTCTGTAATACAGGGCTGAAAATCCCAGAGGTCAGTTTCACAGATTTACAGACAACTAGCATCTTGAACTGTTTTTAAGTCTGGAGCATCGAAGCCAGAAATAGACAGAGATATGTTGCAGCCCATCAGATTGTTTTGTTAAAAGTTTATTTTCCAAACAAGTGTGAATAGGCAAGCGTGGAATGCATGGCTAAGCAAGAGAGAGGGACATTTCTTATTGGCCAAAAGTACTGGCACAAGTCACTTTCTTGTGGTCCTACGAGCAGAGGCACCATCACTTAGGAATGCAATTTTTTTTCTTTTAATTTGGAAAATATGACTTCAACAGAAAGGCTTCTATTTCCCCAGAAGCTTCCTTTGTTGGCTTTTGTCATACAAAGAATGCTATGTTGTTGTTGTTGTTCTATGTTGTCTCTTCTGCTGAGGCTGTGAAATGTAGAAAAAATACTGGCTGTTACATTGCTGGTTAAACCTGCTACGTTTTCACAAAATGTTATTCCTTTAGAGTAGATGTTCTATAGGCTTGCCACTGCAAGCATCCTCATTCTTTTCAAGTGTCTGTACTTTCCTGATATAACTGACATAATAAAAAGAAATTGACTTGCAGAAATCCCTTATACCTAGGGTCTAGAGCAGGGTTCCCACACTTGGGTCTCTAGCTGTTTTTAGACTACATGCCCCATCTTCTGTGACCAAAGGTCCTGCTACCTAGGGATGATGGGAGTTGTAGTCCAAAAAGAGCTGGAGACCCAAGTTTGGGAAACCCTGGTTGAGACAAAGGCCTAGTGGCTGAATAGAGAACAGTGCCCAATAGTCCCAAGAGAGAAGAACCCAGGGTGGCTTTTGTCTTCTCAGGATGAAAGACAAGATCCTACACACACACTCCATACTCCATGTTCAGATGCCACCTGAAGAGGCGGTTGAATCTTATTTCAGCACTGGCAATGATACATTATCCTCTACCTCACCATACCCTCCAACATTTCTCTGATTAAAATAGGAATGCCCCATTCCATAATGATAATTTTACTATTTATAACCCTACACATCTTACTGGGTTGCCCTAGCCACTCTGGGCAGCTTCCAAATATATAAAAACATAATAAAACATTAAACATTTTTAAAAGCTTCCCTATACAGGATTGCCTTCAGACAGCTCGGAAGTCAAATAACTCCATAACTTCCAACATTTCTCCAATGAAAATAGGGACGTCCTAAGGAAAAGCGAGACATTCCAGGATCAAACCAGAAACTGGGATGGCTTCTCTAAATCAGGATGTACCTGGAAAATAGGGACACTTGGAGGGTCTGTCACACATGAAGCAGCAGGATTACCACAGTGTTCTCACAGTGGCCAGAGGTGGTTGCTGGCTTTCTGTGATAGTGGTCATATCCAATGTGAAGTTGTGGAATTGTATTTTTACACTGCTTTGATACTGTTTTATTACATATATTGCATGCTTTTTTTCCATTGTACACTGCTTTGGGATTCTTAATTATTAAAGTAGTTTATAAGTATTTTAAATGGATGAAATATGTATAGACAGACCCACGAAACATTCCTACTGGCATCCAGTAGCTCTAGAGGAGGGATACTCAGAGCCTGATACAAGTTCTTCCTAATGAACTATGAGTTTTTCCTAATGAATTATGAAGTCAGCTTCCAACCTACTCCAAGAGATTGGCCACTATTGTCTTTGTCTTGGCTTCACGAGGATCCAACAAGGATTTATTTAGGTTTTTGCTCCCGATTTCTAGAAAACATTTGAAAATGCTTCTTCTGGAATTGCCCAGTGCAAATTCCTAACCTTTCTCCCAGAGATTCCTTCTTCTTACTTCAGCCTCAGAATGTAAATTTGTAAATTCACAAAGGGATTTTGATAGGGTTGCCATTTATCCAGACTTTCCCAGACATAGCTGGGATTTGTCTGCCAGAAATAGCATCAGGGAAGAATTTCCAGAAATCGGTTAAAATGTCCAGGAAAATCCGGGTGTAAGGCAGCCCATACTGGAAGTCTTGATTTTTGGGTGAATCTCCCAGAAACTGTTTTGTGTTGTTTGTTTGTTTGTTTTTTGCAAAAAAAAAAGAGCTCAAGAACTTTGGCCAAAACAAAGCAAAACAAAAGTCAACAACTCCCGCCCTAAAAAAACCAAACTCAACAACTTTTGTGTCCAGATTTCACTTTTTGAAATATGGTAGCTCTAATTTGATTGCACAACCCAAGTAGAGAGACAGAGATGGGTGGCAGCAGATACACACCAACCCACATGGCCTTGTCAGTATATTTGAACCAGACACACCCAAATCTCAGCCTGCTGAGCTCCCCGCCCATTTCCACAACATCATCCACCCATGTTTCTTTTGCACCCTATTATTGTGTGTCTGGACGCGGGTGGCACTGTGGGTTAAACCACAGAGCCTAGGACTTGCCGATCAGAAGGTTGGCAGTTTGAATTCCCGCGACGGACTGAGCTCCCGTTGCTCGGTTCCTGCTCCTGCCAACCTAGCAGTTTGAAAGCACATCAAAGTGCAAGTAGGTGAGAAGGTAAACGGTGAGAAGGTAAACAGCATTTCCATGCGCTGTTCTGGTTCGCCAGAAGCGGCTTAGTCATGCTGGCCACATGACCTGGAAGCTATACGCCGGCTCCCTCGGCCAATAAAGTGAGATGAGCGCCGCAACCCCAGAGTTCGGCCACGACTGGACCTAATGGTCAGGGGTCCCTTTACCTTTACTATTGTGTTTCTGGGGCCTAGCTTGCTCATGCATGTATATCACTTTTCCCCGCTCTGCACTTGATTATTCTACACTTGATGCCTGGCAGCGGACTTGTATGCAGCGCTGCATTTGAAGTGACGGCAGAAAATACGAAAGCTCTGTTCGCGGAGTCCTAACTGCAACACCCTGTTCACACACGCAAGTCATCACTTGGTATTGCAGCCATGATGAAGTGCCAAACATGCGTTCATAAACCAGGCCTACTTGTTTGGGGAATCTTTTCCAGAGGTTCAGGTCTGGTGCTAAAGCGTGGAACAGGAAGCAAAGGGAAATTCTCATACAGATGTGCCCTTGATCTCGAGGCAGCCAATCAGCGCTTACTTTCCAAAGGAGGTTTCTCTCTCCCTTCCTCTCTCTCTCTGCCAGCCTGATAATGCAAACATTGTTGGCACCCCCGAAAAAAAAACAATCAGCTCAGTCACAATGACTTTAGCAGCCATGGTGGAATGAGAGCCAGCAGAAAATGACTTTAATGGGAATATGTTGCAAAGCAGCTGTTGGAGTGTGGTAACAAGATGCTGAATAAATGGCAGCTACATAACTTCCCCTAATCAGATTGGAGCAATCAGCTTGAAAAATTTTCCCATATGTTGGAGAGTGGAGCTCGTGCCTAGGGTTATGGCAAGGACACAGGCCACGTTAAGGTTACACAGTCTGGCTACAATTAAACACTCGCTGCAGAAATTGTGATGATGCTTCGGGGAGCTATTGCACTTTAGTCATTCGTAATTGCTCATTCGGAAATTACTCACTCCAAAATTACTCAGGGCCCTGTTCCACGGTTTGCAGCATATGTTCTCAGAGAAAGAAAATATTATGTTTCCAGTGGGTATCAGTGTATGAATTTGTTTATGGCTATTAACGCAACTTAATATAATGGGATCGTTCATTAATAAAGTCACTTAGGCTGTCAGGGCTATAATCCAAATACATATTTGCACGCAAAACTTCCCCTGATGCCGGATGCCCTGATGGTATGGCTCCCTTTCTATTTTTAACCCTGAACGTTATCCTTGTTACCCTTTCATGCACAGCACTAAAGCGGAAACTGGCAAATTTGCCCTTTAATAATAATTGTGCCTCTGCAGTGAGTCATGTTACTTAATAGCTACCTACAGATTATTATTTCCGCCTGCATTCCAGACCTAGTGCTGAATTAATAGAATGGGAGAAGTTTGCAGAAGGCTGGTGTCATGCAAACCCTGGAACTGATATACCGTTTTCATGACGTGCTGAATACAGCTTTTGCCTCATTGTATGCCCAATGAGGACGCGGGTGGCGCTGTGGGTAAAACCTCAGTGCCTAGGACTTGCCGATCGTATGGTTGGCGGTTTGAATCCCCGCGGCGGGGTGCGCTCCCATCGTTCGGTCCCAGCGCCTGCCAACCTAGCAGTTCGAAAGCACCCCCGGGTGCAAGTAGATAAATAGGGACCGCTTAGCAGCGGGAAGGTAAACAGCGTTCCACGTGCTGCGCTGGCTCACCAGATGCAGCTTGTCACGCTGGCCACGTGACCTGGAAGTGTCTGCGGACAGCACTGGCTCCCGGCCTATAGAGTGAGATGAGCGCACAACCCTAGAGTCTGTCAAGACTGGCCTGTACGGGCAGGGGTACCTTTACCTTTTACTATGCCCAATGTGTTACAAAATATGCAGCCCAAGTCTATGCCTGTTCACTTGGAAGCAAACCATCAGTGTTATGTACTGAGTTGAATAGGATCCAAACTGCAGCAGTCTGATTGGTCCTAGAACAATGCAGCAGTATGATTGGTCGGCAGGAGTCACCCAATCCAGCTCCAGATAGAAGTGAATCCACAACCTGATTGGCCTACAGGAGAATTCCTGAATTAGCCAATCACGTGCAGCCCATTGTGTAAATAATGTATATAAAGCAGCTACTTTGAGGGGACTTCCATTTCCTCCTCACCACTATGAGCTGAATAAAGAGCATGAAATCCACTCTCGGCCTTAGTCTTCCTAATTTTCCTGAGCCTGGGAGAACAGTCTTAGAAATTTTGGACCAATGGAACACTTACCTGAAATTTCCTTTGGCTCTGAAGATCGCTTTGAGGCTATTTTCATTCAGATCCCACTCCAGCTAGTAAATTCAGATGCCACTTCCTTCAGATGCTGGCATTCAAGGACAATCACAGATTTATTCCAGTGTCGTGGATGTCATTCTTTATTTCCCCATAGTCACACATAGGGCCTAATTCCTTCTTGAATGGATGGATGCAGCTGCACCACTGCTCTGGCATGGCTAATTCCCACATGATTCCTTATTCAAATGTCATTGGAAAGTTAATGTTTGGAAACTGGCCAGGAGTGAGCAGCAAGAGGAGCTAGTGAGGACTGTGGCCTGGAGAGAGAGTCCTGAGGGCCAGGTAGTGAGTCGCATTTGGCCCCTAGGCTTGAGGTTCCCCACCCCTGATTTAACACATTTACATCCCATGAAAAAGAAATAAGCTATAAAAGAAGGGTTGTTGTAACAATTTGTTTTCAGATGCATTTGCTGCATTATCGGGGGTGGGGGAGATTTACAACCTAACTAAAACAGATTTTTCTATTAAATAAACATGGTCATTCACATGGGGTTATGGAAATGTACTTGTTTGTGAATGGGATGTGGTGATTTGAAAACTCAAAAAGACTGCTAGCACAGCCCGCAGTTGATAGACATATGGATAGCCACCCTAGCCCGCAGAAAAAAATTACCATATTTTTCCATCTATAAGACGCCCCCATATATATATTTTGGGGGACTCAGATTGTCGCCAGACCACCTTCGGCGCTATCCGTGTATAAGACGACTCCTAATTTTTTACATTATTTTTAAGGGGGGAAAACCTAGTCTTATACACAGAAAAATATGGTACTTTCAGCTTAAATAGACTTCTTTGGCAAGGCAACAATTTTGCAGTTATTAGAAGTGGGTGGGAGAGTGTTCGGTAGTTGTCATAGTCCCTGATGTGAACTGTAAAATGCCTTGGAATTAGTGTTACTGCATAATCTAAGAGTGATCACCAAAGAGCTGCCCCCCTGGGTAGCTTTTTAAAAATAAGAATTATACTTAAATAAGTAGTACACCTCAATGGACAAATGTTGCCTATATCATGTTGGAGAAAGCAGAAATCCTGCTTAATCGTTGTGTTCAGAAGGAAGTCTGTTATGTTATATACATTTTCATTCCTTCACATTCTCTATGTTAACTCCATGCTGGTATCACTTGTGATTTTCTTGTAAGCAGCATAATATTACAGAGTTATCTTCTTGTAAACCAATAGTGATGTTGATTCTCTGGATGCCAGCCCTTGGTGGAATCTACTCACATATAAAAACTGTTCTGAAAATGCTTTTTTTTATAAAGCATTTTTTAAAAAATACATTGAATTTTCCATAAGGCTCACCATCGCCTTCTAGTGTCCCATTGTATATTGCACTTAAAACACGCTTAAAATGTTTTATTTGCAGCTGTATAGCTGAGTCCCTTATGTAGCAAAAAAAATGAAAAGTGCCATTCATGCAGAAGGAGGTATCAGCAAGCTCAGGGGAATTGCAAGGTTTGCAGAAACATTAAAAATCTTAAGAAAAGAAAAGCTGTAAGTTCTATATCACACAGGAAGTCCACCTAAGTAGAAGCTGGCTCCCTGCTTCATGCCATCATTTTCTAATTCCCAGAAGGGAATGGGGCAGAGCCAGGGTGCTCAGTACCAGTCACCCTCACAGGTTGTTTTAGCCAGATTGCCTGACAAGAGCTAGTGTCCACAGTCACTTAGTGATTGCAGCAGCTACCCAAAGTACCATGAGAATCCTCGATAAGCAAGGTTCCCACCTCTCATCCCAGACACTAGTTGTGGATCTTAACATATCCCGATGTATGACACAGGATGCAGGATGTAGCCACAGTTGTTCCTAGCAATCCACTTCCAGGTCTCTTTATCTGACCTTTGTACAGCACCTCACCCCAACCACTGGCTGTCTGGCAAACTTGAAGACTTGCTTGCCACAGCAGATGACTGAGAAGGAGGGTGGAGCAAATGGGCAAGAGGAGCAGTAGATGCTCTGGCTCCCACCAAACAGGGAGATTTAAAAGTACATGCCAAGTACAAGAGATGGCAAAGCAATACAGATAGGGCTGTCGTTCTGTTTCTGTTGTATCCCAAGTCACACTGGAGGTTCTCCACATAATCTTTTCCATGGACGATGATAATGGGGGCAGAGGGAGGAGAATATGGTTGGCTAGAATATCCAGACAAGTCCCTTTAGTTGTGATGTAGCACAGCCGTATTAGTATTGCATAAACAGGATACAGCTACCATAATCATGGCATTTCAGCTTTATTTCCTTATGCTGAACTTGAATGAAGATTTCCCCCCTCAGATGTTGTGTTACACATAAAACATTAATTCCAACTGCTTGCATTTCTAAAGAGCAACCACTGAAATTGTTCTTTCTTTACAGCAGTGAGAAACTTAAGATTGAAGGATGTTCCAGCAGCAGCCCCCTTCACTTTCTACAGTGCATGTAATATGTTAGTGCATCCTGTTTGTTTATGTCATGTACTGAACTATATTTCCCCTGGTATCCTCTTCAGATGTCAGATTAGTTATCTGTTGTACATCTGAAGTAGGGAAGGAAAGATTAAGAATTAGAATTCTCCAATGTACCAAACTGGTTTTATTTATATTTCAAGACCAAGTGCCTCTGATACAAATTATACACAGCACTCTCTCTCTCTCTCCGCTGCTGGAACTCTGTAGCATATGTTATTTGAACCTATGCTTAAGAATATTTTTTAAAACCTATCATGACAAAAATTGTTTTAGGCTGCAAGCCTGTATATGCTTATCTGGGAGCAAGTCCCACTGAACTGAAGTGATTTAACACTGAAGGATTATATTTCACTGATATTTTTGTAAGTTTGGAATGAGAATTTTAAAAATAATATTTTATATTGATTTTTAATTCATAATATATTAACATGAGATGTTGCTTGCTGGATCAGATAAAAAAGTCCAGCTCTCTTAGCATCTGGTAATCATAGGAATACTACATACTCTGAACATTTTCCATTTCTGCTGCCATGGCTAACAGCCACTGATAGACCTATGTTCCACCAGTTTGCCTAATTGTTTTTAAAAGCTAAAGTCCTGATTGTTTATAAAAGCCAAAGCCTTGCCCGTCACTACATATTGTGATATTGCATTTCATAAATGGAATATGCAGAATATGAAGTCTTTTCCTGTTGTCTGATGGGAATTTACCACCAATCAAAAACAACCCACAGTTCACATGCAGCTATAACTTTACATGGGCATATACTGTTATTCCACATATATTTTCCACAGTTAACTTGGAACACATGAATGGAGGCGTATCTCTAACCTTGGACACAGAGAGCCAAGAAAGTGAAGCAAACTGCTGTTCTGCCCTGACAATTGTTTCCATTTACTAAGCTGCATAAAGGACATAAATGAGTGAATAGCATTGTTTGTTTGCAATGTGTTACTTTGTCATTTTCTTCATGTAATGTTTATATGAAACTAGCTTTCAGACTGTTCTGCAGCAAAGCTTTGAAACGAGAGTACTTTGCTAGACACTTCATGAAAATCGAAGTTTCTTGTGGTCTGTGCTTCAGTTAGATCTACATACATGTTGACACTCCTCAACGCTTCTCTCTGCAAAAGTTACACTGATCCTATTTCTCAGCAAGCCTTGTGATTCTGTTTAACCAAGCAAGCCTTAAATTCTTTTCAGCACTTCACCTGTAACTGAAGTTAATGTGGCAGAGCAATAATTTCTTAGATCCCCATTGGAGTTTTTGTAATGAGGTTACATTGGCCATCTTCCAGTCCTCTAGTAAGGAGACAGATTTCAGGAGTGTTGCATACTTTGGTAAAAAAGAAAAGAAAAATCTATCAGTCAATCAATCACAAACAGGTGAATGACTTGTGACTGTTTTATGTGCCCATTAGTCCCGATATGTTACTCTTTGTCGCCTATTTTAGATCTCCAAAAACACTGCCAGCAAGGAGGTGGGGAGATTCAGGTACAACTAATTTATTTTGCTTCTTTTCACTGTCCCTGCCTTCCTTCCATATTGCTTTCAAAGCACCACTGACTCCCTGGATGATTTAAATTATTCAGGTGTACTTTTAGGTTTTATGTCTATAAGTAGCTATCCAAATTTCTGCTCAAGCTCCCTTATTGCAAATTTAGCTGTTGCTTGACCTCATTTAGTGACAATTTTCATTTTAAAAAGAAATTCTTCTAGCCTTTTAGAATGCCCTTGTGTCCAGTCCTAGCTAGTCAGAACATGAAAAGAATGGGAATTGAACTCACCCAGTGGTGACCACCAGGCAGACATTTTACAAAAAAACAAAAAACATAAAACCACACACTGAAGTATGAAAAAGAAGATGGGTCTAGGTCTGCAGTACCAAGGACACCTCCCAATTAGCAAACAAGTTAAGGCAATAAATTCAATAGCCAAACAGGGCCCAATCCATCCTATTGATGATCCTCTTTGAGGAGTGGGAATTTGAAAGCCTAGACTACTGCAGGTTGCTACCATTCCATATTTTTCTGGCGGGTCCACTGGCATATTTTGTAATATGGGCTGGAAGATTGAAGAATGATCTGGTAGACAGTTTGGGAGTTCCTTAAGGAGTTCAGTCTTGCGGGGTTCAGGTGACCTGTATATGGCGTTCCATTTCTCCTGTTGTTATCTCACCAAGTGATAGGAAAATGAGCTAAACCCAAGCACAACCACTTGTGACATGGTGTCCTCTTATACATTTACCATATGCAGACATATGAAAAGTCAGCTGTCAAAAGTTTATGCCTATATCCAATCTTTCTGCTGGACATTATAACTCATTTTGCACAGTGCTATTTTTCTAAAAAGAAAAAGAGGTGCCAGAACTCACCGTGAATGTCTCCCTTGTTCTCTCATCATGGCAATTGCACCCACCTGAGAGGAGCCGGAACTGAGTTCCAGTAAGTTCTGGATGACAAAAAACCCTGGTTTTGCATGATGAGTTTGTAAATGACTCTCTTAGTGGAAGCTAAGTAAAAGGGAAATCCTAAAAAACAGTGTTATTTTCCAATAACTTCAGTTAAACTTTTCTCATGTCTGCTATCCAGCTTTCTGCCTAAATAAGTTATTTGAGATATTGAGATAGTCATCTTTATCTCAGTTTTATGGATAAAGTTCCATTCCATGCCTACCTTTGCCAAAAAGTACACTCTCCTGAAAGTTGAATGCAATCTTCCTTTTTTAGTCCATACTTTAAATTTCTGGTCTCCCTCCTCAGCACAGAGCAATATTTACTTCAAAGCATTTACACCAGAGACACTGATGATGGGCTTTGGCTGAAGCTGCTGATTTCAGCGAACCCACTGAAGAACGGGTTGTACGTGCTAAATATATTAATGATTATTCAATATTTATACACATAACACCACATACAGCATCCATATTGGTGAATGCTCTGAGTTTTGTTGTGAAAGCAGAATATTGGTGTGGGGCTTTTTAAAAGGTAAGTATTTCATAATATTTTATCCTTGCAAAGAGCACAAGTCATACTTTGCCTAAGCCCTTAATTACCCACAAAACATAACTTATTCAAATAACTTATTTGAAAGGTGAGCAACTTCTGAGTGAACAAAACTTCCATGTTAATGGGTGGGGATGTTATGGGTGATGGGAGCCTGGCTGGATTTATAATGGTGCAAATGGTGTAACTGCCTTAATAAAAGGAAAGTCATAAAGCAAAAATGTGTAAACACCCTTCTAAGTGATTTGTGTGAGATACGTCTGCCTAGCTGCTCCCGCCTTTCAGTGTTCTAAGCCAATGAGTGAAGTCAGAACTGTGATAGATGCATGAGTTATTCGGACACCAGGCTATAGGAATCCCTGTGGTCTGAAGAGCAGCTGTTTTCCCCTCCCCTTTAATATCCCCTTCCTTCTTTCCTTCCTACTTCAGATTCATTTTCTGTTGCTTGGAATTTCTGTATTCTGTCTGTCAGTAAGTCAGTTAGTTTTATTGTGCATAGCCAAAGACTATTCTGTACACAGAATCATTCGACAATTAAAAGAAAATATGCTGGATTAATGCAAAAAAAACTTAAAACATTTATATTATCAAGACATTAACTACCGGTACTCTAAACAGAGCTATAAAAGTACCTTAATCTACAGGTTAAGACATTAAACATTAAAATTTATAGGCTAAAATCATCACATGGCCACTAATATATAAAAAATAATGTTAATTAATACAATGTGCAATTATATTCGGAATTTGGTGATAAAGATAGAATATAGCTTGATGTAGATAGGGTCAAATAAATTCATTTCCTTTACAGTTGGTGGCTATCTTGGCTATATAATTTGCCCTAATTTTCCTAGCGGCAGTTGCAAAGAGTGCTACACGCCAGGTCACATACTTATCTGTGTCTGTATTCTGAAGACCTACCAGAGTCCCCCTTTGTCCTTCCTTTCTTCCTTACAACCATCGCTCCTCTGTTGGCTTTGTCTGAGATAAGATACTCACTACACATTATTTTCTGCAAATGCTACTGCACAATAAGAAGCGAACATATAGACATTAGAATTCACTGTAAATTTAACTTATATTACATGTTTACTCAGGACTCAGCTACATTAGTCAAAAAAACAGTGTTTTGAACACATTATGAACATGCAACACCATATGGCGCTGGAGAGCAAAGCAAAATTCTAAGTGATTTTCCATAGCATGTTTTTTTCCCCTTTTGTTATAACAATTTAATTTCTATAAGAATTAATCTGGCTAACCTGATCCAAAACGCACACCCACCCACTCACACATGAAAACAAAGTCCAACACAGCCAATCACAAACAAGCAACCATACCCTAGGCCAACCCCAAAGCCACCCTAGGCCACCACCAAAGGAACACAAGCACATAGTAAAGAGAACCTGCAAAAGTGATATTGACACAAAACCCCACACATACATTAAGTAAAATAGAAACACCGCCACCCGACTCCACCCCCACTCACCATGCCCCCCTCCACCTCTTTCCCCCTTTTCTTCCTAATGTAGCACTAATGTCTCAACAAATGAAATTGATCTGTAGAAAATGTAACTTGGAAAAAAGAGACAGTGCACATACTTTTGTAAACCAAGAAATCTTTAATAAAAATACATTTTTTTAAAAAATTAATTTCTGACTTATTTATAGTGTTTCTTTCCTGTGTGTAGATCCACCCTCAGAAGTACGTCTCTTTGTGTTTAATGGGGGTTACTCTCAGGAAAAGTCAGCACAGGATTCCATCCTTGGCTTTCTCATGAGGAAGGAGTGGAAGGTTCACGGTGAGCAGCGGTCAGTATCAAAGCAAAACAAACACTGTGCTGACATTATTTTATAAAAAGAGGAGTATAAAATCCATGCCAGTGGTTCTTAAACCCCCTCCCGGCAGACCACCTGAAAATTGCTGACACTCTTGGTGGACCACATATTGAATTTTTTCCTGCCTGCTGTTTGGCCACTGTAATGCACTGTGCAAGATGCTCAAGCATTAAAAAAAAGATCCGCTGCCATATCCCACCTAAATGAAGATCACTGACCACTGGTAGTCCCCTGCATGCTAATATGTCGCCAACAAAAATTGAAAGCCTCATTATCACCTCATTCACATGCAAAAGCCAGGGGGACCTGATTTTCTCCTTCAGAAGATATCGTTGCCCAGAGTCCCAGAGCTCAGTTCTCTTTCCACTGCATCACTGCTCTGCCTGCAAAAATGGGAGGTGCCGTGCACTGATCTCCTTGACACAAGGCAAATCCTCATGGTGGTGGTTGGCTGATCTGGAGAGGGTGAAGGTTAGGCCAGATAAAAGGAGCCTTCCCTATGACCCAACGCTTAGAAGAAGAAATGTGGGATGACATATCTGGGTAGAGCAGGAAGTGGGGCCAAGGAAGGAATTCTCCTTTATTCCCCTCGGTGCTCCATTCCGCACCCCGTGCAATCTTTCAGGTCCATATTTGTAATTCTAATGTGTATATTTTGTTCCACCACCAGTATTATGCAGCCTTTCTCGGAACAAAATCTTAATGACTTAAATTCTGCTTATAGTAAGCAGGTTAAGGATCAGTCAAACACTGTCCGCCTGGTGGTGGCCCAATCACTTGCTAATTGCAAGTAGCGGCTTGACATTGTTCACCCTTCTGTGAAGACTGGTAATAGTATTGATATCTAGGATAATATCTTCATGAGTCCATTGAGCTTTTTTTTAAAAAAAAAAAAAAAAACATATGCCAAGCTAGTTGCAAACCTTTTTAATCATGGGTGTCACGTCTCTCCTTGATCTAAAAAGAAAATGTAGAAGATAAATACAGTTCGCTCCTCATCTGATCTGAAGCTTATATGAGGTTTTAAGGTCTTTATTTTGAAATGCATTGTTCCACCTGGGAATGAATTCCCACAGTTGAATTATAAGAAAGACTCTAAAAACCAGCCACAGGGATTTTTAAAAGACTTTTTGACCTCAGATTGTGAAATTCTATGGATTGTTATACACCTCTCTGTGGGGCCGTTTGATCGCTTATTATTTATAGATTAAAGAACATTGTTGCTAATTAATACTGTTCTAATTGTTGATGTATATGTGCCTGCTTTGATGTTTTTTTGATCCTGTTATTTTGGGGATTTCACTTACTACTTTTTTAATGGTTTGGGGATTTTAGAACCTGTATTTTCAAACACTTGTTTAATTCTTTTTTTATGTTGAGTTATTCTATTTCTTTTATAACCACGCAACATCTTGATGCGCCATTCTTCATGGGATATTAGGAAATGGGTCAATCCCAATTAATTTTTAAAGTTATACCAACACATTCACTTTTTGTTCTACTTGAAAAAATTTTTTTAAAAGAAATCAAAACCATCAGCATTAATTTTACACATATTTTCTTCCAGATCTAGCATTTTGAAATGAAGTGGGTGATTCTAATGGAACTCACGTCACTTTCCAGTACAATTTAGACATTGTACAGTGATCCTGAGATTATTAATTTTTTTATGTGTGACCTCTTCTCCATTTTAGGGCTTCTCCAATCAGTTTATCTGAAGGAACAAGGCCCTAGCTCAGGGTATTTAGCTGTCTGAGTCAAAGGCAAATATGGTGCCCCCTGCCTCAATACAAGAGTTGAATCTTACTTCAACACTGGTGATGCAACAGTGTCTTCCATCACACCTAAAAACAGGAGGAGAGAAGGTGAAGGGCAGTTGCATGGCACACACAACTGTGTCCTTCAGCACCTCTCCATTCCTCCCTGCTATTCTTCAGCATGTGCTGCTTGAGGTGGATGCCACCTCTGCAATTCCTTTGGGCTGGGGCACCTGCCTGTTCATCCTCCTCTAAGCTCCCAGCCTCTAGCACCTCCCAGCTTTTCTCCTCCTCTGGGGTATGGCTAATTTCCCACCACCAGGAGCCACGATTCAAATCCTCTCCCTCTGTGCTTTCCCTGAGGGGCTATTGGTCAGGCAGCTTCCACCACTCCTCCTCATCCAGCCAATCCCTGACAAGGGCTGAGGTTAATCATTTCTATGCCCCAGGTAGGCTCTCGCTTCTCTTCCCCCCCCCCCAAAAAAACAACTCTAGCACAAATTAAGAATGTTTGTAGGCAATTTGAGGAATTAGCACAGTTTTCAGGAAGAAATCCATGCCTTTCAGCTCTGATCAGCAGACAACTTCAAACACATCCTCCCTCATGGGACGTTCTGGGAAGATCCAAAATGGCAGCTGCCAGTGGCCAACTGAAGCTGAGAAGAGCTCTGGTAAGTTTGGTTCCTCCCCAAATCTTGTGCATCACACCCTGAAAAAGCAATAGATTCATGATGCCATTTTCAGTGACAGGCGCATTCTGTGTATAATATACAAAGCAGGTTTGGGAGCACAAGTGCAGGGACTACTTGAAAAGGAAAGCAAAGGATACTATTTGTCCCCCCCCCCTCCAGAATGGATGCCAAGAAAACCAGTTGGTCTTCTCTAATGCTATCATTCGATTAGGAGAAGAGTGCAGTCATTATATAGAATTTCCCTGCCCTGAATTTGCATCTCTTCATTACAGCCTTTAACGGGCATTTCACTAATTTAATATGATCACTGTGAGTATAATTGCACCTACTGTTGACAGGTCTTTTTCTTCAACCGATAGGTGATATATGCCTGTCAGATAACAAGCACAATATCTGTTTTTTATTAATAAAATTCTGTATCCCCTCCCTAAACATTTCAAATCCATGTTCATTGCCAGTGCTATTTTTATTTACAAAAAGACCCTGGCAGCAGATTTTTATAACTAAAAGAATATATTTTGCTGTCAATGTGTGGTGTGGTGTTTTTTTCTATCTCCCCCCACACCCAGAAATATTTGACATTTGATTGAAATGTATTTATTTAGACAATTAACTTCTGACTGAGTTTTAGAATCCAATAAACTCCAAGATTCTAAATATAACATTACTCAAACACTAATTGTCATCATCTTGCATATATAAGTGTGTGAATTCATCTTTCCCATGGTTTCCATTGAAACTATTGATTATGTTCTGCAAAGTTCAGCAGAATACATTCTGCCACTGAAGAAGACAACAAATTCATGCAAATTCTAATTCTTTCATCATAAGTTGGCCTTGAAATTGTGATCTTTTTCAAAACTCTACATATTGAGTTACAAAAGCAACAGTTCACTGCTCTTTATTCGTTTGCTGTAAAAGTTCACACATTTCACAGTAAATTAATTGTTTACTGCAAGCAGATGCACAATCAAGTAGTGTAGCTTGGCAGCTAAATTTCTGGTGTATCAAACTATGCTGGCTATTTAGATTCTGCTGCCTGGAATTGTCTACTTTGAGATACCTGTGAGCTAACCCTGGACTACAGAATTACAGAATGTTAGAGGTCACCTACTCACCCACCACACCGCTCAGTGGTGCAATAATCTTGCAGCTACAACATCCCTGGCAGATGCCCATCTCACCTCTGCTTAAGTAACTCCAGTGAAGGACTGCTCACCATCTCCTGAGGCAGTCTGCATCTCCATCAAGCGGTTAGGAAGTTTCTCTTAAACTTTAGCCATCATCTGTTTCCTTGCCATTTCCACCCATTAGTTCTAGTTCTGCCCTCTTTTATAGGGATGGAGGAAAAATTCGATTCATTTCTCATTTAAAGGTAAACCTAGTACACACTTTCTGAAACACAGCCATCTTGCTAAATTTGCACTTCTCTTAGTTTTGTCAAGTAATGTGCACAAGAATGTATAAACTAGGGTAAAATGTGGAGGAAAATGCATATATTTGTGGAAATGACATATAAAAGTGCATTGTATCGTGGTAAATTACTGTGTATAAATTTTCATATTAGGAGAAATTTGCACTAAAATGCTGGTTAATTTTCATGATTTTTTAAAAAATGATGTGGAAATGTGGAGAACTGAAGACTGGGGGGTGGGACACACGAGAAACTGAGAAACTGAGAAATTGAAGTATTCACATAGCTTTAGTTTTGATCAACGGAGAAAAGCAACAGCCCTTCAAATATTGGAAGACTGCTATCCCCTCCTCTCTTCTCAAGGCTAAGCATGGCCTGCTCTTTCAACAATTCCTGATAGGATTTGGTTTCCAGACACCTCAGTCTCCACTGGGAATGCTCCAGTTTGTCAATGTCCTTCTTAAAATGTGGCTCCCAGAACTGAACACAGTACTCCAGGTGAGGGTCTGACCAGCTCAACTGCATTTCTCATTTGCAGATTATATTAATCTTAAAACACGCTGCCCTTTTTAACATCCTGTCCTTTTTAAACAATAACCTGATTTCAGACATATTATTAATCACTTCCATTGCCTTCTTGCTCACATTTTTAGTCCATGTTTAATTTGAAGAATTCTCAGAATGGCTTAAATTAAATCTTCCATATATATGTATATATTTAAGGAAAGAGAAATTGCAAAGACTTTTCTAGGCTAAACCTTGTAACTAATAAAACATCAAAGAAAGATGATGAAAGAGATACAAAGATAGTTTATGTAAATGCTACCAAGTGATCACAGGCTATCTGAGGAATTTAGTATGGTAAAGATTTGAAAACGGCAACAGAGGGTTATAAAAAGCAAATTGCTCAAATATCTCCCTCATCTTATCTGTAGACTTTTAACCACATGATTGTTATTTGCAATGGTTGCATATTGGATATAAGATGGACTCATATTGTTTACACACAAACTATACAAGAGCAACCAAGTTGGAACATAGCTAAAGGCATGTGTTTAGAATGCTTCATCCCCTCTACTGAACCATCCTGTCTTTCTGATACTTCACTGAATACCAAATAGCCCTATCCTATTGTCTCAAACTATAACTGTACCCAAAACAATCCTATGCTGCGAGCAGTGGTAGCCAGCATGGTGTCCCCTTCCAGGTGTTGTTGGACTACAACTCCCTTCATCCCAAGCCAGCATGGCCAATGGTTAGGGATGATGGGAATCGTAGTTTAGCAATATCTGGAGGGCTTAGCATTGGCTACTCCTGGTCTGTGGTTTGGACCAGAGCAAACTGACCGCGGTGGAATGGAGTGGGCCTCTGTTTTTGCTGTCAAATGTGACAACTGTTTTTGGCCCAATTCAGGCCAGTCCACCCTCCACTTTGGCTGCTCTGTGTGGCAGGGCTGAGGATGCAGTGGTGGCCCCATTGCTCTGACAAACCACACTGTGTCAATAGTGCCTCACAGCCAAAGGAACAGACATGGCAGAAAGTTAACTCTTTATTGTCCAAGATAACACAGTGGCTTCTACAGAAACAGAGGACCACGCCCTCTTCACCACTATATGGTGCAACCCCAGTGGGCTGCACACACACAGCCTGAGACTGAGCCTTCGTGGCAACTTCCTTTGCTCCTCCCATTTTAATCCCCTCCTGGTTCTGTGAGACAGTGGTGCAGGAGAGGGTGGGGAAGTGCCTGGTCCTTCACTTGCCAGACTTGCTTCTTCTTCCTCTTCTTCCAACCCATCCTGTGCTCCAGCTCTGAAATTTCCGCTGCCTCTGATTCTTGCCTCCTGTGTCCTGCCTGTCCCTGACACACTGGGCTGAGGGCAGTTTGGATTGTACCCAGTTTGGATTGAATTCATTGAAGCTTATGCCTGAGCAACCATGTAGACAACCACACTGCCAATTAACCTGTGATGGAAAGCTCAAAAGGACTAATAATAATAATAATAATAATAATAATAATAATAATAATATACCCCACCCATCTGACTGGTTTGCCCCAGCTACTTTAAGGGCTTCCAACATAGTATATTTTTTAAAAAAATACATCACATATTTAAAACTTCCCAATACAAGGCTGCCTTCAGGTGTCTTTGAAAGGTTGTGCAATTGTTTATCTCCATGACATCTGATGGGAGGGGGTTCCACTACCAAGAAACTTACTCCGAAATCATCCAACTAGCCTAAAGTAACTGCGTGAAAGGAAGTGGGCGGAGGCTTGTATAACCCATGAGTTTGGGCTTGCTGTTGTTTTAACAAAAATACAGGAAGTTGCTGTAAAAATATTCCACTGCCGAGGTTTGGAGTCTGTGCTCTTCAAAAGCCTTGTTGGTAAAGCCGGGGTTGAAAAATACTATTTATGTTTAAATGAGAAACATCTCCCTGGCTAGCTTTTTTCCTTACCTTTCAACAGCCCGGTTTACTGCTGAGGCAGCAGTTTGAAATAAAAAGTTACATACTGGCCTCTTTTGCTGGCGAGGGAGGGAGAAGGATGATGGAAGGCAAAGGGTGTTGTAAATTTTAATACTGCAAATATGCCAGCAGAAGCAAGGTTGTCTGGTGAAGCGGAGGAGAGGAACAACATTTTACAGAAATCTCTTGATTCCTATGCATTTTTGTGTCTGCGAAGCATCTTCTAGCGCTCGAGCTTTTTTTAAAAAAGTGGGCGAACGCACTTAAAAACTTGGGAGGAACATGGCCTTGTCTCCTCGATCTGGACTGCACCTCTGCACTTCCTCACAAGCCTGTCTGTTAGCAATAGCACAGCCAGCCGCTGAATCCTTGCATTGTAGGCTGCAGCTCAACTGCACAGTGATAGCTTTACATCTTTGCCAGGAAGGGTCATTACTAAGTTTTATAACTTCTGCTATAAATAAAGCCTTGTCATCTGCGCATTCAATTTAAATACCTCTCAGTTTTATTTCTGAACGCTGGAAGTTAATAATAAATATCATCTTTGTTTTCTTTTTCTTTTTTTTAAACAGAGTTGATTTAAATGCTCTTGACAGTTCCAATCCATTCCTCCCCCTCCCCATTCGAGCTGACAGACATGACAAGCATCTCTGCATACAAGTTCTCAATTATGCATAATCCAATGTTTTCTAGGGTTTTAATTGAATCACTAGTCTCAAACTTGTTATTTTTAATTTACAACATTTGATTTCTGACACCGGCCCCTCTATGTCATAAATTATGCAGGGAAGAGCCTTAGTTGTGTGGGTGATTAAAAAAAACTAATTAGGCATGATTAAAAAAAAAAGAAAACAGAGATCTCTTAAATATGTGCCTGTTACCATGTAAGAGAGTTTATTTCACTGGAACTGCCTTGCCTGGGTCCCCCCCTCCCCCGCGCCCTCTCTAAGAGATTATGTTCAGTTCAGTACAATTTGATTGATTTTGACAGAAATGAAAGAAAATGTAGGAATTTTTTTTTCTTCCTGCATATATACCAGAAATTGCATTACATGGCCCGTTGATGTGAATTTCTCCCACAGCTCATTGAATGTAATTTTGTTAAGTGGGCAGGAAAATGAATGTGAAGAAAACTGAACAGAATCCAAGATTTTCCTTGGCACTGGAAGCTCAGCTCAAACATGGTATCTATAGATATAAAAATATATACATTCAGGAGAGGTACAATTATGGAGGGATTAGCCTTTTAGGCCTCCACTAATGACAGCTCTGAGGAAAATACGTACAACTTTAGAGGAAAGACGTACTACTCCATTTCGGAAACAACTGAGCAATCGGCAGACATGAATCTTCCGATTAAAATACAACAGTTGTTTCCTTCTAACTGAAGTCATGAAGTTTCAAAGGCACACATCATGACAGCCTAAATCGGTCCGCTTAAAGAATAATAAATCAAAATAAAGATTTTCTCCCACATTTTAATGCCTGCCTTTGAGGCAGCCAGGAAAAAAGAAATTCAGAAAAGGAGGGGGGAACCTTTAAACTTTGCTTCTCCTTTTTTACATGCAATACAGACAGATTTTTTGTGGTTTCTTTCTTTGGGAAATAAATTTTGTTTGGTTTGTATTTTAATATGACTCTCAGTAATTTGGATTTCCTAAAACAATACTCAAAACAAAAGGCAGCAATGCTTTAAAATTCACACTTTTATGAATTTTGTTCTTCAAAAGTGTACGAGAATATGTACAGAAATGCATATCATAAAGTGTGTGTATAAATGCATATATTGGTGTAAATAGCATTTACAGGTGTGTATTTTAGGAGAAATGCATATTAAAATGTTGGACATTTTGTGAGGAAATTTTTTTAAAAAGAACAAAACCAAATTCTCAAACTGATGTGGAAATGAGGCAAACTGAATTTAATCCCATAAAACTGAGAAACTTCAAATTGACATCCCCAGTAGTCCAACACAACACCAACATTCTAATTTAAACTTTCTATACTATTGCAAAGGTATTGTATTATTCCTTTTAATAAATCACCACAAGCAAATATGAGCAGGTTTTGCTTCTCTCGGTTTTTTCCCATCCGTGAACATTGCAGAAATAATCGTTTCTCCCTTGTTTTTGGCATTTCCCTTCCACTAAAATGTATTTAAGATAATTATGCATTTAATTACATATGGAACTTATTTTGTTTCAGCCATAGGAGATCGTGAGACAAATAACGCAGGCCTTAACGCTAGCCAAACTGCAGCAGAACGGAAACAGTGCTGGTTGCGATGCATACAAGTCAGGATGTAAATCACTGCCACCTTACATCCTAAGCTGCCATATATATTTCCCAAAATGCAACAGGAACGATGCTTGCATGGCAGTGTCATTCCTGAGTCACTCTGGCGGAACAGCCATGAAGGTGACCAGAGGCATGTTACTGGTTCTAGGGGCATCTAAGATATTTTAAAAAGCGGGTTGAAGGGGCAACCCAAGAGTACATTTAATAAAAACACTTTAAAAGGGGGTGAAGGGAAAATTGCTTGTGCCCCCTTTTCCCTGAACTGGGTCCAGGATCTCAGCCTACTCCTCCCTGGCAAATTACAGAAATGAGTATCCCAAATCATTATGCTCAAATGGAGGTGGACAATTGGGACAGCTATCTCAGTTCACCCTTTCAGGATTGTGCTCAATGATCCACAGAAAATGTGGATTCTGAAGAGGGATTGAAAGGATGAGAGAGAGGCAAAATCCTGTAGGCTTTCTATAGAGCATCTCCAGGAATAAGCGGCGGAGAGGATGAAGGGGGGGCATGTTTACAGGGTAAACTTACAGGGTAACTTTCTATGGCTAAGAACAGTGCAGGTTTCAAGCAGGGATATATTGGGATATGAGGGTAGAGAGAGAAGGAGGCAATGACATAGGGGGTTTTGAAGGTGAGAACAAGGAGACTGCCAGACATGGACAAGAATGCTGGTAGGACAAGAGGTTAAACTGAGCTACAAATTGTAGGGCTAGGGGCAGCTTGAGAAGATTTTTATAATATGTACCATGCTTTCCTGTGTATTAGACGAGGGTTTTTTTACTCAAAAATAGTGTTAAAAAACAGGGATTGTCTTATAGACGGGCA
The DNA here is from genome assembly GCF_964106915.1 of Podarcis gaigeae. Lineage (NCBI taxonomy): Eukaryota > Metazoa > Chordata > Lepidosauria > Squamata > Lacertidae > Podarcis > Podarcis gaigeae. Next base: position 36,351,316 of record NC_139677.1, on the reverse strand, counting down.
GTGCATCAGGGGACCGAGTGATTGGTCGCAGCCACGAGCTGCAGTTTGTAAGTGGTGATTCGGTGGGTGATGGTTGGCTGTGGCAAGGGCTGCTTTGGATTTGCTGCTCCTGTGTTAATTGGGCGGGTGATAGGTTGCTGTGTCAAGGGCTGCCTTTGATTGGCCGCAGCTGCGGCAATTGGGCATTGGTTTTTCTGCCGGTGTTTGTGAATGGGCAAACACTTGTTGGCTTCTGCGACGCGAGCGATTCTGAGTGCTTTTCATTCGGATTAGTGATTTTCTGCATTCCCCCCCCCCAAATATATATATATATATATATGCTTTCGTAGATTTTCACGGGTACAGGAATGCAGGTTTTGGTGTCCTCGGGTGTCTTCCCGTGTAAAAGTTGGGGTGTCTAGGCGACGTTTCGACGAGGTCTCACTCGTCATCTTCAGGCTGGTGCTTTCGGCTTCTTGTTACTGGAACAGAGCGGGATCTCAATGTTTGAGTTCCTATAAATACTGTAGAGGGGGTGTGGTGTCTAGCCTCCAATGTTCTGGGCAGAGAGGAAGTTCCCAGGCTAGTGTGCCTTTTCTTCTTTTGTTCCTTAATTACTTGAGAGATACCTTGAGTGATTTCTTGAGTGATATCCTGAGTACCACTTAGGTGGGTCATTAGGTGTGGATTAGTTGCTAAAGTCTTTGTGTCTTGACCTCTTGAACTTTGTGAAGAGTTTTCCTGAGAAGATGGCTGTATTGCACTTAGTTGTGCTTTGGCTTGGCTTCGTGTATAGGGGCGAGCTGTGGTTTTGTGGCTTGTGTCAGCCAGATCTGTGTAGGGATTGCAGGGGGGTGCAGCATCCGGAGGTGCCACCATGGATTGGCTACTGGATGGTGTCAGTAATTCATCTGTGGAGAGGGTCTGGGTTTGGGTCTGGTGTGGTTGATTGGTGTTGGCGTTCTGTGTGCCTCTGGATCTGGTGTCAGTTTTTGTGGGGAGGGCTAATTTCCAGATGTCTGGCAAGCGGGATGTGTCGTCACGCTTGTTCATGTTGTGAGGGTGTTTCTCTATCTCGATGGCTTCCATGATTATTCTCTTTAACACGGAACATCACCACAAGAGAATAATCATGGAAGCCATCGAGATAGAGAAACACCCTCACAACATGAACAAGCGTGACGACACATCCCGCTTGCCAGACATCTGGAAATTAGCCCTCCCCACAAAAACTGACACCAGATCCAGAGGCACACAGAACGCCAACACCAATCAACCACACCAGACCCAAACCCAGACCCTCTCCACAGATGAATTACTGACACCATCCAGTAGCCAATCCATGGTGGCACCTCCGGATGCTGCACCCCCCTGCAATCCCTACACAGATCTGGCTGACACAAGCCACAAAACCACAGCTCGCCCCTATACACGAAGCCAAGCCAAAGCACAACTAAGTGCAATACAGCCATCTTCTCAAGAAAACTCTTCACAAAGTTCAAGAGGTCAAGACACAAAGACTTTAGCAACTAATCCACACCTAATGACCCACCTAAGTGGTACTCAGGATATCACTCAAGAAATCACTCAAGGTATCTCTCAAGTAATTAAGGAACAAAAGAAGAAAAGGCACACTAGCCTGGGAACTTCCTCTCTGCCCAGAACATTGGAGGCTAGACACCACACCCCCTCTACAGTATTTATAGGAACTCAAACATTGAGATCCCGCTCTGTTCCAGTAACAAGAAGCCGAAAGCACCAGCCTGAAGATGACGAGTGAGACCTCGTCGAAACGTCGCCTAGACACCCCAACTTTTACACGGGAAGACACCCGAGGACACCAAAACCTACATATATATATATATATATATATTTGGGGGGGGGGAATGCAGAAAATCACTAATCCGAATGAAAAGCACTCAGAATCGCTCGCGTCGCAGAAGCCAACAAGTGTTTGCCCATTCACAAACACCGGCAGAAAAACCAATGCCCAATTGCCGCAGCTGCGGCCAATCAAAGGCAGCCCTTGACACAGCAACCTATCACCCGCCCAATTAACACCATCCAGTAGCCAGTCCATGGTGGCACCTCCGGATGCTGCACCCCCCTGCAATCCCTACACAGATCTGGCTGACACAAGCCACAAAACCACAGCTTGCCCCTATACACGAAGCCAAGCCAAAGCACAACTAAGTGCAATACAGCCATCTTCTCAGGAAAACTCTTCACAAAGTTCAAGAGGTCAAGACACAAAGACTTTAGCAACTAATCCACACCTAATGACCCACCTAAGTGGTACTCAGGATATCACTCAAGAAATCACTCAAGGTATCTCTCAAGTAATTAAGGAACAAAAGAAGAAAAGGCACACTAGCCTGGGAACTTCCTCTCTGCCCAGAACATTGGAGGCTAGACACCACACCCCCTCTACAGTATTTATAGGAACTCAAACATTGAGATCCCGCTCTGTTCCAGTAACAAGAAGCCGAAAGCACCAGCCTGAAGATGACGAGTGAGACCTCGTCGAAACGTCGCCTAGACACCCCAACTTTTACACGGGAAGACACCCGAGGACACCAAAACCTGCATTCCTGTACCCGTGAAAATCTACGAAAGCAAATATATATATATATATATATATATATATATATATATATATATAAGCTCAACAGCTGTGGGCAATTCCTCCCCCCCCCCCAAGAAAAAAAGCTCAACAACTCTGGTAATATAGCCAACTTCCCCCATTTTCTTAAATTTAAGTCCCCCCAAATAGAGGGCATGTTATACATGGGGGCGTGTTATACACGGAAAAATAAGGTAGTTCCAGCATAATTGAACAACTAGAACAAAATTAGCTCACAGGACCCAGAACCCACAAAGATTGGTCTTTTTTCCCCAAGAGGTACCTATCTTGGCTGCTACTTGACGATATCCTAAAACAGCAAATTCCTTCTTAAGAGAATTGCTTTAAAAGCAGTCAGAACCAATAAGTGTAATGTATTTATGATGAGAATGAGGTCTGTGGCAGTGAGATTCTATGAATCAGCAATGGGGTTTTTTTTGTGTGGAATAAAGCCTCCACATCTCTAGAACATGTTAGTTCTGTAAATCTGTCATGCATGATCAGCAAATTGCTAAACATTAGAATACAAGTGAATGCGGTTTTGATACAAAGCCCTTGATAAAGGTGCTGCAACCTCGACACCAAAGATGTATGGTTTCTGCAAACATACGAGATGAAATTTTATACCAAAAAAGCTGCCACTATTATTCCTTGAAGGCATCTCAGCAAGGATTAGAATATACATATTTCATGCAAAAATCAGACATAAAAACCAAAAACGGCCCTTATTTATGAGTGAGGAAATTCAAAACCTGGAGCTGCAATCTTTACTTAATGCCATGGCCATGAAAATGCAATGATCTACAGAAATTCACACATTCGTCTCTGGGGGCATTGTTACAGGCTCATAAAAAGTCAAATTGCTGTTTCGCGAGCTTGCAAATAATTTATACCTATCATTTGTCTTATAGTGCTAGCATTTGCCTGCTGTGTTAGCCGTCTACCCACCAATATATGTTGTAGCAATCATGTCCTTGATGCAGTCATAAGAATTGAGAAATGTGTGCTCTAAGGAGAACCAAATCGACCAAGCCTACTTTACCAAACAGAAAGGCTTACCTGAATACCTCACAAGAAGTTTGCTTTAAACATTACATGGTGCTCTTCTACTGTCTCCCACTGCCCAATTCTCTTCACAAAGAATCTTGCAGCAAGAGCAGTGAAATCTATCTGGAATATTTTAGATCAGGGGTGGAAGATGTGTTTATGTTTAGCTAAGCCTTTTTCAGATCCGTATAGTTAAAGCTATGGTTTTCCCAGTAGTGATGTATGGAAGTGAGAGCTGGACCATAAAGAAGACTGATCGCCGAAGAATTGATGCTTTTGAATTATGGTGCTGGAGGAGACTCTTGAGAGTGCCATGGACTGCAAGAAGATCAAACCTATCCATTCTGAAGGAAATCAGCCCTGAGTGCTCACTGGAAGGACAGATCCTGAAGCTGAGACTCCAATACTTTGGCTACATCATGAGAAGAGAAGACTCCCTGGAAAAGACCCTGATGTCGGGAAAGATTGAGGGCACAAGGAGAAGGGGACAACAGAGGACGAGATGGTTGGATAGTGTTCTCAAAGCTACCAGCATGAGTTTGACCCAACTGCGGGAAGAAGTGGAAGACAGGAGTGCCTGGCGTGCTCTGGTCCATGGGGTCACGAAGAGTCGGACACGACTAAGCAACTAAACAACAACAAGTCTTTTTCGGCATTTGCTTAACATAACTGCATCTGGCCGAACAGAATGCCATTGAGAAATAACACCTTGCACTTTCATGGGTCACAATAGTACAGTTCTGTCCTCATTCATTCATTCATTCTGTCCTCACAATAACACGAGGCAAGCTGGTTTTAAGATACTGACTCTAACAATATTGTGGTTAAAGTTATTTTTTGTAAAGACTGCTGTAAAAAGTTCTCCACACTTGCTCAAGAGTCTATTTCCTAATTCAGATGCTTACCTGGGTCAAATGATCTGCCTCCAGGGCAAATGAGCAGTCACACAAAACACTCTCCAAAGCACTTAGATGCTACCTGAACACTTACCCCGTGCAGATATTTAAGCCACCTGATTCTTTTCTCTCAAAAAGGGGAGTGGTAGTTCACACGATTTTGCCTTCTACATGTATAGACATAAGCACATTATAGCAAGCAGGGCAGATGCAGATATTGAAATTTGCTCCTGCAGCTTTTATTTTAATGTCTAGTTTAGGACTGAGGTGTTGGTGAATTTACTCTGAAGTCAGTCTATAAAATAGATTCTACCCTTTAAACACCCAAAGAAGAAAAGTGTTAACTTTGATCTAATAACATTGCAACATAAGCATCAAGATATTTTAATGTTTCCACAGGCCCAGTTTATTTCACATTTACAAAATAGGGGGGAATGGGGGGAATCTTAATAGAGCCTTGTTAAATTGTCTCACTTTTACTCCTTCCCCTTTTCTTGAAGATACAAAGAAGGAAATTGCTGCAAATCAAATATCCTGGTATTTCCTCTTTGTTATTCAAATGGTGGCTGAAACTGTTGAAAACAATTTATTTTCACAGACATTTCCCATCATGCAATATTGTACTGTCTTATATGAGAGAATATTCTGGCACACTTTTGCATGAAAAGAAAAATGAAGATTCACATTTGAAGCATGGGATATTGATCTTAATAATTTCCCAAAGTTTCAAGGTGATATTAAGTCCTGTCCCTCTGGAAAATGTGGCTGCAGCTTTACAGTCACACAAAGTATTCCATATTAAACATTATTTTGGAGGGAGACTGTTTAAACACAATCTTCACATTGTCCTGATCTTTACCTGTGCTGGTGATGAGGTGTTGGAATCATGCTATGAACGTGTGACAAAATCACAAAGTGACAAATCACTTAAACTGGAACACTTGATTAAAGTTAACAGGATAAGTGTTAAAAGTACCCTATGTACTGAAGTTAATCCTGGTGCAAGTGGTCTGAACATGCAGAGACTAGAGCATTAGGTCCACCCCTTCATCTATTGTCACAATTGTGTCAGGTGACCTGTTTTGCATGGCACTGTCCACAGAAGCCAATAGCTGTATAATGTAGTCTTGTAGAGTAGCCCTGGAGGTACTGAATATAACAGGTTAAAATTATAAGCTAGGAATTTAAAACTAATGGTAAGAATTGTTCAACGGTTGAATGAAATACCTCAGAAGGTGATGAACTCTCTTTCCTGGGAGGTTTTTAAACAGTCAAGGCCACCAGTGAAGAATTCTTTAGCTGTGATTCCTGCATTTAACAAGATGACTCTTCCAGCTCTACATTTCTACGAGTCTATGATCTCTAGCTCGTAGACCTAATGTTTCTTGCTCATGTTTCTTCAGTTACTTTTCTCAAACCCATGAAAACTTCCTCCCTTGCTTTAGATGTAGTTGCATCCTTGTTTGTTCCATGTTAAAATGTGCCCCCCGTCCTTCGTTTGACTGAAGCTCCAAAAGAAAAATCAATATGTGTCACACTGCAATGCATTGCATATGTAGAAAACATCAGGGGCTCACAGTCTACTTTTTATTATTATTATTCCTCTCCTCCCTTTATATATCATTGTAATTCTGATTGCTTAACATTTACTGTTTTAAAATCTGAACTCTTCTGGAACCAATACGCCCTTTAAATAAGATCTGAAAGTAGGTAAGAACAATATTGAAAGTCATTGCCATTCCTACATCTCATTTAAATAAAATACTATTTCTGATGTCAGTGCAGCTGCAGCTTTAAATTAAATGCTGTTTTACAAGCAATAACTCAGATATAAAATGAGAACTTAAAACAGACCTAACTAGGAATGGATGCATTTAAGTGTCTCAAATGCGATTTTTTTATTATTTAAAAAAATCAAAATATAACCAAAACGATAAATAAGTGAACCTAGCAGGCTTAAGAACTGCAGAGAATTCTGCTGCCCAGGAGCATTATGGGTGCCTTAAAGGCTGCTCATCAGAAAAATAAATAAATCATAGTCTGAATATTGCATCTAGGGGGCCCTTACCTCAGTAGGAAAGCACATGCATTGAATGCAGAAGGTTCCCAAATCAATCCCTGGCATATCCAATTAAAGGATCTCAGGACTGAACTATACATTTTGCAACAGATCAGTGATCACATCTTCTTATTTTCCTTTTAAAAAAACAAACTTGAAGGGCATGTGGGGAATCCAGTGGGATTGCAGCAGTAGTGCTGGGGGAGGCCATGTCCAACAACCTTGCAAGGTCTACTGCTTATCATTATCATGCTGCTGCGCTCTCTTTCTTGCTATCAACTATTGTCACCTTTTCTCTGTTTGTCCTGGCTTTGGCTTTAGGAGATTCACCACACCTACAGGAAACAATCTGGGAAGAGGCTTTGCTGCCAGCTAAACTCTACATTTGCTACTGAGCAAATTCAGCCTATTTTCACATGCTCCCATTCCCATGGCATGTGAGGGAGACCATCGATAAAATCTCAAAACATGCGGTCAAGCCGCAGGTTCCAAAGTCTAAGACTGAAGCTAGAGATGAGGGAGAAGTAGAAAGATGACTGATTTTCTATCACAAGAAGGTTTAACTTCAATGCATACAAACATTGCATTTCATGCACATTAAACTTAACTTTAACAGAAAGTATGAGGGACAGGTGAGAATTGGGGAAATGTTTCTCTTTTCCAGCTGATAGATAAAACTCATCTAGGAATTTTTATTATTATTATTATTTCATGCATGCTTGCAATGTAGCCTGATAGTCAGGTACACTGGATTCTTAAAGGGTCAGGAATTTTTAAACCAAGCCATCTCCACTGCCTCTTCCCAAGTTGTTTTCCCATTCAAAATTACCCTTTAAAATACCATCAACACCACTGGAAGACATGTATCTTACTGTGCCTGTCAATTTTCCATAGTGGGGCTAACAGCACCATTGGGGGCTAGAGTGGATGGAGAAGAAGAAGAAGAGAAGAGTTTGGATTTGATATCCCGCCTTTCACTCCCCTTCAGGAGTCTCAAAGCGGCTAACATTCTCCTTTCCCTTCCTCCGCAACAACAAACACTCTGTGAGGTGAGTGGGGCTGAGAGACTTCAAAGAAGTGTGACTAGCCCAAGGTCACCAAGCAGCTGCATGTGGAGGAGCGGAGACTTGAACCCGGTTCCCCAGATTACAAGACTACTGCTCTTAACCACTACACCACACAGAAATTGGTGCTGTGAGGAAGGGTAAAAGACACCATTCCCTATGTACTACTGCTTTCATTCATTTCATGAGCACTGCTGTTGCTGTTTTTTTAAAAAATAAAAAATAAAAAAGTCTCCTGCTTAGTATATATAGTTTGGCCTGAGATCCAGACTCACTGGGTGGAGCCACTGTCCTGAAACTGATAATACTGAAACTTATCTGAAAAGAGATTGGGACTGTGGTCACATCACTGCCAATCAGGCATTCCCATTGGTGAATTTGCACGGCCTGAACTTCACAGCGTACCCACCCCGCCCCACCCCACTGAAAACTTCATCAGACACTGAAGATTTTATCACCACTAGTCAAGGCTTTGTAATTGTTACAAAGACAGAAATGGTTACAGAAAATCTGCTACATATTTTGGAAAGTTGTTTGCAATGTGTCTGGCCACCTCTTAAGATACTGTAACCAAATTTTGCATGACAGTTCATGAAATTAAGGAAAGAATTGTTTGGAAAGAATTGGGTGCCATTTTGAATCACTGAACCTTTCAAAACTGAAGGGATTTTAACCACTGATTTCAAAACGCCACTCCTAGAGTTCCCAAGCAACGCCAAGTACAAGCCTGCTAGTCTGAAGAAAAACTGGAAACAATAGATAATGTCTGGTTCTTAACTAGTACAAAATATATTTCCAGAAACAATCAAGAGTCATCCCTCATCAGCTGGGTATGCAGTACCAACAAATCAGTTCAGAAAGGCCACTTTACTATACCTAAACTGCTGACCCAGTGTTTGAGCATAACAGCTACACCCACTGTTAGGATGAACCTATTATAACAGTTAAACCAACAGATTTAAATTCTGCTGAACAAAAGAACCCAAAATAGCTGCTACAATAGATGTGACGATACCTCTCAGACATAAGATTGACAAAACTGAGTAGGAAAAAAAGATGACTAACTGCCACAACCCAGCCCTGGAAATAAAACATATCTGAAACTCAAGAAAAATCATATAGTACTCTGCTTCATATCAACTACAGGAGTTGTTCCAAATACCCTAAAGCAAAACTTGGGAGAAAATGCCTGTGCCATTGTTCTGATTAAAAAGAATGCAAAAAGCTGTCTTTCTCCAGACTTGACATATAATGAGGAAATTCCTAAACTACCATTGACATTCCTTACGGAAAGAAGATTGGGATACTGGGTCTTTGTCTGTCAGGACTACTGTGGAAAATTATTCTTATTATATCTTTAATTGTTGGGGTGGGGAGTCCTTAGACTTAAGTGAAGGAAAAATCAGATCCAGAAAACAAACTGATTTCTTTGAAGACTTGTCTGTTACAAGAGGTCCCAGGACAGCTTCCAGACTGGATGTTTGTTGAGCATTCATGATGATAGGTTCGAACTAAATTTGTGTAGAGGTTATATAATGGCATCTGCTTATTGAGAATTTATCTTACATGCCCATGCAAAGGTTACACAACACTGCCTCATTCATGATGATATCCTTCACTCAAAACTTGCACAGAAATTACCACAATGTCATGGCCTGCCACCTCAGGTGGAAGGATTCACAAGGGGCAGCAGATCCCATTGTAGATCTTTATTTCTTCCTTGTTCCTGATGTAGAGCTTCACTCACTCCTTCTTCCCTGGTGGAGAGGGAGGCGCCATTTTGTGGCTTGCCTCGGGTCCCAACATGTCTTGGGCTGGCCCTGTAGGGTGTCATCTGATCATTGAGCCTTCATCCTGACACGTTCATGCAAAAGTTATGTTACACTGGTTGTTATCTCGCACTTCACAATGCAATTTTCCATTGCTCTCACCAGGCCTTTTGTGGTAAGAACTGTAATGGGGTAATTGCATTAGAATGCACATTTTCTGTAAACAAACAGCTTGTCTGGAAACACCCACAGATGCATAGCCTGGATAACTAAAATAATCTGTGAGAGGAAACCACAGAGCTTAATTCTGAGGCCAAGTTCACCAGGTCCTGTCTTTGGAATCTGTTTACAAAGCCACATCTAAGCTCTACCATGTGTACAGTAATAATAAAGAAGAGAGCTGCTTTGAGTATGTGCAAAGTACCTTCCTTCACTATAGGAAAACCACGATCAGCTGCCTCACTGATGGGATTAGAGGGAGGCTTCCGATAAGCAGATGTAAGTAGACTTTTGAATTTTAATTTTTAAAATCTCTTCTTAGAAATTAAGTGCTGATCATCCGATACTCCTCCCCTCCACACCGGATAGTGATAATGAGTCACCTGACCCTTGATTTATCAGCTCTGTCACCTGATCCTCCAAATGCTATCAGTACAGTAGTTTGGCTAAAATATATTAGGTGTAGAGGCTTGTGGGTTTGGGGGTGGGGAGATGTCTAGCTTTATGGCTTTGCTCTCTGGTAAACTCAAGGAAAGTATGTTTTATTTTAATTCTAGGCAAGGTATACTTAGGCACATTATATGCATTATTTTATTCTGCTACACTGGCCCACAATAAATAAAGTGCAGAAACCCAAAGAAGGCATGCTAACATCTAGGAAAGCCATGTTGTCAGTGGCACCTTATTGCCAGCTTCCTTCTGACAACTGCTGATTAACGTAACCAAGCGCAAAGGCTGCCATGAGTTACTATGTGATTTCTGATTGCTTAGCAACGTTTTCAGAGACTTCAAATCCTTCCCTTCTCCTCCCCCCCCCACCCTCTGCTTTCCCTCTCTTTTTCCCCCTTTTAAATACTGTTTAGGTAACTAAATGTGAACATATTGAAGGATTCACATACTGTACTGTGCCTTTTGCTTCCCAGCTGCAGCCTTATCACATTATCCTTTATAAACTTGGCTCCAAGTCCAGAGGGACCCTGAACTGCTTAATATTCAGTTAATTTCTGTTTTGATTGGAAAAGGGGGAAAGCAAACCGTTTGGAAATGGATTCATCATTTCAAACTGCACTGTGGGCTTTATTGAAATGCCATCTGCAACGTTCTTAAGTCAGCCTCATCACTGAACGTAGGGACTTATCTTAATTATGGTTGGTTGTAATACTGTACTTATATTAATAATGTTCTTATGTTAAAGAGATTTTTTTTGACCTTTTGGAGTGCAGAAATCAATAAGAAGTTGATAAAGCCAAGTTCATTGCTGCCTAAAGTAAAGCAAGCCTGATTTGTTTACTTACCTAAGCCTTCATCTGTCAGGCCCATTCTGAGATGATTTATAGACCTCTACCCAATGAAATCATTTAAAGTAGATTAGATTCAGGGAACAATCACCTCTAATATGACAAGCTGATGGAGGCTGACAGGTAACCAAGTTGCTCTGGATGGCAAACAAGTTCCTGAAATTCTGATTAAATTAAAATATTAATGGTACCACTGGGAAAATAAGATTGAATCATATAAGGGGAATTCAACATTAGAACCAAAATGCAAATACAGAGTGATTTTGTGTGAAGGAAGCTCGCTGAGGTACCAAGGGAACTTACCTCCAGTAAACCAGAGAGCGGGAAGTGAATTCAAATGAAAAGTGTCGTGTCAAGGGCTCACCTTCACCTTTCCGAGGTCTCTGAAAGAACAAGGCCTAACAGGCTCTAGGGTTGGTCTCAACACTTTTGAGAGGTTACATATTTATTTGGACTCACTGCCTCGTGCTAATGAACAACGCTTGCTTTCTTGGGGTGAGGAGGTTATTCTTTGAAGCCCTGTTTCTTTTCTTTTTCATAGCTGTACAGCTTATGCTTTCCGTTCTGTATGCTAAGTGACACTGACTGAGCTATAATTGCTATATAACTAGGCTTATTTAGACTGTCTGCTTCAGGACTGGTGCTAAATGTGATGTTCACAGTAATTAAATGTGCTGTTATCCTCAAATGTATTCAAGGACAGCCAATCCCAAAATGAGAAGCTTCACACTTAAGGAGATATGAGAAGCCCTACTGATTCAGACCAAAGGCCCATTTTGTCCAGTTTCCTGTTCTCACAGTGGCCAATATGACTCCAGCACTAAAGACATCATAGCAAAGTTGGCCAAAGACATCTGCACACCCTCCAAGTGTCCTGATTTTCCAGGGACAGTTCCGGAATTACAGAAGCCATCCTGGTTTCCATTTTGATCCCGGAATGTCCCCGTTTTCCTTCCCCTTCCCCTCCACATCTCAGAGAACAATTAAAAGTGGTGTGTGTGTGTAGGTGCAAAAACAGAGTCCTGTTTATGCTGAAAATAAAATTCCTGCACCAAATGAAGGAAATGGTGTAGCGGGTATACCAAGCCCTTCCTATAATTTGGGAAGGAAATGTCACCAATCCACTTTAAATTCTTTAATTGCAATGCTTCAGCAGCAAGCCATTTTTAAGGATGTGTGTGGGAGTGTTTATTCCTTTATTGTACATTGAGCCTTATGCTGTCTACTCAGAGGTAAGTCCCACTGTATTCAATGGAGCTTAGTTCCAGGTAACTGCGTAAAGACTGTGCAGCATTACACTGCAATCCTAAGCATTTTTACTCAGAACTAAGTCCCATCTGAGTTCAATGGGATTTGCTCTCTGGTATGTTCCTGATCGTTCTCACATTTTCTATTAATAATAATCATCAACATCATCATCATCTGCCCTTTTCCCTGACAGGAACTCAAAGCAGGTTACCGCTAAAATTTTATTTCATTACATTTATCTGTGGAAGGTGTGGTACATGATCCTTTCCCTCGCACATTTTTTCTTTACAACAATCCTGAGAGGTAGGTTCAGTGGAGAGGTTGCAATTGGCTCAGGGTGACCAATGTAGATATGTTTATGACCTACCTGTGTGCAGAGAGCTTAAACGCGGGAGAAGCTTCCTGCTGTAGAATAGGATGTCCCTGTTTTCATCTGAGAAATGTTGGAGGGTCTGCATCTATCATTGTGACAAACACACGGCTCCTGTTATAGCCACAATCCAGAACGGAATTAAGCTTAATGCTTTAGTCTATAGCTTGCTCAACTTGATGGACTTATCCACCCTTCTCTGCTGGATCATGACCATGAGTGAAACAATAGCGCCAGCACCGCAGAGGTGGGATGGAGAGAGATCAGAGGACAAATGAGTCTAACCCAACTTGACTAGAGTTGGACGTGATCCAAGACCATTGATCCTGAGCTTGGCTGACTTCCCTTCAGCAGAGAATGGGAGAATGTAAGGATTAGCATATCTCTTGATCTGGAAACTTCAGCAATTGGAAACTTGCATCTTAACAATGCAGTAAAGATTATGCTCTATAGGAAATCCTGTCTTTTGGAGGTGGTATGGCGGCCTATCAGACATAACTACTTTGGTTACATGATGGGAGGCATGTCCAATTGGTCGATTGTGATCTACCGGTCGATCGTGGGGCGTCCCTGGTTGATCTTGGTTGATTGTGTGATCCTGATTGATCTCCACCCCCCCCAAAAAAAAAAAACAACCGAGGGGGGGGGAGCTCAACAGCGTTGGTCAATCCAATGGGTAAATCACTGCCAGTTTTATTTATAGTGGGAGTAAATTGCAGTCTCTTGGGAGTTGGATATGCCTGGCCTATAGCATCCAGACATGAACTGAAGCAACTTCTACTATGCCACAGCAACTGGTCTAAAATGTGGTTAAGTACATTGCCAGATGCTACACACAACCGGGTCCCTACTGAGTCTCATACAGCCTACAGGGAGCTCACAAATGGGCATGTGGTGACCGAGTAACTTCAAGAGAGCGGTGTTCCCAGCTGTCCCACCCTTGGAAGACTTATAAGAAGCTGCTGCAGGAGAGGGACACTGGGCAACATCATGGGATGTGTGTTTCTAGGACTAAAGTGAAACTGTGAAGCTCTCTTGTTATTTTTGCGATTGGATGTTGCATGTTGTTTAAGTGATCTTTCTATATATTTAGCATTGAAACGCTGGTTTTGGATATGTTATTATATTTTTGTTTTGCTATGTTACTAGGAAAATCTATGTTTTGCTATTTGTTGTAATCTATTCTGAGTGTTTTTGTGTGCGTGGAAAAGCAGTACAAATAAAAGGAATGAATGGATCAATGCTCATCCTTCCATGCACAATGAAATATTGAGTTCATGAGTTTGATATGGGTAACCTTCGCGCAGAGTGACGAGAATCCTAACAAACCTCCACAGAACAATGCTTATCAAATGCATTGACGACAACGTCCAAAACAGAAAATGTTATAGGGAAGTGTAGTTAGATGTGATTCTTAGCAGCCCATTATGAAGGCAGGTGAAAAGGCGATGCTGGTAGTTTGAGAACTGCAGTTCATCTTCAACTATTGTTGCTCAACCTTAATCCATTGCTCCATTTTGAGTTCTTACTTTTGCAAGGAGACCAGCAAAACACAATCTGTCCTGAGTTTCCATTTCTCAGTGCGTATCCTTAGCTAAATCTGTTTTTACCAAGAGTTCTCAATTGTATTCTGTGCTCATTAGCATATTACTATAAATGAATTATGCTTGTTTGTATCTGCTTTGGTTCCATATAAACTAGGGAGGCCATGGAATGTTACAAAGTTAATGTTTTAAGATGAAATCCACATTTCCACATACCACTTAGGGATTGCAAAGAGCAGGCGAGCTAAAAATTTTGTTATGCTGCATTTAATATTGCCTAAAAAGGCAATTCCCTGGCCAAACTGGGGGTGAAGAGAGAGAGCAGGGAGCCTTAACTAGAGGAGAAGGAGAGCATCTCCACTGCCATTTTACCCATTGAAACTGACTGATAAATATGTAAATAAGCAGGAGTAGCAAAATTTGAGCCATAAAAAAATGTTTTCCTCTCTCTCAGTCACTGCTGGATAAACTAACTTGCAGTTTCAGAGAGTGGATATGAACAACATCCATGAAAAACATATATACACATACTCAAAGTGTTTGGGGAATGTACACAGAGGTGGCTGCATCAGGAAAAGCATCCCTCTCCTTACAATCTCTTGACAAATATTCCCTGGGCCCAAGCTCATGACCCCCTCCGAATGAAGGGTATGCAAAAAAAAAATAAAATCTAATTAATCTAGGAGAAAAGGGCTGTGCTGGATCCACTCACTTATATCTGCCTCAGGTCTTACAGTGAGCTTGACTGTGTATGTGTGTGGGCTTGCGGTGATTACTTCAGAGTGGAATTGAAGGCCCTGCCTGGTGCTAAGCAATAGGAAAATGAGAATAGTATTTCTAACAAGAGCAATTTATCAGAAAGACAGGTGGCCTGGAGGTTGAAAGCAGCTCTGTTGAACTCGCACGGCACTATTTGTTGTAAATTTGCAGGCATTTAAATGTAATTTTAGAAGCAAATGCAGAGGCCCGTTCCCTTCTTGTCCTTTTCAGTACCTGGGTAAAGTACTTGAGCAGATTGTCTGCATATATACACATTACCCTAATGAGCAAATTCTTCAGCACATTGCTTTCCTGCAATACGAATCAAAGTGTTGCAGGCATATAGGCCTAGGTTTCTATAGCCAGGTCACTGCGGTATTGTTGTAATAATGAATTATGCCTTCAAAGCACACCTTTGGCTCCGAGGCCTTTTACTCCTCAAAATCTGAATGAAATTATATTCGGAATGATAATGCTTCTTGACATCAAACTGCAGGATTCTAGCAGTTTCTTCTAATCTTCCCAACACTTTTAATAATGATAATGCTCGTGAGCTGAAATGCACCCTTATAAAAGGCAACACATCTACATACTTGCTTGCCTGGAGCTTTTTAAAAAGTATTCTAAATCTGGTTTTGCTAAACCCCAATCAATTTTGTTGCATTCGGTCCAAAGCTAAGCATGGATTGCCACAACCACCTGAAATTGTAGCTATCAAGGGATAGCTTTTTTTTCTGGCGGGATGAGAAAGGTGCTATGATCCTCTTTCCCCCTTCTCTCTCTCTCACAAACTCTAAATTAATTCAATCCTTCTTCAACCTCCCCCCTCACCTTGCCCTCTCTGCTCTTCACACTCACCCGGGATCCTGCCCTCCCCCTTCTCCTTTTCCTCCCTTCGCCTCCTCCTGCAGGATCCGCACTCGCCTCTACGGCTTGCCCCAACCACAGACTGGAGGACAGCATTGCTAGCAGAAGAGGCTACTGCCTCCCCCCCCCCCTTCTGTTTCTCCCTCCCTCCCCTGCCTCTGCCCCACAGACATGGAAAGAGAAAGCAATCAGCAGAAGGTGCCCAGCCGCGGGCTCCCAATCTTGTGGAGGAGAATGCACACATTTAGCTGATCACACACAGGGGCCCTTGCAGTCCTTCCCCCAAGTGCACAGAGGTCCAAAAGACTAATGCTAGGGGAAATATTGGAGGAAGGTCCGCTGTGTGGGGCACTTCTGAGGCAGGCTACCATGTCACCCTGACAGAATAATTTTAAATAAATAAATAAGTGGGAAGTCACAGCCTTCTAGAACATGGGTAGGCAAACTAAGGTCCAGGGGCTGGATGCGACCTATTCGCCTTCTCAATCTGGCCCACGGATGGCCCTGGAATCAGCGTGTTTTTACATGAGTAGAATGTGTGCTTTTAATTAAAATGCATTTCTGGGTTATTTGTGGGGCATAGGAATTCGTTCATTTTTTATTTATTTTTTTCAAAATATAGTCCAGCCCCCGACAAGGTCTGAAGGACAGCAGACCGGCCCCCTGCTGAAAAAGTTTGCTGACCCCTGTTCTAGAAGAAGGAACCATATCCCTTAGAAACCAGACATGCAATTATCATTTCACAGGCATGTGCTTGTTTTGGTAGCACTCATTTCCAGAGTTCTTCAGTTTCTAAATTGATGGCTTGGGCAGGGGGCGAGGGGTCAGAAGGAAAAGGAGTTTGGCTGGGAGGAACTCAGCTCTGTATGTGATCACACACAGGAAGTAAGTATGAGTGCTAGAAGTGATCTCTATGTGATTTTGTCAGTGAATTTCTAAAACGAAAACTTTATTATTATTATTATTATTATTATTATTATTATTATTATTATTATTATTATTACCACAACCAGGCAGCAGTCAGAATAAAGAACACAGCTGGGTTAAAAAGAACACAGCCTCTCCAACACATGCTACTAATATGCCCATGAAGGAACGGACAGTGTTTCAAATGAGGATAATTGTCCATTTGAATTCCCTACCCCACCCCCAAAATATATATAATTTCAGTTCCAGGTTGTCCTCCTAATTTCTAGACTTCCTCATCCCTTTCCCATTCTCCTAGTACTGTACCAAGCAACGTTTTTAAAACAGCAACATTTATTTATGAGGGGTACATCAGGCCTTAGGATCAAGCCAGCGGTCACATTCACATCTCTTCTTTTTCTTAAGACGTTTAAAATCGTGACCCTGCACTTGATCTCACCGAGTTAATTATATGCACTTCCAAGGATTTGTATTGCAAGGATGATTACATTTCTGTTTCGACAAAACAAATGTTATAACCAGCACATATTAAAAAGGTAAGCTCTTCCATTCAATGCCCATGATGGAGGGGAAAGTTTAGGCTTGTTTACAAAGTGGGGTGGCTTTAATGAAAATTATAAAGTGCACTTTGCTTCCAGCATCTGTTGCTGTATTAAAAAAATGGAAATAAAAACATTAACAGGTTATTAATGTCTGCATTTGAAAGGTATATTCACAGAATGTTTTCTTCTCATATATTATGGAACTTTTAAATTGGAGTGGTATCAGGAACTTTAATAACTTGGCAATAGGCTTTTGTTCTTGTAACACAATTTTTCATTTATTTCAAATAAAACTAAGAAGATTCTCTGTATTTTGTGATTTTTTAAAAATATTCTTATATTATAGCAAACTAAGATCATAGTGACCTACAAACCTTATGAGTAGTACTTGATTAGAAACAACAGTTATATGCCCATAGTCAAAATACTGCATGCTAATATCTTCAGATGAAAAAAATATTAAAATGAATAAGGACAGGGACACTTCTTAAAAGAATTTCAAACTTTAATTTACATCTTCAGTAGGTAAATCAACTAAAGCTTTACTTGTAAATTAAAATCCCCTACTCCTTGACTTGATTTGATTTGCAGGACTAAGAACTGATCTATGCACTCAGAAGAACAGTGGTGCATATTTTGTAGAATTGTAAAGAAGGCTGATCATCAAAGAATTGATGCTTTTGAATTATGGTGCTGGAGGAGACTCTTGAGAGTCCCATGGACTGCAAGAAGATAACCTATCCATTCTGAAGGAAATCAGCCCTGAGTGCTCACTGGAAGGACAGATCCTGAAGCTGAGGTTCCAATTCTTTGGCCACCTTGGAACTCTGAACAAGGCAAAAGCAATTATCACTCAGAGACTTTACGATGTCGAATTACAACAAGAAGACGCCCTACTCCCGGAGACGTATAGATGTTTAAAAGCTTGGCCTAACTTTGCAGCTGCCCCTTACTTAACTAACATCACTAACGAAGCTTATAGATGGGCTTTCTCTAGAGCCCGCTTTGAGACAATGCCCTCAGCAGTGCTGTATGGCAAATTCACACGGGTACCAATGCATGCACGTCTCTGCCCCTGTATGTCTAATAAGGTAGAATCTGTTACACACATCCTTCTATTCTGCGAATTTTATAGTGAAGAACGAGTTCAGCTTATTTTGCCGCATTTATCAAAATTTATACCCCTACAACATTACTTGGAATCCTCCCCCGAAATTATACGAAAGTACCTTCTGGAAGATTCCTCAAGCTCAATATCATATGAGGTGGCCAAATTTTGCACTTTAGCAATGAGGAAGCGTAAATTTCTTCTGTTGAATGGCACACTGCGAAGTTCCCTTGTGTAATTTTTTTTTCTCTTGATGTTGTTGTTGATTTCTTTTTGTTTGATCTTGTGGTGTTTAGTGTCACTGGCTTCTGCCGCAATAAAACTTAGTCTGGTTCACAGTAAGAGAGCCCAGAAGTCACATATTCAGTCACCAGATATTGCGCTGCCATGATAGATATTTGACGAAGAATGATCTATGCTACAATTCAATCCTAAACTGAAGGCCCATATTATTAGATCTGCACTTCTGAAGCCCACCCCATATAGCTGTGTTAACTGATCTTTTAATCTTTCTTATAAATTTTTAGACCCATTATCTATCCTTAATTAAGTATTCTATGTATATGTTTAAATCTACGTTTGGTTCTAGCTCCTATTTATTTAATAATTATTCGCCTGGATTCATACTGTTATACTATTTATGTATACGTTTTGTTTATGCTGGTCTAAGACCGTAATAAAGTACTTGACTTGACTTTGGCCACCTCATGAGAAGAGAAGACTCCCTGGAAAAGACCCTGATGTTGGGAAAGATGGAGGACACAAGGAGAAGGGGACGATGGAAGACAAGATGGTTAGACAGTGCTCTCAACACTACCAGCATGAGTTTGACCAAACTGGGGGAGGCAATGGAAGACAGGGGTGCCTGGCATGCTCTGGTTCATGGGGTCACAAAGAGTCGGACACGACTAACTGACTAAACAACAACAACAAAATGGTGTAGAATACAAGTGAGAGGGGGCAAGTGAGTTGTTGTATTTATGTCCTGCTTGTGAGTTTCTCATAGGCATTTGGTTGGTGACTGTGAGAACAACGTCTTGGGCTAGATGGGCCTTTGGTCAGATCCAACATGGATTCTCTTATGTTCTTGAATGGATGTTTAAATGGTCTCCCACGTAACAAGAGCTTGTTAGATAGATGGATGGAAGAATATTAGATGAGTGTTCTCTGTTACTGCTGTTTCACATGCCACATGAAAGCTGCTTCTTAACTCAACAGTCATAGAACCAGGGCTTTTCTTCAGCTGGAGCTCCCTGGAGCTCAGTTCCAGCACCTCTCAGGTGGGCACCATTGCCATTCTAAGAGAACAAGGGAGAAGTTTGTTATGATCTCCAGCACCTCTTTTTTCTAGAAAAAATAGCAATGTGTCGAACCAACTAAATCACCAAACTTTATCACCAAACTTAAAACCATGGAGATACCTGGTCTGAACAAAGACATTGGATTCTTATCTCATTATACATGACAAAGCCATTTTTCACCTTCTCACCCCTTGCTTTTTCCTGTAAGACCTATTGCAGTTGTTAAGAGTCGTCAACAGGCTCATCACAGCTATCTGCCAATCACCCATTCCCACCACCCTTCAGAGTAATACCCCTCCCCACCTTCTCACTATATAGAAGGGTCTGGAAACTTCTGTTTCAGTGTATCTGAAGAAGTGTGCATGCACACGAAAGCTCATACCAAGAACTAACTTAGTTGGTCTTTAAGGTGCTACTGGAAGGAATTTTTTTTGTTTTGACTATGGCAGACCAACACGGCTACCTATCTGTAACTCGAACCAACTAGTTAGTGTGAGTCACTAACTCAGATGAGTCTGCATTTGTAACATCTGATGCTCTAAACCAGGGTGGTCCAACACACCCTATGTACATATAATGTGTACATATATTGTGTACATTATATGTACATAATATGACAATGTAAATAAAATAGGTGAGTTGGCCACTAACAAGCCAACATTGCTGAAGGCTAAAATAGTGACCAGAATCTAAAGTCATTAAGAGGTTCTAAAAACAAAGAGCTTGATCTAAACAAACCATTCCTGTCATCGGAGGGTTCTTCTGCTGGAGGAAGGGAACCTTTGAATCCAACCCAGCCCATTGATTGGCTTGTGGTAGGACATTCAGGCCAGGACCATACACACTACACAATAAGGTGGTAGAATTTTGAGGAGATGGATGATCTGTACAAATTAGGACTATAGGGTGCTGCTTTTGAATACTACCCTCATGGGTTGCTGTTGTTTTATTTGAAAAATTCATTTCACCCAACTATGCCAAATAAGAACCTATCCGTGCAGTAGCCAAATTTCTGATATTTAAAACCTTTAACCATGTGACTTCTCAAGGGCCATGTTTACAATAGATCTGCTGCTGATTAAAATCCAACACATGTGTCACTTCTTGACGTTCCATTCTCCTGGCAAACCCAAGAAATAATATTACAGCTACAAGAGAATCCTGTAATATGACTTATGAACATGCTATTACCCTAGTTTGGGTAACTGTTCTTGCTAGACTTTGCTTAATAGACCTTATATTTTATGTTTTCAATGAACAACACATACAGGGTTGAGCCAAAGGCTTAATCACTCTTAATACAATAAAGCAGCACTTTAAAATATTATTAACCTCATCTGTCTAGATTTGGAACTAATAGACCATTGTGTGTGCATTGTCTTTATCCCTGCCAGTTATGTACATATTTATTAATCCACTCTTCCAGAGGAAAAAATTTCTAAAGGAAAACCAACAGTAACCTTCAAGTAAGCGGGCACAGGTTAGAAGGGCACTAATTAAATGTCAGACTTGACAGATTAAAATTATGAAATTTAAAATCACTGTGGAGCTCTTTGTCATTGTCAAATTAGGAGTCAGTGTGATGAGGAGAAGAGAAGTGAATGGTTTAATGGATTGAATGGGAATGTGGCTTAGCAGCAAGCTTTGCTTGAATTCAGATCAGCCTGCAGTTCAGATCAAAGGCTGCTAGTTCAATTTCACATTCAAAAAGTGTGGTAGCTTACCTGCATCAGTAATCATTGCATGTGTATCCACTTTTTTAAAGAGAGAGAGAAATAAATATATATATATATATATGCTTGGAGTTAAAATAATATCTTTTTAACCCCAGTGATTTGATGGCAATCGTAATATGACTCCTTCAAGAGCTGTAAGAATTTTTTTATTAGTCAGGTTTTAAATACAGTGTTGAGTCAATCTACTTAGATGATGGTGGTGGTTATTATTATTATTATTAGAACCCTCTTTTTAATGAAAGAGACAGTACCATCTTATCCTGTGTTGACTGGAGGTAAGTCACTGTTTTCAATATAATCTATTCCCAAATACACAATGGCTTGTAACTTTAGATAACTTGGGATAGTTCTGCACTTCCTGCTTCCCTCACCCTCCTGGAAGGAGTGAAAAGAGTAAGTTAGGGCCGGGGTGATAGCTCAGGAACAGAGCTCAGGCTTTAGAGCTGTTTGTTCAAATGATTAATCAGAAATCTCTATCCTATTTGGGGGTACAGAAATTGGAGAGACCCTTTTGCTAAGTTTCTCAGGAGGGAGAATCAGCAGAGGATGATGTGTTGGGGTTCTGCCACTCAACTGACATCTGTTTAGTCACATTACTCCTGCTTACCATGAGGTAGAGGGGGTGGGGCAACAAGGTTGGTGCAGCGCGCATGCACCAGCATGAACACCAAGATTGGCTCCGCAGTTGAGTTTGCACAATGCAGAACTTGCCGCCCTGCCTCTGTCTCCCAGTATGCAGCAATGACACAATTGACCAGCGATTAGGTGAGCAGCAGTGCCCCCCCCATCTCCACTACTGTTGAAGATAAATTCTCCAATTGTTTCTTAGTGGTGCACTTTGCTAATGGGGGTGGAAGCAGTACAACTCCCACCCCTCTTACCCCTTTTAAGGATCTTGTTATTATTTCTGCATCCTTTACAAGGCCCCTAGCATCACCACAAGGCATTGCAGGTGGTTACAGTGGAGAAATAGGGGCTGACAAAAAGATATGAAGGTAATATTCACAGAAAATTCTGCAAAGTTTCCTTTTTCTAGAGAGGGCATGTAAAGCAGAGATTTTCTCAGGAAAAGGGCTTCAGAGAGATTTTTGGCTCAGCCATAGATTCCTCATATCTATGACTTCTTACAGCATGAAAAGCCACATTGAGCTTTTGGAAAGGAGCTACATAAAGGCCACATAAGAATGGAAGCCAAGAGAATACCCAGGCTTGGAAAGTGAAATGTATTCTTATAGGAGAGAGGGATAGAAGTGATGGGCTCAAGCCCCAAATTTCTTTCACTCTGTTTCCCTTAATAAGATTAGATCAGAGGTGAGGACCTCAGGCCCAATAGCTTGATGTCACCAATCCTGAGGTTCTCTCCATGCCTCAGCCCTTAGCAGCCGTGTTCTGTGTCATCATTTAACACTTTTGCCTAGCTAGAATGTGTCCTTGCATTGAGATCATGCCTCTTCCCTGCCTGGATGGAGAGAAGCAAGCGTAAAAACAGTACAATCTGTTTCTCCACCCTCTTTTCTGGCCCCATCCACAACTGGCATGCAGGTCCACAGAAGGTTCCTCCTGAGGCAAGGTGCCCCTCGGGATGAATAAGATTCCCTGCCCATAGCTTAGATCATACTTGCTGCAGTGGCAGAAGCTATGCCTATTACATCAGAGCAGCAAATTAAGGGTTGGGGTTATGTGGCTGGTACATGGATCCATAATGTGGAACCGAGAATATGTCGAACCCCCCCCCCCCTCCACCCTCAGATTGCTGTTAGTGGTACAGCCCAGAATCAAAGGCAGAAACAATGGGGGGGAGCAGTCATATTTCACAGAGGTCTGACAATCTGCAGCTGCCTCTCTCTCTTTACAGTTAAAATATAAAACTTTGTAAGGCATATCAATTCAGGCATTTTGCTAAAATCTGAATGATTATATGAAGTTTTTAAGTGCCCCAAATGTCACCATTTTTATGTCAAGGGTTTGCTTGGCTAGTTTGGGGGCATTTGAGAGGGGAGCAGGAAAAAATAAGTCTGGGGGAGTGCATTTCAGCAACACCTTTTCAAGGATATAAATTGCAGGCATGGCCAATTGTGCATTTCATTTCGCGTTCAGCTCGTTTTATGGTTTCTGCATGACTTAAGAATGTGTCCGAGACATGTTCTGCTTTGGTATTTGTATCATAATTACACACAGGAAGTTTTGTTCTCCCCTTGAAGCGAGTTTGATGAAGTGTGCATGGGTGTAAACTGCACGAAGTGTTGCATTCCCCCTTTGACCCTTATCAAGAATGCAGGCCTAACTCATCCCACAACTTCAACATTTCCCTCTGGTACTGGACATTGATAATATCCAGTGTATTCCAGCTGAGGGAGCTGTTATCATATGTGGAGGACAGTGGCTGGATGGCTGTAGGCTTCTTCTTAAAACTTTTTTCTTTTATTCAAAACCGAGGGGAGAAACAAAACTACATCCAATTCAGCAAGAATCATCTTCTGGCCAGGTGAACTGCATCTAACGAATGGTTCAATGGCTGGCCCATTTAGTGGGGCAGTGCCCCAACAACTTCAATCTGCCTCAGTCAACATCCAACTGCCTGCCTTCTTTGTTGTTGTTTAATCGTTTAGCCATGACCGACTCTTCGTGACCCCATGGACCAGAGCATGCCAGGCACTTCTGTCTTCCACTGCCTCCCGCAGTTTGGTCAGACTCATGTTTGTAGCTTCGAGAACATTATCCAACCATCTCGTCCTCTGTCGTCCCCTTCTCCTTGTGCCCTCCATCTTTCCCAACATCAGGGTCTTTTCCAGGGAGTCTTCTCTTCTCATGAGGTGGCCAAAGTATTGGAGCCTCAGCTTCACGATCTGTCCTTCAGCTTCACGATCTGTCCTTCTGTCCCCTTCATGGATCACTGCCTTGCCGTGGCGAAGGGGCTTGAAGAACTCAGAGAAGCTATGAACTATGCCGAGCAGGGCACCCAAGATGAACAGGTCATAGTGGAGAGTTTTGACCAAACGTGATCCACCTGGAGGAGGAACCGGCAAGCCACTCCAGTATCTCTGCCAAGAAAACTCCATGGACAAAGACAACAGCCTGCCTTCTTACTTATAACCAATTCCTGTCAGCTTGCTCCTCCATCTCCATGTTGCAATTTTAGAACATGAGGGCAAACATGATGCTGGTTCTGACTCCACCTGCTGTTGGTCTCCCTGAGTTCCACCCTACCAGTACCACCACAGGCACTAACTCCAGGGGCCCCTGGGCACCCAGGCACCCACAATTTTTTTGCTGTGGCTGCCCAGCCTCCCCCCGCCTCTGCCACTGCATTACCTCTGGCGCTCCAGCAACTGGGCCAGGGCCTGGACACTCACAGTCTGGGGTCCAAGTTAGCGGTGCTGAGCACCAACAATGGGCACCACCTGCCACTGGTTCAATTATATTCTTCCACAAGAAGTCTGAGAAGCACAGGAAGAGAGCACAGATATAACCCAAGCCTGGAGCTTCTGGAGCTCGCGCAGGAGCAGTTTATGCAATAGCCCTTGCCAAAATACCATGGTTGATCGTGGAAGCTAGAACGGAACAGAAAGGCAAAGGCCAGGATTCAGTGGCTACCTAGATCCAAGAACCCCAATCTCTGCTAAGCATTATGAAGGGGTGACAGCAACATCTTGTTTAGGTCAGGAGTTAAAACGGGCGGCAGTCCAGGATGCCTCGTACAGAGTATGTTGGATTTTGCCTTCTGCCTCTGCCATTCATGGAGCCAGCAATGCAATGTCAGGGCATAGCGCACACTGAGGCCTCTAGCACATGCTTCATGTCTTCAGAATTGTACATTTGGCCCCATTTGAGAGCATGTGACTATTGGGACAGCATCTTCATGGAGCTTACAACATGTGGCCCAGTCCTAAGAGAACAACCTGGCAGGTCTGCTTGTGTGGCTTTATGATGTCTGCAGAAGAATTTTGAGGTGGTTACAGGTAGTCTCAGAAAAAGCAGGCACCCCCCTTAGCATACATTATATACCTCAAGTCTGGGTGCTTAAATATATTCAACTCATTAACTGATTTTAATTTTGAAGCAAGGCCATAGATTGTGATTGCCTTATTAGCATCTAGGGAATTGGCGGAAGACTAATCATATTTTATGGTCCCTCTACTTGAGATCACAAACAGTTTGCTTCTTCATCTACATTTCAATCTTCTTGCTTTCCGATTATGAGCATGTGCAGATGAAATAAAGGAACTGAGTTATCTCTCACCTCTGGAGAGCATCGTCCTTCCGTTTCAGAGCAAGGGACTATTGGCAGGCAATACACATCATCTGCATTGGTGCCTGTTTGTTCCCTATTTGGCCTATGTATGAATACTGCAATTTGCATGGTACAAATATATATAGGAATGGTAATTATCTTCCTGCCTCTGAATGCATAGCGTCACATTGTATCGCCATTGTGGTGGCCTCCACAAAACAGCAATACGAATCAGCATTAAAGAGTTAAGAAGCCAACCTTATTCCCTGATTACATGTGAACAATAAAGGAAGAGAGTTCACCCCCCACCCCTCTGTATGGAATTAGTTGCCATCCCTTTTGTTTGTTATTGCAGTCGTGGTTCAAAGCCCTCTACAAAAACAAGGTCCCACTTTATTATAGGACAGTGAGGTTCAGCGCACAGCTTGCAATAAAGAAATTAGCAAAACCAGAAGCTGCAATTCTATGGAAACACTCAAAAACGAAGAGGATTTAAAGTGACAAGATCCAATTAAATTTAATTACCCAAGCTGTATTTTCATTTTAACTGACACTTTTTATTAAGGAGCCACATGCACGAAAGCTAGGAACCTGGGCCAAATTGCATCCCAGTAATACACTTATCTTATGCAAAATTCTGAGTATCTAATTTTCTACAATGAAATTAGAGACATGGGGTTTGTAAGAGGTCCGCTTTGTCTGTTACCATAAAACACTGTTTGCAACACACCCACCGTACTTTATTACCTTCCCATTACACAAACATTTGGCGGACTCAACAGCACACATGGTTTGGGCAGAAAAAAATAAAATAATTCTTTACCTAGATATGCAGATGCAGATGGAATAATCCAGAGATGAGCAAGCAGCTTCAAGATTTTGGGTATCAATGTGCTAGACATGGTGTGTAGGGGGGTGGGGGGAGGTGCTCAAGGACATGCACAAAGTTTATTTCAGTGCCTGATCAGCTATAATAGAACAAACTTTGAGCAATAATGTCAGTTATTACTAAAGAATAGTTTAAAGTGAATTAGAAAGTGTGTGATTAGATTGATGCACGTCCAGTTTGATTCACCACCACACACATGCTCATTGCTGCAGACCTGGAAGTGGCCAGAAAAGGTAGCACAACAGGGTGGGGCAGACATCCACAGATGTGTGCAGCAAGCAAACAAACAAGGAGTTGCCTGTATTCCAAAATGGACTAGATGGATCTATTGCTTTCTTATTCTGTTGCTTTATTAAGTTGTCTGTTCTGAATGGGGATGTACTCTTGCTGAAGAAGCAGTTGCGTTATTTGTAGCACCCCCAAACGATGCACCTCTTCCTTCTGGTGGAGTATACACACACCTATCCGGAATAGACATTTTGGGGGAGCAAGAGTCAGTGAAACCAACTGCCATCATCTCCTTCCCCATCTGCTGCATCAGCAGCTGGTTATAGGTCTACCCTCCCATCCCAAAGGCATTAGAACCAGCTGGCTTGGGAGCAGAACAGAAAGACGGACACTGTCATCATGGACTCCTCTTTAAAGAACCTGTTTTGCTGTTTTAATTAGATGTTATTGTTCTTATTGATCTTATGTAAGCCACTTGGGGAGCCTTGTCAGCTGAAGAGCAGAGAGGAAAAAATATTTTAAATAAGACAGTAAGGCTCTTCCAAAGCATCTACCAGGAGAAACAAATCTGAAAGGTGTGTGAGGGGAACTTCCCTTTGCAGAAACCGTACTGATTCTTCCCAAGCGAAGCTTGATCCTCTAATAATGTTGTCCTTCACAAAGCTTTCTCCAGTTTACCCAGAAGAGAAGTTAAGAGAGCTCATAATTTGAATTGGGTGGGGATTGTGAAAAGCCCTAACATGGAAGGTTAGTGGAAGAGAACAAAAATATCTTATTCATTTATGAACGGTTCCCTGAAGGTATAGAATAATGAATATAGGAACCATTGGAATATGTGTAACTTGCAGGAATCGGCAATGTAAAAATATAATAAGAAAGGTATCCTTAGAAATATTGCTATTTTGTAAATATTAGCAGAGGGTTTCCCTCCTGATGCTACATTTTTAAAGCTCAGCTTACTTTTTATTTTTAAAATATTGTTTAGATGCTTGTATATTTTGTGCATGGAACTATTGTACTTGAAAATATTAATATAGTATATATACTTTTAAAATGCTACTAGTGCCCCTGGACTTTCCCCCTGTTTTTCATATCTCAGCCAGGAAATGAGAAAGAAGAAAAGCAAATCTGCATGTCAACCCGCAAACGTGTGTTGCCTTGCGGTATCACCGATCATATAAAAACATGCTGTGAGCATCTTTTTTGCAGAAGACCCAAAGCTATCCCTGAGACAAAAGTGAAAGAGCCTAGGAAAGAACCTTATGCCAAGTCAGATCATCTAGCTCAGTATTGTTGAGAATAACTGGTGGCAACTCTTCGAGGTTTCAAGCAGGAGTCTTTTCTAACCCAGCCTGGAGATGCCAGAGGGAGAACCTGGGACCTTTTACGTGCAATGCATGTGCTCTACCACTGAGCTCCACCCGTCCTGTGCAGAAGGCCTTTCTTGTGTAGGGTTGATATTCACATCATTTCCATTTTAAGTCAATGGAAGCTTCCCTGTTCATTTTCAAGGTTCTCGGTTGCTCAGTTTACAATTATGGCATAGAACAGGGGTGGGGAACACTTTGCCCTCTGGACATTGATGAACCTCAACTCTCACAATCCCCAGCAAGCATGGCCAATGGGCAGGGATTGGGGAGTTGTAGTTCGGCAACATCTCTGGAGGGTCAAACTTTCCCCACCCCTGATATGGGACTTAGAGCACTTTCACAAGTGAGTGCAAACACCTGCATTTTAACCTTAAAGGTAAAGGGATCCCTGACCATTAGGTCCAGTCGCAGACGACTCTGGGGTTGTGGCGCTCATCTCGCTTTACTGGCTGAGGGAGCCAGCGTACAGCTTCCGGGTCATGTGGCCAGCATGACTAAGCCGCTTCTGGCGAAACCAGAGCAGCGCACGGAAATGCTGTTTACCTTGCCGCCAGAGCGGTACCTATTTATCTACTTGCACTTTGACGTGCTTTCAAACTGCTAGGTTGGCAGGAGCAGGAACTGAGCAACCGGAGCTCACCCCATTGCAAGGATTCGAACCGCCGACCTTCTGATCGGCAAGCCCTAGGCTCTGTGGTTTAACCCACAGTGCCACCTGCATCTCTTATGGGCTTGTAGAATAAAGCAAGTCCATTAATGGACCATTAATGGACCATTAAATTTAAACACAGCCCTTTTTGATGTTTTGCATCAATGTTCTTCCACCTTGGGTACCCATATGGTAAGACTACAACTCCTATCATCCCTGACCATTGGGGCTAAGCTAAAATTGGAGTTATAGTCCAACAACATCTGGGGACCAAAGGATGAAGAACAGTGTTCAGTACCATCTTCAAAACATGCAGAAGTGATGTATTCTAGATAAAACGATTCTCCACGAGAAGTTCTAAGTGGAGCTGTTCTTATGAAAAGATCGTATATGTGGCTCATTTGCCAACTACAGCTACCAGGTTTCCAAAATGCTCTATGTATCTCTCAGGAGTGCAGTGGATTGGTGGCTTAGAGTATATTGAACCCATTCATAAAATGAGGTTCACTATTTTAAAACAAAAACAAACAACCCCCCCTTCCTAGCACAGTAAAATATCAATCAAGTAGATCCTAGCTTTTAGTTAGCAGCCACTAATGTTCCTGTTTCTTATTCATCATATCTGTGCCATCACCCATAGCGATATCACGTGACGGCATCTACCAGAATACTTCCCCTTTTCGTCATTCTGAATTTATGTGTTAATTTTGTCAGGCTGCCTCAGGGCCTAAATGAAAGAGTATAATGGTGTCAAACAAAGTTACTGAGAGCCAGTGTGGTCCTCTATTGGACTCAGCCCCAGAGGGCCTCGTCTTCAACTCCGCAGTAGGTGGCCTCAAGTAAGTCACTACGTCTCAAAGTAAGCTTGCTGCCCTCATGAATAAGGGCTTGAGTTTTCATAACCTTTCCCCCCTTCTTGTTCTTCTGTTATTTCTGTTACTTGTAATGTTTTCCTTTCACCTTTAAATCCTTGTGAAATTGGGAATCGTTCCAAAGACATTAAGCAACCAGGGGGATTCCTCCTGATCTTGGCCGGGGAAGGGATTTTGCAGTTTGATCAAACAGTTCAGGCACAATATGCTTCAAGTTGGGAGGCAAACCAGGAGGGTGGCAAACTAATGCCCCGACCCAATTTTAAAGTTAACGTTGTAACTTTTAATTAGGCATTCGGAAACTGGGAAATAATATTCCCGGCTAGCCTTCTGAGAAAGAGGAAACGCCAAGTCCCATTTCAAAATAAGGCTACATTTCAATATCAAGTTCTTATGGTGGGCTTTCATTGTAAAACTATTCAGTCCTCCCAACCACAATAGCTTGAAAGCAGACCTGTTTGTTCCATCTTACACCATTTTGGCTGTGACTCATGAAGTGCTGATTCCATCTGAATGTTGAGGGCGTCGCTTTATCTGTGTGCATTTTATTATCTGATTCAAACAAAAGATTATAGTGGCAGTAAGAGGCTATGAAGCCACACATGAAGGAGTGTGCTAAGCAATGCAGTCTCCCCACCCTCTTCCATCCAATTGTTTGTCTGGTTAAGCTTAATTGCCCCCCTTCCACGCACACACATTCTCTCTCTTTTGTACTAATCTTCCCTCCATCTGCTGTTCAGCTAGGCCAAGCTCAAATGGTGGTGTCAATTCAAGGGTCGCTAAAGGTCAGCGGTGACACCAGATTTAAGTGTTATTTGCTCTGATGCCATGACAAGATGGATATAGCATGGCCTGACTAAAGTGATGCATGTTAAATTTGTTGCAAATTACTGGCCTGATGGATCTATTGATGACCCATTGCAGCTGTCAGGATGTCTCTATCAGCGTCTCACTTTCGCTCTCCCCTGATGCTCGGCCTCCTTCCCCCTCTGCTGCCGTCAGGCACATGTTTCCCTTGCAATCATGGGACATGAAGAGAGCCAATGCCATAACATGCAAGTGTCCAGCGATACCATTGGCGAGGAAGGGTGTAAGAAAAGGGGTAGACAAAAGGAAGGGTAGACAAAAGAAAGCATTGTTTCACACAGCTTATACAAAGAATGGAATTGTGGAATTTCTTCCAGCAAGACGTAGCGATTTGGATGACTATAAAAACAAGGTTAGACAAATCCACAGAGAATAAGGTTATCAATGGCATGCCTTCCAATATGAAGCAGCCCCAAACCGGGAGGCAAACTTTTGGGGTCACGATCCCACATAAGTCCTGTGACCCACGCAAGATTAAAAAGCTCCCCAAAGTGCTTTATTGAGCACAGTGCCCAAAAACATGCATTTTGGGGTGCTGTAGAAGATTGCTCAAAAAAGTGCTTTTGGGGGCAGTGATCCTTTAAAAAAAATTATCATAAATAAATAAGAATAAAAATGTGCAGCCCACCACTAAGACCATTCCATTGTAACTATCCAACCTCCCAAAATCAACATCTCTTGCGTTTCTGTTTCCCTTTTAACAGTACAAATTCTACAAACACCTTCCATATCTCCTCAAAATCATTTCTCCTGCATATTCCCTGTCTTATCTTAATGGCACAGAGCAGTCTTGCACAGCACCCCAAAATATGTGTTTTTAGGTGCCATGCCTGAACAAAAGTGCAGGCCAAAATGGCTCAAGTTTGTGGCGCCCATTTTGACTACTGTCCTCTCACAAGAAAAAATGGACCTTCTGTTTTTTTCCAGGACAGTTGACTGGTATGCAATGGCTGCCAGCCATGATAGTCATGTTCTATCATCACTCCTGGAAGCAGTGTGCTTCTGAATCCCAGCTGCTGAGCATCTCAAGTGGGGAGAGCATTTGTTGCACTCAGGTCCTGCCCATCTGCTTGAACACTGTGAGGACATGATGTTGGAGTAGATGGCCATTTGGCCTGATCCAGCAGGAGACTTCTTATGTCCTTCCAAGATGGTTGAACAACAGATTGTCCTCAAACACCATCATAAAATTGTTGCTTCGGGAAGCTGGTCTTGCAGAGGAATCCTATGAATGCTTACTCAGAAGTTTGCTCCTTGATGTCTAGTTGAGCTTACGCCAAGGATTGCAGGCTCAGTTTAGGTAAGGTTGGGAGGTGGGAATCTTAAATGCAATCATTATTCTTAGAAGCCCAGGTCACAGATTTCGGTACTAGCTTTGCAGAGGGCTAAAGACTGAATCATGGTCAAGGCATGGATTAGTTTAATTGGTTCATTGTTATCCTGTGCATAGCTGAAAGCTATGCTCGCATTTCACTTTCACCACATGGAGGCGCATTTATACAATCATTAACCACAGAAGGATTACAAAGGTTTCATGATTAGAAAGCCCCAGGGGGTGGCAGGGGGAGGGATGAATATATTAGGTCCATAGAATATAAATGGAATTAGACATAAAGGCCAAATGAGCAACCACAACTACTTCTTTTCCAGTAGTGTAATATTTACACTGAAATCCTAAACATGTAAAAGGGAGTCGAGTTGATCTTACTTACTTACTTCCAAGTAAATATTTGAGGATTGCACTGCTAACATACAAAACTGATGGGGGGAAGAGGATTTCATGGTTGTTGGTTTTTAATAGCTTTTATTGAGTTTTAGAAGTAACAAAACAAACACAGAAAGATCCTTTTAACAAAGTAGGACTCACTGGACTACAAAAAAAATAGATACAGAATCCATATACAATATTGAGATTTACAACAGAAACTAATGTGTCATGTGTATTCTGATATCTTACCAGTTCACTTTCCAAAGGATTAATGAGAATCTGGAACATGCATATAACCTCTCCATAAAGCAATCTGAGTCAATGGTGGACATAATAAGTTCCCATGTCTATGGATTTTTTGGAGGATGGTGAATTGTAACCAGTTTATAATACTGATGCAAGCCGTAATTCCAATACAAATTCAAAAAAAAAAAAAAGCTCAGTTGTCCTAATGGCTTCTTGTCTTGTGATAATCACACGCATGCATTATAGATGCTCATTAGCATTAAAATTCACTGAGTTACACTGGGAATACTGGAAGCAGTATTTCATACCAGAAATTCTAGCTGCTTTTTATTCATACGCAACACAGGACAATAGTGCTTCCATAAGAAAAAGGTGGCACTCTCTGATAATGAACCCAGGAACGTTCCTCTTACCTTTCAGAAAGGCTTGTTGCGTGGCGAGTTCCCGCCCCCCTCCAGGATAAATAAAGACACAAGACACCATAATTTAAGGTTAAATGGGCAAATTAGGCCACAACTTTATTGAATTCAGGAATGAGAGGCATTGGCTTAGGCATTGGTCCTATCGACTATCCGGCTCCAGCCCATTTGCTGGAGACACGGGAAGGGTTAACACCATAGAGGGGGAGTCTCCTGCTGAGGCACGTCAACTAGGAGCTCCCCCGGGTCACCGCTCGGGGGCGTGCCTTTGGCCCACACCTCCATAGGCTTTGGACAGGGCCACGCCCCCCAGAGTCCTTTATCGGACCACCCTTCGTTCACTGGCCCCCTCTGCGCCGGCCCTAAATAGGGCATGCCGATTGGCTGGCTGGGGGGGGGAGACGCGGCCGGGATTCCCCTGCTCTCGCGGGGGCTGAAACCAGCCCCCGCTCATGTGGGGGGGGGTGAAGCCCGCAACCCCACCTCCTGGGCAGGCCAGAAGTGGCTCTATCACACATAATACACATAATGATGGTGATGAATGTGGAGGGGAGAAGAGCACTCAAGTGATGACAGAAGAGGTGAGGTGGGGAGGGACCTGTACATGTAAAGACAAGGGTGACAGGGTATGCAATTGGACAGAAGATGAGCCATTGTGGTACCCTCCTGGCGCCACCCCTCACCCTTGTCTCCTCTGACTTCATTCAAAAGGCACCTGTTGGTAAGCTCATCACTTACCCCACCCCTCAGGGCATTCTGTGTGATGACAGAAAGCAGAATTCGCTATTCGCAAGTTTAGAAATTGGAAACAGTGCCCAAGAACATCAACAAGTCGACCTGGCTGGTAGCCAGATTCTGCACCCAGATTTGTAGGCACAGATCATCCTCTAGAATAAAATAGCTTACTAGGAAAATGCTGAAGTTGCCCTTTGGGGCTCCTCAGGGTCAAATTTTTACGGTACCCGAAATCTCAGTTGTATGGCTGTATATATATATCTCAATTTTAACTCATGAGCTATTGCTGCAATCTGCTCCGATTGTATATTTTATCTTTATGATCGCTGTTTTTATTGTGTTGTGTTATGTG
Source organism: Podarcis gaigeae (assembly GCF_964106915.1). Taxonomy (NCBI): domain Eukaryota; kingdom Metazoa; phylum Chordata; class Lepidosauria; order Squamata; family Lacertidae; genus Podarcis; species Podarcis gaigeae. The sequence continues at coordinate 36,317,394 of NC_139677.1, read as the reverse complement.
AGCTGGTCTTTGACCGTAATAAATTATCATCATCAACATCAACAAGTCCCAAAAGTTCCATGGCACCAGCTGGAGATTTCACAGCTAAAATTCACGGACAGATGATAACTGCAATCCTAAGCAGACCTATTTAGGAGTACGTTCCATTTAAGGCCGTGATATTTCTAAGTCAACTTACTTAGGAATGGGTTCTAAGCCGTGTTATTCGTTATTTGTATTTTCCCTACCTTTCTATCTCTCAATCGATCTCTCCACCCACCCATCACATTCAGAGGGGGGAGGGTGTCAGTATCCACTTCTATGTGTATTCTGGGAAAGGACTGAGAATAACATGGACACACTGAGACTGGTACATTCAAAACCTTTGGAGAGTCTATCAGTCACTGATGACACAAACAATGCTTCCATTATTCAATCCATCACAGCAATTACAGTGATGAATAATACATTTTTTTTTTTAATCAAAGGGAAACCCACAGCAAAGAAAAAGAAATCCCAAAGAACCAGTAACTCGGGGCTCATCCATACAGCCATTTCATGTGGATTCTTTGCTTCTTATACCTCTCTTAAGCCTCTCTTGTCCCTATGATGTTCTTCTTCAAATCACTGCCTTCCTACATTTTTCTCCCCTCGATCCTGATCTTCTCTCACCAGGAATACTTTGAAAAGGAGAGGGCATGAAGAAATCTGGATTGAGGGAGGAAAAATATGGGAAGGCAATGATTTGGAGGAGACTACTGCACAGACAAGAGAGAATTCAAGGAGGCACAGTGGTACCTCAGGTTAAGTACTTAATTCATTCTGGAGGTCCGTACTTAACATGAAACTGTTCTTAACCTGAAGCACCACTTTAGCTAATGGGGCCTCCTGCTGCTGCCGCGCCGCCGGAGCACGATTTCTGTTCTTATCCTGAAACAAAGTTCTTAACCTGAAGCACTATTTCTGGGTTCACGGAGTCTGTAACCTGAAGCGTATGAAACTTGAAGTGTATGTAACCTGAGGTACCACTGTACTGGAAGCTTCCTACACACATTATGATAGTGTGGATCAGCTCAAGGAATATAGGAGGCTGCATTATACTGAGTTGGACCATTTGTCCAACTAGCTCAGTATTGTTGAGAGGGACTTTCCAGAGTTTCAGACAGGAGGGCTTCCTAGCCTTTGCTGGGATGAAACCTGATACCATATGCATTACAAAGCATATGTTCTGCCACTGAGCTACAGACATCCTATATAGCTCCCCCCCTCAAACCAAGCTGTTTTCAAAATAGGGATGGGAGGGGGAGAGATATTTGATTCAGACCACATTTAAAGGTGAACCTACCTAAGTTACATTTTCCAAAACAATGCACAAACCACAACAGCCATCCTTCAAAATTCACCCTTCTCTGAATGCTACAATGCAGTTCTCCAGCCAAGTAGCATGTACCCGAAGTGATGTGCTAGGATAAATATGTTCCTTAAAGGTGCATCCATTAGTGAAAACTGGTTTGCAAAACATACCTTAGTGAAAAGTTCATACGGAAATGTGTGCATGAGGGGAAATCGTCACTAAAATACTGGTGAATGAAGACTTTTCTTTTCTTTTTTTTACAAAAATTGCAAACTGATAAGAAAATATGTTGAACTGAACGTAAAACTGGAAAAATCAGAAACCGGGAGAAACTGAAATTGACAGATCTACCAGTCCCTACTTCTGGAACAGACAAATGAATTTGCATGATTATATTACTATTTAATTCAAGGTGGGATTCAAGGCGGCTTCTAACATTTAAAACAGCATTATAAAATACAAAGAAAAAAGAAACTAGTTAAAAACAATAATTAAAACACAACATAACACATTTAAAACCAACAATTAAAATATAGTTTGCCCTGATAGCAGACCAGAGATCAACATCATCTGCACCTTAGTTTTTAAAGGCCTGTCTGAATAGGAAAGTCTTAGCCTACTGGCAAAATGCTAATTTTAGACTAAAGGTTTCTATATGGCATGAAAATACCACAGGTGGATGCAGGCAGGCCTGGAAATAGTTACCACAGATAAAACTCCCTTCTATAGTTTGCTGTCTGTGTGGCTGCTAAGCTATTGCCTCATTGTTAAATATAAACCCTTCCTTACCACCACTTTCACAGATTAGTCCACTGAAATGGTTTGGTTTGGTTTGGTTTGGTTTGGTTTGGTTTGGTTTGGTTTGGTTTGTTCGTTTTTGCAAAGTAGCCAGCTGTACCAGTTAAATTCCAGTATATATGAGATTTAAGCCCATGGCAGCTTCACTCAGTAATGTCAGTGGCAATTTAATTGGATTAAAAACGCTGTATTTCAGTAGCACTATGCAGTGGATTCAGTTGCCAAACCAGTAAGTTAAATATGAAAATAATCCTATTAATTTCTATGTGCTACCAAGAACCCAAAAGGTTACATCCAGACTAAGGCTGCAGTCCTAACCCCACTTACCTCTATAGAAGTCAATAGAGCTTACGTCTGCATAGACATGGTTAATATCAGACTCTTTGTTATCCTTAGTTACAGTTGGAATCAATGGTTCAAAGTTAAATTTGTGGTTAATTTTCCCCGTTGATTTCAATGAGACCTAAGGGCAACTCTGCCGAAATCCAGCCACATGTTTGTATAATGATGCGCTGTTATACATTTAAAAAATGGGTTATTAAAATAATTACAATACCAGACTTTAAAAGCTTGCCCATTGAAACAATATACCCCAGAACACCCATCAACTAAATCTGTCACTAGCACTAGCAGTCACTGAGTTCACATCTATGGCGGAAGCACAAAGGTGTTAAGAAAACATGGGCTTGTATCCAAGGCACTGTTAAGTAAGCTCCTCATCAATGCAAGGATTTCTACTTGTGCAACAGAACTTCCCTCCGCCTCTCCTCCCACAAGCTTACCACATGCTCCCTCCAAATCCATTCCAGGGGGTTGATGGAACCCTGAGAACAGATTTAAGGGGGATGTGGGAGGAGGACAAGGGAGCAAGTGTTTTGGGGGACATTTCTTCAAGCCGCCATAATAACGGAAGTTTGAGCTGAACAAGCTCGTGTTGGCCTTCAACCTAAGGGCATTCACAAGACCAGCAGTCACTTGGATATCCACCATAAGGAGATGGTAGAAAGTCTTGATGTACTGAGTTCGGGGAGGCAGGGTGGAGTGATATGATTGAACCCTTGCCCAGAAGCCTGAGATAACTGCATTTGAAATCATCCCAGGCAGAAACACAATCCCACAACGGGTCCTTTAAACTGAAATGGACTTTCAAATGCCTTCTTGTTTTTTATCCTTTGTCCTGCCCACCCCCCCCCCTTTCCTCTGGTCTCTTTTACGTGCAGCAACCTCTGTCTGAATAGTGGGCATAGTTAGTATTTTCATTTGCTGCCTAAGTAGCAAATTACCCTGTAAACAGCCCACAAGAGCTGCTCTGTAATTGAATTGTAACTGTTGACTTTGGACATTTGGTATATTTGCTGCAAGAAGTAAATTTTCAAAACTTCATCTTGATGCCGTCAGACAAAATGAAAGGTAATATTCTTTATCTGCCGCAGATTGCTGCAGATGAACTGCTTTCATATGAGCTTAAATAAGATTTAGAGTTATTCCATCCTTCAGCTGGCCACAATTGAAAGTGATCAGGATCAATATTGCTGGCCCGGCACACAGCCCAGCGCTGTGCATTACAATAGAGGGGAGATGGGTGTATTAAAAAATTTTCCTGTGTCAAATTAATTTCCGTGTTATCCCCAAATTCAATTAGATGGGAACCCCGTGTAACTAAAAAAGTGTCCAACATCCCTTAGTGACAAATTACGGTGCTTAGTGTGCATATCATGGCAAAGTGTTGAGCCTTGCTAATCTTCTCACTAATTCTCAATTACCGTAAAATGAAGCCATAAATCACACAGACAAGGAATCGATGGGAATGTTGTTTTCAGGGTGATTGGCAGCCTCCCCAAAGATTTCCTGTAAGTTGGTTTAAGGTTACCATTCTCTAAGGGGGGTGTGAGGAAGGGAGTCTCTCGTCTTGCTCAATCTCCATGATATAGGCCCACTGGGCCTTTGGGGGAGAGTGTGGAGGGACAGCACCAATTTCTGCCCATCAGACATCCAATTTTTCTCCTTTTCATACCTGCTGTAGTAAATGAGAAACAAATTAAATTTCACTCCACTATCTCCACAGAAACCATTTAAATTTTTCATGGAAACTAAATTGTCCCTAGACAAATAGCCCCCTGATTCTATGAAAATATACTAGAGCACAGGGGGGACAGAAATAAATTTGTGTCACTCTGGATATGCCATTCTCTGTAATGTCATTCACCGCCGACCAATAAATGAGTCCCTCCCGGAACACAATGGCAAAGCCTGCGCTCGGGTGGATTTGCATTGTTCCCCCCACTCTGGAGCAGTCTAATATTCTCCCTGTTATTAATTTGCAGCCTGGGTTTTACATTCATGAGGCCGAGATTGAAATGTAAATGAGGCACAAAATAAGTAGTCAGCAGTAGCCCTGGTCGGGCTGCCTGTGTCATAGACTCACGGACTTACATGAAAATAGTTATCACTCAGAGAGATTAGCAGCTCAGAACATCAATCACAGGTGCAAGGAAACAATGAATAAAATCTCCCGGACATGAGGAAGGAAATTACAAGAGCTTTAAAGTGGAAAGGGAATATGTAATAGTGCTACCTGTTGTCGAAGCACTAAGATGGCAGTAATAAAAGGAGCCTGATTCCTTCTCTTCCTCTCCCTGCTTGATCACTCATATTCAAATTGTGCAATTTTTGTCATCTCTATTTATCATCTAAATGAGCTGCTCTTCCCTGGCTGGAGGTATATGAGTCTGCTGGTTGCTCTCACAGGAATGCCGTGCCATTGAGCCTGGGTGGGTTTTTTTGGTTCTTGTTAAAGGATGAAGACCAAATAGATCTTTCAGCAACGCTGTAAATTATATAAATGGATCTACACCCTGATGTCTGGAGGACAAGGTGCCTGAGGTACAAGAGAGCTTGCAAAGTTTGTAACTTCCTGATTCACACAAGCCACAGAGATTCACCGAGGGCTAGTTTTCACATGCCATGGAGGTATATGTAAGGAACACACACACACCACAGAAAGAGAGAGTAGTGGCTCGTGTGGTGGGAAAGAGCTGTGGGGCCACCCTCACAACACTGGCATCGCTGCAGCGTACCTGAACGGAGGAGGGCAGGGCAGGGAAGATGGACCAGTCAGAGTGCTGGATAGGCTCTGCCTGTGCATCCGTGTAGCCCTGATCTTACCATAATCCCGCCTCAGCCCCACCACACCAATTGCACATGTCATACATTTTTCCTCTTCACGATGAAGGGCGAATCATTATACACAATTCTACATCACAGACCAGCACTGGGCCTGCTGAAATGCTCTCACACACCCACACAACCGTGTCCTTCTTTGCGGCTGGTCACCCTAAGGATTGCTCAGTTCATAAGCACCCATTCTGATGACTTCCCATCTTCTTCACAGAAGCATCCATGTTGTTCCACCCATCTGCTTGGCTTTCTCACACTGTGCTTCTTCTGGTTCAAGCTGCTTCTGCTTGGTATGCAGCGATGAGGGTCTTACATAACCACTAGCAACTCTTGGTTCTTTTTCAGTTCTCCATTGTTTTCAGTCCGTTGAAATCAGTTGCTGGGTCTAAGGGCTTGGTTTATAGAACGACCAGCTTTCATTTTCAAATGTGAATTCTGGTATCTAAATGGATCAAGGGGCAGAGGCAGAAAGATCTCAGGAGTCAGAGCTTGTTCCTGCGACTGATAACATAAGGTAGGATGGGCTAAACTTCTGCTTGGGTTCTAGAGCAAAGTGAAAGAACTGTATACAGGGGGAAACTGAGCGTTGAGGGTCCTGGCCTATAAAAAGGTAAAGGTAAATGACCCCTGTCAGTTAAGTCCAGTCACGAACAACTCTGAGGTAGCGGCGCTTATTGACGTTTGTCCGCAGACAGTTTTTCTGAGTCATGTGGCCAGCATGACTAAGTCGCTTCTGGCGAAACCAGAGCAGCACACAGAAACGCTGTTTACCTTCCTGCCGGAGCAGTACCTATTTATCTACTTGCACTTTGATGTCCTTTCAAACTGCTAGGTTAACAGGAGCTGGGACCGAACAATGGGAGCTCACCCCATCGCAGGGATTCGAACCGCCGACCTTCCGATCGACAAGCCCAGAGGCTCAGTGGTTTACACCACAGTGTCACCCACATACCGTCCTGGCCGATATAAACATTTTTTTAAAAAAATAATAATAATTCACTGTAAAACAAGAAGTGCTTGACATGTCTGATATTACTTCATAGTTGTGGTTGACGAAAGATTTTTATTTGTATGTGTGTGTGGCTGTACTCCATAAACCGTTCCTGAGAGCAACATAATGGCAAACTGCATCATTAATTGGGGTTTTGTGTTTCATACAAACAAACAGTCAAATAAGAGGAGTGGTGCAAAAACAGCCCTCACAGCCGATGCTGCTGCCAGTTCCCAAGATTACTCTGCCATTACTCACTCGGCAATCATTCACATAACTGCAGTTATCCTTCATGCTGCCTTGTCAGTCTCAAGGGGTCAATATTATGCATCCCTATTCCCTTCTCTGAAGAGGCTTCCTGAGCCCTGAGTGCAAACAGTCCCAGACAGTTCACTAACAAAGGAAAATAGAAATCTTCCTTCTACCTTTGGTCCACCTAACTTGGTATCACAGAGTGGCAGTAACTCTGTAGGGTTTTGTGGAGTTTTGCCCAACTCTCTGTGGAGAGAATTGGGACCTTCTGAATGCCAAGCAGCTGTTTTGCTCTGCCACTGAGCTGCAGGTGAGGAGGCTTCTTATTTAAGCCCTTCAGCTTTTGACCAAGCACTGTTATAAAGATTATTTAGATAATGTGCATGAACCACTTTGAGTAGGAAACACTTGAAATGTGCTATATAAATGCTAAGTATTGTTATTATGCCTGATGGGGCAATCTTGAAGCAGTTAACTGGAACACCTCATGAAATGTCCTATTTCCCCAGTCTTGGGATTGAAACTGTGAGGGGTTAATGAATGGGTGTTTAGAAGGCACCTTGAATCATTTGATGGGGAAACTCCACTCGGCGCAGGGCAGAATATCAAATATTCCCTTAACAATGGATGCCATGACCAAAGCATCTCTCAAGAGTGAAGATGGAGAAAAACAGAAAGACGCAGTATTATACCCCTGCTATTGTGTGTGAGAGATTGCAGGAAATCTACTCTTCCTCACAATGAGGATGCCGCCCTTTCCTTTTGTTCCATATTCATTGGTGAAACACAATAAAAATTACATTCTGTAGGGTCAGCAATGAAAATGAGATAGCAGGAAACCTGCCCAGTTTAACCTCATCTTGATAATTTCTATTGAGGATAATGGGGACGGGATGAAATGGATGCATCTAATAATCCAAAAGAAGATTTACAAATGGAAAAATATGCAAGGCAGAAGCAGAGATCTCATTGCACTTTTTGTAACTTATTTGCACTGTGGAATCGCAATGGCTCAGCCTCACCTCTGTGTATTCTATATAAAGTTTAAATATGGTGCATGGTAATGTATGGTCCTGTGCGCTGTGGGTTAAACCACTGAGCCTAGGACTTGCCGATCAGAAGGTCGGGGGTTTGAACCCCTGCAACAGGATGAGCTCCCGTTGCTCAGTCCCTGCTCCTGCCAACCTAGCAGTTCGAAAGCACGTCAAAGTGCAAGTAGATAAATAGGTACCACTCTGGTGGGAAGGTAAACGGCGTTTCCATGCACGGCTCTGGTTCGCCAGAAGCGGCTTAGTCATGCTGGCCACATGACCTGGAAGCTGTATGCCGGCTCCCTCGGCCAATAAAGCGAGATGAGCGCTGCAACCCCAGAGTCGGTCACGACTGGACCTAATGGTCAGAGGCCCCTTTACCTTTACCTTTACCTTCCCTTCCATGTGATGCTAAAGATTGTATCCTGTTGGTTTACTCATGTCAGGATGCATGTTCATTTGTGCCGTATGGGCAGCGCTGATCCCACAGCCCAGCCATGTAGTTGGTTGACCCCATTTTGCGGAAAGTGTGGATAGACCTGATGGGTTGTATCCGAGTAAACCATAACAAAGGCAGACCCCTTCAAATCCATGCATAAATTTAATGATTACTAAGTCCATTGATTACAGTAGGTAATTTGCAAACATCCCAAAATCCTTAGAGTGCACCTGCAAATGAACTATCTGTGTTTGGGACTGGGCTTTGAAAGCTAAGGTCAGGAGCAAGGAAAACCTCTAGGAGTGGGAACAATGTGAGAAATTCTGAGCTTGCTGCTGATTGTGATGTTGGTACTCTTCCTGAAACCAAAAAAAGGAGTCTAATCAGGAAAACAGCATAGGCTACAGACAGATGGCATGCAGACCAAATAATCTAGGTGATCCTTGGAGCCTCAAACGAACAGCTCACCCTGTCCAGGATGAGAGGGATATCACAACCTTTCTCTCCTGGATAAGCAGGTCAAAATCAGACATACAGAGTTATCAAGGGGTTTCAGAGACCTCCAGCAATGTGCAATTGTTGACGAGGGAATCACTGCGATGCAATCTATATTCCAGGCAGGAGACTCCTGCTCCCTTACCCTCCTCCTTCCCTCCTGTTCCCATTGTCTTTCCTCTTAGTGTCTGAGAATATCTTTTTAATTGCTTATCAAATGGATAGTTATCGTATCATAAAATCTTCAAAGCAATTTTCCAGTCCTGTTCAGTTGCGGAGCTGAACTTTTAGACGATGATAGATCACAATGGATTATGCTAATCAGCCTGTTAATAGCTCTCGCAGTGTTAACTTGGAGCATTAAAACAAACTGGTCCTTACAACAGCTTGGGAAATGTTTTATAAGACATGTGAGCTATGAGCAGCCGTGACAGGGCCAGTAAATAATAGCGGGAGCTGGGGAGACTAAACAAATACTCTGTTAAATTATTGATGCATTAATCAAAAATACAGTTGTTAAGCAATATCATTAGTTCAGTGCTAATTGTTTTATGGATTTGTGATGAATGACTTATCTGCATGCAGAATGAACCTCGGCCACTGCTCTCAGCAGGCTTTACCTTTTGCTTTTATAAGCTCCCCCCTGTTCCAACATTTTTTATCTCCTGGATTTAACGTCCATCTTGATTCTTCCAAATATAACATACCTCCTTTGAATTTATTTCTAATATGTGTTACTCTGCCAATACCGAGAAATCATTATAAAGCAGAATTCTGAATAAAGCAGCAATAAATTAGGGTTTGGTTTCTAAAGTATTAGGCAAAAATGGGGTGCATTTTTTCTTAAAACACTCTCTCCCTCTTTTTTTTCTTTTTTAAAAAAGCAGAGATATTTGTCCAGAGATGCTAAAGTAACTGTCCAAGGAGGGAAGGGGTTTTGTTTAAGTGGATTTTTAACATGAAATATTATCCCAGGACTATTCTTCCCAGTTCAGCTGACAGTTAGTTGTTCTACCTGAGACATTGGTAATATATGCAATGAAAGGCAAGATAATGGCTTTTTTTTCTAAAGGGCAAAGAAGAACCATATTCACATGTCTCTGTCCCATATGCCTAGTTTCTGCCTATCCTTGCATAAGCATGCATAGAAAGAGAACTTTCTCCTATTTTCCTTCAGGGGGAATAAAACATGTATATGGAAATGGCCAATAAATTGTGCAAACAGCAGCCCTGTCATAAATTAGTCTGGAGACAGTTCAAGGATGAGACTTAAAGCATAAGAAAGGTCCACAAGGTTGTCCACATATATATCTCAGATTTGCTCTTGTCCAACTCCGAGATGTGACCTTCTGTTATTTCCTAATCATTGGTTTACATGTTTTAAGTGTATGACCATCAGATTTGGCCAAGACAGTCTTGCACAAAGAATGACATCTTTCAGTTTTCCAGATGATGCTAGTTCCCCATCTCAGATATGCTATTCACAGCACAACCATTCTGCTTTTTATGACAGGCATGAAATCTGGGCTCATTCCTATCATGATAAACCACGGATGAAGAAACTATTTTGATTTTTAAAAAATGGCCACTTTGTTTATCAAGCACCTAGGAAGCTGTCCTACATGGATAACAAACCAGGTTGCCAAACCCTGTGCTGAATGGAAACACTGGATCTGCTTCAACATTACTGGAGTCACTGGAAGGTGGCTCAAAGAAGTCACTGCATAGTGGTGGCAGCAGTGAGGGAAATGGGAACAATGGTATAAAGCCATTTGCCCCACTATGAGCATCCTTCTGCTTGTCCCATCCTTCTGCTTGTCCCATTGCTTTCCCTCAGAAAAGCCCACTCTTTGCTGCTGAATCAGAGCAAACATTAGTGGTAAAGAGCGGGTTTTCCTGGGAAAAGCAGTAGGGCAAACTGCTTGGACCTGTGTCTAGAACAAGTGGAAAACCTCTAAGGCCCATGTTTCCTAGCCTTGGTAGATAAACATATAAGCAGATAGGAAAGCAAGCAGTGAGAGGTCAGGACCTTGGACAAGGACCAAGGTGTTGGTTCAGAACCACTGTTAGCCATTCTACAGCTGAGGCAGAAAATAAATTACCTCAGCAATGTTTTGGAGCAACTAGTAGGCCTCTATAGTCTGAGCTTGGCAATCAAGATGGAAGCTGCACATCCTGGATATGCCACCTGTACAACCACCTGCACAAAGGACCTGTGGCTTTTTCAGAAGCTCTTTCTAAATGAGGAAGTCATCTGAGTTCAGTGATTGAGATCTCTCATTGGGTTAAGGAATGAAATCAGAACCCAGCACTACCATATTCACATGGGATGGACCAATGAGTAGATCCATCTCTTCCTAAAGACTGTCGCTATAGGAGAGCTCTGCACCTGAGAGGGTGGCACTATGGTCTAAACTACTGAGCCTCTTGGGCTTGCTGTTTGGAAGGTCAGTGGTTCGAATCCCCACAATGGGGTGAGCTCCCGTTGCTCTGTCCCAGCTCCTGTCAACCTAGCAACCTAGCTACCGCTGCAGCGGGAAGGTCAATGGCATTTCCGTGCACTCTGGTTTCCGTCACGGTGTTCCGTTGTGCCAGAAGTGGTTTAGTCATGTTGGCCACATGACCCGGAAAGCTGTCTGTGGACAAACACCGACTCCCTCAGCCCGAAGTGAGATGATGAAGAATAAGAGTTTGGATTTGATATTCCGCTTTATCACTACCCGAAGGAGTCTCAAAGAGGCTAACATTCTCCTTTCCCTTCCTCCCCCACAACAAACACTCTGTGAGGTGAGCGGGGCTGAGAGACTTCAGAGAAGTGTGACTAGCCCAAGGTCACCCAGCAGCTGCATGTGGAGGAGCAGAGACATGAACCCGGTTCACCAGATTACGAGTCTACCGTTCTTAACCACTACACAACCACTACACAACCTACACAACCCCATAGTCACCTTTGACTGACTTAACCGGACCATCAAGGGGTCCTTTACCTTTTACCTTTTATAAGACAGCTCTGCACCTGAGAATTCTGGGTCCTGAACCACAACAGCTAGAAGTTCAAGTGGTAATAATTTGATGGTGACTGTATGATCAATTACCACAGCTGCCAGCATTTTGGACTCTCCTTCAGAGCAAAGCTGTAGGTTCTCAATGGCGGTGTTCTGCTAGCCTCACCTCAAAGAGGATATTGTAGAGTAGGAAAAGATTCAGAAAAGGGCAAACAAAATTATCAAAGGAATGAAACAGCTCCTCTATCAGGGAAGGTTGAAGCATTTTGGACTTTTAAAGTTTCATAAACAAGCGAGCAAAAGGTGACATGATAAAAGTTTATAAAATTACACATGGTGTGGAGAAAGTAGACAGATTTCCCGCCCCCCTCTTGTAACATGAGAACTCATTAACACCCAACAAAGCTTAATGATGGAAGTTTCAGGAAAATACTTCTCCTCATAGTGCATAGTTAAACCATTGAGACAAATTCATGGAGGATAAGGCTATCAGTGGCTTCTAACCCTGATGACTAGGTTCTAGCTCCACAGTTGGAGACAGTATGCTTTCGAATTCCAGTTGCTGGAAAATGCTGGAAGGGAGAGTGGTCTTGTTCTCAGGTCCTACTTGCAGGGGTCTCACAGGCATCTGGTTGGTCCCTGTGAGAACAGGGTGCTGGATTAGATGGGCATTTGGTCTGATCCAGTAGGCTCTTCCTATGGTCTTATGTATGACTATGGAGGCTGGTGAGTTTCAAAATTACCACTATACTACTGGCCAGAAACAAGTGATATGTAAGTCACATGGGTATCAGTCTTTTTAACTTGAAGGTGGAATGAATTGACAAATGTGGCAAATGCTACATTATACTAGCACAATAATTTAAAAGAGCTTACAGAGCAGGATATATATATATATATATATATATATATATATATATATATATGCCCCCCTCCCGCTAAAAAAATGGAGTAAGCCATCGCTTCTGATTACAGTCTGAAAATGGAGCCTGTGATGTCTCTAGGAGCTCAGTCTAAATAAGGCCCTATCCTCTCGTCTCTTTCACATTATGAATAAAAACATGAAATTAGTTTTATGTCAGAAGAACAACCCTTAAGACACTTGTAACTTATAATTATAATTTCTAAGCTGTTTGGCTTGTCAGTATCAAGGAATTCACTGCTTAAGACTTCCAGGACTTTATAGGCTGTGACATGCTGCGCTGGCTCTGAAAATTAACTATGAATCGCTCATCTGCATCCTGATTTATTAACTACAGTGAAAAACAGAAAGTTGGAAGTGCCATGTACATCCATTGAGAGCTAGCCTAGAGGAAACCCTTAGTTGTGCTTAGCAGTGAATTTTGTGCTACAATGGATGGGATTTTCTTTTCTATTGGAAAGGAAGAAGAAAGGAAAAAAAGAAACATGATTTGAAAGGATGTCTTCAGTATTTAGCTCAAGATCAAAATGGCCACCAAGTGTTTGTAGCAAATGTGGGGAAATTGTGCATCTTCTTTGTTAAAGCATTTAAGGGTTTGAAAATACTGGGCTGTATGCTTTAGGTTTTCATCATAACAACTGTCATATTATTATTATTATTATTATTATTATTATTATTATTATTTACTATCACATTTGATCACTCACAATACAGAAGAAGAGGGTTGGAAGGCTTTCCCCCTAGAGATCCAATAAAACTTTGTCCAGAACATTTTATGCAAGCAATGCAGTTGTTTTATTTGGACCTAGGAAATTGCAGTGGCTGGTGGGACCAGCAAGATGACTTTTTAAAGTGTTCCCTTTAATGATTGTTCATGGGATTTAATTTTGAGCAGACATGCATATGATTGTGCTGTCAAATACCATTTCAGTGTGGGAAATAACATTTATACTTGTACAATGTTTTCAGTATAAAATAGATTTTCCCCAAAACCAGACACAGGACTCCACAGATCTGTGGGCATAGAATTGCAGTTGGGTTAATGCAACAATTAAAAACTTCCACAATCATAGGGGATTTTTTAAATTGACCTTTGCAAATGAGAAGGCAATAAATCAACTTAAAATATTTTTGTACAGTTGCTAGCCTATGGAAGCCTTGGTATGAGAAAGGGACGCTTACTTTTATAAAGCAGGGATAGCATTGTTGAGGGGGAAAGGGCTGATGTCACAATAGTAGTTTGAGCACCTCCTTAGAAAAGCGCATTTGGATCCTGTGCAACCGAGTAACAAATCCCTATAAACTGAGTAAAGGGTTTTGGGTTCACATAATATCAAAGTATGCATTAACATACTACTACTACTACTTATGATTAATAATAATAATACATGTGCAAGACCTTTGGGTTCACCTAATAATAAGCTTGTAGGGACGCGTATGGCTCTGCGGTCTAAACCACAGAGCCTAGGGCTTGCCGATCAGAAGGTCAGTGGTTTAAATCCCTATGACGGGGTGAGCTCCCGTTGCTCAGTTCTTGCTCCTGCCAACCTAGCAGTTTGAAAGCACGTCAAAGTGCAAGTAGATAAATAGGTACGACTCCGGTGGGAAGGCAAACGGTGTTTCCATGTGCTGCTCTGGTTCACCAGAAGCAGCTTAGTCATGCTGGCAACATGACCTAGAAGGTGTACGGCAGCTCCCTCGGCCAGTAAAGCAAGATGAACACTGCAACCCCAGAGTCGTCTGTGACTAGACCTAACAGTCAGGGGTCCCTTTACCTTTACCTTTAATAATAAGCTTTATTACATTCCCTCATCAGAGATACAGGGGAAATGTTTAACAATAAATAGCCATTTTCAGTATTTTATTTACACATGTGTTTGTTTAAAAGATGGATAAGTGACCATTTAGGGTATTACCATCTCAACACAAACCATAATAACAACAAACTGATCACAAAAGCCATCATACAACAGCAAACAAAAGCAAAATACAATCACAGAACCATGTAAACCAGCCATGCTATAAACAAGATCATCTATAATAGCTGAATTGCCAGCCCCTGATGTGTGATCATTCATTCCAAAGATAAACCTAATAGATAAATAACAACTTTTCTTTTTAACAAAAGTAATAGCATGGGTTACAGGAAGAAATATATTCTTCCAAATATTTTTACTTGCTTCATCTCCCAGTTCCAATGCCGGCATAGAGAATGTTCTTTAATCAAGTGTTCTTTAGGAAAAAAAACCAAGCCAAACCTGAGGCTTTCTATTAGCTTTCAATGTAAGAAAGTTAGTAATGCCTTCAGAATGATTATGCGCTGTGCATGTAGCACTCTCTTCCTCTCTCTAAGCATGCATGCATGCACACTCCCTCCAGAGAAGCAGATGTTTGACTTGACTCATGTGAAAGGCAAAAATTGAGTTACAGCTCCAGAGTGCAAGATCTGCAATGTTTGCTACAGTTTATTAATGTTAACCAAATAAAAATGACATTAGTGAAAAAGATCTACATGAGACTTCAGAACTCCCAAGATTAGGCCAGATGGTCACTTCTAACTGATCTAATCTTGTAAATTCTGTTGAGAGACAGGCTATTGATTGAATTTCTGGCTTTAAATGCAGGCCCCATATCTACACATGTCCAAACTGATATCAGTTCTTTGAAATCCAATACAGAGGTGTAGATTGGGAGATGATGTTAGTTGCTCCCTATTAAAACTGTCAATTCCATCTGTTGTCCAGCTCATTAAGATGCTATGTGTGGCTTTCAAATAGATAAGTATTAGATTTAAATGCTTTCTATAAAGGTTCTTTGAGGTGAAGAACATGGATAAATCTGTAATTACATGACACAGTCTTGATGCAGTATAGAAAGACACGTAGAAAAATACACACCCCAGAGATGAGGCTGCCAGATCAAACATTTTAAAATAAAGGGACACAGCACCTAACATCTATTGCACAGGGTTCAACGAAGTGGCTGTATTCTGAAATAAGGGACTGTCACTCTGAACAATGCAGCCCAACTGAAACCAATGGGAATTTTGTCATGGACTTCAATTGTACATGGATCGTACTGTTATTAAGGAACATCTTCCATAATAAGGGGCAAACATTAGATTCATCTTTGAAAAGAAGGCGTGTGTGGCAGTGGATCAATATGCAGCTCCAAACAAGAGGCGAGTGCAGCAGTGTGAAATAGCAGAGATATCAGGCTGCTTTAAACAAAAGAAATGCTCTTCAAATTCTCCATGGAACCCAAGCTTCTGATGATTAAAATGTGAAGGTATTATTATCTGCCATGCAAATGGATCATCTCTAGGTACTCCTGTGACCCTCTGAACATCTGCCAAACTGCCATACTCCGATGACATTCCCTGAAGTCTGGCTTCAGATGGCTGATGACAGCCCCATCAAAGCAGCAATTCGGGGACTGCGGAAGTCCTGAAAGACCTCCGATAACTTTGGTCAATATGGCAACCCCCTAGTGACAGGAGGACAAATGTCTAGAAGATGAAGCACCCTTTGGGTGTCTGTCTACTACAAAAATAGGGAGTTTGCTAAAGGCTGTAGGAGAAGGAGAGAGAGGCGGGGGGGAGGGAGAGAGGGAGGGAGAGAGGGAGAATGAATAAGAGACTTTTCCAGAGGAGCCAATATGACACCAAACAGATGTTGCTGTTTAAATTTCATCAACAAAGGAAGGGGGCCATATGGACCAGTGGCATAGCAGGAAATAGATAATGAAGAGGGCAGGAGTACAGTGAAAATCAAGCTTTAAAAGAGAACTGATGAAAATCGCAGGGACCTACATTTTAACTACAGCCAAACACTTTGGAAACTTTTGTTCTTAGGCCCAGTCCCGATGCCAACTACCAATAATATGGTCATGTCAACACTATAAATTTATTTGGATTTAATATCCATTTGACAATCATGGCTGCCTCATGAGATATCCTCAGAATTTAGGTTTGGTGAGGATGCTGAGAATTCTTTGATAGAATCCCTGGGAGTTTCCTGAGGCCATAGCTTGGTGGTGATTCAGAAATTGAACTTGCAATGCCAAAGGTCCCATATTCAGTCCCTGGCATCTTCAGGTAGGGTTGGGAATGTCCACCATCCGGAACTCTGGAGAGTCCCTGCTGTAACAATGTTCATCTGTTGGAGAGTGCTCTTCTTTTATTAATGGGAAAATGAAATCAGAGTGCAAGGAAAATGCAATAACCAGCGTTCTCTTGGGCAAATACATCCACAGCTTAATGAGCAAAAACTATATTTTGGACACCATCAAAATGATCTTTACCAACCATTAAGCTGCATGTCAAGGTGCTTCTACATTAAAAAAAAAAAACCAACTGCTTGAATTTCTCTCTCCTATCTTGTAGTTTCTTTATGTGAGGATAAAATATCACTCCAATGTGGTATTTTTTCATTTCCTTATTTGTTCTCTTAATTTACTGTGATTGAGAGTATCTAATTTACACTTTACCATCTGAGTGTATGCAATGTGAGCCTCCACATGCACCATTTCTGCAGAGGCTACTTATTTGCTTTGGATTGAAATAGGTAATTTCCTCCTGAATACAAGATGCAAATTAAAGCATACATGTTAAGGATAATCACAAAACTAAGATAATTAAACCTGATATTAGAAGTAATTAATTACATACAGAGTATATGTATCTGCAGTGAATTGCACTGAGACAAATGTGTATCTAAAGCTGCAATCCTAATCCCATTTACCTGGGAGAAAATCCCATTGAATTCAGTTGGTGGCATTCAACTGAACAGTTGTGCTAGCACAATAACTTAGCTGCACAATGGCATTTTCCCCATCCTCTCCTCTCCCTGTGTACTGCCCACATGACCTCTGAATATGTTCCCGGGGTTCCCCCAACACCGTGGAGCAAATTGGGATGGGAAAGGATAAGGAAGTTCCATTGGGCAGCTAAAACTCCTTCCACTAGCTGAACCATTTAGCTGGATACCACTCAACAGGACTTCCTTCTGTGTAAACATGGTTAGGCTCATACTCAAAGTAGGCCTCACGAGAGTTTTTCTTTCTTTTTAGTTCTTAAATATCTTTTTATCTTCTGGTTACAAAACTGCATACACATAAATCATAAAACATGACATGACTGACAAAAAAATGGTTCACTAGGGAGGTAAAATGCTAAACATTTTATTTTACTGTACACAATAATGAGGTGATGTGGGGGTTTTGTTATGGTTAGGTCAAGGCCTACCATCAGCACCAAACTTTATTGTGGAAACTGATGGCCGACTCTGACAGATTTAAAAGAGGATTAGAAAATCATGGAGGATAAAGCTATCAACAGCTGCTAGTCACGACGGTTATACTACCTCCAGTATCAGGACCAGAGTCCCTGAATACCAGTTTTCAAGAGATCATAAGTAGGAGAGTATGCTATTATATTTGTGGACTTCCCATTGGCATCCAGTTGGGCCCATGAGAACAGGATGTGTCTCGAGATGCTATGATTCTTACATTTTAATGACACTCCCTTATAACTTGCTGTTATCTTATATTTTCTCTGTTTACCAAACCATTTGCAGCTGCCCCATCCCCACTGAACACTATCAGTGGCTATTCACAAAGTACTGGTTTGAGGAAGATACCCTTTTAAAACATAATTTTTAAACATCTGCCCTTGTTGCTCCACCTCTACACCCAAAAAGGAACATTTGTAACACTGTCTCTTTTGTCTACACTGAGCTGTTTCCTATGCTTATTTGTTTGCTAAATTTGTATCCTGCCTCTCTATCAAGTAGCACTCAAGGTGGCTAACAAAATAAGACAGATAACAAGGGCGGAGGGGAAATCGGGTCCACTTCCTGGTGGAACCAGGTTGCGGTCTGGCCACCTAGCCACTCTCCTCAGCATCGGGGCGGGGTGGCGTCCCGCTGGGGGAGACCCTGGCCACGTCAGGTTGCCAGGCGGCCAAGCATGGCTGGGGATGATTTAAGCCACGGCAAGATTCTGAGGCTTCCTCTTTCAGCCTCGCACCGCGGATCTTCCTGCACACTCGGATCTTGTTTGTCCTTGCTGCCACGGTTCTTGTGTCTTTATTCTCCTTGGGGGTGGCTTGGGGGCCTTGACACGCAAATAAGAAGCAAGCAATAAATTAAAACAAACAAAAAAAGAAAATCAGACAAAAACAGCCAGTTCAAACCAAATACCATCTGAAAATCAGCTGAAGAGTCAAATACTTGACTAAATAGAAATGCTTTTGTCTGGGAATGGAAAGTCTCCAGAGGTGGAGCTAGCCAGAGTTCCCTTGGCAAGGAGTTCCAGAGCCTAGAGGCTGCCACTGAGAAGACCCTGCTTTGAGTTTCCATATACTTTAAAGGATTTGGAAAGTTGTGGGCATGGGGTTGCGATCAACGCTGCACTAGTGTCATTCTGCTCACATAGTGGGACTTTCTTCTCCTCTCGCCATCTCTCCTTTCAAAATCTGCTCCTGGGAGGTCCACTGACCTTTTTGAGAGTGCATGGTTGGCCGCAGGGGAGACGAAGGGGAGCTCCGTTGTACACACGGGGGTCTGTTGTGCAAGTGAAACAGCAGCATTGGGTGCAACCCAGCAAGGCCACCATTGCAGTAAGAAGAACCCAATGGGATTAGACCAAAAGGGGTACATAGTGCATTTTGGTTGCACGATAGCCAACCAGATGCCTATGGGAAGACTGCAAACAGAACCTGAGTGCCACAGAGCTCTCCCCACCTGTGATTTACAGCGACTGGTATTCAGAGGCAAGTGGAGGCAGTGCACAGCCATCATGGCTATGTTGCCAGTAATAGCTTTATCCCCCATGTCAAATTGTTCTTTACCGTAGAGGAAGAACATCTTGCATTCTCCTTCTGCCTCTATCAGCTTAAGCATAGACAGAGGAAGCTTCTGTGTGCATGCCCCTCCTGATACGTTTTGTGATGGTCTGTGGTACAGCCCAGTCTGCCACAGGTGGGCTGCAAAAGCAAATGGCTATCTCAGTGCTGGTTCACACTCTATCATTAGGCAAAATGAGGCCACTAACTGCCACAGGTGTTGGGACGTATTAGAGGACACACTCGGTGTGCAAGGCAGCTTGCTTTGTATCTCCTAAGCTACTCTGCTGCCTCCTGGTGTATTGGGAGGCCATGTCCCATTACTAGTATTGCATTAAGATTTAATTGCCAATCCAGCTGAGCTTCTGTATGTGGAATTGGAGGGATGGGCAGGCAGGGAAGGCAGCAAAATGTATTGAGAGCACAAAAATGAAGGATGAATGCTACCAATTTCCTCAATACTGCAAGTTCCAGATCTGACAGACTCTCTCCCTGTTTATTTGGGTTTTTTGAAATAAACTTTTAAAAATATTGTTTCTGGCAAACTCTCACTGGCTCTGTTTCTAAGTTATTTTTGGTATGATTTCAAATTTTGGGACAAATAATTCCTAATGTGCATTATTAATTTGAATGTTACCATGTGCAAATCAGCAACAGGCTGGATTTCTTCTCTCTCCCTCTGGGAGGAGTTGTAACCACATCTGTTGTGTGGCTGAGTGTCTAATAGACTGCTCCTGCTTGAGGTTTGGCGATTTGGAGGCTGTGGGGATAAATAATTTTGTTCCTTATTATTTTGGACAGAGAGTGCCCTTTTGTTTATAACTGTATTTGTTCACATTCACTTCTCATTACTTTTGCTTCTCTCTCTGTTGTCCTTCTCTCTCTCCCTTGCATCTACATTAATATTGTATTATCCTTGGGGCAGAAACCTTCTTTTTCTCATACATAAGCAAACTAGCCCCAGTTAGCAGCCGGTGACAGCATTTGGAGACAAATGGCAGTTTCCCAGCAACCTTCAAGGGAAGTTTCCTAGCACAATGAATTGCAGACCTCTAAGCTGGAACACAGGGACTCGGGTGGCACTGTGGATTAAACCACAGTGCCTAGGACTTGTCGATCAGAAGGTTGGCAGTTCAAATCCCCATGACAGGGTGAGCTCCCGTTGCTCGGTCCCTGCACCTGCCAACCTAGCAGTTCAAAAGCACATCAAAGTGCAAGTAGATAAATAGGTACCGCTCTGGCAGGAAGGTAAACGGCATTTCCTGCACTGCTCTGGTTCGCCAGAAGCGGCTTAGTCATGCTGGCCACATTACTTGGAAGCTGTACACCGGCTCCCTCGGGCAATAAAGTGAGATGAGCGCCACAACCCCAAAGTCGTCCACGATTGGACCTAATGGTCAGGGGTCCCTTTACCTTTACCTTTAAGCTGGAACATACCAGAGTTTCAATAATACTTGTATATCCAGAAGATGTTTAAACTATGAAACAACCTTAGCATCCATCTATAACCAATTGTGTAGAACCAAACAGTGCATATGTCCCAGAAGGCCTGTAAACACCATCTTGGGAATCAAGATAACCCAGGGACTCGTTGGTGCAAGCTGTAAAATAAAATCGCATGTGCTTATCTGCTTATTTAGAGGCTTTGAAACCTTAAGTTTGGTTCAGTTAGTCACAGACAAAACCATGCTGCTGGTCACTTCAGGGTCTGTCCTGACGTGTGGCAGCAAGGAATCTTGCACTGCATTGCTGTACGTAGATCTCTTGCTATATCTCTATAATAAAGGACTAGAACTGATCGCTCTGTATTTTGTGCATCTCTCTTTGGAATCTCTGCAACTGGGTCCTTTGGGGCATCAGCCAATCCTTTGCCCCAGTCTGTATTTTGACCCGCAGGACAGAACACCAACCCAGTAGGTTGCAGGTAGTGTACAGATCATAGGCATTTATACTGAATGGAAATCAGAACCTACCTCACTAGAGCAGACTATTGAAGCATCTGGTAATATATTGTCTTCTCCAATTGTCTTCTTCCAAGGTCCTTTTAAAAAATATGGAACTGAGCATGAGGCCTATTTATCAACGTATGCACTTTATAGTCCCTTCTAGCACATGCAAATGGCT
Source organism: Podarcis gaigeae (assembly GCF_964106915.1). NCBI lineage: Eukaryota > Metazoa > Chordata > Lepidosauria > Squamata > Lacertidae > Podarcis > Podarcis gaigeae. The sequence continues at coordinate 36,295,983 of NC_139677.1, read as the reverse complement.
GTACAGTGGTACCTCGGGTTAAGTACTTAATTCGTTCCGGAGGTCCGTACTTAACCTGAAACTGTTCTTAACCTGAAGCACCACTTTAGCTAATGGGGCCTCCTACTGCTGCCGCACCACCGGAGCACGATTTCTGTTCTCATCCTGAAGCGAAGTTCTTAACCTGAAACACTATTTCTGGGTTAGCGGAGTATGTAACCTGAAGCGTATGTAACCTGAAGCATATGTAACCTGAGGTACCACTGTATATGGTTATTTGTAGGGAATGTGCCAGTGTTTCCATGTTTAAAATGCTTGGGGCTTGGGGTTGTTGTTGTTTTTTGTTAGTGAACTATTTGGCAGCGCACACTGCCAGATTTCTTTTTTTTAAAAGACGTGCCAGGTCTCCTCGTTTTTCTGTTTGTTAGTGCTATTGCATTGTACTTTAAATTGTTCTGGAATAAGCAGCACAGATTACCCCACTGTTGCCAGTAAGTGGGTTTCAAATGACACGGTCCTATGGAAGAAATAATATTGAAAAGTACTCCCCAAGATACTACAGCTTATTCTCATACATTACTCCAGGCCTTATCCCTTCCATACAACAAGTGTCGTCAGATGGCGGTTCTGGCTTTTCTGCTCCTGGGTTTCCATTGCTGGATTGGACCAAATATGTATCAGGAGGATAAACTGCACCTGTAATTTGTAATTAAGAATAATCCTTGCTTGCATTTGGAAAGGGTGGGGGGAAATTGGCAGCAAACATAGAGCTCTATAACATGCTGGAAACAGCAATTGTCTTGTGGCTAAAGCAAGCTCTAATTTAATACATGCAGCTGATTTTGCTTTTTTAATAACAATTAAAAAAAAAAAGGTGATGTTTGCCTTTTGTGCTCCAGACCTAAACCTAACATGGTTGAGTCGATCATAGAATAATTCTTTCCCACCTTCTCAATTACAGTTTTCCCAGATATCATAAATATCGCTCAGATATTGATACGCATTGGTCTAAAATTTAATAAGCTTTTATCCTCTTGCCATTAGCATTAAGCCGGATCTCCTGGGCTAGTTTGGGGTTAATTGCCAAAAGGTTTTATGATACATCTAATTGGTTCAGTCATCTTTCTGTGCTATGAACCCTACCAGACAGCTGATAGGCCCTGAACTCAAACACAAGGCCAATAGCCTACTGGTTATTTAGTATGTGCTAGAAGTTGGTATTTTCCTTTCCTTCCACCCCCACCCCAGTTCTTTTCTTCACTCCATGTGAAAATAGTTAACCATAGAGAAAAGGTTCCACCTCTCCACTTTGCAAAATGGAGAAATTAAATTTTCCGTACAGCTACCAGGGGACAGCAGTAAATTACCCTAGTAAGAGAGTTTACATTGATTCTGGACAGGGCAAACCACTTGTCCATATGTAACAACGATAACCTTTTAGTAGGTTTGGAAAACAAATCTGACACCCCATTAAAAGGCAAATGATTTTTTCTCCACTCAAGCAAAAGAAACTTTTAAAACACAGAAGGCTATTAATAAATAATGGGGCTTTTTATTATTATTATTTTTTAAAGGGAAAGGCTGACATGAAAGCTGAAGCTATAAACTGTATCAGAGGTAGGATTTTGACTTGCTTGGTTTATTTGTCAAGGACATGAGATGGGATATCATTTTTATTAGCTGCACAAAAGATATTTTATTGAATGTCACATTGTAATTTGATTTTAAAAGGGAGACGGAAAAATTACATTTTCTTAGGTACATAATACTGCAAAAACATGATACCCTCAACAACCACTAACCACAACAAGAAATCATAAGAGCTACGGCTGTTTCATGGGGATCATATTCATTGTTTTCCTACATACATATATATGTGTGCATATTTCCATTAATTTGAAGTTTAGATCAGACTAGAAGAGGGGGAGGGAATAAAAAGTGGAACTATTTTAAACAAGCTTTTTCTCTTTAAACAGTTTTCTAGGGAAGTCAGTTTGATAATTTGAACCATTATGTTCCACTGTGGTGGACCATTGATTCATATTTGCATTCCAAGGGTATTTGATCGTCTAATGTTTTCAATCATAATAGCAGGACACATTGCCTGTCTGTAGATCATCATATCACATTGCTCTTTCTGCATTATAGGGCTGCTGAGTTCTGATATACTCCCTGCCAAGTATATTCAATTTTGGGGATCCAATTTTGTCTTTCTAGGTCTATTTACTCTATTTACTCTAAATAAAGCCCCTGTTCTGAGAAGCATAGTTAGGCTGTGAATGCATGGATCTACACACATACACGCACACCACAACTTTTAAAAACTGCCTATTCAATATCCAACCATAGCATACCCATCAAAATTTCTCCAATGAAAATAGGGATGTTCTATTCAATTATTATTATTATTATTATTATTATTATTATTATTATTATTATACCCCACCCATCTGACTGGGTTGCCCCAGCCACTCTAGGCAGCTTCCAACATATATAAAAACATAATAAAACATTAAACATTAAAATGCTTCCCTATAAAGGCTGCCTTCAGATGTCTTCTAAAGGTTGTATAATTTCTTATCTCTTTGGATCAGGGGTTGCATAACTTCATACCATCCAACACTTCTCCGATGAAAATAGGAACATTCTACTATACCCTCCAACATTTCTCTGATAAAAATAAAGGTGTCCTAAGGAAACGCGGGACATTCTGGGATCAAATCAGAAACTGGGATGTCTTCTGTAAATGCAGAACTGTCCCTGGAAAATAGGGACTCTTGGAGGGTGTGCCATAGCAAGGTCATGCGAAGGCACCACAAGAAAGAACACCAACATATTGAACATTGCACTCATCCCACATGTCCGATATTACTGGGCCCAGACAACACTATACAGTGGTACCTCAGGTTACATACGCTTCAGGTTACATACGCTTCAGGTTACAGACTCCGCAAACCCAGAAATAGTGCTTCAGGTTAAGAACTTTGCTTCAGGATGAGAACAGAAATCATGCTTCAGCAGCGCAGCGGCAGCAGGAGGCCCCATTAGCTAAAGTGGTGCTTCAGGTTAAGAACAGTTTCAGGTTAAGTACGGACCTCCGGAACGAATTAAGTACTTAACCTGAGGTACCACTGTACATGGAGAATGATGGATGTGTACAGATGGCCAATGGCCAAGCGGTAACTTACTTATTTGTGACTGTAACTGTCAGGTTAGTCCATGGGTAGGCAAACTAAGGCCCAGGGGCCAGATCCAGCCCAATCGCCTTCTCAATCCGGCCCGTGGATGGTTTTTATATTAGTAGAATGTGTCCTTTTATTTAAAAGGCATTTTTTGGGTTATTTGTGGGGCCTGCCTGGTGTTTTTACAGAAGTAGAATGTGTGCTTTTATTTAAAATGCATCTCTGGGTTATTTGTGGGGCATAGGAATTCATTCATTCCCCCCCCAAAAAAAAAATATTCCGGCCCCCCACAAGGTATGAGGGACAGTGGGCCGGCCCCCTGCTGAAAATGTTTGCTGACCCCTGGGTTAGTCTGCCACCTGTAGCATCTTGCTATGCAGTTTATACTTCAGGTGCAGATGTATGAGCAAATGGTTGTCAGCACTCATCCCTTTTTATCAGAAGAGGTCCAGCCCTTAATGGAGGAATGGGGAATCTGAAGCATTCCTCATACCTCTAACTCCCATCAGTCCCAGTCAGTCTGGCCAGTGCTCAAGGATGATGGAAGCTGTAGTACAACCTCCAGAGGCCCCCAGGTTCCCCATCCCTGATTTAATAGTTCAGGTGGCAGCCCATTTTCAACTGCCTGGGTTTATGTGGCTTGTCACAAGTATGGCTACAGAAATTACTATACATGGAAGCAGGGCAGGATTTAGATGAAGAGAGGCCCTAGGCTACTCCACTTGTGAGGCCCCTTCCCCATCTCCAACCCTCACAGCTACAAGAAAATGGAAGAGTCTTATAAACAAAATAGAGTGAAACCAAGGATGATGATGCGTATTTAAAATTCTGCAATTCACAATTTCTCCTCTAAAGGACATAAGATATTATTGTTAAATACCATGGTGATTTTAACACTGAAAAACCTTTCAGTAACTGAACTTTGTAAACCTTTTGTGGAATGAGCATTTTTTTTTTTTTAGGAAAATGAAGTTGCAATGTTATTGTTTTTATTTAAAAAGTGGGCAAAGGCCTGGAGAGGGCAGTCGTCCTCTTACATACCTGCTGGGATTGACAAACCATCTGACCCTCAACTGAATCTCATAACTCTCCTGACTGGTGATTTGGTCTGTAGCCACAGTGTGGAAATAAAGAATGAGATTGCCCACCAGATACCAGGCACTGTACTATTCAAATTAGGCCCCAGTGTTGTTGTTACAATCCCCTTCTAAATTAAGTAATCAATTTTAATCTAGAATTTAAATTCTCAAAGTTTTCTTATTTGTTAATTCGAGCAAGTAAACTACTGTTCTCACTTCATTACAAACAGTATTTCTACCTGCAACACACTTGAGCAATCCTACTCCTCTTCCTTTCACAGATATTTTGTTGCCGTTTGCAACTGTAGCTGCCTCTGATTAGTTATCATTTAACTCTTTGGGGAAATAATTAGCAATACACATCATGTGCATGGAAGTTGCCGAAGCAATTAACCAAGTAGAATGATTACTGTTAATAGCACCAGTTTTCCTATAACTTGATACTGCTGGATATTTTTGATGAACTGCAAAAGCATTTTTAGTTTGCTTTCAGTTGCCGCCCTGAAACTTTTCTTTATTAGTGCCACTTTGTTTTGTATGATTCCTTGCAAATGAAGAACAACTTTTCTGCTTGTATATGTTGATAATATAATTTTGTTTACTGAGAACAAACAAGATTGTACAAAAACAAGATTGGGTGCAGGCCCGGCCAGGACATAGGTGTCCTGACTGTGACAAAGGTGACCTGTGTGCTTGCTTGATTAACAGCTGTTGGGAACTTCAATGTTCCTGCTCTCCCTTCTTATGGTCTTTGTACTGGACCTGGAGACTCCAATAGAGAGCATTCCATGTCAAGAAGGAGGGCAAGTGGGCACCCTATCAAATGACAGGGCAAGAGCTACACAGAGCAGGGCCTTTTCACTGGTGGTGCCCATTGTATGCCTTGCTCTTTCCTGACCTGTTCTCTTTTGGCCTGTATTTTGGAGCTTTATAATTTAGGAAGACTTTGGAAGAACTGGTTGACAAGTCTTATCAGTCACTGATGTATGAGCGGATTTTATTTGCTGGTATTCTGGGCTTCTGGTGGACCAGAATAATAGAGTTGGCCAGGATGCCAGAAGGGATACAATTTATGAGCTTTCTCCATTATCTGCACAGCAGGGGGTGTTCAGTCAACAGTGCAAAGGCTGAGCTGAACTGTTCCCTGCTGGTTTCCTGCTTTCAGCAATAGGGGTCGCAGTTTGGTAGTACCCAATTGGTTAGCTGTCAGATTCTAGAGCTCCCTGTTGGTGGCTCTTAGGTAATTCACAAAATACAGAGTCCATTAATAAAACACAGTTTTCATTCATAAAGCAGTAACATAAATCTCCATTGCTACATATTTACAGGTTTATGGCTTCCCTGACAGCAATTTTGGGAGGGGAGACTGCAGCACTGGGGAAAGGGCAGGCTGGCAAGGCCCACTAGATTTAGAGGCCCAAGTTGCCCTGCCCTCGTATGAAGTCTTGGGTTTGCAATTTTGGGAGAGAGGAGGTTGCTTGCTGGGGAGCGGGTGAGCTGGTGAGGCCTCCTAGATTTAGAGGCCCAAGTTGCCCTGCCCTCGCATGAAGTCTTAGGTTTGCAATTTTGGGAGAGGGGAGACTGCCCACTGGGGAGAGGGTGGGCTGGCGAGGCCCCCTAGATTTAGAGACCCTATGCTTCGGCCTACTTAACCTATACATAAATCAGGCACTGCATGGAAGACTTCAGCTACTTTGCTTAAAAAAAATATAAAAAATTGCAATGATAGCTTTCAAAAACAAAGAAATGATAAAGGAAAAACAATCAGTTTTTCCACTTACAAGGCAATCGTAAGTGCATCATGTTTGCTTAATGAGGGCAGGAGCCTCCTTATAATTCATAGCAATAATTAGAATCAAATCCAAGCATTCTGATATTGAGAGTTGGTTCATTATATATAATGCAGCAAGACCAAAGTTCCCTCAAGGAGTAAAAATGAACCACTGATCTTTTATAAGTTCTTAATTTTACAAGATGCATTAAATCCCACACTTGGCTGGCGCAGTTTGAAATTTCTAATACCTAGCATAAAAGTCATCCTTGCAGTAGCTAGTAAATTTAAAATGAACTCTTGAGAGCTTACTGGATATTTTTAGAAAATTCAAAAGACATTATCAGTGGGACCAATACCAACTCTTTATTGCTTATTGGATAACACACCCCCACACACACCCCCACACACAGACATTCTTCAAAAATTATGAGCTACTGCTATGCTAGACTGTCATATATGATAAAAGTTACCCTTATTCTGCTAAAATTTCCTGTATCCAAATTATGTGGTCAAAATTATCCAGAGCACGAGATGCCATTGTGTGACAATTTTAGTTGTTCTCAGTTTAAGCTTATTGCAAATCAATATCCTAAATAAAAGAAAATAAATGAATACTTCCTTCAGCATCATTTGCTGTAAATCCTTTCTCCACTTTCCCATATGTGTTTGGGACTTACACGTTTTGTTCCACATAAAATATAATAAAATTTTCTGTAAAATCCAAGCACATAACTGTTTGTTTATATATCTATTGCCACTCTAAAGACGTTAGATTTCTTTACTATGCATAGAGAAAAGTTAAACATGAAAGTCCAGATAAAATGGCACACAATGTCCTGCTTAGCAACAACTTAAGGTGTCAGTACATTGGAATGTCGGCGGTTTGAATTCCCACGACGGGGTGAGCTCCCATTGCTCTGTCCCAGCTCCTGCTAACCTAGCAGCTCATCAGAAAGCATATCAGTGCAAGTAGATAAATAGGTACCACTGCTGCAGAAGCTAAATTGGTGTTTCCATGTGCTCTGACTTCCATCACGGTGTCCTGTTGCACCAGAAGTGGTTTAGTCATGCTGGCCACATGACCCGGAAAGCTGTCTGTGGACAAACGCTGGCTCCCTTGGCCTGAAAGCGAGATGAGTGCTGTACCCCCATAATCAAGCTGGACTGGAGTTAACCGTCCAGGGGTCCTTTACTTTAATACATATATTTCTATACCAATATATCTTACTCCCCAATAAATGAAAAGCTTGAACTGTTGATCTAGATCCTAGATTAAATACTTCGTCATGGAAGAAAGAAAAGGTATACCAGTTGCTAACTTGTAGTTCTTTGTAGCACATCAAGAAAGTATACCGCTTCAGCAGGATCATAACATGTACAATGCCCAGACATCCTTAGAGGAAAGGTAGGATGTAAATAAGTAAACATGGTACAAATAATTAGCTACCTTTCTCCCAATTAACTTCTGCTACCTTCTGACTTACTTGGGTTTATTTGTTCACTTGTTTAGACCACATAAAACTCAACAGATTTTTTGCCACTTTCCTAAAATCTGGTATCAGAATTGGTATTTTGCATATAAGAAACTCAGTTTTGGTAACGTAGACATTTTCATTCCACAACGGACTCACTCCAGGAATATTCCATGGAATTCTCGCACTCAAAAATCTAAATTATTGTGCTTTGAGCCTTGACTGCTAATCATATCTGAGCTCCTGGTTAGCTCAGTTTGCGACAAGGCAAACCAGTGTACAGCCAACAAGAACAAGACTTATTGGGAGATAGACCAGTGATCCAACCAGCCCTGGATTTAAAAATAAATAAATGTATCAAATGTCAGGGAGTATCACCTGACCCCTGTGGCCTATCGATGCAGAGAGACTTTCTTGGTTGGTGCTGGTAAGTCTTGCAGTTCCCTCCTTTAGCCAGCGAGTGGAGTATAATCTGAATCTCTCTCTCTCTCTCTCTCTCTCTGCCTGACACATCCCTCACATCTCTAGCTCAGCCTCCAGTTCTGACACTTCCTTCCATGGGCAAAACGCTTCAAAAGCTTGCACATCGTAAGAATCGCTAGAAGTGCAGCGCTGCAGAGCAAAAATCTCCCCCTTCATTATAACTAAAAGGCATGCCAACTATCTTTCGGAGAGCTCTTCTCAGGTGAGAGCGCAAGAGAGGCCTAAAGACTCCTTTTGTCGTCTGTGTGATGCCTTAAAAAAAAGAAAGAAACAAGTTTCCGAGTGATAAAATCGGCAAGGACAGGACCATTGTCATTGCTCATTTTATGACCTCAGGCATAGCTACACTGCCTCAGACTGCCTTGGCACCATTAGTCCCTAGACTGTTTCTGCTGATTTTAAAGAGGCTTTTGTTGGTAATCAGTACAGACTTTGGAATCCCAGGACACCCATACTAGTCACACTGAGCTCAAATCAGAAGGTGAACAGGCAGTAACAAGCACTGTGGCCCACACTGACCCTTAGCAGCTATTTATTTGCCATAATAAGTGAGCAAATAGCTTTCCCAATGAAAAGGCATATTTTGGGAACTGATAATAAATCAATCTTTGAAGAACGTGAAATAATTATTAGCTTTATGCCAAGTTGTAAAAGAGAGAGAGAGAGAGAAGGGGGGAAAAGCAGGCCAAATAAGAGCCCCTGCTTCAGACCCAGACAGGCTTCCCATCTATAGAGATTTAAAGGGGGTCGCACATCAAAAGAGGCCATTTTAATAGCGTTCACATGACTGAGGAACAGTACTTCGTTTCTGAAAGCGATACGCTCCAACTTAATGAAATCTTTAACTTGGTGGGGAAAGGAACTCGAAACAACCTGTAGCAATTAGTAACAACAAGAATGTGTCAGTTCTTACTATGTAGAAAGAATAACAAACAGCCCAACTTTAGTGCTGTGGGGGTTTTTTGTTTTTTTAAAAAAGGATAATCCTCCCCCCACCCACCCCACCCTCCAAAATAGTAAAAGCTCTGTTCTTATTTCAAAAGAAGTTAAATTGTGATTAATAACAGAATTAAAGGAAAGAAACGGGGAGCAGTAAAAGGGAACACTGCCCTGCTCCATGAGAGATAAAACAGCTTTGCTAAGCAAAACCTGCAGTGGAAAAGCAGCCTTTGATCCAACTAACTCCTATGGAGGAAAGTTTCTCTCTCTTTTTTTTTTATGACTCCACTAGGATTAGGACCATACCCCACAATGCATATGGTGTTTAATGGGAATACATCTGCTATTGAAAAGGGAGACTGCATATTTTGCGTGGTGAAAGGGTCCAGCTTCTGCCACTAGTATCTCCGCTCACTTCTTTTCACCAATAATCATAAGCATAAAGGATGGGAAAGACCTCTGCTCCAAATTCTGGAGAACTCCTCTGCAAATTGGTCCAGATGGAGCAATGGTGGCCCCGCCAGTTTGCAGCCAGGGTTTGAGTCGCCCCCCAATGCAGCAAACATTTAACTGTTCTTTGGGGATTGGCTAATCTGTGGATTCCAGTCCTCTGGGTTTTTCATTTTTCCACTCTTCAATTCATTTCTCTACGTTTTCCCAGGAGAAGTTGATCCTACATGGTGTCAATCACTTCTCTGCCAGGAAGCCGCTTGCAAAAGAGCAACAGCCAGCACCGCACAAGGCCAGATCCTGCAGGATCTAGACTTGCACAGTGCCTTCCTTCACAAGCAGCTGCTTCTTCTCAAGAGAGATTTCTTGAAGCTGCTTGCTTGGATCCACCTTCCAGAGTCCACCTCATGCCCATGAGGCAAATGGGAGCAGAGCAACAAATGCAAACTTAAACAGCTCAGGACCACAATACCTCAAGGACCATCTCTCTCCATATGAACCTTCCCAGACCCTGTGGTCATCTTCTGAGGCCCTTTTTCATGTGCTTCCTCCATGAGAGGTCTGGAGGGTGGCAACATGAGAACAGATCTTTTCTGCAGGGATTCCCTGTTTGTGGAATGCTCTCCCCCAGGAGGTTTGGTTGGCGCCTTCATTATACACCTTAAGGCTCCAGGCAAAAACATTCCTCTTCAACCAGGCCTTGGGCTGGTTGACATCCAATGCCCTTTTAAAATGTGTCATGGAAGAGAGGAATTATTGGGTTGTACCTGTTTTTATTATTACAGTGGTACCTCGAGTTACAGATGCTTCAGGTTACAGACTCCGCTAACCCAGAAATAGTACCTCGGGTTAAGAACTTTGCTTCAGGATGAGAACAGAAATCGTGCAGCAGCGGCGTGGCAGCAGCAGGAGGCCCCATTAGCTAAAGTGGTACCTCAGGTTAAGAAAAGTTTCAGGTTAAGAACAGACCTCCAGAACGAATTAAGTTCTTAACCTGAGGTACCACTGTAATATATATTTTGTGTTTCAATGTTAAGATTTTATGTTGAGAACCAGCCTGATACCTGTGGGTATAGGGCAGTATACAAATTTATTTATTTATTTATTATTTGCACAGTAGCCTTATTTCTGCACACATTCACACATCCCTCTATATCCTCCACCTAGGCAAACAAAAGACCATTAACAGAGTTGAAGTTAACATTGCAGCCAGGCAAAAACACCCAAGGAAGGGTGCAAAGGGCAGCTAGTGAGAGCCAGCGAGAGATCCCCCAAGAGCCAGATAGAGAGGCCTGAAGGTCCACATTTGGCCCTGAGGGTTCTATACCCACCCACCCACCAACCCACCCCAGATATATACACATTATAAACACAGTCTGTGAATAAATTTAATATCAAATAAAATGAAGTCTCAAGGAAAATTGCGCATTGGTCCTTACCCTAAATGTCAATAAAGAAGGACAAATGGCCCCAAGTAATGATCTGAGTCCAATCTATTGCATCCCGTGATGCACTCCTCAGCACCTAAGTAATCACACAGCAATTGAAACGGCCTCTCTTTTTATGACTCCCACATCCATCCTTAGATCCTAATAGGATGGCAAAGGAAACCAGTTAAAAGCTGTGATAACAGGGGAAGTACAGAGAAGATCGGCAGCGCTGAAGACATGAAACGAAATCAAATGGCAAGTGTGGGGGAGCCGTAACCTTAAAGAGGGAAAAAAGAGAGAAAAGCAAGACCAAAGGAAGACTTTGATAAAAGTAATGATAGCTGGTAGATTTCTCTCTCTGGCACTCCCAATAGTATCGCTAGTGTTAAGACGAAAGCCTTACAAATGAATGAGCAAATCAGCATTCTTTCCTTCCAGTGCAAAGTACTGTACATTAGATTTTTCTACTAATGTTCCTGTCATGCAGTTTCCCATGTGTCTGGCATGGTTAAGGGACCATCTTAACTTCCTTACAGTTGTCACTGGGTTTCAGTAGACTAAACCACCATCTGTCAACAGTAATTTTTGCAATCCCTCCTCCTGCTTCTGTATTCATCTATCTATCCATATGTACATCTCTTTCTTTTCTTTTCTTTTCTTTTTCCTTTTCTTCTTTCTCCTTCTTTCAAAACTTTTACTAGTCTAATACTTTATCTGCTTTGGACATTCATTTTAAATATTCAGATGTTGACACATGTATGGGTATGTATTATTAGCAAACCTATAATAAATTTTAGGAGCAGAATCCAGAAGCAGACTTTTTTCTTAATTTTGAGTAGTGTTAGAGTTCATTGTCAACAAGAGGTTTTGGAGATGCACTTTAGGGAAGGAATTGTGAAGGATCAATAACAGGCAATGTTAACCGTAGATTAATATCATGATAGCTTGGGTGAATAGATGTAAATTTTGATTGCATTCCCTAAGTTTAGTGTGTGTGTTTCATTTTTATAATGCGCACATGCATCTGCAAACCCAAACTATTAAATAGGTTTGTTCATGTTCAATTAACTACTGGTGGAATACGCTTACTGGAGAAAACTTTGGGGGAAACCCATGGCCCAATAAGAGTGTATGTTTGCATTAGGTATGGCAAAGGTTCCAGGGACCAGTTAAGCTTCTATCTTCTCACCATGTTCCTCCTGCTGGATTTAGCTTGCATGAATGTTGCGTCCTCTATTGCTTTGCAGTAGCATGCCATCCACTGCACAGAGCAGGGACAAAATGGTGACATAGTTCCAAGCTGCACTGAACCAAGCTCCTTGGTCACAAAACCTTATATGGCTTCCCACAGATGGATTTGTGTGTGTGCGCACGCACACACACAAACACACACACACATATATGGCACGTCCATATTTGTGAGGACACCAATGCAGGATGAATGATTCATGCAGCATTCATAAAGTGGGCATCTTAGCATCTGGGCAAAGGAACAAGCTGTTCCACACACTGTCTATGGGAATCTGGACATTCTGCTTTCACCACAGAGCACATCATAAGATACGGACACAAGTCAAACTATGCCTATAGACAACATACACCTGAATGTAAATTGAAAGGTCCACAAGGCAATTTTTCAATTCTGCTGAGTTAAAAGAAGAAAAGGGTGAGGGAGTCCCGGGGAACTGATCTCAAGCGAGAGAGAGAGAAGCAAAAGGAATATCCCTTCACAATTCTAGTAGCCCTGAGTTGGCATGTTTCATTACCATCATTGAGTCAACGCTGTTGTTAGCACATCTTATTCTACACATGTATCCAATTTTAATTATACGTAGGATTTATATTAAAAGGCAGTAATAGTAAATAGTGGTAGAAGGATGGAAGCTTGATATCAGATATTTCAATCATATCCAGATTTTTGGATTCATTTCTTTTAAAAATGTATTTATTAAAGCCATGAGAATTCAGACATTTGAGAAGTTCCGATGCAAGTAGTTTACTTAAATGCTGCCAAACAACTGTTTCCCACCATGGATGTAAGTCTCATAATGCACTATCACTATTTAGAAGATGTATTCATTTACTCTATAATGTCTAACAATTGGATCCAGTCAACGGGAATCTGAGCAACCAGAAGAGAAACATGTGATTTTAGGGTCCCCTGTTGGTTGAGAAGTGATCCAGAAGTGCAGAAGCATCAAAACGGTTTGAAAACTAATCCCCAAAACGGTCCCTTTTTTAAAGAGAGAGAGTGCTTGTAATTTTGCTTTTCACTGTACTGTTCTCCTGTTGCGTCAGTAAATGTAACTTAATATGAGCTGGCGTGAACTGCAGCAAGACTGTGCTGGATTAGAAATTTGGGTAAAGGAAGCTCTTCCCTCTCTGTCAATTACATTGTTTGCATTGGAAAGACTGATGACAACCCACTGAAAGCAGTTTGGGAAGATGGGCAAGCAGGAAAGGAAATACACCAGTCTTGGGACGCAGCATGCTGAATCAGATGTCATTCCCCAGTGAGATAACTGTAACTGCAAGTGACTGCCATATCTAGGCACTTTGGAAAGACAACTGCAAGTTATGTACAATGAAGGTCTTCCGATGGTTTTTAACTCACTCTTGAACTCAGTGTACACTACCGAAATGCGTAGAAACTTACATTTGAACAACTGTTTGAATTTCCACCAGATGACTGCTGGACATTTTGCCTTTGGAAAGCATGGATTTCTTATAACGCAAACTTAGCTGTCAGCCCACTCTCTCCCAGCCCCTATGCTTCACAATGTGAGAGGGTTTCCCCCATCCCTTCCTCCAACATTTGATTCTGCAAATGGGCTGCTCTAATTGACTTGTTCTGGCCTGGTGCTGGAGGATTTTCAGGGCAATAAAGATTAAAGGGCTCGGGACAATTAGCCTACTCTGCAAATGGCAGCAGGTGACAATGTGGTTTAAAGCAGAATCCATCATCCTATAATGTCAAAGGGGTAGAGGGGTCAGTCGAGACATACTAGGCAGGAGGTGAAGGATAAAACCTTTGCAGGTGTGCAGCTTAACAGGGTGCTAATTGGGTAGCAGGTAGCATGAATAAGAATCACAGTGGGTGCATGCAATGCATGAAGAAGTGGTGTGAATTGTCAGCTTAGCATGCCAAACTTCTCTCCTCTCCCTGCCTCGCCCGCTCCACCATCATCTCAAACTTCATTGCTGGGGTTCATGTTTAGGCTATAGTTCCTTGAGCTCACTTCTAAATGATTAGTCTACAAGGGTAATGAGTTCTAGATTATGGAACTCCTTCCATTCATATGCTGAGTGATTTATATGGATGTAAATATTGTGGGATGTGGGTGGCACTGTGGTCTAAAACACTGAGCCTTGGGCTTGCCAATCAAAAGGTTGGCGGTTCAAATCCACGCAATGGGGTGAGCTCCTGTTGCTCGGTCCCAGCTCCTGCCAACCTAGCAGTTTGAAAGCATGCCAAAAAGTGCAAGTAGATTAATAGGTACCACACCGGCGGGAAGGTAAATGGCATTTCCATACACTACTCTGGTGTTGGTGTTCCGTTGCGCCAAAAGTCACTTAGTCATGCTGGCCACATGACCCAGAAAAACTGTCTGCGGAGCGGACAAAAGCCAGCTCCCTTGGCCTGTAAAGAGAGATGAGCACCACAACCCCAGAGTCGTTTGTGACTGAACTTAACTGTCAGGGGTCCCTTTACCTTAAATATTGTGTAAACGGAAAATGTTTCATCTCAAGGATCAGTTGGTCTTGCCAACGGCATTAGATTTGAAGGTTCTGTAGAAATGAAGCAAGGAACTGTATTTCTGCCTTCTTAAATTTCTTACCTGACCCCATGACCATTTGTCTTCTATATCCGAAAATATCTAAATACTGTATGGATTATATTCCAAACCACATTTCTGCTCCAAGGTGATAGTAGTAGGTAGATCTTGTACTTCCATAGGAAAACAGAGAAAACTATTGTCTACACCAGGGGTCAGCAACCTTTTTCAGCCATGGGCCAGTCCACCATCTCTCAGACCATGTGGTGGGCTGGACTATATTTTGAAAAAAAATATGAACAAATTCCTATGCCCCACAAATAACCCAGAGATGCATTTTAAATAAAAGCACACATTCTACTCATGTAAAAACACGCTGGTTCCTGAACCATCTGTGGGCCGGATTGAGAAAGCAGTTGGGCTGCATCCAGTCCACGGGCCTTAGGCTGCCTACCCCTGGTCTACACTGACTGCCTGCCCATGATTTCAGATGGGTCTGTCCATTCCCTACCTGAAGATGCCAGGGATTGAACCTGTGTTCTTCTACACACAACAGATTCTCTACCACTGAGCTACAGCCTTTCCCCTTGCATGTAGGGAGCTTGGAGTGGCATAGTTCTCGCTTTGAGGCGTAAGCTGCCAAGCACCATAGTCTGGCATCTTTAAGCAACTTTTTTTTACTATTAAGCATTATCAGTGCTTTTCCCCCAAGAAAAATAGGTGCTAGAACTCACCATGAAGTTCTTACAGTAAGTCCCTGGGTGATGCCAGTTTGTCAACCCATGGAGGTGCTGAAAACTAGGGCAAGCTGCCTCCCTAGCTAGTTTGGAGGTCACCCCTGGTTTTGATGCAATCAAATAAATGCACCTCTGCCTCCCTCGTTCTAGGGCAGCTCGGAAAGACCCTTCGGAAAGCTTAAAGCTGCTGCCACTACACAGAAAAGGAAATGCAAATTGGCCAATCACACATAGGAGTGGCTAGTAGCTAGGTGGAGTCATAGACCTAAAAAAAAATGTAGACTCACACATGCTGGACAGCTTCCATTTTGACTTGAAATGTTCATTTGGGGCTTCTCGGAAGTATGTAAAGGCAAGAAGCAGGCGGGGGGGTGCCACCTACAATGGTGCCCACCTGAGAAGTGCTGGAACTGTGTGCTCTGGCTGAAAAAAAAGCACTGAACATTTTGCAGATCCTGGTTTCCAACATGTAAGTGGTAGCAGAAGGCCCATGTTCTTCTCAGCCTTCCCTCTACAGTTTTGCATCTTCAGCATCCGTACACTGAATATCACAAGTGCATGTGGCTTACTTCCATAACTTTGATCTACAAGTTTGCTGTCTTCTGCACATAGAATTATAGAATTGTAGAACTGGAAGAGACCCTGAGCGTCATCTAGTCCAAGCTCCTGCAATGCAAGAATTTCAACCAAGGCATTCATGACAGACGGCCTTCCCACTTCTGCTTAAAAACCTCAAAGGAAGGACTGGAGATTTCATCACCTTCCAAGGAAGTCATTTCCACTGTCGAACCACTCTTACTATCAGACAGTGCTTCCTAATGTTTTGTCAGAATCTCCTTTCATGTACCCTGGCCTCAACCAGAGCCAGGGCTTTTTCGGCTGTGGCTCCAATCTGGTGGAACGCTCTGTCACAAGAGACTAGGGCCCTGCAGGACTTGACATCTTTCCACAGGGCCTGCAAGACAGAGCTGTTCCACCAGGCCTTTGGCCAGGGCACATCCTCACAGAACTCTAGCCCAATGGTTGCCATTAATTTGATTTGAACTGATTTTATAATGAAATGATTTTAGAATGTTGTATTATTTTACTGTTGTTAGCCGCTCTGAGCCCGGCTTCGGCTGGGGAGGGCAGGATATAAATAAAATATGATGATGATGATGATGATGATGATGATGATGATTACTATCTTCCACATATCTGGGACTCTGGGTCTTTCTGGCCATTTTTCACCATTTCTGGGACTTTATGATTTTTCTGACAATTTTTCACTATTTGTGGGTTTTAGGGGGTTTCTGATTGTTTTTCACCTTTTTGGGGATCTCTGGCTTTTCTGAAACTTTTTCTGAGATTTGAGGTTTTTCTCATCATCTTCCACCTTTGTACATGGTCCCCAGTGCCATGTACTCCAACATGAGGAGGTTGAACAGCCCGGGGGGGCAGGACCAGCTGGTACAACCCTCCCCACACCGAAAGAGTGAGGAGGAAGGAATTTATGTCTGCACAGAGCTATAATTGGATGTGTGTCCACAAATCTGTGCCACTTATTTTCAGACCAATCTACTTAAAACTGACTCCAGTTTAAAATGAATGGAAAAAACAAGCTCTGTCCATCAGCTGTTGGGCAGCCATTCCATATAGACAACCAGCCTCCATCAACAATTCAACCATTCTCCCCTTCTTATGGTTAGGGCTTTCATGTGGCAATTGAAAAGTATTGCTGAGCACTCTATACAAAAAGTGTATTCTTATAAAACACATTCAATAAAAGTGTAGCAGCTAATGGCAACATAAAAAGGGATTAAGCTAAATATTAGGCATCGAAGAAAGTACCTATTTAAGTCCTTGAGGGTCTTTTGCATATAAAAATCTTCCATTGGTTATTTATTTTGGCTGTCGTTTGGAGCACACAAGAAGGCAGTTTCTCCATCCCTTTACTGTATTTCTAATTTAAAGAGAAATCCTGTTGGCAAGACTTGACTTCAAGGACATCATAAACTGTAAGCTGAAAGGACAATATTTTTATATAACTGTGAGGCCCATAACCAAAGGAATCCTTAATCCCAGAATTAAGGGGGCTAGAGATAGAAAAGAAATAATAGTTGGGTTAACTCCCTCCATCCTGCCCACTGAAGACAAGTCCTCAGAGGAGCCATTCTCCACCTCTTTCTTCAGGCCACCTTCATGGCTCCAGATAAGGAAACAGCTCTGAAGGTCTTGGGACATGACGCCACAGTCTAGAAGTTAACAGGAGAAATTGTAAGCCACCGCAGTACAGAAGCGTCTTACCAGAATTAATCAAAAACACCAAAAGTCAGAAGGGCTTTTTATTGGAGTGCAAAATCATGAAACGACAGAAGCTGAATTCCTGAACTATGGTTTAGCTCAAGGGTGGGGAACCCATGACCCTCCTAATATAGTTGGGCTCCAACTGGAGGTTGTAGGCCAACAACATCTGGCAGGCCATTTCTGTTTTATCTGTTAAAGATGCAGAGAGGGAAATAAAATAAAAATAAAATAGATTATGGGTGTTGGTAACTTCCCTGGTTTCTCTGTTAAAGAGGATATGAATTAGGCATGAGAAAGAAGGACAATAAAGAAAATACCTATTTACCACATCCTGAACAGCGTACAAACCCAGAGGTTGTTCAGGATGCATTAAATGACCACCTAGGATTGCTTCAGAAGAAGGCTTTACATAACATCAAAAACTGTTGTGTATTTCTTGTTGGAAGTGTTGTGATGCAGTGATCTGGGATGCAGCATTCAGGCTTCATGACTAGTAGCAATTGATGGTATTTTAATGAAATTTTGTGGATGAAAAGCTATCACTCATTATTGGAAGGATGAACCATCTTCCCAAATGTTACTGTTGTTCCCTATTACAACATACCCTTCAACCATCCCTATTTTAACAGGACATTCCCAGAATTGCAGAGGCCACACAGCTTCTGATTTGATCCTGGAAAGTCCCAGGGACGAGCCGTTGCTTATAGCTGGTGCTGGCTCTTGGAGTGGTGCCGCGCTCTTCTGCAAATCAGCAAACTTAGGTGAGAATGTGGCACCACACATTTTGGTGTCATGCTCTCATATCCTGATTTTCATGAGAGGAATGTTAGAGAGTATGTTTCAGTAACACATCAACGGTGCATCCTTTGTGTTATCTCCCGGCCCTTACCAATTAAAATTTACACACATATTAGAGATGATGGACTGTTTCTTTATGAATCCTTAGATATCTTATTTATCTGTGACTTGCATTGCCATGCATATTGTCCATATTGTCTCTGTTCTTCTCCTTCTTCGTCTATCTCTTTCTGTAGTGCGCTGTGCCTGGAACAAAACAGCAATTTTTAAAAGGCCCTGGACAGAATCTGTATACTTTGCTTTTCTAATTGCTCTGCTCAACTGCATCAAAACCCAGTCACAGATTAGGGTGCCCTGGGCATGTAGCTCATGGCTGAAATTTATTGAAAAACTATATTCCTGACTACAGAAGTATCATCCAAAAACTTCACCTCTATGGTGCAACTCCAATTCATTTCAACAGGGCTCACACTGGAAGACTGAAACGTACCCTGATTAATCTAGCAATTCAGTCAGTTGCCGCCTGCAGCCCCAAGAATACCTCTGAATATCCTGTTAAATAAGAGCCCAGTGAACACAAATATTTTTTATCCTGAAATGCAAAGCAAATAGGTTAAATAACTGATACAGGAGTAAAACGAGAAGAATTTAGGATAATGAGTTTTCTTAGCCTGTTTTGCTTCTGGGTTTGTTCGCTATTTAAAAAATAAGCAATAAAGAACTCAACGGCTTTGTTTCTTTACAAACCACCCATGCACACGCTGAATGCTCCTTATTGTGTTTTATGCCCCAAAGCACTAAAACTTCTCAGCCCGCAAGTCAGGTTTTAAATAAATGTAACAATATTGTTTACCTGAATGGGCATTCTGTGAGAACAAGAAATAGCTATTGAGGAGGATTAACATGGAGAGGGCCTGTGTTAACCCAGCATATTACATTTTTAAACACGAAATTGAGGCCGTTGCTGTCTAGTTTTTTATCATTACTGGCCCAATTGGCTATTTATTTTGGGGAAGAGTGATTGAATACCAGCTGCCAGGTAATAAGGTTTTTCCTAGTCTGTTATAGGAATTAAATTATTAGCAATCAGTGGGGTTCTTGATAGCCATGTATTATGTGCTTGGCACAGTAGCTGTCCCTTAAATCAAGATGTATCTTTTAATCAGAAGTATCTCCTATTTATAAAGACTTCACAGCTGGCATAATTCAAGCTGGTTTTAGAGAAAGGGGGGAAAGAACACCCTTTTGAGAGGAGAATTTAATGCATCCAGAGACACAAGAAAACATCTGCAATAAATTCTAAAACAGGCATCCCCAAACTCGGCCCTCCAGATGTTCTGGGACTACAATTTCCATCATCCCTGACCACTGGTCCTGTTAGCTAGGGATGATGGGAGTTGTAGTCCCAAAACATCTGGAGGACTGAGTTTGGGCATGCCTGTTCTAAAATTTACAAAAAGTATGATTCTTGAGACTGGCCATGGAGGCCCAACTCACAGACCTGCCAGTAGTGCCCAGCAGGTTGGGGGCAGAGGGTATAGCTGGTCTCGTCATTGGTACAAATTGGTAGAGCATTTGCATGCAGATGCTCTGGGTTAAATGTTGTTTGTTTGTTTGTTGCATTTATATCTCACCTTTTTCTCCAAGGAGGGCAAGGTGGTGCTTATGGTTCTCCCCCTCCTCATTGAATCCCCACAACAACTCCGTGAGGTAGGTTAGGCTGAGGGGCAGTGACTGGCCCAAGATCACCCAGTGAGGTTCATGGCCATGTGCAGATTTGAACCTGCGTCTCCTAGGTCCTGGTCATCCAACACTCTAATCACTATACCACTCTGGCTCTCAGAGCAGTGCATAAAGATAGGAAACACGAGATGGTTCCACCAACTGGTGAAATGATTGCCTAAGTACTACACTGAATTCCTTCCTTAGAAAGCAAAACCTGGAGGCAATGTTCTAAGGCTCATTGGGCAGACACAAAAGTGGAGGCACTGCCGGTTTGAAGGACACTTCATGTTGCTAAACAAGCAAAAGAAGGAATGTGAGGCACTGAATGCTTTTATATACTTGTTTTTAACAGTTTTTACCAACCATGTTGATATTTTATTTCACATTTTTGTAAACCACTTAAAGCAGTGGGAGTTTTACAGGCCGGTGGTATATCCATTTTGTTAAATAAAACAGATTTTTCTAGTCTTCCCTGCTGAAGAGATTCACTCCCTTCCAATAGAAGCAGCTTGCAGCAAGAAGCTGAAAAAGAAATCTCCAAGGGTGAACTTTTTATGAACCAAAAAGTTCACTGGGATGAACATGAGCTAGTTCCAGGATGAACTTAGAGTAGAACTAGTTCCTTTTTTAAATGAACTCTCTAGGACATGGGTAGGCAAACTAAGGGGACCGGATCCGGCCCAAACGCCTTCTAAATCCGGCCCGTGGATGGTCTGGGAATCAGCGTGTTTTTACATGAGTAGAATGTGTCCTTTTATTTAAAATGCATCTCTGGGTTATTTGTGGGGCATAGGAATTCATTCATTTATATATATATATATTTTCAAAATATAGTCTGGCCCCCACAAGGTCT
This sequence comes from Podarcis gaigeae, assembly GCF_964106915.1. NCBI lineage: Eukaryota > Metazoa > Chordata > Lepidosauria > Squamata > Lacertidae > Podarcis > Podarcis gaigeae. The sequence continues at coordinate 36,275,020 of NC_139677.1, read as the reverse complement.
GAGGGACAGTGGACCGGCCCCCTTTTGAAAAAGTTTGCTGATACCCTGCTCTAAGCACTGGGTGGTGGACACTCCATCACTGGGAATATTTAAGCACAGACCTGACAGCCATCAATTAGCAACGCCATACCTTCATCTAGCATGGCAGATTCTGCACTCGGGCAGCCTTGAATCTATAATAACATGATCAATCCATGGAGCCTTTTAAGATTTGCTCCACACAGATGACAGGAAAGTCTTATAGCTTTACCATGACAAAACTTACTGTAGGAATTGGGAACTCATTTCAAACAGCACGTGGAGGCAGAATAAACAGCTGTTTTCGGGTTTTGAAAGAGCTGCCACTTCTGCAGAATTGTTTTGAAGAGGTAGGTGTTTCTAGGACTTTGAAACGGAATTTGAATGTTGGAATGCTAAAAGATTTAAGCGAGTACAAAAATAAAGCTTTTAACCTTGCAGGTGGCACTGACTTCCTACATAACTGTGTGAAAACTTTTCAAAAACCTTCTTTTGCCTCAAACGTCCCCCAAACATTCTTCAAAAACTGTTATGTAATATTATGTTGTGTTTTATTTATATACCACTTTTGGCCCAAAGACCCCCAAAGCATTAAACAATATTTTTTATTTTTTTGCATGCAGAAGGTCCCAAGTTCAATCCTGGACATCTTGTGGTAGGGCTGTAAGAGAACTGGAGAGCTACTGCCACTCAGTCTAGACCCGGATTTCCCATCATCCCTGACCACTGGTCCTGCTAGCTAAGGATGATGGGAGCTGTAGTCCAACAACAGCTGGAGACCCAAGTTTGGGAAACCCTGGCCTAGACAATACTGAGCTAGATGCATCGTTGGTCTGAACTGGTACAGCTTCTTATCTTCCTATGTTCCTATGGATTCAGTTGACCATTTGGTTCTGAATTTTCAAGAGAAACTGGTTCACCAAATGTATCTCGCCCAAATATGTCTACCTACATCAAAGTTAAGGCAACTTTGTATGCTCCATAAAAAATTTACTCAGGAATAAGAGAAGCAAAGTGAGAATAGCCTGGAAAGTCCCATCATAGTAGAAGAGAAGAAAAGGAAACTACACCCACCCACCACAACTTGGATGGCTAAGGGAGAGAAAATCATCCCAACCGCTAACATTTCCTTTTCTCTTTTTCTCAAATTCTTTAGCTAGAAAGCAAATCCTTGGCTTTCCTGCTGCACGCCCCAGATGCCCTCTTTGAACACACACACACACACACACACACACACACACACGATATTCACTTTAATAGGTCTAATTATAAAGAAATGCACTTTTTCAATCAGTACCAAAGTACCAGTAGGTTTTCTTCTTTAACACGCCAACCAGCTGTTTTGAAACCTACATCTCTAATCTCTTTCCTTCCACATGTTCAAACAGATGAAAGTAATTTTGTGCTCAACTGTCTATAAGTAATTAGGCTGGGATGTAAAGGAGTCTTTATATATCAGTTCAGAAAGAGCTACACTCTTAGCATACAGAATAATTATCAGCAATCTTCTTCATCTGTAAGGTATACCTAATGCATTTTACATGAGTCCCCATTATTAACATAACCTGACTATCAAAGCTCTATTGAATCTGGTGTCTTTTTCATGTAACTGACTGAAATCCCCCAGAAATATAATAATTTGAAAACAGTGGTGCTGATGATTTGTTTCAGCTGTAATTTGTTATTTCGCGTGCCCCCCTTCCGATCTTTGTTGTTTTCCTGGTAAAGACCTAAGCCAGTGGGGCTCCAATATACATAAACAAGTGTTCAGCTTTTGCTACAAGATGGATATTAATATTCAATAAGGGTCCTAGAATACTGCCTTTTCTTGGATTCCCAGGCTAAATTCCCTTAATATTATTAATTAGGAGGTCACAAAAAGAATACATTAATGGGAAACAAATTGGTATGTACCCTAAAGATAAGGCTATACCAGCTTTGTAAAGTCACAGAGAAGCATCATGCAGGTTCTAGGCAAGGTCTTGGATCCTGAAGGGCTTTTCCTGTCTTGACATCCCGATGTCAGATGCTTGAGATCTGCCTAGAGATGATGGGTAATTATGTCTCTGAGTCACAGGGGCAGGGGCAGCTTGTTAACGCCAATCCACTTATAAAAGGGGGCTGGAGCGTGCCTTGCTAAGGAAGAGGCACCATGGGATGGAGCTGCCCTAGTTGTGTTATGATGATGAACCTAGCAGTGGGAGACAAACCATCTTGGAAAGATAGAGGATACTTTCAAGTAGGGATTCCCAGTGTGTGGCTCCAACCCAGGCAATGAGTCATAGCAGGCCAGAGTGGATAGCCAGGCAACCAATGTTAGATTAGGCAGTGCATCATACAAGCTTAAATTCTTTTGCTTCTTGATAGCTTAATCCACAAATTCTGTCTGTGGATCCCCATACTGCTAAGTTCGTGTGTTGCTGTTCTGAAATAAGGTTATTAACACCACTTTGGGATCTTACAGGGAAAGAGCAAGATTCTTAGTTGAACAGAAATGAATTTTCTTGGGGAAATGTGTAAAACGTATTTGCAAAAAGTATATTTGAAGACAATTGTTGGTTGTTTTTTAGTTTTTATCTCACGCCTTTTGCATACCCACCGAAACTATAGATTGTGAGGAGGCATGGTCACTGTGGTGGAGCTACGTAACTTATGCTGCCTGATGACTCTCGCCCATTAGGGGAAAACCCACTTTCTTTCAATGCATGGCGGCTTCATGCAAAACTCCCTAATAATATTTGATTAATTCAACTAAAGCCTCAGGGTAGGTCACAGAAAATTAGGAAATGCTCACATTAAAAATCCATTAGATTCCAATGAAGCAACTTGCAAACATCACAAACGCTTAGCTGTTTCTACCTGTCACCCACCAAAGCCTGCCTGAATTGAAAAGTATTCTAACACATGCAAAAGATGCTCAGGTTTCAATAAGTTTCTAAGGAGGGAGTTTGTCCATTCCAATATACATGCAACAGGATTTTAAAGTGTGATGGGATTGTTTTATTTTATTAATATAATCACGTTGGTGTTATTATTTTATGCCCAATGTGCTGAATATATTTGTTCTGTTTGTTTTGCATTGATACTGACCTCCTCATCATGAGCCTGTCTGCCCACAAGCAAGCCAAGGCTGCAATCCTATGCCCTCCATTCTGGATTTCTGCAGGGTTTACTCTTTAGCTTTTTCTTCTCTTGAAGATGTCCCACAATGCAGCGGATATGGATTTTTCCTTCAAGTCAGTGGAGGTTTAGGATCAGAGGGGGAAATTGCAGCTCTTAGAAGGTAGTCTGCACATTTTGTTTCATAACTTTCCTTCTAAAAGGGCTGGAAACTTATTTTTAAAAGGAGAAAGCTCAGTGCTGTGACCTTTGCACACCACTATGTCATGTTGTTAGCTGTAACATGAACATCCTATAAGAGATCACCATTTTCACAGTACCTCAGGTGGCCGCATCTCTGAAACCAGCCCTCCTGAAACCTGAACATTTACACTACTTTATCTTCCTATAATGTGTCCTTATTGTTTTCTAATGGTACCCCAGCTCTGTAGCTTATTCACTGAAGTATAAAGCCATGAATCAGTAGCCTGATTCTGTAGTATCGAGCGCACACCATTTATTTTGGAATTAGGTACATCAAAGATTTAGCAACAGGACTTATCACCTGGTATATTATAAGGACAATATGAGGATCAACTGTGGCAATAAGATTTTTATTTCATTTTTTTAAAGAATGATGGTGTGGAATTGTTAAAATGAGATGTACCAGGACCCAAGTCTGTTTCAAATTCATGCCTCTTTACATGGAAGCCTTTTCTCCCTCATTCCAGATGTGTGGGGTTTGGTTGTGGCTAGCTCTGCATATTCAAAGGTGTTCTGTTACTTCAAGTCTCCAGAGACTGAACTTGACACTAAAACTGGTTTCATGCCTACGTGCTATTTCAATGAAGATTCAGATCCTGTATGAGTAGGTATGTGGTCTATCAAACATGGAGCAGCCATACTGGGGCAGCTGCATCACTGATGCACATGTCCGCATCGATAAAACACTGCAAACAACATTGATCATACATGTAATTCAACCAAGATACCTTTTGTGTGGTCTTTTACATTATGTAGGAATGCACATGTGGATCACTAAAACATTGCACGAAAACAATCTTGAGGCAATTATACATATGATTGCATCAAAATTAGTAGTAGATTACTTGGTCTGCAGACCATAAACATCAAATACAGTATAGGGTTATTAAGACAACCGCAGCAGAGGGCAGAACGCAATATGCTTGTTTACAGATAGCACCTTTTAAAATAAAAGCATAACAAAATCCACACTCAAAGCTGGTTCAAAAATGCAGGCAATTATGATTCAAAACTCATATTCCCTTTAACAATTGTGTGCTAGTTTTGATGACTACAGTCAGGACCTTGACTATCCCCCCCCCCCCCCGTAATCTTACAGAAGTCTGCCATTGAAATTGAAACATAAAATTCACCTGAGTCCCCCAAGTGCAAAGCAAGTACTGGAGAGATAAATTTGGATCCCTGTAAAAAATTACAGTTCAGTATAGAAGAGCCTGCCATAATATTTCAACTGAGCTACTTTGCAAGTACAAATGCTAAGATAAACAGGCCTTCTGTAAGAGCTGATAGCAAAGCATTGGTGCTGGTTGTTTTAATGGTGTTTGCACATGTGTATCAGCAATGCAGTGGGGAGAAAACAGATAAATAGAATTCTCTTCTTTCAGCCTGTGCCGAATTACCATTTTGAAGGGTTTTCAAGCTCAGCCCTGAAGGCTCATCCTTACATTTGACCTTCCAGTCTACTGGTTGGACGGCGGCTACATATTGTTATGAATTGCAGGGGGCAGGTCCCCCAAATTCTTAAATTAGTAAATGTTATAACTGAGCTAACATTTGGAGTATTAAGGGAATGTGCCAGACACACTGTAAAAATGCAGGCTATACCAGTTTTCCTGTTCAGGAGATCAGCTGACCGAAGTGCCATTAGGAAAGAAAGAAATCCAAGTAGCAGGCCATGAAGGGCAATTGACAATGCAGATACTTAGTGGACAGAGACAGAAGGAAGAAGGGGGAGGTTGCCAGGGTTACAGGGCGTGATGTCACCACAGGAAAAAGTGCCTTTTGCAGGAGGCTCTTGAAATGGAGGTTGCCAGTGTGACAGGGGGTGATGTAAATGGAAGTTGAGTTTTGCAAGGGGTCCTGGGAAGAAGGAGCAGGAAGTAGGCAGGAATCCATTCATGCTAGCCAGACCCAAGCTTGCTGAAGCTATTAGAGAAGCATCAAAAAACACTGTTGGAGTGTAATATTCTGCACCCTCTCCACTGAAGGATTCAGGCTGTAAATATGTGTAAATAAACAATATTTCATAATGACACTGTAGCCTTAATTTTCCAAAGGAAACACAAAACCTGGTTAAGCGCCAAGACCCCTGGAATCTTATTACCACTCAGTAGAGATTGGGTTAATTGTTTTTCTCTAGCTTTCTTATTCTTGTGAGAAATTTGGATGAGTTGATTTCATTTAAAATATTTTCTGTTACTATTTTCCCCCTTTCTTGATGGTTTTATGGTTGTAAGAAGCCTGTGTGGGCACTGCCTGAAAAAGTGACCTTAAAGTGTTGATGAATGAAATTATAAATAAATAAAATATATCAGTGGTGGGGAACCTCTGGATCTCTAGATGCTGCTGGGCTACAGCTTCCATCATCAATGGCCATTGGTCATGATGGTTGGCACTGATGGGAGTCTTACAAAGGGAAAGGGCTGTAGCTCAGTGAAAGAGCATCCGCTTTGGATACAGACGGTCTCTGGTTCAACCCCTTGTCTTCTCCAGGTGTAGCTGGGAGAGAACCCTGCCTAAAACCCTGAAGAGACACTGTCAGTCAGTGTAGACAGTAGTGCTGAGCTACCCTCCAACTTTTCTCCAACTTTTTCTCCATAATAATAATAATAATAATAATAATAATAATAATAATTTTATTATTTGTACCCCACCCATCTGAGTTGGTTGACCCAGCCACTTTGGGTGGCTTCCAACATATATAAAAACATTTTAAAAATTTAAAAACTTTCCTAAAAAGGTCTGCCTTCAGATGTCTTCTAAACGTTGTATAGTTATCTCCTTGGGTCAGAGGTCACATAACTCCATATTCTCTAATATTTATCTGATAAAAATAGGGGTGTCCTAAGGAAAAGTGGGGCATTCGGGGGTCAAATCAGAAGCCGGGGTGGCTTCTGTAAATCCAGGAGTGTCCCTGGAGAATAGGGACACATGGAGGGTCTGCATCTGTAGAACCACAAGCTACCCACTCCTAAGGTACTGTGCAAAAAATGTGTAGAAATAATTTTACAAAAATTCTAGGTAACCATGTTGGTGTTGAGGGCCATAAGTATATAAAAAAATGGAAACTGGGGGAATACATTTTCTTAAGGCCAATGAAAAAAACAAAAAATAGTGAACAAGCTTTCAAATCACCCTACCCCAAAGAAGAGTTCTTGGATGCTTGATAACTTGCTTACCAATTTGTGACATTTGCATTGCTTCTAATAAAGGTATTCCCCTCCTGTTTCTTTTAAAATTAATTTCAGAAATCCTCCTTGTTAAACCAGAATTTAGGAGGAGTGGATGCAGGGCCGAGTGAACCCATGGAACAATAAAGAATGGAATGGGGGAAATCCATTCATCCTTAATCCAAATATCATTACAGCAGCATATCCATCACAGACCAGAGTAAGTGTTTCAGAAATGCTGTCCTGTATTAAAGCAAAAAGGAAGCTGTATTATCTCCCACCCCCCTTCTTATACCAACGAGGACAAAAGTTTCATTAAAGCTTAATCTCCAGATGCATACATGGTTGTGATCCAACACATGGGAGGGAAAGAATGCCTTGCAATAAAAATAGTTTCTGAGTGCACCACACATGCATTTTCCCATTAGAAACCAATTAATCTACATCTGCCTGAGAGTTCTTCAAATCATCTGATATTATGCATAATGCCTAATGTATTCATGACAATAGCGTAAGTAGCCCACGGGGAGGCAAAAAAGTATGGAAGGAGAAAAGGATAGAAACTGAAATCATGCCGCGGTCTTTTGTCTTAACAGAATGAATGTGTGTATTGTCCGCTCTGATGTTCCATCCTTTCTAATAGTAAAATGAATCATTTCCAGATTATGCACAGGATACGTTTCTCTCTTTTTTTAAAGTGCTCACTAATTACCTAAACCAACAAATCCCAAAGTGTGCTGCCCTTATGCAAATGCTTTCTCATTGTCACCTTTCTCTGCCTTATAATCATCCTGTCAAGTAAGATAAGACACAACTAAGCTTCCTGGAGGAACTTAAATGGGTCTCCCAGTTCAAAAAACCAACAGGCTACATGCTACTCTAAACCCATGTGTAGAGCCACACACCGTTTTAATTGTGTGTTGTTGTTGCTGCTGCTGCTGTTTTGAGTTCAAAATCCTTATTTCCAACAGTGCATAAGTTTTAATCAAGTTATTTTTATTTTAAAAAGTTGTTCCCCTATTGTTTCACGACTGTTTGTGTCTTCATCCTCAGCAAGAACTTCTACAAGTAAGGTCACATAGTTCTATGCATGCAATCTGATCCCATGCTTCCACCAAGTTTCAGTCAAGTGCATGCTAAAATATTTGCCCACAGTTTCATTTATAAGAAAACAAATACTATGACATCTCTGATAGCTACTTAGGAACAGCCCCATGGGATCTGGCCATAGACTCATCTAGCCTAGCATTCTGTTCTCATGAAGGCCAACCAATTATCTACAGTACTTAAGTCCACAAGCAAGAAATGAGCACCACTGTTCTCTCCCCCAGTTGTGTTCTTTGGTACCCAAAGGCATAGCACCTCTGAGACTGGAAGTAGTTCTCTCATCATTCAGCTTCACTGGATGACTGTGAGTTCTGCTGTTGTGATAGTGGTACAAAAACATCTCTTCCTTCACAGCATCCATACTCTGTCATGTGACCCTCACTAATCATTTTTCTAAGCTACAAAGCTCCAGGTGGTGTAGACTCTCCTTGTAGGGGACTTGTGCCAACCCCTTGATCCATTTTGCCTGTCCTTTTCTTTTACCAGGAGACTTTGGTAGAGAGTCTTGTCTCATCTGAAGGGCTACCTGGAGAACAGGGAATATAGAAGCTGGTTATCTCTACTATAAAAGACCAGTCCATATCGAAATTGACCTACCTGGAAAAACCAGAGCTTTATGAACTCCAGTTTGAGCTGACCAGATCTACATTTCCGGGCCTAACTGCTTATCAAAACTTATTTATTCACTTCTGCACCTCACAGATTTTTCTGGTGTACTGTAGCTATTGGCTCCAGAAACCTATCAAAATACATTTCATTTGGATGTACTGTGAAAAAGAAATGAGCATTTTGAGAGAAAGCAGAATTAAAAATGTAAATGAAAACATGTAGATGTTTCATGCAGATTTCTTAAAAGGAGGAAATGAGGTAGACTAGATTTACTAGCTCATGAGCTCATATGAGGTGATGAATCTCAGGCACACAGGCCTTTCTATCCAACTCCCATTACTCTCTGTAGACCACTCCCCAGACACTCTCCCTTGGTCACACTTCACCAGTCCTACATTGTGCACTCCTTGGGTATATTTGCCTGGCTATAATGATTCCTTGAACTGTGAGAATGTCTCTTACTTGGTAGGTGGTGGGGGGGTCTGCATACAAATCCCTGGCTCTTGCATGGCTGGAATATCACCTACGATATGAAGGTATTATTCTGATTTTTAAAATGTATATACCACCCTGAGGATCACAAGATTATTTACAATATAAAAACACAAAAATACATAACCTCGTAACAAACAAAAATAATACACCCACCCAGCTTGAAAGACCAGAGTTTGTTTAATTAGCCAAGGGCCTGGAAAAAGAGAAATGCTTTGCCTGGGGCCTAAATATATGTAATGAAGGTTCCAGTCGAGCCTTTCTGGGTAGAGGATTCCACGAGGGGGAGCCACTGCAGAAAAGGCCAGTTCTCATTTTGCCACCCTCCAGACTTCTCATGGAGGAGGCACATGAAGAAGGGCCTCAGATGATTATCGCAGGGTCCGGGGTTGGTTCATATTGGGAGAGGCAATGCATAAGAGTTGCATCTGTTGCACTGCCTACTTTTTAAAAGAGTTTCCCACCCTGGTGGGCGAGGCATGTGGAAAACCATCACGCAACTCCTTGACCAAGGCAGCCAAATCCAGACCCTATGTGTACAATCCACCTTTCAGTCCACTTTCAGCATTGTGGAAATTATCCCTGAAACCCCCTGACATTGTGTTGGTTGAAGACATTATCTAAAAAGTGGCACGAGCATATTTCTCCAGTTGATGGATTGCACCGCGTGCCCTTAGAAATATTCCCAGCTACTCTGAGCCTGGATAGCAATTGTGCTTCTGAGAAACTGACTTACACAGCCCCTGGGCCAACCATGATGACCCATTAACATGATATATAATTTTGACACCCCACAGTGCACAGAAAACTAATGGATAATTTACATTCTGTTTAATATGCACTAAGCAGTAATGATAATGGATTTGTGACTTTTTGGCTCTTTGTCTTTTTAATTTTAAAATGCATCTTTAATTAGGTTTCTTGCCTGTCTAAAAATAAAGATTATGAATAAAGATTGATGAGAGCAGCAAACTCTGCATCTATTATTTAAGCTGCCCTCTCTTTGCAGATGTTGTCAGAGTGTTTGTTTGATTTGTACTCGATTTCTGGGCCATACTTTGCTCTTCATGTCAGGTCGTGCCCTCAGGTTACCAAGAGTTCCTTGAAAGCCAAGTCAGTGTCAAGAGCAGACTTCTTTCTTTTTGCATTAAGCTTTTCTAATTATTTTTAAATCATGATTATTTTCATGGTGAAGTGGTTTCCCAGCACACCCTGGGAAACACAAGCAGCCTGGCGAAACAACAGAGATCCATGTAATGTGCAACAACTCAGAACCAGGTTACCTGAAAGGCTGCCTGCTCCTGTACAGACCTGTAAGATCACTTAGATCACCAGGGGCACCACGCCTTACAGAAAGTGGTGACTTGAAAAGGGCATTTTCTGCTATTGCCCCTCTGTTATGGAATGCTCTTTCCTCTGTCATATGTGAAGCAGCAACCACAGGTTGCCTCAGACATTTTGAGATAACATTCTATTGTCTAGGATTTCCCTGAACCGTAAGATCAGACCCAATCTTCATTTGTCATAATTATTGTTTTTATATGTTTATATGATTACTATAGGGATGCAGGTGGCGCTGTGGGTTAAACCACAGAGCCTAGGACTTGCCAATCAGAAGGTCAGTGGTTCGAATCCCCGCGACGGGGTGAGCTCCCGTTGCTTGGTCCCTGCTCCTGCCAACCTAGCAGTTTGAAAGCACATCAAAGTGCAAGTAGATAAATAGGTAAGGTACCTTCTCTGTCGGCAAGGTAAACGGCATTTCCATGTGCTACTCTGGGTTGCCAGAAGCAGCTTAGTCATGCTGACCACATGTCCCAGAAGCTGTATGCCGGCTCCCTTGGCCAGTAAAGCGAGATGAGCACCACAACCCCAGAGTCGTCCATGACTGGACCTAATGGTCAGGGGTCCCTTTACCTTTACCTTTATGATTACTAATACCATTATTTATTAGATTCATCCAGCTGTTTTAATGGCCAGTGGACTATTTTTGATTTAATGTTGTTGTTGTCTTTATGTTGTGCACCACTTTGAGAGCCTTTAAACAGTAAGTGGTTTATAAAGCTTTTGAAAGAAAATAGATGTGTGAAAGCAGGTTTGAACATGCATGACTGGTGCATCTACATAATGATATAGGTAAAGGCAGTACTTTTTTCTTTAAAAAAAATTTAGGGATACTCTCATTTTTCTACTCATATTGAAATACTGCCCATTCAATGAGGTCAAATTTAGATTCACAAAATGTTTAGGGGTATGCGTACCCCTGCGTACCCCCAGAAAAAAGCACTGGGTCCCTGGACAGTTAAGTCCCGCCAAAGGTGACTTGTGGGATGCAGCGCTCATCTCGCTTTTCAGGCGGAGGGAGCTGGCATTTGTCCACAGACAGCTTTTGGGGTCATGTGGCTGGCATGACTAAACCGCTTCTGGTGCAACAGGATACCGTGGCAAGTGCCAGAGCGCATGAAAACACTGTTTACCTACCTGCTGCACTGATGTGCTTTTGAACTGCTAGGTTGGCAGGAGCTGGAAGAGAGCAATGGGAGCTCACTCTGTCATGGGGATTCAAACCGCCGACCATCTGATTGGCAAGCCCAAGAGGTTCAGTGGTTTAGACCACAGTGCCATCTGCATCCCCCAATGACAGAAAACAACAAACATGAAAAGAAGGCAAGATGACAGAGCATGTAGCGGCTAAGGTTGGAGATATCTATTCAATAAAGACTGGATAATGCGGTCCCTTGGGTATGAAGTCTACCCAACATATCAACATCCAGGTGTTGTTGGACTGCAATTCCCATCTATCCTGTTCTGTTGGGGCTTGGGGGCCACAGGGGAAGTGGTTGTAATTGTGTGAGCCTCTTCCAATTGACTTCAGGTCTGGTCCAAGGCAGATCAGAACTCTGGCCAGCTCCCAGTAGGCCCTGCTGGCTGAGATATCAAAGATGCCAGAATCAGAAGGCTTCAGAGAGCTAGCAGGACCTTCCTTTTGAGTAGCTCCACTTCCTTGGGAGAGCTGTATGCAATTTTAAAGGAACCATTGATGATCCTGCAGTCCCTTCCGAAGCTATGCAGCAGATGATGAAGGGGAATCATAGTCAGGATGAGCATGATGAAAAACTCATGTTCTCAGGCCATGGCAGTATAGAAGCAGGTGCTGAGTCCCTTGCCCCCAGTGGATTGATTAGAGAGTTTCTGAATCTGAGTCTTCCCCAGGCCAACAATGAGAACCCAAGACAGAGGGATTTGACACAATCACGCCCAGCCCAGCATGGCCAATGGTCAGGAATGATGAAAGTTGTAGTCCCACAGCATCTGCAGGGCACCACATTCACTACTCCTGCCTTAAATGCACTGTTTCCTAAGGGAATGGGTTTCTCAAAACGAAAGAGTGAGTACCCTTTGAAGTCCATCATGAAATGCTTAGCTCTTTATGGAAAAGGGCGGTTGGAAGAATGAAGACGCATTTCACTAATGTTGTGTTGAAAGACATTTTTTAAATATCAGCCAGAATATACTTGTTCAGAGGATATCTGCTTGTCTTTATCAGTTTGTGTTCAAGTTACTTCCAAAAGAGATATTTTGTCTCTTCACGGAGATTTCCGTAGCTGTTTCTAATTGGTGAATTCCTTAAATGGAATTTTTGCCTATCCAGATGACAACACCAGTTTGTTACAACTACGGCTAGGAAGTCCATCTCAAAATCCAGCAACATATGCATGAAATGCAGTCAGATTCCCTTGCTGATAAGGGTGCAAAGGATTATAGCAGAGCTTTCCAGAACTCACCATGAAGTTGTTACAGTAAGTGGTAAACTTTTTAACTTTTTCCCGGGGGGGGGGGGAGCACTGGTTGTGACACATTAGTGTCAGCTGCAATATATACTGTAGGTTTGTCATGAGAACGCTCCTCCTGCAGCTGCAAAGGGGTTAGTTTAACCTCCAGTTTGCTAATAAATTGAATTACCGTGTCATGAAAAGAGGCAGGTTTAACATGTGTGTCGCCAACATGAAAGGTTTGGAAAGCTATGGATTACAGCCTAAAACTGTAACTAAAGCCCACCAGAAGCAATAGACCTTACCTCTGAGTAAACATGCATAAAATCAGTCTGCTTTTGCTGCAGTGTGAACCCATTGCTTCTTTTCCTTGTCCGCTGTTCCCCATTGCCTTTAATTAATGCTTTTGTATGTTTGAAAACTGTTCCACCTTCGTTTTCTCTCTGACAAAGTGATCCCAAGTTGTTAAGGTCTTGGCAAAGTAACACCTTGAACTTGGCTCGGTAGCAAATTAGCAAGAAGAAGAAGAAGAAGAAGAAGAAGAAGAAGAAGAAGAAGAGAACAACAACAACAACAACAATTTATTTATACCCCGCACCACATGGTGTATATACCACCTCTGGACGGCTTCCAACAACATATTAAAAGACAGTAATGCATCAAACATTAAAAGCTTCCCTAAACAGGGCTGCCTTCAGATGTCTTCTAAAAGTCTGGTAGTTGTTATTCTCTTTGACATCTGGTGGGAGGGCGTTCCACAGTGCGGGTGCCACTACCAAGAAGGCCTTCTGCCTGATTCCCTGTAACTTGACTTCTCGTAGCGAGGGAACTGCCAGAAGGCCCTCGACGCTGGACCTCAGTGTCTGGGTGGAAAGATGGGGGTGGAGATGCTCCTTTAGATATACTGGACCGAGTGCAGATCTCTGAAAAGTCTGAAAAATTAATCTCAGACTTGAAAAAGCACATCAAGCTGAAAGAGAGTCACTTTTCCAACTTCCTTCTTTAGCTCTTTGTACTGCTCAATGTAGAAAAATATTACCTCTTTCATCACCTTATGATCATGGGCGCAGTGGCAGGGACTCAGAGCTCTTGCCAGTGTAACAGGTGCCACACTGGCAATCTCTGTTCTTTGAACACACTCTGTGTCCAGGGGGTTAACAGGTTTTGCACAGAATTACAGCCATTGTGTTATATCTTCAATATGAAGAACAAACCTAAGAGCTGTTCCAACAGTAGCATGCATTCCTTACAATCTATTCAAAAGCTAAACCATTGGCACACATACCCACCGACATAAAGACAGATAATTGCCACAGGACATGAACCCAGTTATAATAAGCAACATGAGACATGCAAAGCAAAAGTATTTTTTAAAAAATAGAAAAGCTGACCCTTTGAATTTAGTTTTTCTCATAAATATGCATTTTCTATTTGACCTTTCCTGTATTCCAGCACAGAGCTGATTTGTTTTTCCTTCATCATTAAATGGTGTCATATCGTAAACAACCACTTCCAATAGGTTGCCATAAAATTGCATGTCCAATTGAGCTCATAATTTTCTCTGAATAATGTTATGTATTTTTGAGTCGCCTCTGAAAATAGATATCTATCCATTTCTGATTCCTCATTTAGCATTCCCGTGCTATATGCCTGTTAGCAAATGCTTGCTTTTTTCCACTTCTGACACTATATGTCTTTTGTTTCTCAATACAAAGACCCCTCTACACCTTCAAGACCACTAACAGTTTCTCATTTAACATAATTGTTAAGATCATTTTTTCTCATTTGTTGGTCCCTGACAAAAGAGATGTCTGGGGAGCAAGGCTCTCATCTTCGCAATCATTTTGGACCTTTTAGTAGACAGGACCATGTTTATATCCATTTTGAGACTGTTTCCTGAAACTTAGCAATACTACACTAAAAACCAGCGACTGAGGGACTGTTTTTGTCAGGCGTGTTCCTGTACCTATGAACATATATCTGTATGTTTTATGAGAGGTAACACGGCACATATACAAAAGTAACTTTCGGTATGATGAATGCATATGATATAATCAGCCCTAACTTGGTTGGCACCCTTGTTTGTTGAACATGAAATGACAAGCAGTCATTCAAAACACTTTTCTTCCTTGTAGCAGACATTGCCTGACTAACACTGAAATGGGCAATAATAAAACCAAGAGGCATCAAAATAATACATTTTAACTTAGGTTATGTACACATCATACATTTCGAACACATGGCTTCCCCATAGAATCATAGAATCATAGTTCACCCCCACAGAGCTGTAATTCCCAGCACCTTTAACAAACCAATACTCTTTGGAAGAGTGCTTTAAATGTATAGTGTGTTTGGGCAAATCGAGAACCAAGCAACCCAACACTTTTGGAACTATTTCAGGCAAGATAATTTTCCTAAGTGGTATGTATGTAGGGAAAGCATATTCAGACCATAATGTACAACAAACACACATGTATCTGTGGACAATGCAGGTGTGGAATGACTTATATGTAGTGGAATGACTTATATGTAGAACAACTACATTCTTCAAAGAAATGTGTAAAACCAAGGTTTAAACCCCAACTAAATGCTGAGCCAAATGTTTTATAAAATTCCTTTGTTACATTATTTTGAGCACCACTTGCACCAGTAATTCTACTAGAAGGATTTACCTCAGCTGTATGATTATTAATGTTCAGTAGATTAGGCCCATAAAATAGCATTTGCCTCATCATTAACAGAGAGTAATCCTCAAAACACATTTTTTCTCATTCTTTTTAAAAAAGCTTTTCTTAAACGCTGACAGCAATCCTCTTTTTTGCCACTTCTTATCAATCTATTGAAAGTGCTACCAAAGTATATATTTACTATCAATTGTTTTATATTCAAGGGACTCGTTTAGACAACCTTTATTTCTATTCATTTTTAAAAAGAGCATTATTTATGAGTGCAAAAAAAATTGTATCTTTGTTGTTCAATGTAAAACACATGTTCTTGGAAACACCAGCTATTTTCAGACTTTCATTAGTAAAGCAGACCTCTGGAAGATATCACCAATTTCCTAAGATATCTGAATTGACATTTCTTTTCTTTTTAAAAAAAGAGAATAAGGGCAACAAACAAAATATTTAATATCCAGTTTATATTATCGTCCATAGCCAAGTGAGAGAGAGCACTAAACAGCTGTATCAAGTGCAATGCTAATAATCTTTTCATATGTTTTAAAATAGGAATACAACAATACGAGTCCCTTTGGGCTAATAATATAAAGCCTTGCTGATTTTCCATCTTAAACTTATAGTGTCATATTTTTAAAAATAGTTTGATCTGATACAATTAAAGTGTGTTCAGTGTCTCTAGACAATGGCTTTATTTATTTATTTATTTATTTATTTATTTATTTATTTATTTATTTATTTATTGCATTTATGGGTGTTGCTATTAGAATCTCATTTATTAGACTCTGAAGTGCTTTTCAAAATACAGGAACATTGTAAGGCAAATAATAATCGTTTGTGTGTAGTGTTGTGGAAAGCAGGCTGGGACAGACTTGACTCCTCCATCTCAAAACCTGACATCTGGCAAGCTTAGACCTGGTTAAGTCCCATGCCTAATGTTTGATAGATTATGTGTTTTGTTTAGAGTTGGTGATTTATCTGTGTGTCTGGACCAATCATACATTGCAAAGTGAAAGCAGTTGAAGGAGTCCTCGAAATAGGATGGAATTGAAGATACATAAACAGCACTGCATCAAGCTGAAAAGATTGGCTGGCCCATCAATCTGAAGCCATTTGCAGTCTGCATGTGCCCTTTGAGTCTGATGTGGAACCAAACTCCAGAGCTGTCAGAGACATGGCCGGTAGAGAGGACTCTGCAGAAGGGAAGGAAGAGGCAGAGGAAAACAGGAACTTGGTTCATTCATACCACAGAAGTGAGAGACGCCCGTATTGCTCCGGATTGCTTCCTGTAAGTTTTTGCAGCAGCACGTAAATGTAGGTGGAAGTAGGGGGCTGGATTCAACTCCAAAGGAGGAGGAATTGGCTGCACCTGAGTCTCCAAGAAGTAGGAGATGGAGCAAGCGATTAGAACAAAGGAAGACCAGCAGGAAGCAGGGGCAGGCTTGAAGTATATCTGGCCTTGGAAGGGGCCAGAAGCCAGTCGAGTCAACTGATTCAGACAGTGAGGTTTGAGCTGTGGGAAGCTGGAATTGCTGAAAGTCCTTTATTGATAAATAAACGTCAACTAGTCGAACTGCCAGCATGCCATGTCTTATGTGGGAGAAGTGCTAAACCTGACAAGAGCCGATGCTGAAATTGCCACCAGGGCTTCCGCCATCCTCCCAGCTCACCTGTGTGTGGCACGGCAGCAGACCCTCCCAGTGTCCCTATTTTCCAGGGACGTCCCTGATTTAGAGAAGCCATCCCGGTTTCTGATTTGATCCCGGAATATCCCACTTTTCCTTAGGATGTCTCTATTTTCATAGGGGGAATGTTGGAGGGTATGGCGTTATCTGACCGCTGAGCAATCTGAAGGCAATCCTGTATAGGGAAGGTGTTTAATTGTGTTTTTATATATGTTGGAAACTGCCCAGAGTGGCTGGGGCAACCCAGTAAGATGTATGGGGTATAAATAGTAAAATTATCATTATGGACTGGGACGTTCCTAATTTCATTGCAGGAATGTTGGGGTGGCGTATGCAGCAGCACTGCGCAAGGCACAAGTTGATTACTTAAATCTACTCAGAATGTGTGGTGGAGCAGTTAGGTAATTTAAAACTCAAGGCTTAATGGTGTTATACAGTGCTATTTTTCTAGAAAAAGAGGTGCCAGAACTCACCATGAACACCTCCCTTGTTCTCTTATAATGACAATGGCGTCCACTGGAACTGAGTTCCAGTGAGTTCCAGCTTGGGGAAAAACCTGGTTTTACAGACTTCACTCCTTTTAAATGATGATGTGCATTACTTCTCTTTCTTAAATTTTGGGTGAACCAGCCATGCATTTGGAGATTCTCCTGCTCTGGAGACTCTCCTGCCCCCAAATCCTGCCCTGGTGATGGCATTACTTGAAATAGCTGAGGCTGGGAACTACAAGCAGGCTTCCCATAGACATCTGGCTGGCCACTGTGAGAAAAGGATGCTAGACTAAATGGGCCTTTGCCAGATCCAGCAGGGCTCTTCCTGTGTGATGTGCCTAACTTGCTCTGATGAAACATCATGGAAGCTATTCAGAGGCATGCAAGACTGCACTGTAGCTCCAACCTTCTGGTTTAAACTAACCAGACTTTTCTGGTACATGAAGATATTTCAGGAGCCACAGTGGTGGCCCTGGATGTAAGAATCGCAGGTTCAGATCAGTGCTCATTTATTAATCTTGTTGAGCCTCAGACCTCTATCCAGCCTGACTTAACCCACAGGGTTGTTATAAGGCATAAATGCTGCTTTTGATTTCTTAGAGAAAAAATAACCGGGAGGGAAAAAAGAGCCAGTGTGGTATAGTGATTGGTCTAGAAGCTGGGAGACCAGAGTTCAAATTTCTACTGAGCCGTCATGTTCACTGGGTGACCTTGGGCCAGTTATCGCCTTTCAACCAATCTTACTTCACGTGGTTCTTATGTGTGGAAGGCAGAACAATGTATGCCTCCTTAGGTTCCTTGGAAAAAAGGGATATAAGTGCCGCTAAGAGGAAGAAGAGGAAGAGGAAGAGGAAGAGGAGGAGGAGGAAGAAGAAGAAGAAGAAGAAGAAGAAGAAGAAGAAGAAGAAGAAGAAGAAGAAGAAGAAACAGAAGAATTCAAAACACAAAATATTCCTAGGTTTAAGATTATAAATCAGCCACTGCTTGTTGTAAAGTCTTTGCAGCCTTCAGGGAAAACCACCACATTTTAAATCCTGGGTGTTCCTTAATATCTTAGAAATCAAATTTCATGGAGTCTAATGTGCCTATGATATCTGTGACAGAAGTTCGGCTTTAGCCATAATTAATGTCTGCCACCCAAGATATTTATTCTTCCCTATTAATAGCAGCTTGCATCATAGTTGCGGGATGTGCAAATTATGCTGATGCCATCCCTTAATGAGAACAACATGTGTTCTTGGCCTTCATTACCTGGACTTCATTACTCACACGGCACTAAAATTTATAGAGGACAGCTAGTTAATTGGAGGAACAAGCAGGAGGAAAGAATAGGCTGCTGTTTGGTACATGAACTGCAAATGGGTTTAAAAAAAAAACAGTTGCCTGAATTGCATTCTCACAAAAGGAAAGCAAAACAGCCTCGTGAAAGTTGGCGATGCAAAGGGAAAAAAATTAAAGTTAGCAGAAGAGAATAGTTTTCCATATACATTTAAAACATGCACACACCAGTAATCAAGGTGATGTGAAGAAATATATTTGATACAGTGTGGGGCCTCACATGCACTCTGTTATATACACCAAATCCTTTTTCTCCTTCCCTTCCCAAATATCCTCTCAATTCACTTCAGCAGTTGCCATCTAATTACACTTACAGCTCGGGGAGGGGGGAGCTGTGGCCCTCCAGATGTTTTTGAACTCGCATTAGCCCCAAGCATCATGGGATGATGGGCGCTGTAGTCTAGCAATATTCTGATTCCTAGGCCTGACTTAAGGCAACATTTGAAGTGAATTTGGGGTGCTGGCTTGAACAGTGTACCTGAGGAATGTCAAAGGGAACAGAAATTATTTTTATAAGGATATCTTGTTTGGTTTAACAAAGTTCGCTGAATTGTTCTAAAATCTCTCAACTGTACCTTGAAAGTAGTTCCCATAATTGTTGGGTGAACTGAACATGAATAAAGTTCATTTTGGGACAGCAACGATGGTAGGAGACCACTATTTTCCTCAGAGTTATTGTTCGCAGAGTTCCCTGGGAAAAAGGATTGATTGTTAAACCAGTCTGGGAAATTGTAGCTTTGGAGAAGAACAGGAGTCTCCTAATGATTCTCAGCACCATTAACAGTACATTTCCCAAGATTCTTTGAAGGAAGCCATGGCTGTTCAAGGTGGTATGATCCTGATTTAAATGTATAGGTAAAGATAAAAGACCCCTGGGTGATTAAGTGCATCGCTCATCTCGTTTCAGGCTGACGGAGTCAGCGTTTTTCCACAGACAGCTTTCTGGGTCATATGGCTAGCATGACTAAACCGCTTCTGGCACACTGAGGACCATGACAAGTGCCAGAGCACACAGAAACGCCATTTACCTTCCCACCACAGCAGTACCTATTTTTCTACTTGAAGTGGTATGTTTTTGAACTGCCAGGTTGGCAGAAGCTGGGACAGAGCAATGGGAGCTCACCCTGTTGCATGGATTCAAACTGCCAACCTTCTTATCAGTAAGCCCAAGACACTCAGTGGCTTAGACCATAAATGTATAATGCAGATGGGGCCATGTCAGAGGCACTCTGTAGCATTGTGGGAAATGTAAATGTGTGATTCAGGTGACCCTCTGCTCATTGAAGTGCCTTTTCTACTGCCCTCCACCACCACCCACTAACATGGTAAGCACCCCCGCAAACACACACACACACACACACACACACACACACGGCAGCAACCCAGCCCCTTGGCCTGACATGTCTCTGTCTTGCCTAACCCCAACTTGGCAGAAGTCAGACACAGTAACAGAACTAAAGGGGATTTTAAAATATATACTACTGATAAAAAAATGTATCCAGTCATACCTCGGGTTGAAGTAGCTTTGGGATGAATATTTTCGGGTTGTGCTCTGCGTGTTACTTCCGGGTTTCGCTGCTCGCGCATGTGAAGACTGTCAAAATGACATCACACGCATGCGAGGAAGCATCCAAACACGACCCGCGCTCATGCAGATGCGCAGTCCCATCTTATGTTTACTTCAGGATGCGAACGGGGCTCTGGAACGGATCCCATTTGTATCCAGAGGTACCACTGTATGTGAAAACAATTGCCCTGCAATAAATGTGAGGCAGATTAGTTGCTCTATACAAATCTGGGATAATCACACAATTGCACCATTTATTAAAAGGCAACTTAGATACACCACAAAAGTTGAGTGGCCTGATTTGGGGTCCATCACCAGGAACGTTTGATGTGAAATAACCTGTGCAGCATGTATTGTATCCTGAGTAGACAACTGTTTCCTGTTGTCAGGAAACGGAACCCAACGTTAATTAAAATCATTACTTTTTCAGGCACCACTACAGCAAGAAAAGTGTATAGTCTAATTGTAATATAGATATTTTATATACTTATAAATACATGTTTAAATTACATTTTCCCCAGGGAACACGACATTATCCGAGGGTGGCAGGCAAGTTGAGGCAAGTATTAGGTTTCCCTGCAAATATAAAGGCTTTCATTCAAAAGGATATTTATTCCAATATGAATGTGCATAGATGCACAATGGTTTGGCAACTTTCCAAAGTGGGGGTGTTTTAAGAAAGCTTTTTTTAAAAGAAAAAAGAAAAAGAACCACACAATTAAACCAAAATCATACTATTAATCAAAAAAAAAGCACTAGGTGACATTTTCAAAGTATGTAGAGGGAGATGAACAGATGGCGCCTGTGTGCATTTCCAGAGTTGTGTTTTGAACTTGCAGCTCAAAAGGCCTAGGGGTAAAATTAACAGTTAATAAATATGGTGCTTTCAAATATTCATTGCTTTGGAGGAAATAGCTCCTAAATAGAAAGCGTTGACGCAAGTAAATAATAACCCCAGAGAAATGTCCAGTCCATAGCACATTTTGGAAACCTTTGCCATTTCTCCCTTTGTCTTTCCCACCCACATTCCATTGTTTATTTTCCTAGAATTCTTGCTCACGGTTTAATAGGAGACAACTCTATCGTGAGTCCAGAAGTGAAAGAGAGCAACATACCCTGAAGTAAAAGGAAACCAGCATCACCCTCTCTGTTCCAGGTGATTTTCATCCACAAACAAGAGGCACACTACTGGACTTCCTCCTCAAATATGCAAAAGCACAATGATACCATTTTAAACAGACATGGCCACCCCCCAAGAATTCTGGGAGCTGTAGTTTGTTAAGGGTGCTGAGAATGTTTATTAGGAAACCTCTATTTTTGTCAGAGGGATTAACTGTTAACCCACTCTGGGAAATGTAGCTCTGTGAGGGGAAATAGGGGTCACCTAACAATTCTCAGCACCCTTAACAAATGCTTGCAGAAGTCTTGGGGGAAGCCATGACAGGTTTATAGTGCTATTATCGTACTTTAGGTGTGTGGAGTGAATGTGGCCTACGTTTAGCCCCATTCATACATGACTTGCATGTAGAACATAATGTGTAAATCACTGAGCATAGTTCCACTGAGTCCGATTTGCAATATTGTGTCTTCCTTTTTCCACAACTGCATCTTGAGTGGCACAGACTATGTATGAGGCTCTTATGATCTGCACAGTTGGGACACTTGCACCACCAGGTGTCCTGAACACATGGTGCCCCTCCTCACCAGAAGAAGCTAGCACATTGGGCTTGAAGGCACAATCCAGACAACGATGATGGAAGAAGCCTTCTGAAGGCACAATCTTGTCCCAAGGTTTTGGGGCATGGGACAAAGAGTGTATCCATGCTTCACATGCTACGTATGTGGAAGACATGAATAGGGCCTTAAGTCAACAATGTAGGTGGATTTCTGCATGTGGTGAAGCAGAAGTGTGGTTGCCACACTGAACACCCAGCTTGCAACTGAACCAACATGTTAATATTTTAAGAAGAGCCACCACAACTATGTTGGGCAGTAAGCCTGTGTCCAGTTTAAAACCAGATTTAATATTTTGCCATGGACAGTGTTGAATATGGTTCTAGTCAGCCTTGATTAAAATCCCTGCTTAACTGTGGGATGCAGAGCCATTTTACTTTTGATTTGATTTTTAAATTTATATTTTTAAAGTGCCTGCATGTTCTTTAAAATGGTTAGCTTCTCCCCATTAAGCACAGAAGGCACAGAAGCAGCAATCAAGTCCGATTTCTGTGATTATTGCCACAAAATATAAATCTTTAAATGTGCATGTCATCCATGCTATTATTCACTGATAGCAGTACATATTGCATTTCCCTTCAGCCTGGAGTATATTTTGTACTTGAGTTTTAAAAAGCGAAGTGTGAATTGACTCTGTGGATGGCTCAGGTCAAATCAATATCAATAATAAACAATGAATTTGAGAAACCCAGGACAAAGTGAGAAACGATTACAAATGATGCATAAAAAGCAATATTTTTATAGCAGCATAGTTGGACTTATGAAGTCTCTTGTGAGCCATAAAAAAATAGTTTAACCCTGAAGTCACTTATTTGAATGAACCCTCAGGTAATGTTGGCTTTTATGCTGATTGTCTTTTAAATAGTTTTGGCATTATAGTTTTCATTGCTTTGATTATAAATTGTTTCTGAAAACTGGCTTTACAAAAACATATATACATAAAGATGAACTACAAAGAAACAATCTCCCCTATAAAAATTGAACAATAATTATAGATAAGGAAGGCGAAAATTGAAATGTATGTAGAAGCGCCAGAAATCACTGATGTAGTTAAAATTGATAGGGGTGGCAAGTAAACAACATTGCAAATGCACTATATTGATTTCAGTTGTAATTACTTAGAATTTCATTACTACATGACATTTTTGTACATTAATAATGTTTTGCAAAGCCCACTTGGAGATATTTAGAGAATTTAGGTTTTGACAAGAATTATAGCATTGTACAACCATTTTTAAATCTCCTGACAAAACTGGAGAACTGGATTGAAAGAAGCATCTTTTACTTCCTACCTTTATACACCACTATGCCTGAAGTGCAACACATGGAGCAATATATCCATGGGAGGCTTTTTATGCCAGCAGAGGCATCACACTGGCAAAAGTGGGGGGGGTGGAAGGAGCTTTTGCAAACTTACCCCTGCAGCCCAGTGGTTCCTCCCACATTGTTCCAGAAAATCGCCTAACCCTCAAGTGCCAACTGGCTAGATCCAATCTAGAGAATTTGGGATTTTGGCTGCAAAAACACCATAGATTTAGAAAGCCCTTGACTTCCCCAAAGAATCCTGGGAACTGTGGTTTATCCCTCACAGAGTTCCAGTTCCAAGCACCCTTAACAAACTACAGGTCCCGGGATTCCTCAGTTAATTTTGGCTTTCGTACTGCTTTTATTCTTATTGTATTTTTATATAGTTTTAGTATTATAGTTTTCATTAGTTGAACCTACACCATTGTCAAAATCTAAATCTAAATCTATTTTTAGGCATCTTAATTTCTAGATGCACTTATTTTATCTTGAAAAATAGAGATTATATATGTGTGGGAGAGAGGGAGAGTCTCTACAAGAGTAAACAGATGCCAAGTTTAGATTTTCTGCCCAATTGATGTCAGTGACTAGTTCACATTGAGTTCCCAACTAGGCATCATTTTCAGGACATAAGCAATCGCGCTCAGCAATAAAAGCACAATAAATTAAAAATAAATTAACAAGCAAGGTCTGGCAATTCCATCAAGGTTAAGCATGCAAATGGCACCGAACCTTTGCAGCGGTCCAGCAAGAAAAGCCGTATATGAGGACAATAGTACAGCTTTTGCAATGAGCCTGTAGGATTCATCCCATTGAAATGGCTGCAGCTATATCAAACCCCATGAATTATTACAAAATTAAACTTCATAAGCAATATGCCAGGGCTTTGTGTGATGCATTTGCTAAAAGAATCTTTTGATTTATTGTCTTCTGCTGAAGCATTGTGAGTGAGACAAGGTCTGAATAAAACTCATTTCATTAGGTTACCTTATTACCTGGCAGGTTTAGATCCACATATGAGAAACATTATCCCATCGTACCTGTAATAGCACTACCTGATGAAATAAACACCCAACTCCTTGAAAGATGGCCATATGAGCCTGGTTTTCAAATAATGCATTCTTCCTTCAAGTCCTTGTGGAGACAGTACAAAGCTCTTTTCTACAGAACTGCATACAATATTGGGGCTCAAAATGTCACCTCTTACCAGAAACCCGTGTTCAAATTCAGGAATATGCCCTCATCCAGCAATCAGAGCTGCAAGAAGGGATTCCAAAATCCAGCCAATGGAATCCCCACCAGCACTGCCCAGTCTGTGATCTCCTCTTTGCATCCACAAAGCGACATGATCCTCACCAACTGTCTGGAGTTGTAATGCAGATGGAAATTGCCATACAATGGGGTGGAGGACCTGAGGTTCTCTGGATGTTGTTGGACTTCAGCTCCCATCAGCCCCAGCCAGCATGGGAAATAGACGGGGATCATGGGAGTTGTAGTCTAGCAACACCTGGGAAGCCACAGGTTTCCCATTCCTGCCACACAGGCTACCACTTCTGCACAAAACCTGTTTGCACACAACTAGCGGGTGATTGATTGATTTATTCTTGTCACCCAAAGGTCTCCAAGTGACTTACCGGACATTAATGCATTAAAATAAAAGAGTTCATAGAGGTCATTAAAAGGTACAGTGGTACCTCGGATTAAGAACTTAATTCGTTCCAGAGGTCTGTTCTTAACCTGAAACTGTTCTTAACCTGAAGCACCACTTTAGCTAATGGGGCCTCCTGCTGCCGCTGCGCCGCTGCCACTAAATGATTTCTGTTCTCATCCTGAAGCAAAGTTCTTAACCTGAAGCACTATTTCTGGGTTAGCGAAGTCTGTAACCTGAAGCATATGTAACCCGAGGTACCACTGTATATAGTAAAGCCACCATACATAATAGAAGGCATACATAATATAAAGCCTGCATTGCATAGCCCAGCGCATGAGTTAAACTATGGAACTCCCTCCCACAGGACACAGTGAGGACCATCAAACTGTATGTGATAAGATTAAGCTCAATTCACAGAGGATAAAGCTATCAATGGCTACTAGCCACAATGGCAATGCTGTAGCTCCACTGTCAGAGGCAGTATGCCTCTTAATCCCTGAGGGATAGCTCAATTGGTGGAGCATGAGACTCTTAGTCTCAGGGCCATGGGTTCAAGCCCCACATTGGGTGAAGGATTCCTGCATTGTAGGGGGTTGGACTAGATGATCCTCATGGTCCCTTCCAGCTCTATGATTCTATGCAAGTGGGCTTTGCCTCTTTCTTGACTTCTTTTCTTTTCCGAATTCCTTTTACATTTTTAATGGACAAACTCGGGCCATTACATAAAGATTCCACCTTAATTAGGATTTGCCAATATTTGATATAAATGCAATATACAGAATGAATATAATTTTGCCATTATGTTTGTGACAGTTTGGTATGCTGTGAATTAAATACCCCCCCAAAAATCTATTATTATTATTATTATTATTATTATTATTATTATTATTAGCCCTTATCTAAAGGATTCTCCACCCCTCTGGAACAGAAGCGAATATGAGGTAAACACAGTAAACATGAAGGGGAGAGGCAGTGTTGTGCACTGGTTAGAGTGTCAGACTAGGAGCTGGGATATTAGGGTTCAAATCCCTGCTCAGCCATGAGGCTCACTGGGTGGCCTTGTGCCAGTCACTACCTCTCAGTCTAACCTACCTCAAAGGGTTGCTGTGGGGATTAAATGAGGAGATGGAGAATAATGCCCACCACATTGAGTTCCTTGGAGGAAAAGGTGGGATATAAATTCAATAGATGATTAACTAATAAATAAAAGGGAAATTCCATTGCATGAGTGAAAATCCCTTCTGCTCAAACAGCGACACCATTGGATACAACCCAATACGAATCCATTTAGTTCCCAATTGATTTAGGTTTTGTTAAACAGGCAAGGATCTGGCCCCTTAAGCCAGCAGCACTCTGAAGTGCTGATATTGTGATGTTGCAGCTGCCAGGTGGGTACATATAAATCTCAGGAGATATCTCAGGATGCTGATGCCTCAGATCAATTGAAAATAGGCCCATCAGAGAAGTGATGTATTAGGTCTCATTTTTATTCTCCTTAGGGGCAGTGGGGGTTGATGTCTTGGGGGGGGGCGTACGTCTGTTTCTCTAAATTGCCAGGACAACATGATGGTTGGCATCAGGTTACCTCAAGTTCATCCCATATCAAACAGTTCAGCTTGACCCTATCAGATATCACGTCTCTTTCGCTTGGCAGTGGAAAGTCATTTACATTAGTCTGTAATTGTTTATTAAGTGGATCTGTGTTCTTTGGAGGGATCGGATAGCTTGGGGAATTGGTAATGGGACAGCACTAGCCCCTTATATCCAGCTTGCCTATGCTCATCTGCCACAGTTCTTAGCAACCTGAATGCCTTATGTTCCGAGAAATATGTTCAGTAGCTTCAGACTGAGAATGCACATCAATAGTATCATTTGTATAGTCCAGGCACTGCAGAGGTTCACTTAAAGCCATTGTTCTCTTGCAAAAAAAGGGGGGGTCCATCATAGTTGGCACTGCCAACAATAAGGCCAAGTGGATTAAGTGAGTGAGGAACAAATATCCACCTGTTCAGTTCACTCCATAAAACAGAAAAAACATTCTGGGAAGTACTTAAAAATGTTCCACCCTGTGAGACTAGATCCACTAGATCTTGGTCAAAAGAAGTTGTTGGTTTTTCTTAAGGGCACCTGCCGGTCCCCATAGTTTGGGCAAAATAAAAGAACAGCAAGTGTTTTGTTAATAAATACTTTTATTTCATCTTTAATGGATATAAGGCAAGGAAAAC
The DNA here is from genome assembly GCF_964106915.1 of Podarcis gaigeae. NCBI lineage: Eukaryota > Metazoa > Chordata > Lepidosauria > Squamata > Lacertidae > Podarcis > Podarcis gaigeae. Next base: position 36,247,817 of record NC_139677.1, on the reverse strand, counting down.
GACTTTTGAGTCAAAACAGCATAATTTCAAATTAGGCAGAATTGTGACTATGGTTGACTTGAGAATGTTACTTGAGAAGGAGTCTGGAGGTTCTGGTCCTTGTATAAATTTCATACTATGCATCATTTTCAGTTTTCAAATGCTTAGACCAGTTTCAGGAGATTTTACCAAGAGAGCTTTCAGAAGGTTTTTGCACTGGGGCAAGAACAACAGCTAAGAAGCTACTTCACAAAACACTCAGACAGATATTGCACAGGAACCTAGGGTAAGGCTTTGTAACATCGTGCCAGAAATGTTACCATCCACCCACCCCAGAGCACTTTCATACTGTTGTTATATGAGGGGTAGGATTCACTCACACTCCAATTTATTAGGTTGTGCAGTAATAGTTGATGGGAAGCTCTTGCACAGCAAACCTGGTTTCCCCAAAAGATATCGAAAGTGATAGAGACATGCACTTGAAAACGTAGGGTAACATTTGCTTTGACACAACATCATCTAACCTCCCTGAACGCATATCCTAGTCTATGTTCTTTAAGTAGCCTACATTGTCTAATCTCCATGCAAACAAATAAGAAAAAATGCTTAGTAAACAGATCATCTGGAAGCACTCATGTTCCACCAGATTTCCAATTAGGTAAGATTGGGCAGGGTTTTACAGATGACCAACTCACAAAATGGTAACTTGAATACCACTATAAGCTACCCCCTTGCTAAATGGATGTCTGAAATAACCACTTGTCTGGCTCGTTCTCAGGACATACTAGGTAAACTCTTCTACAAAAGGTGACCAACCCTTTTTTTATTGCTTTTAAAAAGGATAATCCATTCATGCTACACTTAGAACATTTTATATGAAGGAGATGTTCCGGAGACCAGAAGTGATATTTTTCAAGCAGTGTAGATCTGAAAACTGAGCAGTGATTTCTGGATTTTCCCAGCTTACTCTAAACTTCATTTTAAAAATTTAGGAAGCAAATACTGCAGATCAGTGTCACACTGATACAGATAGGTGCAGAGGACTTCCCCTGTGGGAAAAGACATTTGTGAGACTGCCTGAGAAGGTTTGTTTTTGCAATCACAAACCACCTACTAACCCAGTCTCAAATTAAATTGTGCTTAGCAATTTCAGTGACCCAGGCCTAGCAGCTGAATTTTATGCTATCACAAAAGGGTTTTGAAATGCGCATATATATTTTTTAAAATGCCAAAGTTCCTTGCATTTCGGAGAAAGTACAAAGGATTTTTTCTTATTTCATTCTCGGGATATTTTTTGTTTGTTTCTTCTCCTTTCTCTCTTTTTTCATTCTTCAGAAGTTGTTTGTACACTTCCAGGGTGGATCAACCACTTCCAGCATACTGAAATCTCTCAGAGTTAAAACATACGTACCATTGCATCATGGGTGGTGCTGATACTAACCTGAAACTGTTGCACAAAAAGAGCAACTGGGAACTTCATTTTCCTTTGGTCCTTTTTTTTAAAAAAAAAAAAATATTTTTATTACTTTTAAGAAATACAGAAAAGAGAATAAAGAATGGTTATAAGAAAATAGAATAAAAGAATAACAAATTTCCATGTTCTTTTTCCATCCAATCTAAAGGACTTCCCCACATCCTCCAAACCCTACGTTCCCTGTCTTATAAAGCATCAGCAATTTGTTAACTTATTTCAAAACTTATTGTATCTTCCAATTTATCATGTTCCCTAATTTCAATTTACTGTAACCCAATTCTTATAAGCTTTGTATTAAACACAATAAAGTTGTTTCATTATTTTACCTCTAAATTCTTGTATCTTAATTTCCATTTCATTAACTTACATTTGCTGAAGCTAGAGTTTCCTGAAAGGTGCATTTTTTTTTAACATTCATACAGCTTATAATGTTTTTTCAAATAGTCCTTAAACTTTTCCCAGTCCTCCTCAATTGTTTCTTCTCCCACGTCTCGGATTCTGCCAGTCATTTCAGCCAATTCCATGTAGTCCATCAACTGTGATTGCCATTCCTCCAGCGTGGGTAAATCTTGTGTCTTCCAGTGTTTTGCAATCAGGATCCTTGCTGCTGTGGTAGCATACATGAAAAAGGTTCTGTCCTTCTTAAACACTCTCTGGTCTACCATACCCAGGAGGAAGGCCTCTGGTTTCTTAGGTAAGGTAAATCTCAGTACCTTTTTTAGTTCATTATGGATCATTTCCCAGAAGGCCTTCACTTTCGGGCAGGTCCACCAGAGATGAAAGAATGTCCCTTCCGCCTCTCCACATTTCCAACATTTATTGTCAGACAGATGGTATATCTTAGCTAGCTTGACTGGGGTCATGTACCACCGGTATACCATTTTCATAATATTTTCCTTCAAGGCAGTGCATGCCGTAAATTTCAAACCGGTGTCATTTTCCTTTGGTCACCACCAACATTCTGGGGTCAAATCAGAAGCCAGGATGGCTTCTATAAATCTGGGACTGTCCCTGAAAAACAGGGGCATTTGGAGGGTCTGCATTGAACATCCATTGAGAACTTCCATTGAGAACATATTCTTTCTTCTAGGTTTGGGCCTAGAAAAGAAATCAAAGAAAGAACATGTGCCTGAAGAATGAATGGCCAACCTCCCTCAAAAACAGCCAGAAATTTCTGGTCCTGTTTTCAGGAATAATAATAATAATAATAATACCCCACCCATCTGGCTGGGTTTCCCAAGCTACTCTGGGCAGCTCCCAGCAGAATAGTAAAAACACGAGAAAACATCAAACATTAAAAACTTCCTACCATCAAACAGTTATTCTGAAGATCTGCTGGTCTCAAACAAAGAGTTCTGTGCTAGAAGAATCTGATGAAGATCCTTTTGCACAGCACTTTGGACCTGTTATATATTTTCAGAGTGTGTGGGGAACATTTCAATCTGCCTGCACGTTTTATTGGTTGCTTACTTAAAGGTTGCTAACTTTTCATACAAGATGCTTACACCCATTACTTATATTTCCCACACCTGTAAATCTTCATGGGCTAGAATACATATTTTATTCTATTTTAAATGGCATCCAGTTTCTGTCCTGCGTTTAACAACATTCACACGCACCTTGAGAGTGTGTGAGAAGCCAAAAGCTGTGATCAGGCCCATGTGTGAAAACACTCTGACAAGATGCAAGAGAGTGTCGGGCTGAGAATTCATAGACCTGGAATTCATTAGCAAAGTGAATACAGTATCTTGTGGCTTAAATAAGGATTGTACACATTACAGTGTTACTGTCCCCCTTTGGTGTTACAATGATCCTTTAATATTCATGCTTTGATGTTCTCACAAATGCAGGACTTCTGTTGGAGGAAGGGAACCTTTAGATCTCTAGATGCAACCCAAGCAGTTTTGCATACACTAGAGATGTCAGAAAAACCAGGCCCGGAAAATACATTTGGGGACTTGTAAAGACTGCCATAAAAAAGAGATAAGCTTTACCAGCCCCCCAAATTCTTCTCAGGGAGGGAAACTGGGGTGAAACTTGGGAATTTGTCTCCGATATTAATGTGAGCCAGATTTTGATATTATCCGACTTTATTATGTATGCCAGCAGTTGCCAACATAGCACCAAGGGCCCTCCCTGGTACTCACAAAGTCTCTGAGCACACGCATACACACTCCACACTGTCCCTTTGGTCATGAGATTGTGAAGGTGATCACAAGTGCCACAGAATATTCCACACTTGGGGGGACGACAATGACTAAACCTTTTAGTGTGGCAGTTCCTACACTTGGATCTTTCTGTGCATTGATACAGTGGTGCCTCGCAAGACGAAATTAATTCGTTCCGCAAGTTTTTTCTTCTTGCGAGTTTTTCGTCTTGCGAAGCACGGTTTCCCATAGGAATGCATTGAAAATCAATCAATGCGTTCCTATGGAGACCGTCCGGGGACAGAGGGGAAGCGCCGCGTGCCTTCCCCTCTGTCTCCGGACCTGTTTAAAGCAAGGGGCGGTGGGGAGAAGATTGCTTCTCCCCGTTGCCTGCCCCGCAATCTCCGGGGACAGAGGGGAAGGCGTGTGCGCCTTCCCCTCTGTCCCCAGACCTGTTTAAAGCAAGGGGCGGCGGGGAGAAGATTGCTTCTCCCCGCCGCCCCTTGCTTCAAAAGAGGTCCGGGGACAGCGGGGAAGCGCAGCGGGGCAAGCAAGCCCATAGGGAAATGCGTCTTGCGAAGTGGCTAAGAAAACGAAAAACTCCTTCGTCTAGCGAGTTTTTCGTCTTCCGTGGCGTTCGTCTTGCGGGGTACCACTGTATTAGGCAAACACCTTTATGGTTTTGTTTTCAGCTCCTGCTAAAAATGTTTTTACTCCAGCAAGCCTAGCCAGGCATGTAATTCTGACACATAATTTTGGTAGATATAAGTGTTTTTAATTTGCTGGTTTTATTTTCTTTTTTTAATTTAAAAAACCCTTGCTTTTGATGTTTGTATTTTACTGACATATAATACTGACATTAAAACTGTCTTGTAACCCGCTTAGAAGTCTTTTGCTCTAATAAGCTTTATATAAATGGAAAGAAAGAAAGAAAGAAAGAAAGAAAGAAAGAAAGAAGGAAGGAAGGAAGGAAGGAAGGAAGGAAGGAAGGAAGGAAGGAAGGAAGGAAGGAAGGAAGGAAAGAAGCCAAGCTCCTGTGAGTGGGAGAAGCAGGCCTGCCTTTGTCCATGTCAAATATTGGCATTTTCATTAGGAGAATGGTATCTAGACTTGCTGCATGGTGTATTGTCACCAAACCCCTCTTTCCCCAAATCCAGCCGGCAATGATGATCTTATTTCAGTTTTTGTCATGAGCTGACAGATGATCCCATTAGCCGCAACTCTTCTCCATGAAGTGCAGTCGTGGGGAGACAAATAGACCTTTATGAAACCTTCGCTATTAACACTATTTGTTTTGCCACCAGTTGACAACTTTAGGAAATTGCTCATAATTGGCTGCTGTTGTGAAAGCACAGGACTCTCTGCCATTATTATGCTATTGATTTTCAATAATTCCTTCCCTCCTCCCACCCCGTTCTCCCCACCTTCGCTCTCTCCTCTCTTAGATGCTTTTGTGTTTCTGCTATAAAGGCCCGCAAAGAGAGTCGTTGAGTAGGGTCTGTTGTACATCTGGAAGTTCCATGTGGAAAGAGGCCCATAAAATGCACATCAGGAACAGCTGAAGTAGATATTTTCCCCTCCTTGAAGTGTTACATTTTCACCCTGGAAGAGGAGAATAGAATTAGTGTGTAACTAAACAGGAGGGCACCCTCTGTAAGATATTCATACTGGTCAAAGGCTGATCGTTATATCACTACATTTAGAAAGAAAGAAAGAAAGAAAGAAAGAAAGAAAGAAAGAAAGAAAGAAAGAAAGAAAGAAAGAAAGACTCCCTCCATTGGGTTGTTTTAAATATTCATTTGGTAACACAGAGATTTGTGTGCAATGGCTGATGAATCCAGTATTGTTGTTGATGTTGTCATCAGAAACTAGACAATGAAAATTGTCCTCACTTTCATAGAGATTCACCACCCACCCAATTTCCTTTTCAGTGTTCATTCCCCTTTCTTAATTGATCTACACTAACAACAAGAGTGTTGTTGTATATCATTACTTGGTACCTGCTTGTGTTCTTTACCTTCTTTTCCTACTCTCTCTGTTTCCCCCCTTTTTATTCAAAATGCATGCAATTATGCCTGTGGCCCAAACTTTACATCTTCTGCTATGTTTCCCCTCCTCCCTTTCTTTTTCTTTTCTTTCTTTCCAGATGAAAGGAATAATGATGCTTAGAAGAAATGTAAAGACAGTCTAGCTGGTGCTTCCCAACAGGTAGACGGTTTTCTTATAAAAAATAAAAAATGCTGACAAGCACTTAACGTTTCCATGCAGGGTAGCTGTCAGTGATGTAGAGAGATCATTTGCCATTCAATTAATACTCAGGTCTGAGATCAGAGGGAACGGGCGATGGCTTGGTGCTGCTTCTTTCTTCCACTTCATATTGTAAACCTGCCGTCGGTGTTGACTCACTTTCCTGGCCAACCTTTTTTTCGGGTTGCGGGGGGAGGTCACAGGAGAACTGTTTGAATTCTCTCCTCATCCCTTTTTTTGCTCCCGAGATGTCAAGTGATTACAATGAAACACTGGAAAAAGTCAAGTTCAGAAGATTTACCCCTCCCAGGAGATTTTTGCCCAGATCTGCTATAAAACTCCATCCAATCTTTGATCTTCCAACAACTTGTACTCTTCTCTGTTACTCGAAACCCAGCATTATTATTAAGCTTAAGTCAATGGCTTTAAACTTTTCAAATATTTACTCTCCTGCCTCCCAATGGGATGTTAACAATAAAAAGAATGAAGGGCTCCTACATTTGTTTTTACTTTACATAAACGAATTAGGTCCTTTCGACTAGTCCCATTTATACCCTCAGCAATGTAAACTAAAGGACTTAAAAGGCAGTCTGCACCCTTTTGTGCCAAATAAAAATCAGGAGATTTCAGGAAGGCCTCTACCTTCTCTCCCCTTCCTAAATGTGAATAAATGTCCTGGCCTTTCTTTTCATAAGGGAAACATGCAACATTAGCAGCCAAATTGTTTGCCTTTGCTTTTTTTTAGGGTTTTTTAAAAAAAAAACTTCAAAGGGGTTTCACTTGATTATATGCCTTCCCCACCCCCATGTTTCATCCCTCATAACCATTGTTTAATGAATTTTTATTAGAAAAGCATGGCTGCACTTATGCGGGGGGGACCTTTCTTTGAAACCAGGAGAAGAGAGTGTTTTCCCTAGCATTAGCCTGTTAGTTTTTAATATCAGGTTTGCACTAAGGTTGACTCCTGGTGCATTTTGGAACCATAAGCCAACAAAGTGAAGCTAATAGGAGAGGAAATAATGGAGGAGAGGCAAGAGAGAAAGCAGGAGAGAGAGAGAAAGAGAGTCCCTTTTGAAGTGCAGACAGGAAATAAGTACAACTTTCTATTTCTCTCTCCTCCACCCCACCCTAAGCGCCATTTATTAAGTTTACTTCCCTCCCTCAAAGTTTGCATAGGAGGAAAAAAACAAGGTTAATATAGATTTGGGAGGAGAAAGAAAGACCCATTGAAACCGAAAAGAATCGAGAATTATAATACTGTAATGATTGAAATGTGGCTTGGGGTTGCTCTTTGACCCATCCTTGTCATTGGAAGCCCAGGTGACTCCAGTGGCTAGGAGCACCATGGTATAGCAGCTGTGATCATTCTTTGCCACTCTGCCTCAGGCATTGGTAACCTCAAAATTAGACTACTGCAATGCGTTTTATGTTGAGCTGGTCTTCAGTCCGGATGTTTTGCAGATAGCGCAAAATGAACAAGCATTATGTCATCCTTAAAAGAGCTGTACTGGCTACCAGTTAGTTACTGACTCAGGTTTAAAGTTCTGTTCTTAACCTTTAGCCCTAAACAACTTAGGACCAGATTACATGGAACAGCAACTTCTCCCTTATTGCCCTATTTGAACCAAGTCCTCTTGGTTTTGCCTCAACCAAGGGAGGTTCTATCAGTGGGAGGTCCTTTACTGGAGGGCTGTCCTCCCTATGGAATCACCTCCAACCCATCCATCCCTTGAGCTCAGGTGAGCATCTATTACCACACATTGAAGCATGTGCATATGCTTCCAGGCTTTTGCAGGTGCTTCTTCTCCATTAGGTTGATCATTAACTCCAAATATAACTTGAACCCTGCTCTAAGTTTTCAGCAGGTGTGATGAGAAGGGTTCAGATGGGGTTCTACAGCTCATTGCCAAATGTCAACCACCTTACAGCTATCCAATCCCACTTCACTGCCACCCATTTCATCAAGCTTGCACACTGCTAGACAATTTTCAGAGGACTTCTGCACCTGTAATAACTCACTTGCTACAATAGAGCAGAAGAAGATTTAAGGATAAATCCAAAGCATGCTGTAGATCTGTACAATTTTGTCTCATTTTTATAGACGTGCCCTAAATTGAAAATTGTAGTATTGGATACTTGGATATGCCTGAAGCCCTCATGGTATCTGGAAGATTTTAAAAACATTGAACACATCTAGGCTTGAGCTAGATGTAGTTGCATGTAGCCATGTGGACAGATCTTCAGGAAGGTGTTGCATATAAAAATTTCCATTTGCAATGCAAGTATAAATATGACATCAACCATGAAAACACCATGCAGCACCATGGGGTTATTTGGTCAGCCTTTCATTAGATGCTCATCCAGATTTGTTTCAAGGCCTGACAGAGTCACAGGTTGAAGAAGAGGCCTGTTGGATCAGACCAGAGGCCTACCAGCTCCTGAATCCTGTTCCCGACAGTAGCCAATGAGTTGCCTCTGGGATGCTCACCAGCAGAACATAAGAGTTTCCACGCGCAGAATCTGCTTCTGCATGGATGTCTCTCTTTCTGAATTGGGCCATCAAGGGAAATATTTCACTTTTGTTATTTAAAAGATCAAGGGGGGTGGAGGCAACCCAACTGAGAAAAGCAATGTGGCTTCATTCCCTGAGGAATGAAAACACTTCAGAAAAGGGCAAGGGGGAAAAACACCTAAATGCATGAAAGCTCATAAAAAACTAGATGATGTGAAAACGTTTTAAATCAAAGCAGCAGGTAAAGCTGGAAATAAGGTTATCCTCACTAAGGATCTCGATGTTCCACATTCATAGTAATGCTTCATTTCCTGCAGACTATGAGTAAATCAAAGCCTACTTTGGGCCCCCATATCTGTCTAAGATCTCATCTCCAAGAATTTATTATTTTGGCATTTCCCACATCAGCATTACCTCTGGTCCAAATTTGGGTAATGGAGTATAACAACATATTAACCAGTAATAAGCGTGAAATTTTTATCCCATTTAAAATGGATACTTAAGTGCAAAGGAAAACAAACACATCAGAAGTGTGAACGTTTCCACGGTGATTGGCGACCCAGGATTGAGAAAACAAAAGGACTTCGGTCAAAAGTGGAAAATGAAAAGAAAAGTCTAGCTAATTGGTGGCACTTTTTGCTGTGAAAGAATGTGAGAGGAAAACTCCAAAGCAAGTTCGGAAAAGCAAAACAGATGTGTGCAATGTCTGGCTGGGCTATTGTTTTAGCTATGTAATCTCAAATCACTGATTTGATTTCACTTTAACAAGGGATTACTTTAGCAGGCAGTTTGGATTAACAGCAACGCATATAAATAAACAGGCTACTCCTGAATTTTAAATACAACACTAACAAAAGGCCAGGCAAAAAGTACTTGGGGGGGGAGGGTGATTTTAGACATCCAGATTACAAACCCATTCCACAGAACACTGCAAAGTTATGTTTAAAATCACAGACCCTCCACAGGCCCAGATTTACAGAAGCTGTCATGGTTTCTGATTTGATTCCGGAATGTCTCGGTTTTCCTTCGGACGTCCCTGTTTACATTGGAGAAATGTTGGAGGGTATGGAGTTATGTGACCCCCGAACCAAGGAGATGTAAGTATGCAAGCCAAGCCCAGTCCCAAGCCAGGCCCACTCTCCTCAAGCTGCACCTTTCACCAGCCCTTCCCTTGATTGTCTTTGCCTAGCTAGATTGTGTCCTGGACCTCAGATGATGCCTCTTGCTCACATGGATGGAGAGATGCATGGTGTGTGTCTGTGTACATGTAGAAACCTCTGAATTCTATATGGCCGGAATATATACTATTGAAGAAAGGTAAGAGTCACAGCTTTGGGTCCACCCACTTTTGCCTCTGGCCCTGCCCCCTGCTGACATACAGCTGCCAGAAGGTTGCCCACCATGGAATCTGGTCCTCTGAAAGAAGTTCCCCACTTTTGCTTTAAAAAGCCTCAGCACACTATTCAGACAACAGTTCCTGCGTTCATCTACCATCGCGTAGTCACCTGATGCTGGTTACAACACAACAGGGCCTATCCTGCCTACCCGTATATCAATCAATCAATCAATCAATCAATCTTTATTACAGTCCAGAGACCCAACAAATCATTACAAAGCAATGAACAATTCAGACAGCCTACCTCCAGGTTAAACAAGCATTGTGTTCAGACCTAAAGATAAGGAACATTGGTTCTTGCAACCACCGATAAAAACTGCCACTGCTAATGTTCTAGCATTTATCCAGTCTTCCAATAGGAACCTGACATAGTGAGCCTATGATTTTCCCAGGAAAGGTACCAGCAAGGTAATACCCGTATATTTTATGGTACCAAGGCACCAGGAGCAGCTGCAGGACTTTTCCTTCCCAGATCCCATTTCTTGCTTTCAATCTGCTTCTATGTACTATGAGGCAACAGTAATGTCCCACTTGATTTAGCAGATGGAGAAGAAAATATGTAACATGACCTAGGATGGAAGGAAGAGGGCAGGAGGCACAGCATTGGTTGGTAACATTAAATGGTGGAGGCTGGTCCATTAGGGCCACTATGCCACCATCTCAGTCTGCCCTCAGTGGGACAAAATATATAAGAGATGACCCCTGTGGTCTTCAGTCACACACTTCTCTTAAAATCTGAGACAAAGTCACATTAATCACAGATCAACTGGATTAAAGGTAAAGGTAAAGGGACCCCTGACCATTAGGTCCAGTCGTGACCGACTCTGGGGTTGCGGCGCTCATCTCGCTTTATTGGCCAAGGGAGCTGGTGTACAGCTTCTGGGTCATGTGGCCAGCATGACTAAGCCGCTTCTGGCAAACCAGAGCAGCGCATGGAAATGCCGTTTGCCTTGCTGCTGGAGCGGTACCTATTTATCTACTTGCACTTTGATGTGCTTTCGAACTGCTAGGTTGGCAGGAGCAGGGACTGAGCAACAGGAGCTCACCCTGTCACGGGAATTCGAACCACCGACCTTCTGATCGGCAAGTCCTAGGTTCTGTGGTTTAACCCACAGCACCACCCACGTCCCTTCAACTGGATTAAACACCACAATCCTAAACACATTTACTTGGGAGTAAATTCCATATAGTGTTGCTGTATCTTAACACAAAAATAGAAAGTCCATCTGACCACATTTGGCAGGGTTTTCTCATTTTTTCACATCCCGTTCTTTTGCTGGCAAGAAGAGGGACAGAGTGGATCATTGATGAAGCAGGACTCTGCCTGCGCCACAGTGGTGACAGAACGTTGAATGCACCTGGGTTTCATTTCAGTTCTCTCAGATGTATTGTATAAAGCTAAGTGTTTTTCCCCTATGCCACCTCATTTATTTGTCAGTGAGCTGAGTATTCCAAATCATGCTGCAAACCACAGAAACTACTAAAGGCAACTTCTTCTTTTTTGCTGATTTCTCCAAACTCAGAATCATATAAGACAATCCACATAGGGAATGCCTAACTGCCCTTACTTGACGTGTTTGCGTAAGTGACACAAATTATCTGGTCTGGAGAATAGGGTTGCAATAAATCTGATATGCCACTTCAATCAAAGGACTATGTTTTAAGATGGGCAGGCTAAATCAGAGGCATTAGGCAAATAGGTAAATATATACCAAATCAGATCATTGGCCCATTTAGTTCAGTATTGTTTGTACTGACCATCAGTGGCTCCTCAGGGGTTCAGGCAGGGGATATTCAGCCAGGGGATATTCTGAGACCAACCTGGAGATGCTGAGGATTGGATTTGGGGCCTTCTACATTCAAGGCAGATACTTGACCACTGAGCTATGGCCCTTCCATGGAAAATATACGTTTAGCTCCTAAATTAATGTTCTTCGTTAAAGACCTAAACTTAATGCTAATTCCAGTGGTTTGACAGCGCTGAAAACAACTGGTTCACATTTCACTGAAAAACTGGGTTACGGATACAGTACTGGGAATACAAATTTATCTGCTGAATCACAACCAGAACATTTGGATTTATGGTACGTAGGACCAAGTTTTCCCAGTGAAATCCAAGCATGGATTTCCTGCAAAAGCAGAAAGACACCCATTCACTCTGTGTGAACATGGGTCTTCCTTTTTCATAGCCAGCGATAGGAAATCCATAAACTCAAGCTGTTTATTACAGCGACCAATATTCTTCTCTTCATTGGGAGTGTAATCATTGGCTTCATTTATGCAGGGTTGATTAGCTAACTCATTGACTATCCATTTCTTCATGTCACATTTTTTTTCAGTTCTACAATGAATAAGCATCACTTGGTATAGACAATCCAGGAATTAACAGAAAACTCAAGCAGAAGCATTATCATTGGGTTGAGTTGTGGACAAGGCAATCGCTGACAAAAAATAATAACCTATGGTATAGTAGTTTTTTTATTCTCTTTTAATCCACTTTTATGTATTTTGTAATCCATATACGAAAGAAATAGATTAACTGTGATTCCCTCTTTTAAAAACTCAGCATTAAAAACAGCATCATGAAGAGATAATAAATGCAAATGACGCAACATAAAAGGCAATGCCAGTTGAAATAAACTATAATTTTCTTCTACCACAACCTAATTAAAAATGTCCTTAGCAACGATATGAAAAGAACTTTCAGTGCAAGGATGGGGAACCTATGGCATGGCAGATGTTGTCGGACTACAACTCCCATCATCCCTGACAGCTAATCATGCTGGCTGGGGCTGGTGGGAGTTGGAGTCCAGCAACATCCAAAGGGCCACTGTTGGAGTCCAACAACTGGTTCCCTATCCCTGGAGGCATTTATAGGTTGGGGGGGTCAATAATGGTTACAAATAGTTAGGAAAGCTCCATCAAGCAGCTTAAACTTTATTAATAGGCATACTCCTACTGTGACTTGAGATGCAGGAATTTAACTGTTGGGTGTTTTTATGAATTCACTTCAAGCCTAGGTTTCTCCCTGTCAAATCAGTTTTCTATGTACAAAGAGTTTTTAATATATTCAGACATGTGATCCCCCCCCCTCCAGTCTATAATGGTGCACCCTAATAAATGCCATGTCACACTGCTGTTCCAGTCATGTGCTTGCAACAGAATCTCATGAATCACCCTCATGTCTGAAATCCCTAATTATTCTCATGTAGGTCTGAATCAGTATAACTATATAGTCAATAGAACTAATGGTTTTCAATACCAAACAGAAGACTCAACACCTCTGCTATTGGAAAATGAAAGCTGTAAGGTAATTTGTCTCATCTCAATGGCTGCCCCCCTCCCACTTTTCACTGCTGCTACAAAAACAATATTATAATATTTGCATTGCAATCATTCCAACAACAATTTAGAGTGTGTGGAGCTTTCTAATAATTTTTAATTAAATACAATGGATTGGGAAGCCTGTAGCAATGCAGCTTAATTTGGCCATCTATCAGCACGTCGCAACATTACCTTGACCAGCAGTCTGAAATATGAACAAACTGGACCTTTGACAAGGTTGAGTCCCAAGAGAGGAGAAAAGCCAAATGAAGATGAGGAAGAGAGAATGGACAGTAAAAAGGATCTGAAGAATTGAAATTACTGTCTGTTAACACTGGTAAATAAGAAAAATGGATACCAGTCCACACAGTTTTATTATCTTTAGACTGTGAGGAAACTGACTGATTTTTCTTGAGAATTTGTGGGATAAAATGTGTGCTTGTGGAGTTAGGTAAAGTTACAGCCTCATGAAGAATACTGGGATAGGACTTAGTTAAATATTGGCCTTCCTTTAAACACACATATTCACCTGTAATCTATCATTCAAGCTAATGCAGTGCTATTCAGATTTATATAAAACAATAAGGTCCAAACTTAGAGGCTCAAAGTGCCTTGCAGCAGAACAGTCTCAAAATGTGTTTTGTGTTTTTATCTTGTATTTTTAAGCTGTGAACCACCATGAGATCTACGGATGAAGGGAGATATAGAAAATTATCTTATTTTTATTTTTATATAAGTACTTTAGAATAGATTAGCTAACATTCTTCCCGGATTTATTTCAGTCAGATGAAATTTTAGTTCCATTTGAAAGGTATTAGTTTGTTCTCTCTGTTCTGTGAGAGCTGCTTCTGATCCTACAATGTATTGTCAGTGCAAAAGACAGAATATAAAATGCATGTACACTGTTTATATTGGAACCAGCACATGCACTTTTAAATCACTGCATTTCATGGCAAAATACTCAAGAATGATCAGAAAAAGACCAGACTCAATAATATTTGTGTTTCTGAGAAAACAGCAGTTTGAACATGTGTGTGCCATTCATGATGTAGACACGCATGTTTTGAACTTGGATATCTATTAGAGTGCACTGAAAGTATTATTAAAAGCAGCCCTAACTCTTAACTAGTCAATTTAACGATAAAGTGTTCTAAGATCGTCAGATCAATGACCTACTTTTCACAATTGGAACGTTGGATCTCCTTTGCTATCCCTGGCGGATTTAAACCTTTCCAGCTCTGTGTCTTCGGTTTATGAAGTTTTAATGAAAATATATGTTGGAATACCTGCTACATGATGAGCTGCCGTTCATACATTGTTTTGGAATGGAAGATTATTTTTTGAGCCTCAAGAGGGGATTTGGGCCACACTTTTGTTGCTCTACAGCTCAGGACTTGCACTTTCAGTGTGTTTCTATCACTGAGATTAATTTTGGTCCTGCCAATATAATAAAGTGTGTTCACTGTGGAATTTGCTAACGCCAGTCTTGTGTCAGGACTGGCTCAAGACATTTCATTGCCTGAGGTGGAACAGAAAATGACAACAACAAAAACCCACCCCCAGCCAAGATGCACAGTACCCAGGGCTCTTGAGTTATTTTGGTGCCTCAGACAGAAAATCCCACAAGCACTCTCCTTGAGAGTAAAAATACAACAATAATAAGTTGAATAATTAGAGATTATTCAGAAAGGGGTTGAAAATAAAACTGCTAATATTATAATGCCATCATACAAATTGATGGTGCCACATCATTTAGAATACTGTGTACAGTTCTGCTTGCCTTACCCCAAAAAGAATATTGTGGCACAGGAAAAGGTTTCCAAAAAGGGGACAAAATGTTCTGAGGGTTGGAGCAACTTCCCCATGAGGCACAGTCACAACATTTGTGGCTTTTAGTTTAGAGGAAATGTGAGTAAAGGTGTATAAAATGGTGCATGCTGTGGTGAAGGTAGATAGGAAGATTTCCCTCTCCAGCTCTCTCATAATATGAGAACTTGGGGTTATCCAATGAAATTGAATGATGGGGCACTTTGAGAACATGGTATTTAATTTGACAGGCCTTTGGCCTGATGCAACAGGATTCTTCCTATGAATCCTTCCTGCCAGTGTTACTGCTCCCAGCAGTGGCGTAGCAGAGGTTGCCAGTGTCCAGGGCCACGTGGAGAGGTAGGAGGCAGGGGTGAAATGGATGGAGTACACATGTGCATACAGCTGCCTAACGGTCTCCATGTCACCCCAGGAGATCACAGCCACAGAAATAAGAAAAGACGAGTCGCTCTGCTGTCTGGAGAGGTCACTTCCTGGTTTGCATGGAGAAGCAGTTTTCAAGGGAGCCCAGTGACAGAAGCATGCAGCTGTATTAAGGCAGAACCAGGTATTTAAATTTTGCGCCCCTGACAAGTCTGTGCCCAGGGCAACACATTACACCAGTGGCTCCCTGTTCACTTGTCCTCTCCATTTGGGCTCAGTCTGCGCCACAAACTTGAGAGAGAGCACAAGGTAACTAAGTGAAGGGTGCTTGTTCTATCTCCTAACTCTTTTTAGTGCTTGCAAGTTCAGAAAGGGGTGGTGAATAGGCAGTGAGAGCAAGGAGAAAGAGAAGCAAGGCCAGGACCTTGTATATTCAAAGAGGGAAGACAGGTATTCAGGTCTTGCTCTGTGGAAGACTAAAGAGGTTAATGAGTTTGGTTTAGTGTCCAGTCCTAAGACTCTGTACAGTGTAATTCAAAAGGCTCAAGAAAATGCTACATCAAAATGAGAGCAGTTACAGCTGGGAGGGTAAACTTCTTATGACTCATTGCAGTCCACTCACTTTGTCACTTCTATATAGGTCTGAAATCCTCTGAGGAGTGATACAAATGAGTTTGCATTTTGATCTTTGATATTATTATGAAAATGACGTACAGCCAGGCAACTTCCAATTAGCCAAATGTTTTGAAATGAGATATTTTTGAAAAGCTGTTATATAGGAAGGAGGGTAGATTTTGAGGAGATTTTAAATGCTATGTATGTATAAGCAAAAGATTTGAATATTACACATGCACACATACATTCAGAGAGGGGGGGTTTACTACTTATATTATGCATATATTTGATGGCATAAATTACTGGGGTTGTGAATAAGACAATGTTTTTATATAAAACATACCAATTTGGTTGGAAAGAATGCCGCATTAGCATAAAACATTGGACCAACCTTTACCAGAGGGTGGGGAAGACCCCAAAAAAAATGACGAAAGAAAGAAAGAACTTTGCATGCTGATAGTGCCACAGAAGCCTCAATTATTCCATTTTTTTGATTATATACATATGTCAATCTTAGAGGAAAACTGAGCCCTAAGGCAAAATTCTCCTCTCAGATTCACACATCAATGGGAGATTCCACATGCAATTCCACAGTCCGTTGGAGCTGAGGGATAGGCTGTAGATCTGAGTGTAGAATTTTATCTGTTTACCATTTTAAACACTGTGTTTAAAGTATATTTATAACCCTACCTCAAAAAGAAAAGATAATAATCTCTGGATGAGACATTCCGAGGGGCGCCACAAGCTTAACATGTGTGGCCTTCCTCTTCTTCCCCTGAGCCTACATATTTGGCTAGCAATAGATTTTTCCAGTCTATTAGCTGTGCCTGGCTCAAATGGAATAATCGGTTAATTGATTAAATGGATTAATATGATTAATTTAGTCATCAATTACAGTTGAGTACTTGAAAACATAGAAAACCTGGAGTTGAATCCTAGAAGCCTAGGAAGCAGCCTTACATGCTTGGCCATTTAGCCCATTGTCTCTCTCCAGCAGAAAGAAAGGTCTTTCACATCAGCTACTACCTGACCCTTTTAAGTAAGGGGTGGTGAACTTTCTTCAACCCAAAGGCATTATTATTATTTATTATTTCAATTTATATACCACCCTTCATCAAAAGATCTCAGGACAGTGTACAGCACTAGAAACACATTACCGATAAGGTACTGATGTTCTTAGAACAAAACCTGCAAGCAGAACTCAAATCCGCTTGGGACGAGTTATGGATTGTTTCTGATAATTCTTGGGCCGTGTCTTGTGGGTGAAAACCCAGAAAACACAACACAAACCAAAGGAAAGAGAACCAGCCAAATATATATATATACATGCTTGACGCCCCTCTATACCGAAATATGTCATCTCCTCAACGTCTACGTTTTCTTGTTTTTGCAAAAGTATTTCATATGTGAAAGTATGACCTCTTGCGAATTTTCAATTACCTTTTCTGTTTTGACGGACTAGAAATATTTACATTAATTGTTCCATACTTCTGGGACGCAGCTTAACAGCTTCCAATAGCCTCGTTAGACCATTTCTACATAGCAGCTTGTTGTTTTTTTCCTCCAGACACTGAGCCCCTCTCTTGATTTGAGCTTTAGCACTGGGGGAAGTTGACTTTGGAAAGATGCTGGAGATCAAATGCTTGGCTTACCGCCGCCGCGGCATCAACCATTCATATCAGTGCATAAATGTTACATTGCATAATTCTCTACGAGTTAATTTCGCCCACATTCGGACTCCTACAACAGCCATTTGGATCCCTTTAGTCCCACTTAAGCCCCACTAAATATGCTTAAGTGATTCACAGGCGTCAGGTGGACCCTCTAGACTGGTGTTCGTTTTCTCCTAAAAGCCTAGAGTGGCAATGATATCACCTCTTTATGCTTTGCCGTTTCAATTAGGGTTCAAAGGCTGTCGTTTCACTCATGCCATTTGCTCTGTTTCAACACCTTGCTGCATTAAGGCTTCCATATTCATTAGTCAGTATCAAGTTCATTAGTACACATCTTAGGTTCTCCATAACCTAAACAAACCTGGGAGCCTCTTGATCATGTTTCATACTCCGGTTTTAGAAACAAATCATTGCCCCTCACGCAGAAGGGGAAGAAAAATCACAACACAAGGCAGATAGAATCTGAATGTGGAAGGACAGCCAGGGACATCTGCTCATGTTATATATAGAAAAAGAAACTTTAAATGATAGGAATAAAGCATTCCTAAATAAAGCAGTTGCTCTTAGTGTTAACATGATCCCCCCCCCTCCCGACTAGTTATCTCCCAACAAAAATGTTTAGGATTTTTGTAAGCATTTATTTAAATTATCGTCCATTCCACCTGTTTCCCATTTCCCATTCTGAATGTTTACTTGGAAGTCTTTTAGGGTTTTTTGGTTTTTTTGACAACAGACTGAATGGATTTCAGACCGCAAAAGAGAGACAGACTGTGGGCCCTTTCAGACTGTCGCTATTTTCGAGTAGGATTCAATCACATTCCTGAAAATTCAGGTTCTGCAGTTAAAGCAGTCTGAAGCTCTCGCTCGAGAAACCTGCTTACCCTTCCCGCAAAGACTGGACATTTTGTGATAAGGAATGTGATGGGAGAATATCTCCTAAGATCCCTGCAATAAAAAATAAAAAATCGGAATGAACGCTCATTTAAATAGCCAATGTCATCCTTGTAATCAAATCAAGTTGAATGCCCAATAAACAGGTCATCTGGAAGCAACTGGACATGAAATGGGGGGAGAGCATCACTTTCCCCCAGCCTTTCTTTCTTTTAAACCACTTTGGAAATAAGACTTTGTGATCACTGAGAACAAACTTTGTCATGGTGTTGTTGGACCACGTTCTTTAAGTATTGGCACTTAATCTAAGAGATAAGCAGATTCTCATATGAGACTTAGCCTTGTGCTGTTCTTCACTGGCAAAAAGGCAAATGGCGTTTGAAAAAGGATTTGCGAAATTTGTAGTATGCATAAAACAATAATTGAAGAATCTATCCTTTTCCAACCAAGCGGCTGCTTGTGTTTGTTATTTAAAATTCAACTCAGGTGGGTTGCCATAGTTACAGTGAGTTTCTGAAATAAACTTTATTTCTCTGTCAACCCTTTGCTTGTATACAAATAACCAAAGAGCACTCATCCTTTCAACCCCTGACAGTGTTAAGAGAATGAAGGCATTGGGTTTCGTAGTAATCTTAGAGGACGTGAGGCCACTAGATATGGTTGTGAAAGTGTAAGCAATGTATCACTTGGCATTAATGTCTCTGGGATAATCACTGCTTCCAAATGATCATAATGAGTCATTAGTGACTGGTGCTATTCATCATTTCTTCTAAAGCAATAGAGGTGTGGCATGGACTATTGGCCTTCACAGTCCCCATTAAATTTCCTCATGGAGTTACCCTCTTGAGAGAGTTGGGAAAGTCGGCTTGCTTGGCCGGTGGCTGCCCTGGAAGTGCATTTTTGTGTTTGTTATATTGTAAACAGTCCTATGACCCTTGGATGAACGGCGGTATTAAAATAATAATTAATCAATTAATAAGGCATTGAGTCCCATTGGTCTCCAGGAGAGAAACACAGGTCAACCTCCTGTGGTCCTCCAAGTGGTGTTGAACTCCAGCCTCCATCATCCCCAGCCACCATGGCCCAGGGTTGTGGATTATGGGAGCTGTAGTCCATCAATATCTGGAGTAACACAGGTTGCCCACACCTCCATTTATTGCAAAGGAAGTCTTGCACAAATCCCCTGTAAAGGGATACAGCATATGCAGTAAAATTGCTTGTCATGTTGTGCCCCACTTCCTCATTTTTCATAGCAGAAGTTAACAATGCAAATTACTACTACGTTGCTGGGCCAGGCCAGCCTTTGTAAGAGGTGTCACCAAAGTCAGGGATCTTGATGGCCTCACTGTGTATAGCTTTCATCACATGCTGAAGCCACACCTCTTTAACTTGACACCTGATACAGTGGTACCTCGCAAGACGAAATTAATTCGTTCTGTGAGTTTTTTCATCTTGCGAATTTTTCGTCTTGCGAAGCACGGATTCCCATAGGAATGCATTGAAAATCAATTAATGCGTTCCTATGGTCAAAAAAAGTTTAAAAATCACCAAAGTGTACAGTACTGTACATACATTTTCTAAGACTCTGGGGGACAACTCGAAGAATGTATCAAAAGTGTTCACAAGGTCACGTGTCAGGTCCTTGTCAGGGTGGTGCCGCTGTGCAAAAGCCTGCACATCTTTCCACTTCTGGCAAATGTCCCTCAGTTCTTTCTTCTCCTTCTTCCTCTCGCCGGCCTCTGCAGCAGCAGTCTTCTTGGGCCCCATGGCAGCACAGCTCCTACCTTCGCAAACCCCCAAAAAATAAATAATCAGTGTTTCACATCCAAAAAATTCAAAAGCACCAAGCCTCCTAGAAAACACCTCAACCCAAAATCCAAAAAACCCCCAAAAAAGTTTAAAAAGTTTAACTTACCAAATGGCTGCAAAAGAAGTTTTGGAAAAGCTTCAAAAATCACCAAAGTCTTCAAAAACCTCAAAAAAGGCTACCACACCGTGTGCTATGAGTTGCTCCTCGAAGTCAAGTTGCAACTGCACCTCTTCAAGCAGTGCACCCTGGGTATTAACGGTTTTAAGAAAAAGGAAAGAAACTTGCAAGACGTTTTCATCTTGCGAAGCAAGCCCATAGGGAAATTCGTCTTGCGAAGCAACTCAAAAAACGAAAAACTCTTTCGTCTTGCGAGTTTTTCGTCTTACGAGGCATTCGTCTTGCGAGGTACCACTGTATATAGAAAAAGGCACATCCTATTCTTCTGATTGATTTAACTGATTTCAAACTTGTATGCTTATATTGATGAAACCTACGGTACTTTGGGACCTAAAGGGTGTGTAAGAAATCCAATTAACAACAACGGACAGACAGATAGATGTTACAGAGCAGATCAAGCCTCTGTCTCAGACTGCAGTGGTGAGGATTTGAAGGGGAAATGTGAAGGGCTCAGAATCCAGCCATGAGAAAATTATTATTATTATTATTATTATTATTATTATTATTATTATTATCATTATTATTAAATTTCTGGCTGAGTTTCCCCAGCCACTCTGGGCAACTCCCAACAGAATATTAAAAACACGATAAAACATCAAACATTAAAAACTTCCCTCAACAGGGCTTCCTTCAGATGTTTTCAAAAAGTCAGATAGTTGTTTATTTCCTTGACATCTGATGGGAGGGTGTTCCACAGGGTGGGTGCCACTATCAAGAAGGCGCTCTGCCTGGTACCCTGTAACCTCACTTCTGGCAATGAGGGAACCACCAGAAGGCCCTTGGAGCTGGACCTCTGATGGGGAAATGGTGACAGGGGAAGCTTTGTTTGGGTGCTTTGGTTTTTATACTTGTAAGCTGCTTAAATGCCTGTTTTGGCATTAAGAGATATATAAATGTTGTTGTTCTTGTTGCTTTTAAAGAAGCAGTCTTCGATAGGAATCAGAAATTCATTCCCACCTGCCCACCTCTTCTCCCCTTGCCATCCCACACACATTGCTCATTTTCTATTGTTCAGAAGCAACCTGTGTTCTTTAAAAAGAAACCTGTCAAAGTTGTTTGACCTTAACTGTGGTGGTCTATTATTATAGCTCCTGTATGAATGGCAAGCAAATCAAAGAGAGAATTTTTTCAAGAAAGAAAACAATGCCACTTTTCCCCACTGACAGGATATAAGAACTCTATTCTGTTATCGTGTTTATTTGTACTTAATTGAATTCAAAAAAATAAATAAATCTACAAAGAAAAACTAGAGACACCTCCCCAAATTGCTCATGGCAGTGGGTCAGCCCATTCGTTTTTGGAATGGGAAATAAATTCTCAGCTAGAGCAGAAACCATGCATAGACGAAATCACAGGGATAAAAAGCCTCAAAACAGAACAGCTTCAGGAAAAAAAAGAGGGAAAGTGACATTTGACAATGCACGCTTAATTCAAAGAGCAACAGAGAAGTGAAGCCGTTTTTCAGATAAAAACTTTCTTACACAATAAAGCCTAAGCAGCATTTTGCTTTTGCTTTACCCATTAAAATCAATGGAATTACTCTTTTCCATACATTAAATGAAGATTAATAGAAAATTGCTAGATTTTATTAATCAAACTTCTTTGTTTGTGTGGTTGTTCATTTAGGCTGCAGTACTATACAGTTTTTCACCCATACGTTCAGTTTACATCATTGATAAATACTTGTTCTTAACTGGATTGTATATTGAATTATTTGTAGTTGAACTCATGCTCCTTATTCATCATCCATTAAAGACCATATTTACCAAGGGCACAATCCATTTCTGGTACCCATATTCTGTTTTCCTTCACCTTCACAGTAAATAGAAGTCTTGGGGGAATTAAACTGGAGAAGCAACATGGGGAAATGGCTAAAACTCTTGCCCTCACCCCAAGCACCATGCCTGATCCATATTGGGTTACTGAGGAACTTCTCTTAAAGAAATAAAAAGGAAGACATCAGGAGTTCTGATCTTCTTTGTCATGGCTGCATTCAGCCATGGGGTTTATTGCATTAGTTTTACGGGTTATAATGCTGGTACTTCTGTCCCAATTTCCAGCCTTCCTTTTCCACACCAGTACTTGTTGCATTATGAGACCATGGCTATTTGATCCATATCCCACCATGTTGTACTAAATTTCATTCACCCCAGTGGGCATGGCGTGACACAACAGCAAACATCATTGGCTATATTGGTACTCCCCAACTTTTTCCAGGCATGTTTCCCCACTAAACTTGGGAAGCACTAAACTTCCACTAGATTTCCAGAAGTCAATTTTATCTTGAGTAAAAGATCACATAAAATGCAAGAGCTAACAGGTAATGAAAAATCTCACCAAAGTCCATATAAAATCATGGAGCTACGGATTTAAGACTTTCCTCCTTAGGGTGTAATCTTATACACAGTTATCTGGGACAAGTCTCATCAAACTTGGAAGGACTTCCTTCTGAGTAGACCTGCATGGGATTTCAATGCTTGTCAAGTCATTTGCACTGAAAGTAGTGACCTGTCCAGATTATTATTTTTTAAAGCATCATGGATACTTTTTCTGAGATTCCTGCATTGTAGGGGATTGGACTAGATGGCCCTTGGGATCTACATTTCTATGATTCTTTTAAAAAGAATGGGAGTCCAATGGATTTCAGTGGGACTTAAATGTAGTTAATATTCTCTGAGCTATATCCATTGCAACAGACTGGAAGCATTAATCAGTTCATCAGCATTTATTTATTAACTCGGGATTTCAAATGCGGACCTTTAATCGGCTCTCTCTCTCTCAAGCCAAAGAGTGTGTATTGCTGATGGCATGCTTGTAAGCTGCTTTCGTGCTTCACTTAATTCAGGAGGTGTTTGAGGTTCTTCGCATGAGGAATTATTCATAAATGTTATTGAGTCAAAATAAAGGGTTCTCGTTACATTTCGCAGGGTCGGGAAACCACCTGCTTTCAAATACTGTAAAACAGTGGTAGGGAAACCGTGGCCTTCAAGATGTTGTTGGAGCCCATCAGCCTCTGCCAGCAGGCCTAATGGTCAGGTATGAAGGGAGTTGTAGTCCAATAACAACAGGAGGACCATAATGTGTCCCAACCCTGCTGTAAATGCTAATCAAATTATTAATTAGTTATTAAGACTGGGAGAACTGGAGCTCTTTGGTATATACTTTGCATGCAAAAGGTCCCAGACTCTATTCCTTGACTCTCCAGGTAGACCAGGAAAGACTGCCTGGAATAATACGATACCCACTGCTAGTCAGTGTTGGCAATCTCAAACTAAATGGGTCAGGTTTCTAACTGTGTATAAGGCAGCTTCCTTTGATTCCAAGCCCATTCTCTGGTTAAAAGCACCCTCAATAACTATAGGGAAACTACAGTTTTCAAGACGTTGGACTACAGTTCCCATCATCTCTTATACTGACCATGTTGGCTGGGTCTAATGGAAGTTGGAGTCAAAAGAACATCTGGCACGCCACGGTTTCTCCATCCCTGACCTTTTCATTTGTGTTGTTAACCTCTGGAGTTTTCAGAAGAACAACAGAGAGCAAAGGGATACATTTCGACCAGGTTAGATGTGATTGCTGAGGCAGGCGAGTTTGTACGATGCTTTCGATTTGAGACACATTTTAAAACAAAATACGGTTCTTTTGAAAGGGCACACATTTGGGAGAACTAAAGGGTCATATAGGGAGAGTAAACAACTCTCTCCTACTCCCAGAAAGGGTGGTAAAGTTTGTGGAAGATTGCAGTCAAATCCAACAATGCATATTCTTGCTAGTTAGTAAATTTAGGGGCTAATCACCACAGAGTTGTATTGCTGATAGAGAGAGACTCAAGACATAGAAATGTAATGGGTAGAGAGGGCTCTGTGTGATGTCATTTCCCCTCCTCTCCTGAGTGGGAAGAATCAAATAAGTATATCCTGCTCCTACCCTCCCCCTTTCTTCCTATGACCAGCAATGGGGGAGGACATGCCCTCCACTGCTCCTGCCCAGGCACATATAGTTATCTGCATAGTTTTTACTGGTGCTGTAGCTGAGAACCAATGCAAAGACTATGAGTAAGTAAACCATATTTTAAACTTACTTTTCAGTTTGTTGTCTGATTCTTTATTATGCAAAGTAAGAAAAGGGGGCGCCAGCTTGCTTCACAGCTGGACTTACCGGTAATTAAAAGAAGGCTTCATGGCCTATTCCAATATGCTTTCTGTTTTTCTGCTAGGGATGGGACTTTTAAACTATGTTCAGTGTATGTTCAGCCCCCACACATGGGGGTCTGGGGAGATAAATTGCAATTAATATATCCTCTCCTACTTATTAAAACACATCCCACAAAGCTAATACAAAGCATAACATGATTCCATTCTAAGGCACACCATTTTCAAACAGTGTTCTTAGCAGCTTTGAGATTCCTTGGAAACTTATCAAGGATTCTTTGACATGAATCTCAGTCATGGCATCCAAACTTCTCTGAAATACAAACTGTCTCCCATTGTTGCCATCTCCTGCAATGAGTTGCCCGGACAGGAGTTGTTGACTGCATTCACGCATTTATCCCCAGCTTATGTGGGACAAGAATTAAATACGAGCAAGTGAGCCATTTTAAATGTTTGTGTGTGTTTTTATTGTGTGCATAACGTTGTCTGGTGTTTTGTATGAAATTGCAGTTTACAAGCATTTTTTTTATAAATAATCTGCCAGTAAGAACATTTATATGCCAGAGGCAAAAAAAATAAAAAAAAATAAGCATGGCACCTGCATGGTAGGAAAAAGATAAATCTGTATCCAGCATTCTCCGAGTTTTAAGTTGCAGAATCCAGTGCAACAGTTGCGCTAGTGGAGGCTCATTGTACAACAGATGGTACTATGTTGAGTAAGAAAATTAACAGAGGGCTGCTTTTGTATTTCCTTATGCAACAACATCCCACCTAGTGCAAAACATTTCACCAGTGGAACAAGTATAGCGCTATGTATTTAGTGCTGGATGAGAAAGACTCTTTCCATGTGGTTCCAATATTCATATGCACTCTGTAGTCATGTCTCTCTCTATACCAGAGGGGTCTCTCTCTATACCAGTCTCTCTCTATACCAGAGGGATACACTATGTGAGTTGTGTGTTTGTGTCTGATTAGAGCCTTAGTACAAGAAGTGAACAGGATTTAGATACAGTAAACAAAGTGTAGAACATTTTCCTCTCCAGTAAGTTTTGTTACAAAAAGGGAGAATGGAAACAAAAGTATTTTTTTTTCCCTAGCACTAGACTAGATTTCTTTTTTAAGCATGGAATTGAAAAGGATCCAACATGTTAATTGGTGTTGACAATAATTTAAGCTATCCTGCCACACTTAAATGTTTAATTTTCTCCATTGGAACTTCTACTCAGAGCCATGGCAGGTTGTATATTTTATACTGCATCATAAGCTGCATCTTATTTGCTTTTACAAATGTAAAGATGAAAAATAAGAAACAATCGCTCTGTCTATTTAATGCAAAGAGTCCATTATGAAATATTTCCTTTGGCACTGCTTCTTTTTGAGTGTCTTTTTAACACGGGATTACAAATATTTATAAGTTTATTCATATCTCACTTTTACAAGGTGTACATAAATAGCATGTGATTCGACATAATGCAGTCTGGAACTGGAGCTCAGAGTATCTGATGGATTTATGCAGGAGCATGCTGACATACCTAAAATTATAAAAGGTGTCTGTTTTCTTTTTAATTCCACAATACCAGAGGCTTACATAATTTAAGACCAGTTGGTTCTAGATAGGGTTGTTTCTTCTATTACAGAAATCCCTGAAATGTCTGTAAATTCAGACTGTGTATACAGAATCAATACAATGCAAGGATATTGTAAATCATATCGACTGCCTGTAATTCAGCAAAAGCAACTTCTTTAAAAAAAATGCAAAAGCGGTATGAATATACACTCACCATTAATTTACATATTATACATTTAGAATGTTAAAATATAAAACAATAAATAAAGCATCCACTTATACCAAAACAAAGAAACAAATAAATCAGCCTGCATGTGCTGTAATTCACACATATTGTAATTCATGGAAATACTGCTGTTCAATAAATATTTCCCAATTCAGTCTTGATATTTTCTACATTCCTTGGACGATTATTGATAAATGCAACATATCATCAATCAAATGCATCTAGATTGTTTTAATATTCAGTCTTCTGAACTCCACCTTAACTATTTGGGTGACTTTGGACAAACAATGCAGTAGCAAATATACTGCATTATATCAACTTATACGCCTATATCAACTTATACGCCTATACCCAGATATAGAGGGTGTCATTTGCCCTGTTCCCTTTCTTTCTGCAAGCATCCCATTGACTTCAGCAGCAAGAGTACTGAAAAGAGATAGCAAACAGCTGACCATTCTGCATGGGCTCTGTTTGAGGGATCCCCTACCACATAGCAATGGTTATATCATGGATCATTGGTTTATATTTGAGGTAAAACTTTTTAAGAGACATATTACCAACACAGCATAATGTTACAGACAGGTTAATTCAAAACAGACAGTAAAAAAAAGAAGTTAGCACTCAAGGCAGCTGTAGTTTAGCACTGCTGAATCCCATAAATTTGATAAGATACTTGAGTATATACTTAAACTCAAATCGATGAAACAAAGTAGCTCATTTTGACTGAATAATTATGCTTTTAGAAAGATACACTTACATGACTTCCATAAACCCAGCTAATAGTTGCTTCAAATCACTGGTTCTATTCAAACCTCTCTGATTTTTTACACAATATTTCAAGATATCCGTTATTTTGATATATTCAACCAGAGGTCCAGCTCTGTCAACACATTGCCACTTGGCATTTGAATTCCTGATGATAATCTATAATCATGGTATGTTAAGAGGGTAATACAATACAAAGAATATAACGTTTACAGAAATGGAAGCAGCTGTAATTGGAAACATCTAGCAATTCAAAGGTTATTTCTTAAAGAATTAAGTTGGAAAGTGTTTATTAAGAATGTGCAAGGCTTTTAGGCAGCGATTCTATTTTCACACCTGCCTGGGAAAAAGTTTCAATGAACAGAGTTTGACTTTCTTCCAAGTAAACATGGATTGGGCTGTTTCATCCATATTTCATCAGAAGTGGTAAATCTTCCACGTCTAGAATTATATTTTCCTTCATTAAAATAAGATGATTAGTTTGTGCTGTTGTTTCACATAAGGATAATGATGAGATAACATTGCTCTATTATCCTTTCTAAATAGCGTCACTAAGAAAGTGCAGGCTTTCATGACAAAACCTCAAATCTCAACAGCCTGCACTAAACCAATTAAATTAGTTCCAGTTACAAAGAATATTGAAGGTTTACCCATCATGGTTGTAGCCTGAGCTCATGTGCATTTGGTACATTAGTTGCCCTGATTCAGTAATCCACCAGACACCATACGGAGGGAGCAGCATGCATGCACCACGACCTACAACCATTTCACATCAACAACTTTGCATGAAATTCTGCAGCTCATTGAGAAAAAATATCTACATCCAAGATCAGGTTCTACGTGTGCAGTTGCCAATTCACTCTTTTGGATCCTAACCTGGGCAATGTCTTGTGCATTCACATGCAGAATACTGAACAGACTTCTGGTTTGGGGCAAGAAAACTTCTCTGGGATCACAATAATGGAATGTGCACATGAACAGTCATTACATCAAATGTTGTTTGTAGCATTTGATGCCACTTAGAAAAGGTGTCCTTTTGAATTGTGGTGCTGGAGGAGACTCTTGAGAGTCCCATGGACTGCAAGAAGATCAAACGCATCCATTCTTAAGGAAATCAGCCCTGAGTGCTCACTGGAAGGACAGATCCTGAAGCTGAGGCTCCAATACTTTGGCCACCTCATGAGAAGAGAAGACTCCCTGGAAAAGACCCTGATGCTGGGAAAGATTGAGGGCACAAGGAGAAGGGGACGGCAGAGGACGAGATGGTTGGACAGTGTTCTCGAAGCTACCAGCATGAGTTTGACCAAACTGCGGGAGGCAGTGGAGGACAGAAGTGCCTGGTGTGCTCTGGTCCATGGTGTCACGAAGAGTCAGACATGACTAAACAACTAAACAACAACAGAAAAGGTGTCCAGGAACTCATTTTATGTCCCATTATTAGCCCTGCACCAACTCTGACCTGGATCTATCCCACCTGGGTCACAAAATTACTTATGCGAGGAGGGTCATGCCTAAACATGATTCCCAGGGTGTTACCTTCATGCTTGAAGTAAATGGATTCTGATTGAACAGGCTTGATTCTGAGTCAACTAGAAGCAAGAGTTTTCAGCATGTTTCTAGATTACCCCAAAATAAATTAGGTCAGTCCAAGCCTATTCTCCTCAGTGTGGGTGAAGTAGAGCAAAGCACAGCTTATCACACTCTATGGGTTGGTCAGTAAAACCTTCACAATGTAACTACCTAAACCTTAGTAGCATTAGGTTCTAGAGCAGTGTTCCTCAAACTTGGGTCCCCAGCTGCTGTTGGACTACAACTCCCATCATCCCTAGCTAGCAAGACTAGTTGTCAGGGATGATGGGAGTTGTAGTCCAACAACAGCTGGGGACCCAAGCTTGAGAAACACTGTTCTAGAGCAGTGTTCTTCATCTTCTGCCTGGAGCTAAGTTGAAGACCACCTTTTAATTATTTCTCTCACCAAGCTACTTTAAGCATAGAGAGAAGCATGTGGTATAGTCCTTCCATGGACCTGAACCACCTTACAATGTAGAAGTGCCCTCAATGAAAAGGTTCATTGCATATGGGAAGCTGATATATCATAAAATTAGACTGTGTTAGCTTTTGAAGTTGAAGAAACTTTGGACATGAGAGCCTTTTCAAACAGTAATTTCCTCTTATGAATTATGAGGTGATACAGGCCCAAGAAGATGAGCAAAATTCATATTATTTGTGATTTCGTACTCCTGGATGTGACAGTATTCAAACTATTCCATCACTGCTAGCATAGTAGCTCTGAAATTCTGCAACACAGTAAAAAGAAATAAAAACTATTTTATAAAAACTAAATAAAAACTATTTTATAAAAACTAAAACTAAAAACATCAGGCAAAATTCTTCAATAATATGAATCAGGCCTACAACAGCTCAGATAATCATTCCACTTTCCATCAGGGCTGATATATCACCTTTCTTGGTGACACTTAACAATCAAGAGGTATATTATATATTCCTGCTTATAAAGGCATGGTCACTCTGAAAGGGGGCTGTATGCAGGATTATTTAGTGCCAGAACCATTCATCAATTTAAACTGATTGTCACTCTGAGGGTCCATCTGATGAAACAGGAAAATCTGAACCAGAACTGTCATCTGCAAAATGCGAGATTCATCATTTAGTGGCTGATAGCAGACAAAAATAAATAAAAACTGAATGGGGAGGGTCCATCCATTCATTTCTTTTGTTCCAGTTGTTTCTGCATCATATAAGTTTTACATGTTTTTGAAACGTAAGTATATCAAGCAAAACTTGTGAGTAGAGGCAGTGCTCAGATGAGTATGTGTTCACATGCCATCTCTCTCCAGCCTTTGTAAGGACAGCATTTGCCGTTATTATTCCATGTTGTTCTGAATACTATTTCTTCTTAGACTGAGATGGACCTTTCTATCTCATTCATTCTTCAGAAGTGCATCTTTCTTAAGCAGCATCTATGGCAGTTGATACAAGATGTTTACCTCTTCCCTGGAAGAAAAAAGAAATCTCTCCAGACCATCTGTTGAAATAACCAAGAGCCATTTGAGATGTGCCATTTTTTTCCAACACTGAGATGTTCTCTGTGTTAGGAGGCAACACATATACCACCAAATATGAGGTGATGTGAGAGTGTGTATTGCATCACAAGCACATGGATTTGAAAATGGTATGTGCACTTGTGGCAAAATAAGCATAAATAACCCACATTATGTATGATAGCATATATCTATTTTCCTCAACTGAAGTTAGTTCCAAGTTGAAAAAATATTTCATGTGAAACAGCCCTTTCTGAAGAGTAAGAATAGTAGTTCTGCAGTCTGTTCCTAAACAAAATGAGAGTTCAGTACAAAGTTATATGCACATAAGGTCATTTATGGTCAATGGGACTTGTGTGCACCAGATTGTGGCCATAATGCGAAGTTTCATTGTGTATGATCGGCGTGTAAATCAACCATTTATCTTCTGGACAGAGGGTTACTACTGGCCCAGTCTAGTTTTAATAATAAATACAACCTCACACTTAATGCAGTACACTGTCTCTAGCCATGTTCAATACAAAGAAAGTGTACAGGAATGTTAAACTGCACAAAACAGATGATCTGGCACAGGGGTGGGTGGGTGGGTGTGGGTGTGTTTGTGGTGGGTGGGTGGGTGTGTCACAGTACAAATCCCCAAGTGTAAGAGAATATAAGGTTTACCAAATAGAAAAGAAACTGTGTTATAGTAAGTTCATTGATGCATCAGGAGATGCAGCTACTAGGAACAAGGGCAACAATAAACTTCACCTGTTAAAATGCAGGCGTATTTATAAAGCAGGTTTCCCAAACTTGGGTGTCCATCTGTTGTTGGATTACATTTCCCATCATCCCTGACCATGGGTCCTGCTAGCTAGGGATGGTGTGAATTGTAGTCCAAAAACAGCTAGAGACCCAAGTTTGGGAAACCCTGCTGTTAAGAGATTTCAAAGGCACAAAATGGCAGGGCAACGCTACTCCCGCCAATTTCGTTAGGGCCTTCTGTGCTTTGAAAAATCTCCCCACTGAGCCCCATTTTCAAAGGCCAAATGAGTCCCATTAAATATGGCCATCTGAACACCCTGTTAGTCCATGGCAGGGTGGGGAACCTGTTGCCCTCCAGATGCTGTTGGATTCCAAATTCCAAACAGCATCGTCTTTGATCAGGTCTGGGATGGAAGGAAGGAGCTGTAGTCCAGAAATATCCAGAGGCCCCCAAATTCCCCATTCCTGGCCATGAAACATAAAATCAAGGTCAAATGCATTTCTACTGAAAAAGGCATGCTCAGGGTGTAAGAGATGGGTGCCTCCTTCTGAAAACAAGTATCCCTGTCATAGATAGTGTATGTTTTAAATAAGCATTGTATCACATAGACTTTATTTAGTCTTGTTGAGGGGGGGGGTCAGATTTCAAGTCAAGCAAAACAGATCCGTCATATCCAACTTTGCACATGAGACAAGTCATAGTAGCTCAGACGATTGTGAATTTCCAGCAAAACTGGGCACTACCACACATTGGTACATCTTTATGGTGAATTAAAAATGGAATGTGCTGGCTACATATTAGTTAATTAGACCCAAACAGTTCTCTTCTCCCATCTATTTATTCAAAGTGCAGGAATTGTATGAGAAACAGGAGGAAGATTTGCAGTTTTTGTTATACTGCATTAGCAATGGGTGGGGTTAATGGGAGTTGTATTCCAAAACAGCTGGAGATCATCAGTTTGGGGAAGGCTAAAATATTTGATCTTGATGATCTGT
This sequence comes from Podarcis gaigeae, assembly GCF_964106915.1. Lineage (NCBI taxonomy): Eukaryota > Metazoa > Chordata > Lepidosauria > Squamata > Lacertidae > Podarcis > Podarcis gaigeae. Next base: position 36,215,871 of record NC_139677.1, on the reverse strand, counting down.
TATTAGTATTATGTTTAAATTCTCTACTTGGTGTTACCTACTGCTTCGTAGAGGGACACGGGTGGCGCTGTGGGTTAAACCACAGAGCTTAGGGCTTGCTGATCAGAAGGTCGGCGATTCGAATTCCCACGACGGAGCTAGCTCCCGTTGCTCGGTCACTGCTCCTGCCCACCTAGCAGTTTGAAAGCACGTCAAAGTGCAAGTAGATACATAGTACCGCTCCGGCGGGAAGGTAAACAGCGTTTCCATGCACTGTTCTGGTTCGCCAGAAGCGGCTTAGTCATGCTGGCCACATGACCCAGAAGCTGTATGCCGGCTCCCTTGGCCAATAAAGCGAGATGAGCGCCACAACCCCAGAGTAGGTCACGACTGGACCTAATGGTCCCTTTACCTTTACAGCTTCATAAACCACTTTCTAGCTGGTTTTTCGCTAGCTCAGGAGCACACAGCACAATTGTTCCTCCCTCCTATTGGTTTCATTCTGTGGGATTTCCACACAGCACATCCCTCACAGATTGCACCCTTTGGCTGTAGCATAGAGCTACCCGCATTTGAGGCCAGATCCACACTACCAACATAAATCCAGTTTAACCATTATCACTCTTCTCCAAGGCACCCTGGGAATTGTAGTTTTTTCAGGGAACTCAAGATGTCAGAGAGCTTTCACTAAAGCTTTACAAGAGTACAATTCACAGTTGTAGGTTAGCCTCTATAAAACTAGTGTTCAGATTGTAGTGTGTTGACATAAACACACTTCCTTCCATGTGATTCAAGCATAGGCAAACTCACTCCTCCAGGTGTTTTGGGACTACAACTTCCATCATCCCTAGCTAACAGGACCAGTGGTCTGGGATGATGGGAGTTGCAGTCCCAAAACAGCCAAAGGCCCGAGTTTACCTATGCCTGATGTGATTGATAGTTATGCATACATTGGTGTGCAGGGCTGCCGCAGCTATTTTTAATTTCAGGTTTCCACCATACCCTTGACAGAAAGAGGTACTGGGGCTTTCACAAAGAGGTAGGAAAGTCGGGCAAAATGTTTCAACTTTGAAAACTTGTCCAAAATATAATTGTTTTGCGAAGAATAAATAAACTGAGAAAAGAGAACCATCCTGACAACAAGATTGCACGCTGGTTAGAAAAGAGAGAGCGAGGGAGAGGGAGAGAGAGATAGAGATGAAAATATTGACTTTTTAAGAAATACAATACATTCTGTCCTATGGACACTTTGCTGGGGTGGGGGAGGATATCAACAAAAACCTCCCAAACAATTAATGGGTTGCTTCAAAAAAGAAATACACTGGAAGGTCAATGGAACAGACTTAATGATTTTATGCTGTTGAGATGCAAAGATTCCATCAATGAGACTTGGATATCATATGCAAAAACAGATTTAGAAGTAGACAAGAGCAGTATTTGTTTCCAGAAGAAGCACCAGTTAATAAATTGGTTGAAAGGAATTTACATGTAAGTGAGCAATGTGGGTATAATAAACTTAGACACTTTGGTAATATAATTTCAAGGAGTTCTCCTCAATTTCTATGAGTCGTAGTAGCAGCTCATACTAGCTGATAAGCTCCAATGAGCTTGCATTTGGTGTATAAAATTGGCTTCAATTTCCCCACCCCACCCCCCAAAAAACCCCACTGAACTTGTCCACCTCTACATGACATTGACTTGGTTGTTGTTTCCTTACTTTAAAACAATTGCCAAATAAAAATAAAATTATAGTTATAATAATTAATACAGGCATTTGAGCTTAGTTCCCAGAAATATGGCACATGAACTGGATTCATAATCATGGCGGTTCTCTTTTATATATGCAATTCATATTTCTTTCCCAATCTGTAGAAGGCCCAGACTTTATCATTTTGGCAACAAATGGCAATTCCCAGGTCTGAACACAAAGGACCAGGTTACAGTTCCTGCAGAGTTGGTTTTTAACAGAAAAAGAATGCGCGGCTATTTCCCCGCCCCCCCCCCTTTAATCTATAATATTTACAGTATTGCACTTTACTGCACTTAATTGCATTTCACTAAAATTAACGCTGCATCAGTATTATGCTTTTTTAAAAAAAACTGTGTCCATCTTTGACAGATGAATCAACCCCTCTAGATCCTGTAAACCAAGCAGGCCTTCCGCAGAGATCCAGACATCTGGAAATAAAAACGGTGAAGTAAACCTGTTCACATAGTACAAGCATTTCAGCATGTTCAGGTGGTTCTCAGTAAAACAGATGTGTTCATCATTGTTCCAGTCATTTGGATCACCAACTAATTTGGGTGTCTCTCTTTCTCACACGCACACTCAGTTGTTGTTGTTCTTGTTGTTCCTTGTGAAGGATGTAGTCATTTGGACACCCCATTGTGTTATTGCTGCTTTGTTTAGAAAACACTGCCTTGTCTCAGATCTGAAATTCCACGTTTAAATTCAAACCAGTTCTGCAGCAGCAGCAGCTCCATAGCGATGGAAGAGATTCATGAGATTGAAATAATACCATTGGCAACAAAGAAGAAATGTCATCTTAATGGAGACCAGCCCCACGATGTTGTTAAGCTTTTTCCCTTTTTTTCTGTTTCAGTATACTTGGAGATTTTCAAATGTTGTTTAAAGTTAGGCACATGCACGACGTAGCAAAACTGGCAGCAGCAAATGGTGTTGGGCTGACATGATCATCTTCAGTTTGGCCAGGGTCCACTTCCATTTGTCCCAAGATTCATAGATGCCACGTGATTGGAGGGTTCTGTTCCCCGCCCCCCCAAAAATCTACTTTCCTCCAAAGTTTCCTCAATTTTTTCCCCCAAAACTGACACTTATAACTGAGATCCAGACTGATTTCAAACTTAGTATTTATGCATCTGGTGGCTGAAGAACAGTTTAACTGCAATCATTAGCACTAAGTGCTTTTTGAAATAAAAATTTAAAACAGAAAATAGGCCAGTAGGTCCTTCAGTCCTCAGATCAACTGAACAAGTTGCTGAAGTCTTGGAACAAAATAAAAGGAGAGGATGAGAAAGAGAGGAAAGAAGGAACAGGCCAGCGCTGAGCCTGTCTACAAGTACTTGTGGGCCTTTAAAAAGGTACCAGTTGTCCTTATCGCAGCCAAGCTCGGAGACTGGATAGAGGAAATAAACTATTGTCCATCCCTGGCAACAAAATGGCTTCTGGGGAGGAAATGTCAGAGCCCCAGGGCCTCGGCGTGCTTCCGAGCCTTGAGCCTCAAGTCAGCGATGCTGGAATTCTTGCTGTTGCTCTTCGCGGCCGCTGCTACTACTGCGGCCGCAGAGGCGGAATCTGCCAAGGAGGCAATGGGAAGTCCAAAAGGGGGCGGGGGAAACATCAGATAAGGGGCATGTGCAGCCAGGTGAGGGTGGAGGTGAGGGTGGGCATGGGTGACGCCTTCCAGCTGCAGCTGAGCTTGGACCTGAGGGAGCAGAAAAAGGACACAGAAGCAAAAGGGACAATGAGTAAAGGAGCTTCCAGGAGGGTAAACAAATGAGTGTCATTTTGTGCATCTGTAAATAGGCCGGGTTTTCAACGGGACATACACCAGGATAGGTCTGCAGCCTGTAGGAATAGAATGGCCTTCCGTAACAGGCAGATGTGGGTTCCTGGTAAACTGGGCTAGGTGGTTAAAAGGTCTGTAAGCTAATACCACAATAAGGTCGACAGGATATCACAGTGTTGTTTTTGCTTCTAACCACTGTCATCTGCAACAACAGAGAGATGTTCTCACTCTGTTGTCAGCATATCATATCAGAAACCACTTAAGGTCCAGACCCAAATAACCATGAGCACTTTCTTCTTATGTCTCAGCATTTTAATCTACTGTTGAACAGTGCCACACTTTGTACATGGTGATCAATCCTTTACCAATGTTCCTTAACTTGTTGAATTGCCACATTCCACTCATTATTTTACTGCCATTAACTTAGAACTGCAGAGTTCCCCTTTTCTGGATCTTCCAGACACACAAACTCTTTCCTTTTCTGTAACATGGTTCCTCTACATAGCGATACCTATTCAAGCTTCCCCTTGGCTGGGAGAGAACGGCTTAATGGCAGTGTAAAAAAGGTAAAGGGACCCCTGACCATTAGGTCCAGTCGCAAACGACTCTGGGGTTGCGGCGCTCATCTCGCTTTACTGGCCAAGGGAGCTGGCGTACAGCTTCCGGGTCATGTGGCCAGCATGACTAAGCCGCTTCTGGCGAACCAGAGCAGTGCATGGAAACGCTGTTTACCTTCCCACCGGAACGGTACCTATTTATCTACTTGCACTTTGACGTTCTTTCGAACTGCTAGGTTGGCAGGAGCAGGGACCGAGCAACGGAAGCTCAGCCCGTCATGGGGATTTGAACCACCGAGCTTCTGATCAGCAATCCTAGGCTCTGTGGTTTAACCCACAGCTTAGGGCACCCTGAATACTGCATATCAGGCTCTGGGCACTTTGCAGCAACCCCACAGTGTTGTTCAGCGGTATTAGACCCCTATTGCACATTGGAGATCAGCAGAAGCTGAGTCTGCAGAACCCTGCATTGCTTTTTTATATATATCCCCACACTGCAGGTAGAACTGAGACAGCAGGATAGAGCAAACCTGCAATGTAGTTCACTTTTTTTTCCCAGTTGCAGATTGGAGGGCTGTGCTAAGGAAGAGCAACTTACAGCAGCCCTGCAATGTAGGCCACTTTTATAGATCAGGCCAGATGTAGAACTATATGAATGGCCTTCTCAAACCTTCTCCCAGGCCACACCAAGCACTCGTTTGCAAGAAAAGCCTTGTGTTCCATTGGCTTGCATGCAGACTGGTGTTTTTTAAAAAATAAAAAGTGGGCATGAAGTAAGACCTGTGTTATGGCAGGGGAACCTATCTTTTCTGCTAACTCTAATATTTCAACCCCCTTAGCCACAGACTCTGGTAAAACCTGCACATTTTGTTTCAGATCCTCACTTGTGGCCTGATATTATAATGTAAGGCCCTACCCCATGGTGTTTTTTATGAAGCAAAATTAATGCTTCCTGGGAGGTCACACAGACATTTTTTCCTTCTCCAAGGAACTAAAAAAGGAGAGCCATACCCACAAGTGTATGCAGGAGAGAAAGTGCAGCCACACACATTTGCAGTTACTGCAGTTACTGCTAAAGTCCTTGTGGCACACGTCCAGCAAATAAAGGACTTTTGAATAGTAATAACAATAATAACGTTAAAAAGGCGACGGTGTAATTAAATAGCTGCAAAAGTGAGTTTGAACTGGTCCTAAACACTACTGGACTTTCAACAGAAACACGTGCTGCCAGATCTGATGCAGAGTTATAGCCCCAAGGTGCCAGATAACTTCTCTGGTCTTTGTTTATAAGGTTTATAAGTCCCCTTGTAAGATTTGTTTTAAGATGGCTATAAATAATTTTTCCTTAGTATAGCTTTTTAGCTTTGAAGCTGTTGAATTTTTTTTTAAGTATAGGGCGGGGTGGAATGGGGAAATTTGGCTCTGTTGCTAGCCTGATCCAATTCTATTCTCATTATCATTATTTACATTTATATACTACCTTTATCATCCAAGGATCTCAAGGTAGTGTTCTCCTCCTGCCCATTTCATTCTCCCAACAACCTGTGAGGAAGGGTGAGGCTAAAAGGTGGTGAGTCACCCAGGGAGCTACATAGCTGAGTGGGGATTCGAACGCTGATCTCCCAAGTCCTACTCCAACCCTCTAACCATTACACCACATGTAAGGCATGCCAGGGATACAGGATCAGTCTGTGAACAGAATCACATCCGCTTCATCTCTTTATTATTTGACCACTTTCTAAGAATACTTAACAACGGTTCAGGGACACTTATGGCTATCTTAAAGCATATTTATTTGTGGCCATCTGAAACATAAGGGACTGGGGACTAGACACTTATTAAAGCCTGAGAGGGTTTAGGTGGAAAAGATTTGTTGTACGTGTGTGTGATTAAATTCAATCTCTTTGACAACCGGTATGAGAGAGTAGGTGGCTATTCAAACATTTGAATAAAACTGAGCAAGAAGAACCAAGTGCTTGTCAATAGTCTCCACGCCTTCCCACTTTCACTGCCCGGAAGTGTGGAGGCATTTAGTGCCTGGACAGAATACTGCCTGTACATCTCTGTATGTAAAAGGGTGAGATACACTTAAGAGAGGGAAGAGAAAAGTCAAGAGAAGGGCCTCAGATCTTCCTGAGCTGGCTACTCATCCGCAAGCCTCCTGCCATGTGGCCTTGTCTGCAGGCTTGCTTATTTTCTCCTCTTCCTCCCTTGTCCTTGGGTGGGAGAATTCCATCAAAAACTATGGCCATCTTATTCAGGCCACAGCTCCCCTTAACACGTCTAACTTCGAAAATAAATGGAGCTGTTTTTCTAGTCAGTTTCACCCTCAAGCTAATGAAGGTGAAATTGACAAAGTAGCAAAGGTTTCACATATTCGGGCAGCCATTGAGAGGCAAAGAAAGGTAAAGAATCATCTCCCCAATATTTTCTTCCTCCTGCCTGTGTTTTTTAAGGAAAGAAAGTGGAACAAGTTCTATTTCTCTGTGTCTCAGTGGCTAGGGTGCTTTTGCAGGGAATCGACCAGTTTTCTTTGACACAGGTTGTTTCTGACACATTTCCATCCTGAGAAGTACCCAAGCCCCACTGACACGTGGGGGGGGGGGACTGAAACAAGGACCCTCCTGCCTGCCTACCCCTCACATCCTGCCTCGCTAAGTAAGTGTTTTTGGGTTGTTACTTTTTTCCCCTTATCATTTGCATTGGAGACATTCAAAATAGACTGGTCTGAATGGCAGCATTTCTGGGTGGCTTTCAAAAAAGATAAAGTCCACGCGAGTAGCTTTGAGGCAATGTGAGGTTAAAAGTAAAGGTAAAGGGACCCCTGACCATTAGTGTCCAGTCATGACCGATTCTGGGGTTGCAGCGCTCATCTTGCTTTATTGGCCGAGGGAGCCGGCGTACAGCTTGCGGGTCATGTGGCCAGCATGACTAAGCCACTTCTGGCGAACCAGAGCAGGGCACAGAAATGCCGTTTACCTTCCCGCCGGAGCGGTACCTATTTATCTACTTGCACTTTGACGTGCTTTTGAATTGCTTGGTTGGCAGAAGCAGGGACCGAACAACGGGAGCTCACCCCGTCGCGGGGATTTGAACCGCCAACCTTCTGATCGGCAAGCCCTAGGCTCTGTGGTTTAACCCACAGTGCCACCCGCATGCCTTAATGCGAAGTTACAACCTCTTAAAGAGAAATTTTCACACATGACCACCACAACCCCGCAGCCCAAGTTCCCTTTGTTAAGAGGATCGGCAAATTTCCACCCAGCTCTTCTACGTGTGCCTTTTTAGCGGCAGCTTGATCTACAGCAAATTAGAAGATGAAGCGCTTCACAACATGGAGAGAAACAGTTACCACCACTGCTGCTTTGCTGCGGAACAAGCCCCTGTTAAACGGCACAAGCATTCGGGAGTGAGAAGCTGACAACTCTTGGTGTCCTTCTTAAATGTGTTAACAACACAGGATCTAATTCAAAACAGAAACCAAATGTGTGTTGATTTCTTCTCCTTGGACCACCCTGATTTAAGCCTCGCATGTGAAATCACCAAGGGCGACGTTGCTTTAGTTCTGCCAGAGATAAATGCTGCTGCAGAAGAAATCAACTACTGTACCTAGGCCCCACTTTTCTGAAACCCTGTTTGAAATAAATGGGACCTTTCCAGAAGCCCGAGAATCACAGGGGTGCTTAATTATATAGGAGGCTGTAAATAGATGTGAGCTGAGGCATCTCTGCTGCTTACTGACTTTTCCCTATGGCTTGTGTGTGAGACTACTTTCAGTTCCCAGTTATGAAGACTAATGGGGCAAAAAGAGTGAGCAAAGCATGGTTTTTGCATTCCATACAGTGCTAGTGCGACATAGTGACTGGAGGGTTAAAGACCTGCATTCAAATCCCCTTGCAAGTAGCAGGTTTACAGTGAATTTAAGGGCAGAGAATGCATCATTCAGTACTCATTACTTAAATCAATCTAATAAGGTAGGTCTCTATTATTGCCCATATCAGAAGATGGCTGAGAAACAGACTTCTTCATGGCCATGCAAGTTTGGGAGGTGGTTTCATTGTGTGAGTCCTGAAACATGCTTGTGCTACAGTATTTTCTTTGTTGCTTTGATAAAGATTAGCTTTGAACAAAGAGCAGTTTCTCAGCCTAACCTACTTCACAGGAATGTTGAATCCACACCACGCATTTGTAGCACATGGCTTTCCCCAGTCTCAGTGAAAAGTAGCTTGCTACAGGTGCCGGGAAGTGTAGCTCTGTGAGGAATGAGCGACAGTTCCCAGGATTCGGGGTGTGTGGAGGGGGAATAAGTGTGTTGAATGTGTTTTAAATGTATGGTGTGGATCCACCTGTCCCTTAAGCAAAATACAGCTCAAGCTATGATCCTGTATACACTTACCAAGAATGATGTCCCCATTAAAAGCAACATAATTTACTTCTGAGTGAACATTTCTAGGACTGCAATGCAGGTGTGCTTTAGGATGACTACTTAGGAGAGAGGAACAAAAATAATGGAATTCTACATTTAGGTATTTGGGGGAGTGAAGCTACAATTACCTGGATTTATTTTCTTCCCCTCTGCATTCAATATCTTTCCCGCCACAGGTAAGAACTGTTGTGCCTTTAAAGACTACTTGAAAGGCAGAAATTTAAGTGGTTCAGTACAGAGATTAACGTGTTTGGTTTCTACTAAAAGTAGCTGAGGCAAATCAACTACTCATCTTTCCAAGTGGATGAGCAGAAGTAGCTGGAAATTTTGTTTTTCCAAACGATGCAACACTCCACATTACTATCCTACACAGTGTTCACTCAGAAATAAGTCCTACTGGTTTCAATGGCGCTTACTCCCACATTGAGCGTGAACAGGATTGCAGCCAGACTTGGAAGCCACAGTGAGGAAGTCCTCGTTCCAAACCTGGGGGCGCTTGTCGATAAGGGCGCCTCTGAGGGCGCGCAGAGTGCACTCCTTCGCCACTGACCCATCCCAGCCTTGAAAAACGCCCCGACACCAAGGGGCGTGGCTTCCTGACGGACCTGCGCTCCGACCACGCCTCCTGCCCCGCCCCCTTCGGTCTGACAGCCCGCGCGGAATAGGCGTGTCCTTTTCTACAGAGTCCCTCCCCTCCCGAACCTCGATTCGCCTCGGACGTACAGGGAGAGAAACGGGTCAAAAGGAATCAAAACGAGCTACCTGCTGGAAAGGCATCCTCAGGGCGCCCATGTTGACGTAAGGGGCCACTCGGCAGGCGTCTAAGTGGCTGGCCGTCCCCAAGATCACACCTGCAAAGCGGAGGGGGGGGGAGACACGTGTCTTGGTGAGGAAGGAACCTCGGGGGTCTGGATAGCGCTCGCCAACCCCCTCCCCTCCCCCAGCCCACCCAAGCACTTTCCAGCTCGAACTCACCTTTATGCATCTGGTTCTCCTGTTTCCGGCATTTGGCTCTTCGGTTCTGGAACCAAACCTGCGATCAAAGAAAATGAGGGGAGGAGAGGTTTGTCACCATCAGTTCTGAAGCGTCTGGCAGCCACCCGTGCTTATAAAAACGAACTTTTTTGACCAATACAGACATTCCCCCCCCTTACCCACACACGCCCTTGCTTAATATTCAGTCCTGTTGGGCTGGGAAGCTTGCTCCCTGTTTTGTGTCATTTTGATTGCTCGTACAATAAAGGAGTTTTATTTTGATTGATACGTCTTATTATAGAGACAGGTAAGTTCCTACCTAGCCACAGAAGGACAAGCTTTTGAGGATATTCAGAACACACGAAAATATGGAGTCCGAATGTCAGATGACAGAAGCTATCTCAGCCCGTGTTCCACAGTCTCAGAGAGGCAGAGGAAAGATGAAGACCTTATACTTCGCCTCCCCCCCACCCCCTTCTTCTTCTTCCAGAATCAAAGTGGCAGTTTTGCTATGCACGCTACTGAAACTTCTCTTTCCTCTGCTCTGCTCATCTGGTGGCTTTCTCTCTGAGAAATGCTTGTTTATTTGGCATACAAGTAACAGTATACATCACGCAAAACAGCAGGACTAGTCAAAGGCCCTTTTAAGACAAGGGTCGTGGTATTGGTAAGCTGGTTTCAAGAGATTCACAGTGTGATCCTTATATGTGTCAGAAGTAAATCCCGTTGGCTTCAATGGCGCTTCCTGTCGGGTAAGCGTGTATAGGATTGCAGCCTGAGTTGTTTCGAAATAAGAAAATAGGAAAGCGTTCCCCCTCCCGTCCTATACAGCCTGTGCTATACCACTAAAATGGTATAAATGCAGCATTTCCTTTCCCGCTGTTGGAATGACAAGCAATCCTGACGTCTGCACTGGTAGGGGTTGGCACAGTTGTGCACTAGAATGGGGGACTGTGTAAACCTCTTAGAGGTTTTTGTTGTTGCACACACACCCATACACACACATTGTATTTTTTTAAAAAAAACCTGAACTAATGACCTGAGAACAGTGACTTTCTGTATTATTCTTATTACTATTACAAAGCATAAAGCAGCCACCAGATCAGAAAATGTGGGCTGCAAGTGATGAGACGAGTTTCACTTGCAACAATTATAGGTGCAAATAGAGCAGGTGCGATCCGAGTGCGAACAGAGAATCGGACAAGAATCGAAATGGGACTCATTCGCACTTCTGCTTAAAAAAAAAACCACCAACGGAACAATGCGCAGCTTGGAGAAAGTCGTCCCCTGTTGTAAAATGCAGAGTTTGCATCTTGATCCTCCCAAGCATCGCTGATGTCAAAGTCAAGCAAACAAGCGCTTTTAAGAGGAGCAGTCAAGCCAGGAGCGACCTCCCTCCTTAGGTTGCGAATCCAAATTCGCAAAGCACCGCGAAGTTGATGTGGGGGTGTAGCCGCTTCCTCCCCGCGCATGCGTACTCTCTCTTTTTCCTTTTTTTTAAAGTCCTGGTCAAAAGGAGACTTTGCTTCCTCCATCTCAAGGGATTCAGAGGAAGGGGCTGCCAGTGTGGCGCAACGGAGCCCCAAGGGCAGCAACCCTTCGAAGGTATAAGAGGCAATACATGGATTGGTCTGTGGGGGCGCTAGACAGAGCCATGAAACATCCCCAAAGTTCCGCTCCCAGAGACCACTAGGCTGGTGCTGGGGAAATGAAGCTCTTCTAGAGTTTTTAATACTGTATGGAGAACCGGTCAAGCATATGAGCCCTCACCTACAGGCTAAAGTGCGACAACCCGGGCACAAATTGAGCGCCTCGGCGCGACAAAGAAGCTTGCACAACTGCTCAGTTTATAGCACTTCGGATATCAGTCAGGAGGAGGGACAATTTGGATTCCTGCCCCCCCCCCCGTAGGGGAGGAATTTTGCAAGGATATATTCAAGGCTTAGACCGCAAAAAAGTCAATGTATTTGAAGAGCTATGCGTGTAGTTCAGTATCCCATAAATATAACGCGAATGATACAGGTCCGCGCGCGCACTTCTTTAAACCAAAGAATACGTTCCGATCTAAAGGTTTACATTTAGAACAGCAGCCACTCTTGAGGGACCCGGCCAGAAATAGAGAGGACTCCCGAAGAACAAACAAATACGGCCTGAAATGGGAGGGGCACTATTCTCCTCCCTAAAAGTGTGTGTGTTTGTAATGCTTTTATGTTGTCAGCCGCCTTGGGCTCCCTTTCACCGGGAAAGGCGGAATATTAAAAGGGGGCAAATCATTATGTCGAACTAGCAGATGAACAAAATGCCTCAGGGGCTATCCAAAGAAAGAAACTGTTTAGTCCAGCAACAAAGACGGCCCGTTTGCCTAGCTTTTAATCCGGGGAAGGGAAGCAAAAAGAGCCTCTTTTTGGCATCTCCTATTCGAAATCAGGAAAACAGGCAGACGGCGTTCAGGAACAGAGAGCCAAGCCGCAATCCAATGCCCACACCGACCTTGGAGCATGCCCCATGGAAGTCAATGGGGTTTACTGCTGAGAGAACAAGTATAGGTTTCGGCTGGCAGGCAGCTAAGGGAGATTTCCCCGTGGGGAAGAGGTTATCGGCTCACACACTAAACAATGAGACATAAATGTGACAGATCGCCACACACACACACACCCAAAAAGTGCCCAGTACTAAGTGCCGATTTACAATTCACATCCATCTCACATCCATCCACACACACAATTTGCTCTCTCGCGTCCAGCGTTCCTCCAATTTGCCTGAATGTGGCTTCCTTTCCCCCTGTGTGCCAGGCAGTGGCGTTTCCTCGAGGTTAATTTTGAACGCATATAAATAAAGGACCAGTTTTAGTGGGTTTCCCCCTATGTCGACTCGTGCGGCATCGCTTTTTTAAGGAAAAACGGGGCGGGCGGACTTGGTGAGTTTCAGCTAAACCCTTTTATTCCCGAATTTTTGCCAGGGTTTATTAGGGCTTTGTCACATGCTTCCATGCTGACCTTGGAATTGCCCACTAAAATGGCCAACCATGGATCCACACCCAAACACTGATTGCTCGGAAGAAAGTCCCATCACGGTTCAGTGGAGGGACTCCTCATTTACTTGGGATTTACTCCCGAGCAACCATGCAACAGAAGAGGCTGCCAGCGATTAAGGTTGCGATCCTAGAAGAACTTCACAGAAAGCAATTCTAGAAAAGTAGCGAAACCAGTAAAGTTTCCTTGAAGATTAAAAAGTATATTGTGGCATGAACCTGTTTCCTTACAGGCAAGGCACAGCATTTCGTTGAATTCCGCCGGGCTTACTTTCGAGTAAACGATGCTCAGGACCGCCCTGCACAGCCACGACCCCCAAACCCTCCCTTGAATGTCAAGTCAACTTCGAATGCAAATTCCGTTTATAGGGAAATCAATTAATTCCACGCAAATCATCCAGAAGGATTATTCAAAGGGGGTTAATCCAACAGATTTCAATTACCCCTTCCCATTTGTCTTTTGACTGGGTTATGGATCCCACCATAAATCCCTTTTTCAGAGCCACGATTGACTTTTAAATAGGCTTGACTTCCACGCGACAATCAAACACTTTCCAAACTTGGGTGGGAGGAATTATTTCTAATTCTGCCGTCAGATTTTATTCTTTTTCTTTTTTTAAAAAAATTGCCATCCTAGTAATCCTCCCCTAATTCCGGAAATTCCCGTGTATTATAAATTGAGGCGGGGGGTGTCCTTAGATCTCTCTGGCGTACCAAACAGCATGGGAGCCTTCTCCCATGAGAGGGGAAGAAGATGTTTTTTTACAAATATGTTTAAAGGATTACGTCTACCGTCAAATGCTCAGTGTCTCCACCACCCCCCCTCCTCTTACTAAATCAAACTTCAGTCAGCCTCTGTCTGCTGAGACAGATCAAATCTGGGAGTTAAGCAAACATCGCTCCCATTCGCCCCGCCCCCCCTCCAAGTTCCTCAGCTTGCCAAGTTGATCATACGGTTAATTAATACTAACTGCACTTCCTACATCACATTTCGCCTCCGAGCTTTCTTCAATTGCCTTAATGATGGCCATTTACAACGGAGTAATTAGTGCAAAGAAAGGCTTCCAAAGACATTAATTATCCAGGGGTAGTGGAATGGTTATCTTCAACAGGAATTGGCCGCCTTCACACGTGCGCTAGTGGCGTCGCCTCCCCCTCCCTGATCCGGGTCTCTAATAGGTGATGTCTCGAATTAAAAGCTGGGGGAACGGGAGGGGGGGTTTGCTCAATTTCTGAGCGATCCCTGAACTTTTTGAAAGGGAGCTTTCTTTACCAGTGGAAATGTCCCCTTTCCCTTTTAATGTCCTGATCTCTGGCTCCCTTGGATTTCCTGGTTCTGTGAAGAGCGCAACACGCAGCACAGCCTTTGGGAATAGATAGACGGCCGTACGACCCTCAACACGCCCAGTCTCGTGGGATCTCCGAAGCTAAGCAGGGTCAGGCCTGGTTAGTGCTTGTGTGGGAGACCACTGCCTAGGAACACCAGGTGGGCATTCTTAGCTCAGTCGTGAGACTCTTAATCTCAGGGTGCTGCAGTCGAGCCCCACGTTGGGCACACGATTCCTGCACTGCAGGGACTTGGACTAGATGACCCTTGCGATCCCTTCCAATTTTACAATTCTAAGACTCTTTCGAACACCTCTGGAAACTTGGCCACTTCAAGCGGACTAACGTTTGGAGTATCAACCTCCTCCATCTCTCCGCCTTCCTTGGGAGAAAGGGCCATTGCTTTCAGCGAAACACCGGTGTGCTGAGAAATTTCAGCTTTAGTCAAATTCAGCCGAAATATTTGGGTTCTAGCTAGGTTTTGTTCCGACCGTTAGCATTGTGAAAGCCCCACTTGAAACGAAAATGTTAGTTTCTTAATATAACCACCTACCATTCATATAAACCTTGAGAATGGGGATCTTTTTATGATATGTCAAATAATAATAATAATAATAATAATAATAATAATAATAATAATAATAATAAATCCTGCTTAATTAAGCCGGGGAAGGAAATGTGCATTTAAAAGTTGTAAACAGAAAACCTTCAGCTATCCTGAGGACAGAGGGTGGCTGTACTGTATTGACAGATAACTAACCAATGAGTAAAAATGAATATGCCCCTCATGTTATTTATTCTTCATTCCATATCCTCTTCTCTCTCTCTCTCTCTCTCTCTCTCTCTCTCTCTCTCTCTGCGTGTGTGTGTGTAGCTCTTTATCCAGCATTAATGATTTTGGAATGACTCCCATGACCTGCCTCTGTGCTAATTCCGATCTCTACGCCACTCGTCATAATATAATTTATACCAATTCCGGGGAGAGTTCCTTCCCCACCCCCAAGGGTCGTTTGGTCGTCTGTTATCCTGTTAAAGGAGGCAGACTTTATTTTTATTTTTTAATCACACATCGGGTGCAGATATGTGGCAAATTCTGTGGCAAAAATGTCCTTTTACCCAGCTTTAGCCACCCGGTCAGGAGCAGCGTGCGAGAGGCGTGTGATGTGGGGGACTAATCCGCGTTAAACGCTGCCGGCTCCTACCAGTGGCGCCTGAAATGCACTTCTTAAAAAGACTCGCTGTGCCCAGCTGGGCAAGGAAACGCGTCCCTTCCCATTTTTTTTTATTTTTTTTTTTTTTATTTTTTTTGCTTTGGAAAAAGGCGAAAGTGATGAGGAATAAAAGTGATGAATTAGCCCGCGCGCGCAGCCATCATAAATCAGCCCGGGTGTGATTCCCGATCAATTCCAAGTAGTCATGAATATGCTAAGTAAAGCGCAGGACAGTGTTTTAGACAGTTATTTCTTCATTAAGGATCACTCAGTGATTTCTTTCACAAATGCTTTAATCTGATTTCCTTTTGATTTCCATTAGAGACAGTGAATAATGACATTTAATTTAGCCTTGCGCCATAAAAACCCGAAGATATTTGCTCGTAATTGAATTACTGCCTGCTCCTCACTATGGTCTCATAACTTTCAATTATAACCCTGACAGCTGGGCGATATGAGTTGCCGGTACAACACTAAAAATAAAAGGTTAATAAGAAGTAGCTACCGTAGGAGCTCCAATTTATTTACAGCACATTTCCACACTAAATTGAAACTAGATCCTTTAACAACAAGGGACAGGCGCTACAGACGGGGATTAGGAGGCAATTCGGAGAGTATTAAAATATCTTTGGGTTGTTGTTGCTTTCGCCCTTCGGTCTCCTTCTTTTTCTCTTCCTCCTTTAATAAGATGCCGACCGAGTCCTTTTTAGCCGATCGAATCCTGATTATGTTTTAATTAAGGGTTCTCTCTAAAACGGCTTTCTCTGGACTATTTTTGAGGGGTGGGGAGAGACTGAAGGATGTTTTCCCCCTTCAGAAATATGAGAGACAGAGAGAGAGAGAGAGAGAGAGAGAGAGAGAGAGAGAGAGAGAGAGAGAAGAAAAAGTTGCTGGGGAGGGGGAGGTGAGACGGTGGAATATTTCATGAAACCTGCAAGCACTTGGAACGCCAATTTTCCTGTAACTATGAATATCCTGTTAAGGTGCCGCGCTACTCCGGTAATAAACTACTTGAAAGAAAGAGTGCGGAATTCAATTACAAGTAATTTATTTTTATAGAAACACTACGAGTAATTTATTTTTATAGAAACGCTACATCAAGGCTCTGGCAAGATATTATACCGGCTCGCCTAGAAGGAGCTGAGAAGATGACATAAAAGTTGATGTCCCCTTCAGCCAAAGTTTAATCTTTTCATTCATTTATCTTGGGCGGTTAGATCAATCTTCGGCGCGGGGGGTGGGAGCCACGACTTCTCTCTCCCTCCCCCTCTCAGTATTCCCCCTCGTAAGCTCTCCTTTCCAAGAAGAGCACACCAGTAAGCGCTATTCCGTTCCTGGGGAATATTTCATTTATTGTTGTATTTATTTAAAACCCGAACTGTTCAGGAGCCTAGTTTTCCCAGCTGTTTCAGGAGGAAACAGCCTACAAAGAAACGTTTTAAAAGTTAAATGGCAGACCTGCCCTGGAAAGAGGAATTACACGCAGGCGTTCTAGGCGCACAAAAATGCTGCTCAACGCTGGACGTGGAAGTCAACCCCACTAATATTAGTGGGGCGTTCATACTAAAAGTAGGGGTGGCTAACTCTTCTGTTAGAGTTACAGATAGGTAGCCGTGTTGGTCTGCCATAGTCAAAACAAAACAAAAAATTCCCTTCCAGTAGCACCTTAAAGACCAACTAAGTTAGTTCTTGGTATGAGCTTCCGTGTGCATGCACACGAAAGCTCATACCAAGAACTAACTTAGTTGGTCTTTAAGGTGCTACTGGAAGGGAAAAAAATTTTTTGTTTTGTCTTCTGTTAGAGTCGTGGGGCTCTAACCCCCCAAAGTCCCAGCCAGCCTGGGAACTGGTCAGGGATTATGGGAAATTTGGTCCAGCAACATCTGGCGGGGTCAACATCTGGCGAGCCACCCCTGACTTAAAGCATTTAGACTGAGATTCCCCTTTCCTAGTGTGACTCTCACCATCACCTCCAAGGAAAAACACTGGGGGAACTGGAAGCGTGGTTCATTAAAATAGTTTTTTGGTGCTGTGGGAGTTCAGCCAGAATAAAGGCTCAGCTGGAGCTCAGTCTTCCCCACATGCCTTTGACCCCAAAGCCATGCTACAGGCTGCTCTCTTCCACGGAATCATAGAATTGAAGAGTTGGAAGGGACCTCAAGGATCATCTAGTCCAACCCCCTTCTTCCCTCCTTTTTGCACAACCTCTGTTTGAGGGGGTTCGATGCTGCGACAATCGCCACATCCTGCATCATCCTTTTTTAATTATATCTATTTTCTTGTTTGCTTCTTTTCCAGCCCCCCCCCCCTCTTTAGTGAGCAAGGCTAAAGGCCTTTTTAAAAAATAAAAAATGCATTTTTAAAGGCAACAATCTGTTCTTGTATAGAGCATATGCCTTGGCCGCATGACCAGCAGGCAGGCCCCACAACCCAAACATCTCCTCGAGGATTGGGAGACGTTCTGTTTTCCAGGGGGTCGACAAACGGAGCAGATGGGGCACTATGAATTCATACCCTTGTTATGCAAGTCAAATAGAGGCACGTTTCCCCTCCCCCCACCACCACCGCCGCCGCCCCACTCCCGGGCTCTGGATAATCCAGTCCCAGAGCACCCAACCAGCCTAGCTTGATCTACACCAATTGTTCTCCGAAGTTGCTCCCACCCTCTCCCTGTTAAAAACAAAAATAAGAGAGGAGCAGTAGAACCTCAAGGGAAAAGGGAAAGGTTTTTCGTTCCTGGCTGGGGCTACTAATCAGGCCTCTGATTGGTTAGCGAGCGGCACTCAGGGATGTTTCGAACGCTCCATGTCTGCTGAAAATTCTAAAGGGGCGAGAAATCGAGAGCAGCGCCAGTGGCTGGAATTTCCCCCCATGGCTGCTGGCCCCCTCCCTCCGTCACACGTGTCTGGGTGCTGCGCGTGACAAAAAGGAGGGGATTTCAATGCGGTAGACAGAGATCCGAAACAAGGCCAGCAGGAGGAGGACTCTGGTCTTCTTCTAAGGCTGCCTTACCTGAACCCTGGCTTCCGACAGCCCCAGCCTCTGGCTCAGCTCCTCCCTCATAAAGGCGTCCGGATAGTGCGTCTCGTCGAAGAGCCTCTCCAGCTCGTTCAGTTGCTCCAGTGTGAAATTGGTTCGACTCCTCCTCTGCTTCAGCTTGGTCTGGCCGTCCTCGTCTTCGGATTTCACCTCTTCCCGCTTGTCTTTGCACTCATAGATCCCTGCGGGGGGGGGGATGGGGATAGGGAAGTGGAAACGAATACAACAAAGTTGCGCATCATAGAAGCCTCCTTAATTTCCTCCTTAAAGCCCTCGAGGCGGGAGAATTGGGCACATAGTTTCCCCAGCCAAGGCGAAGGACGGTCGCCCTGTGAGCACCCCCCCCCCCCCAAAAGGCAAGCAAAAGTTGGCATCGTCCCATATGCTCAGATGACACATTTGGGGGGTTGAGTGAAATATTCATTAGTAAAATTTCGGAGCGCACAGAGAGCTTCCTCTGATCACAAGCGTAATTGACTGCTACGCAGCCAGGGGAGATCTTTCTCTCTCCTTGCATTTCTCCTGTTGTAGCGAGAAAATTCTCTATTTATTTGGGCGCAGAACAGGTGATGGTCCTTAGAGAGACCTTGTGTGACTCACATATTCTCCAGCTAAGGTTGCTAACTGCCCCTTGTAAGGGGCATCTCCCGTCTCTCCAGGCATACAAACTTTATCATCTTATTTTTGAAGACTGCCGGATCATACCTCGGTGGCAATATGTTGTCGCGGCTAGGAAGTGTGGCCTAGGTTTTCTGAACTGACAAGCCTCCTGAGAAAAGTTAAAGATCCAAATACCCCACGCAAGCCAAGAGTAGCAAAGATTTTACGCGAAACAAGTGTAAAGAGGAAATGGCCACTTTCAGATGAGGCTCTGAGACGTGTCCACTATTCCTGGCCAGTCGCCTCCACCGGGAGGGGATCGGGGCCTCATTTTGCAGTCTAGACATGGCGGAAGGGGATCGGAAACACGCTTTTTAAAGACATGGTGGAGCCCCCCTAATAGCTACTGAGCAATAAGAAAAGCACCAGAAAAACGTCATGTTTGTTTCGCTCCGTTACGCGCGCTTTAAAATAAATCCAAAGGATATTAGAATCCATAGTCCCCAACTGAGAGGCTTTAGGAATGTGGGAACCGACACACACACGATATGAACCCAGCTTTCCTGTGACCAGGTAACCATTAGAAATGATTCGGGCGACATAATCGGGATGACCTTTGGCCAAAGCAGGTTAAATGCTGCCTTTTGTGGGCTGTGCTTAAAAAACAAAAACAAATGGCACAAGACGATATTCTTATAACCCATCGCCTTTCCAATATAGTATTGATAAAAGCCACCAAGCCTCAAGTTCGGTCCGTTTGGGGGAAGAGTCCTCCCTCGGGATAGAAATCGGTAAGAAAGGAATCACCCAGAGGAAAAGATAGCGATTCTGCTGCAGCAGCAGCAGCAGCCTGGGCCCGGTGCGCTCTGGGTGGCAGAAAGAGCGTGGCCTGGACGCCCTCTCTGCCCCGCAGCCACGGCTGGCCTTCTGAGGAGCCAACACGTCACTCCCGCAGCAAAACGTCACGTTCGCAAAGAACAGGAGCGCGTGAAGATGTAACGAGGGACTGGGCAGAGGGCGGGGGAGAGAGGATTTCATCTCGCCTGTTCTGAAAGGGATTGGAAATTCGGAGGTTGGCGCAAGGACTTCCTCTTGCCGCCTTTACCTGGGGAGCTCAGGTCACACTAACGGCAATAACCTCGACGTGAGCGCTCTCCAGCCAGATGCAAAGGACCCCCTTCCCACCTTAGGGAAGGAAGCCTTGCTGGGCCCAAAGGGGCACCATTCCTCTCCGTGGAACTTATTTACTGGCAAGTTCAGCGGCAACGCGGAGGACTGCAGCCTGTCGGACAGCTGGTTTAGATAGACGTGCCCGTCTCCAAGCGCATTCCCTGGAAGTAAATCCCCTCGGTTCCAGCCTAACTGGCCTCCCAAGGAAAAGTGGGTTGGGATCAGGAGTGACACGGTTAAACTTCTGCTGTCCTGTTCTATTGTTTTGCTTTGACTTTAAGGAAGCAGTGTTGTGTTCCAGCCTACTACCTCTTATATGCAAATCTTCTGACATCGAAAGGTATTATATACCTCCAAGTAAAATAAGTTTAAGAATCAGGACATTTGGTTTACAGAATAATTTTAACTGATGGGACACACCGAATTGCCTAAGTATCCCCAGGCAACCCTCAAATTGAACATAAAACTATATATAAATGTATCCTCAGCGAGAGAGGTTTTTACTGTCGTGGCTTTTTAAAAATACGACGAAGCAGCCTTGAATTAAGAGGGGAAATTTTTAATTTAAATACAGTGTTATGGTTACCTACAGGGTTTTGTTTTGCACAACAGCTACCAAACACAGGTGTGAAACTAACGGATTTTTGACACTAGGAGCAAGATCTCTCAACACACACTGTCTATTAGTCTCTCGCCCTGATTCCGCTGAAACTCACTTCCGGCCCAGGATCGCTACATTTTTTGCGCCCTACGAACATTCGAGGGGTTGCCTCCCTTACAACTCCCTTTAATGGAGACACGTTCCAGCGTTCCAACCATTCACAAATATGGTAATGATTTTTCGCTTGTAATGTTTGTTGTACCGCTGGAAACGAGTCTTCCTCCATGGATTCTTCCTGAGGTTGATACCCTTTTGAATTACTTTCTTTTTTAACCGAAAAACAATTACAAACTTGAGATGTGTGTGAGAGAGAGAGATTACAATATATTTTATGACATTTCAGAGTTGCGTGTTCAGGTGGCTGCTGAGAATGAAGCACGTTTTCAATAAACGGGTATGTATATAAAATATTAGATATGTATATTGTTTACCAAAACAGTAACCGTGCATTAGAACTGACAGCATTTCAGGAAACTCAAAGGATTTCACGCCTTCCTATTTCAAAAAATGTATTCTGAAAGGCCCTTCTCTCTCTCTCTCTCTCTTTCTAATATATATATGAAATTGGAATTATTAAAGCTTCACAGAAATTAAATTCTCATTTATTTAGCCCTGCGTCTAAGCTCTCCTTCCATTTATAACGAATCTAATAGAACATAAAAAGAATTATTAATAATATGTAGAATTGATATTAAAGGAGCGAGCAGATTTGAGTGATAGGGCTTTTCTATAAAGGACAGAATGCTGTTTCGTTTCGTTTTGTTCTGTTTATGGTACAAGTGGCCCAAATCTCCTAAATACTATCGATCCAACACACTGTTATTATTTTACGAAGCGAAGGAGCAGAACGAATGGCGGAGTAAAACATATTTTAAGGAAGGGAGATTAACATAACTGAGCAGCCCTGCTGAATTTTAATTTTAAATTTTCCCTTCTCACACCTAAGGGATTGCTGCATTTAATCCCATCGTGTCTGCCCTGGAGGAAACCTGTCTTAAATCGCCGAAAAACGTTTTATCAACTTTCTTAAAAATTTACTTTCCCTCACCCTCAGAATGCTCCCTTCTATAGGCTATCGACCTGGTGGCCCGGGGTGAAGGGACTCTATCTTACACATCAGGAAGGAAGGAAGGAAGGAAGGAAGGAAGGAAGGAAGGAAGGAAGGAAGGAAGGAAGGAACTGACACCCGGAGAAACTATCGACACGGGCTCGGTACAAAATCCTAAATGCGCTTTTCCTTCCTTCTTTTCTGCTTCGATCCTCCCCGCAGGCCTCTGACCAGTTTACCCTGAGCTTGGCTTCCCTTACGCCTCTTTTTAATGGAAGAAAAGAAACAAAAAAGAAGCCATAATTGAAGCCACGAAGTTGGAGGCTCGTTCCAGAACAAGCTCCTTCGGGCAGCAACACAAGCAGGCAACCGGGCAAAGGATACCCGGGCTTCCGATCGAATCGGGTCGTCGATGCGAAACCTGCTTCTTTCTTTTTCCTCCCCGCCTGCCCCCCCCCCATCTCCCCGCACTCCTATTGTTCCCAGAAAAGCTAAGGGGAAAGTTTGGGTGTTTCTCTCCCTCCGCTCCCTTTTCCTTCTACTTTCCACTCCAGAAGTGCTTCACGATCCCAGCGGCCGTTCCTGCTGTTGCTAGACAAGTGGTGTATTGTTGTTGTTGTTGTTATTATTATTATTATTATTATTATTATTATTATTATTATTATTATTATTATTATTAGTTCGCCCCCTGCCCAACCGCTCCTCCCCACCCAAAAAGCCTCGAGGCCTTCGGCGCTGGTGTCTGGGGCAGGGAGAGGAGGTGGAGAGACAGACCCCCCTCCACACGCCTGGTGGGTCCAGTGCCCTCCTTACCTTCCGAGGTCCTGCTGGCGTGGTTGAAGTCCTTGAGCTTGTCCTTGTCTCCGTCTCCGTGCTCCTTGAAGAGGTGCACCGGGCAGTGCGCGCCGCTCTCGGCCAGCTCCTGCAGACTGCCGGCTTCCGAGGCGCCCAGCTCCCGCGAGCGCGCCAGCCCACTCTCCAAAACTTCCCGGTACGTGATAGTCTCCTTCTTGTGGCCAGTGCCTCCTCCGCCACTGCTGCCGCCACCGCCGCCTCCTCCTCCACCACCACCTCCGCCGCCGCCACCTCCTCCTCCGCTGCTGCTCTCCTTGCTTTTCTGGTCGAAAGATTTGGAGACAAACGCGGTAAGTTCTTCCATGGCGACCCGGTGGCTGGGGAGGGGGAGGGGGAGAGAAGAAGCGCACGCTCGCGATCCACAGTGAAGAGGTCCTCCGAGCTGCAGCGGCTGGATCTGGGCGTGGGTCGCGGTGGTGGGGCTGGTGGGGTGGAGATCTGCACTCAGGAGGTCCAGGGGGCCGCCTCGTCGGTCCAGGCTGCTGCTGCTGCTGCTGCTTGAAGGTGGTGTTGCGCGTTGCGTGCGCGTGTTTTGTTTTAAATCCTCCTCCTCGTGACAAGCAGCGAGGAAGACCACGTCGAAGAGCAGAGACGGGGCGCTGTCTCGGGGCTTAGATCCCTCCCGCTGTTATTTATGCCTTTCAATGGGGAGATCACACTATTTATACATGGCTACCTCAGCCCAGCCCCCCAGCTCTCTCTGTCTCCAGCAATTACTGCCTCTTCCAGAGTCGCAGGCAGGACTCCGAGGAGAGATCTCCCCCCACCTCGGGCCAGCAATTGGCTTTCTTTGCATTTCATCGCGCTTTGGCACCCGTCGCACCTTGATTTAAGGGTGGCAAAGAGCAGGGAGAGGGAGGGAGGTAGGGAGAGAGGGAGGAATCCAATGAAACTCTTTCCCTCTCCTCTTTCTCCCCCACCCTCCCTCCCCCACTCCATCCCATAGCCTCCTCCCAAACAGGTATCTCTCCGCATTCTTTTCAATGGCTCGCAGGAACCAAACGGAAAGGAAGTCGTGGGGGCGGCGGCGGCGGCGGCGGGGGTGGGAGAGACTCGAGGAAGACCTGACTGGCTACCAGGAGATCTTCTGCTTATTATGGACACGCTAGGAGCGGGGGGAGAAAAGCTGGGCCGCCAACTCTTGCTAGACAACCGGGAAGGGGGAGGAAATGACAACAAAAAGAGCGGACTCTGGTTGTTCAATAAAAAGGTAAATCCGTGCCAGTTGGAAACGAGTTTTTCTTGGGCGACCGGGGGGTTGTTTCATTGTCGTTCTTGATGTGTATGTTTTGAATGTAGAAACCTGTTATAGAAAAAAAAGGCATCTTTCGTTCAAATGTCTTTCTCCTCAGGAACGTGGTCTTCCCTTCCTCTAATGCTAAGGGAGGGTTAGGAAGACCCCCCCCCCTCCTTGGGTATTTGTGTCTTTGTAGGGAGAGGGGCTCCCAGTGGATCGAGAGAGGGTCGCGTCGGGGGGGTCTGTGTGTGTGTTTGCAGCAAATGGCAAGGAAGAGCCCCGGAGCCCCGTGGAGACTAACAAATGCAATCTGTAGCCTAAGGTTTCGTGGGCCACAGCACCCGCCGCCCCTCTGTCCGGTGGAGGAGGCTTGGGCCCGCGGAAGGCTTACGCCAGAATGGATGGGGTGGGTTTCTTACATCGAAGTCTACTGGGGAGTTCAATGGAACTTGTTCCCAAGTACAGTGGTACCTCGAGTTAAGTACTTAATTCTTTCCGGAGCTCCGTTCTTAACCTGAAACTGTTCTTAACCTGAAGCACCACTTTAGCTAATGGGGCCTCCTGCTGTTGCTGCGCGATTTCTGTTCTCACCCTGAAGCAAAGTTCTTAACCCGAGGTACTATTTCTGGGTTAGCGGAGTCTGTAACCTGAAGCGTATGTAACCCGAGGTACCACTGTAAAGTGCGTGGAAAGTGGGTGACAGGCAGCAGCCTTAGACTTCAAAGCGCCGAGAGATGTTGAGATTTCTAAACTCTGCTCTCTCGCCCGGCGAGATGAAATGCTGGATGAGTCTGTCTCTGTGTGTGTGTCTGTCGATCGAATCGACAGTTGTGCCAATTTGCCATGGGGGATTCTTATTGGGACTATCTGCAAAAAAAAAAAAAGAATGCTGGTACCTATGAACAGGATTAAAACTATTTATTTCGAATTACACACACACATCCAAACACGTGCTGTCAGACTAAAAGCAGGAATCCGGCTGGTTTCTCCAACTGCAGTCTTGCAGACTGTTCTTGCTTCTGTTTTGCTTAGGGCGAACTCCTTTTAAAAATAAAACTCATTTAAAAAGAAGCAGCAGCAGCTTAGGTTCTATGCATGTTTACTCAGAAGTAAACCCACCCACCCCGCTGCTCCTTAGTACTGTAAATATAATTGGAATTGGGAAAACCCTAAACGTGTTTACCCGGAAACAAGTCATCATATTAAATTCAGTGGCACTAATTTCCAAGTGAACATTCGTCTGGCGCTCTTACTCGCAAGTAAAATGCCAATGGATTTTTATTCCCTAAAGTAAATTACATTTTCTCGCTCGGATGCTAGCATCTTCATCCCCACTGTCGGCTTCAAAGCCCGTCTCCATAAAATGACGTTTATTTGCACATATTGGCAAATGTGCAGCGATAGATGGGGATTTCTGGTTGGTTGTTTCCCCTCCTCCTTTGTGTGTGTCTGGGGTGGTGGGGGGGGGGGAGAATGCACGATTACAACTCAAATCTCAAAGGATTTAGCCTTTCACAGACTGATGACAATTGTTAAAGGATCCAGCGGGGTATATCCGGTCCATTCTGGTGCCTTAAAAACACCAGATTTTCCCACCTAAAGCGTGCCACAAACACCAGGCAAGAATGTTCTAATCGCCTCTTCTGGTCTGGCGTCCTTAAGGGGAGAATTGATTAATGAAGCTGCGTGCACCGCGTCGCCTCCCCTTTCCCTCGTCTCCAATTTTAACAAATCTTGTTGGGGCATTGAATTATTGTTTCCTGTCTAGCACGGCCCTCTCCTCCTACCCCCCCCTTCCTTCTGAAGCTGCGACCCTCGTGCACACTTCCGAGTAAGCGCGCCTAGGATCGCGCTGCGTCGTGCATCTTTGATTTGCAAGTGCAAAATGCCACACCGTTCCGCCTTCTGCGTTTCGGATCGGGGAGCAAGAAACTTTCCGGATGGCTCTAAATCATTAACAGAACCCTAAAACAACGCGCGCGCGCGCACCCTCCCGCTCTCTTTTTCCCCACCTCTCCCCGGAGGCTGTTTTTAATTAATCCGCCGGTGCGCATAAACAGCAGCCTCAGCCACCTCCACCAAGGAAGAGAGGAGGAGAGGGAGAGGAAACAATTAATAAAAGCGCTTTTTAAAAGGAGATCAATTCCGGCGTGAATTTTAAAATAATTATCTGGAGGAACTAGGATTGATCGTTTGATCTCGGCGCAGTCTACGGGCCTCCAGACGTTTACGAGGGGTCTTGCTCCCCAACCCCCCACCCCACCCCACGCCCAGCTGAGAGCTGGTTCAACAAGCGAAGGGGGCGCGGGCTTCCCTAGATCAGAAGGAACGGGTCGTCAAGCCTGCGCGCAAAAACCAATCAGACGCGAGGGAATCAGCCACGGAAATTGAGGATCAATGTGCAAAGCGAAGAATGGCGCGCGCGCACAGAAACTGCGCTCCTGGAGCATCCATGGCGGAAGGCGCTTCCGGACCAGGAGGGGGCAACCCAGGGCCCGATCCTAACCTCACCTTCTTGAACCTGGTCACAAATACAGCCACGTAGATGTGCCACCTGGCCCTTCCTCCAAGGAACACAGGGGAAGGCATATCTGGTGGTCGTCTCGTTTGTATTCCGCCAACAACTCTGTAAGAAGCGACGCCCAACACAATTCGCTTTGCTACAGTGTTGTACCTAGCGGAGAAAGCGAGTTGGGGCAACAACAAAACAAGCTCCCGCTTTTAAGTCGGTTAAGGCAGGTGGGTCGGAGGTCACTGGTCTGCATTAGGAGATCTGGAGTAAGGCACTTGATGGAAAGCTGGCGTATGGCCTGGATGAAAAGGGAGATGCGATTGTTGAAATCAATGCAAACCTCCAAAGTTCCAAACCACTTTGGTTCTCTGGAGGTACCAAAAAAGCAGAGAGAGGAGGAGAGGAAGTGACCTTGATACAGGTGCCCCGCCATTTTTATTGTCCAACATTTCTTCTTCCTTTTCTTCTTATGTTTATTTTATTTGAGGGCTACTCTTCTGTTTTTTTTTTGCTATCTCCGAAAAGACCACCGCCAGAAATGGTCCAGGTGGGAGGATTTCACCCACAGGGGGGGAGATTCTTGTCATATGCCCCAAGCCCCACCCGCTTGCCATCCCTAAGTACCACTTCTGTGCAAAACACTTAAAGAGTTTTCTCTACACTGTCAAGTGTGAAGATCACGCCACGTGTCTATCCTCTCCTACCAATCGCAGCTTCTGGGGAAAATAGACCCGTGTGAAATCGTTGGCATAGAACAGTGCGGACAGACTTATCACGCTCTTGTAGCGTGAAAGATCGTGAATGCATTACTGTAGGAAGAAATTGCGTTTAAACTGGTGGAATTTAATTCCAAATTAATGTTTCTTCCACGTTCACTAGAGTGTTTGGATGATGATGGTACTTCCCAGAGATATTTCTCTGGCAAATCTCACGGTAATACCGGCAAAACAGAGTGGCTATTTAATCTATTTCCAATAGCCCTGAAGGAAAGTTAATTTCCTTGGATCTCAAAGCACCAGCATCATTTGATCGATTTGTAAATACTGTATTGTTGTTGCTGGTGACTTCGGAGGCGGTAATCCCCATTACTAACAAAGCTCTCCAAGCTCTCTCTTCTCTTGCACCCTTTCTTAAACAGAAGTAAGCCCTCGTAGACACCCAAGCTGCGCCTGTGGCCGCCTGTCTCTCCCTCCCCGTGGCAAGGAAGACTTGAAGCGCGCATCAGGTGCAGATTCTTGGCGGAGATTGCGCGCGCGCGCGCTTAAAGTGGTCGTCCGCATGCCTCCCACATCTGCCTCGTCAAATGACGGATTTCAAAGCTCCCTTCTTCTGGAAGGCTGATATGATCTAGCCTTGGTCTCTGGGCCTGGCAACTCGGTACTTCCAGGCCCCCTGGAAGCAGACAGGGCCGATACCACTCCCAGCTGTTCAGGAAGAATGGAGGCGTTTGGTAGGGAGTGGGGCGGCTTGCTGCTTCCATATAAGGGCCCTACTGAACTCAAGCCGGGGAAGCAAAACCGCTTCCATATTTCTCGCCCTGACATTTTTACGAGCGTCCCGTGGCAAACATAGGTTGGCCTATTTGCAACACAAATTAGGGTTCGTTCTCTGCTCGGAGTTGATGAATTGGGCCATGGTGGAAGCGGGGAAAGGAGGGCAAAGGGAAGAGGGGGTGGGGGGAGATGGAGAATGAAAATCCAGAAATTTGATTTTTCAGGAAGGAGCGATCTGAAAAATGAATTGGGGTTTGCAACTTTGTTCCTCGGCGTGGAACTCGGGAACTTTCTCCAAGTTGCCTGCTTGGCGGCTGGATCCAGACCCGGCGCAGCCCTCGCTCCCGTTCAAACGACTGGGAGTGGGAGCGCTGCTTGTCCCTTGGGAAACCTTTCCCCTCTCTCTGCCTCCGCCAGACAAGGAGACACACTGCCCAGGGGTGCCCACACAGGGAGAAACAGAACTGACAAACCAGAATCTGCATGCCAACTGCTAACGTTTTCACAAGCCCAGGGAGATGAGTGTGTCTGAGAGTGAGTGTGTGTGAGAGAGAAATTTTATGCCAGTGTTTTAGCCCGTATCCTTATTAAATCCGAATCTAATGGTTTCTCCCACCAACACCAGTTTCTCCTTTTCCTTCCATCTGGATCCGGATTAATGAAGTGTATCCTTCGTCTTCTGTGCCCTCTTTCCCTCCTCCTAGTTTTACAGAAAAAGGGCTTTTAAAAAATACTGGGTTTCTTTCCTGTGGCTTAAAAACAAAACAAAACAAAACAAAACTCTCGTCTGAGAAGGGGAGACCGCACCCTCTTCTTCCCACACAGCTGTTTGGGACTGGCTCTGGACCTCCTCGATTTTGCCTCTGTTCTCAGTTCCAACCCTCCCTTCCCAGGCGGCCCGCCTCGTCTGAAGGACTCCAGAGACTCCCTCACCCAAAGACAAGCACCTTTGCTTCGATTTCAGGGTCCCCGGGTCAGAGCGGAACATTTCCACGGAGCAGCGGTCAAGTGGGAGGACAAACAGGGCAGCTGTAAGGGCGCAGCAGACCACATTTTCTTTTCATGGCATCTGGCGATGGGCTAGTTCTGCTCGTGCTAGCTCACATAGATGGGGGAGCGGTGTGTGTGTGTGTGTGTGTGTGTGTGTGTGTGTGTGTGTGTGTGTGTGTAGATGATAGAATATGAATGTGGGACTCCCGGGCCTTTCCCTGCGGAAGCGAGGGATGTGAGCTGCGTCTAGATGCCCAGAGGAGAAGCTTATGGTATATAAATGGGGAAATGTTATCGGGTAGAGAGAGTAACATAACGAAGTCCTCGTCCGCAGCAGCCTCAGACAGAACATTTCGCCAGAGGTCTTGCAGGAGAACTTATTTCCCTTTCTTTCTTTCTTTCTTTCTTTCTTTCTTTCTTTCTTTCAAAACGCCATTTGTCTTTAGCTTCAATTCGTCTTTCTGATCCTTTTCTCTGGCGACGACTGGATAGTTTTTCTCTTCTTTTCCCCCTGCCTCTAATCCGGAAACAGTTCCTGAACGTGGCTCTCGCATTGGCAAGCTGGCATTTCCCCTAGGCCGAGGGCGACGGGCTGACTCTCCCGGCGCCGTGGGGGCGCGGTTCCCCAGTAGCTAGACAGCGACGCCGAAGGATGCCGGCGATGAGTAAAGGCGGTGATGCTGGTCAAACTCTCGAGATCAGCTGTAAAGACCAAGTTGAGAGTGAGCGGCTGTTTTAGCCTCTTAATCCTGGGCGTCATTAGACCCTAACCAGTTTTAAAATGTCGTTTAGCAAAGGCATCTCCCCCCCCCCCCCACTTTAAAGCTGCTCTGGCCATTGTCCATCAGAGTCCCCGACCCTGAGAGTCTTTTGACCACCTTACATGAAGACGAGCAAATAATATTTCTCAGAAAAAACAATCAACCTGGCCTTTCCATTCCGTTTCTCTCTCGTCTTTCCCCACATTTTCGCTGCTCATCAGTCTAGGGACAATTTGTTTTATTAATCCGAATGGATGCAGTGTTAATGCGTTTCGCTTTTTCTGCGAATAATTAAATGGGCTTCTTCCTTCCTTTATTTTTTCTTTCTTTCCTCTCCGAAGCCTTTAAATATTTATAAGGATCGATCGAGAGATTTCAGAGTGAAGGGGTTTTTTTCTCTTCCTTAACACATTTCATAGGAGAGGTTAAAAAGAAAGAAAGAGAAAGAAAGAGAAAGAAAGAAAGAAAGAAAGAAAGAAAGAAAGAAAGAAAGAAAGAAAGAAAGAAAGAGCCCGCGTCTTCTCTGTATATGTTCTTTATTGATTTAAGCAATAGCCGCATCTCCCATAGAGGGGCTAATAGATTTTAATTCAAATAGGGGCCTTCAATGGTGATTATGAATGGATTGGATTGATCCACCCCAGCCACACTGCCCATCTAGAAAATTTAATAAAAGGCGTGATTATGGCTAGGGAATGCGTGGCGGTCGTCATGTGACATCCCTCCTCCCCACCCACCCCATCCCCCAATTTAAAGATTTATTTTGGGATCATCCTGATGGTCGCCACAGGAGGGAAATACGGTGGGATGAATCAGCTTTTTATATTCTGAACACAGGCAGGAGAGTCTTTCGCGCGCACCCGAACGGGAGCTGTGGGGTGCTCTTGCGCATATACCCCAGTCATTTCAGTGGGACTTTCGCAGGATAAATCCCCCCACCCGGATTGCACACAGATTTGTGTGCGCCTCTATCTCCGTGAGAAAGACTGCTTCCCTGCCCTTCCCCTTTAAAGTGGGAAGCATTTGAATTTCCAAAGATTTATATTACAGTCTTTGGGATTTCAAATGCTTGCCAATTTGAAAAAGAAAAGAAAAGGAACAAATATTACCCCGCCCCCAACTCCTCGCCACACACACACAAACACACTCCTGCTTCTTTAGGAACCAGCCAGATGTCTCGAGTGGCTTTTGACGTTGTTTTTTAAGACGGAGATTTTCTACTTCAAACTAGCAATAGGCTCAGGCTCTCTCTGAGTCCACAGCAGCGCAGAAAGGATTTGTTCAGAAGCTTCAGGGTTAATTTCTACGGTAATTAACAGAACGTGTCGTGTACTCGTATTCTTTATACGTTAAAGGCCGGGGCGCAATAAGGAGCGGAGTTACGATAGTTTTAGGCTCTGGGCGTCCTGGTCTTGGGAAAGGGGCCCATCTGTAGATGATAACGCGCGTTCTTGCTTCCTATCTAAAATGTGTTTCGACAGCCCAGATCTGTTTGGGGGCCATTCTGCTCCTTCTGCTGGGCGGGATCCTGGACTTGCCTGCATGGTGATCTGGAGTTGTGCATTCCCCTTCCAGCTTACAGAAAAGGGAGAAATAAACCCAAGAGAAAGAAAGACAGAAAGATCAACTTCTTCCTAGTCCATCGAAGTTAGTTTTCACCAATACCCGGGGGAGTAATCCATTCATCACAATGAGCAGTCGATCGATTTATTAATCTAGGGTGGTTTTTAAAACGCAGCTTATCTTTCTAGGAACCCGCTCGTTTGTTTATCTCGTTACAATTAGCCTGTAAATATCTCTTGACTCATTCAGTGCTGGGAAGCGGCGGCCTCGTATTTCCAGTTAAGAAAGCAAAGCAATCATACTATTCCCCCCCCCCCAGAGCCCTTTGGGTGTGGGCGTGTCCGTAAGGCATTCATCACATTCACAACAACCCTGTGAAGTCGGCCCATTTGATCCCAGTTTTTGAACGGAGTTTCTCAGAGCTCAGCTCCAAAGCCTGTTTTATATGCCTTGCGCCTGGGTCTGGAGGCATATGTAGAGTGCCTTTCTCTGATCCCCAAAGACACTCCCACAGATCTGAGATTCGAGGTGAGAATTTCCAGGACGGAGAGTAAGACACCCGGATAAATGTAACCCCCCCCCCCAGGACCTTCATCTTAGAAATTACACGGGAAAAACTGACCTACCTAAGCCAGGAACAGCTCTACTGCAGCCGGAAGCTGTTTCATATTATCCCTGCCACCCTGACAGCAAGGCGGTTCAATGTAATATTTAAACCATGGAAACTTGGTGGCAGTCACCTATGCCTTTTGGAGGCCCGGAGCCTTCTTAACTAAGGATTCAAGAGGTTCAGCTGATCTAACCCCCCCTACCAATAGGGGGATGGATGGAGGAGACTCCGGGTCTCTTCACTCAGTGCTTCTATGCAGAGAATGGCCAGAGTAGCCAGCCCATCTTTTATATACGAGGAAGTCTGAGCTGCAGAGGAAATCTTTGGCCTCTGAGACTGAGAGGGCACTGGAGAGGCTCGGATGTGGCCTGCAGACTCCTGCGCCTGACCAGAAGGAGAGGAACGTGTGTTTGAAGAAATCGTTAAGGGCGACTCTTTCTTCTTCTTCTTTTTTCCAAACTCGCAATAACGATTCGTAACTGAGTGAACTCGGCATATTTGTCTTTCGATGGTTTTTCGGCGCTCAATGGAATATTTTGCAAGGAGAAGAGAAGAGAAGAGAAGAGAAGAGAAGAGAAGAGAAGAGAAGAGAAGAGAAGAGAAGAGAAGAGAGAAAGTCTTGTAAATTGTTAACATTTTTTTCAGTTATTTCCCCAACTAGCATTCCATTCCAAGGAACTGTTACTTTCCACCAATTCTCAAGGACGATTTATGGGATCACGAAGGCGGCTAGTGGAAATATTATACAGTGGAAGTTTGCCGTCTCTCTGGGATTGCACACCATTTGATAGCCATTTCCAGATGTTAATATCTTTTGCGTGCGCACACACAAATTAGTGTATTAGAAAGGAAGTCATTTCCTTACTGAATTAGATGAGGCCGAGGAGACAGTCCTGCGCGCGCACACAGAATACATACCGGATCCGAGAAAATGCACACACACACAAAATAACTATATATACACACTTTAGTAATCTTTGCAGACACGATCCCCTTGGAGCTGGAAAGAAAGTGGCAGTATGAAACTGGCACGGCTAAAAGGGCCCGATTCACCCAGGGGTGCCCAGCTACGCTTGTATGCCTAAGCGATTTCTGCGGGCATAGAGAGTATTTGCACACACACACACACACACCCTCCCATTAGACCCAGACACCGCCGCTACTTGCAAGGAAAGCGATTAAATTCCGCCTTGCCGGTGGCTCCCTGCCTACCCCACCCCGAGCCGGCCTCCTCTAATAACTGGGAAGATGAAAAGCACCTTTTCAGCCCTTTTTGCCTCTGTTTGGAGGTAAATCCCATTTGTGTCTCTGGAAACCCCTTCGAATCCAATCCTAAAGCACCCATTTGGAATTATGTCCGGACAGGAGAAACAGGCCTGGGTGATGTCAGCGGAATTTTAACTCGCAACTAATTATGCTTAAAATGGCAAGTCGAAAATCCCTTCTTGGATGAGATCTACTTTAAGACTAATATACTGCACCGCCTCGGGTCATTTCGAACAAGATCCAGCCAAAGACAAGCACTTGTTTTTAAATGGGAGAGGGAGAAAGGCGTGCTTTCCATTTCAACTCTCAGGAATTGGCAGAGAAATCCCTATACCAATCTACTGTATTCAGAAGGAAAGCCTGTTGAGTTCCCCGGGACTTACTCCTGGGTGAGGGGGAGTAGTAGGACTGCAGCCTAAAAGTGCTTAGTACTGTCTGCATCGGGCCCTACTGGTTTCAAAGGAACTCCTCCGACCCCCCTCAGGATTTCGGTGTCATTGCTCGAACTTTGCGTAGTCCTGCCCCAACCAACTACATTTATTCGGAAATTCAACCCCAGTTTATAAATCTATTTTACTCACCCTGAATGAGGCCAGTTCAAATCACCGCAGGGAAAGTTAGCGGCGCACTGGAAACTGTGGGACTGCAAGTGCACACTGGATTCCTCAAAAGACTGAACTCAGTTTTACTAGGAAACCAAAGGCACTTTCCCGGGTCAGTTATCTGTTTAGGGTTGCAGCAGCCACGTGCTTAGCTTCGGTAACGACGCCAAGCCCATCGCCACCGTACTCCTCGCTCTCACTCGCGCGCTTTGTCCCGAATACACGGGTTCGAAAGGTTCACACGTGCACAAGTATCCCGCGATTTGCTGAGGCGTGGCATGACTCTCTGCCGGATGGGAAGAGGTGTGAACTGCGGTAAGGGCCGCGTGGGAAGAGTCACGGAAGCCACGGAACCGCGACTCTGCCACCACTCCCACGTGCGAGCGTGGCGCAGATGACCCAGGGGCGCGCGTGCACGCGTCCCCATCAGTCCCTGAGTCCCGTGGATTTCCATGGAGCTTGTTTCCCATTTGGGTAAGAATCCTGCACAAATGCCTCCCCCCCCGCCAGCTCCATTTCTCAACAACACGCGACTTGCGCCATAGATGATTCTATGAGTTCAATTGCCCACCCAGGGACGGAGTGGTCTTCCATTCGAGCTGGACGTGAGGAGCGGAGGGGGCCGTGAGTTGCCCTCACTCGGCCCATCTGCTTTCAATCTCCCTAGGCCACGGCAGACAATGCAGGAGGGAGGCCCGGGAGCTCGCCTGGCCCCTGGGCCATCTAATTGAGGAGCCGGAGCCCAGCTGCAGCCCCGGGCTCCCTAACACGGGCTTCCTAGCCAGGGCTTAGGGACGGCTCCTTCTCCCCGCCAAGCCTCCTCCACCTCCCACCCTCGGCAGGGGCTTCTGGCCCCAGGCTAAGCCCAGGGCGAAAAGAACAGCTCGACCTGGCTGCTGGACGCCAGCCAGACGCCCGCCTGGCTTGGCGCAGCGGTCCTTAAGCTGCCTTTGCCGGAGAGAAGGAGAGCCTATGCTAATAGAGAAGAGGCTGGATGGAGAATGAAGAAGGCTGGCTTCTCTCCCTCCCCGCCCCCCACACCTTTGGCACACAGCACATGGAGAGATGCTCACTTTCTCCAAAGTGGTCCTTCCAACAGAAAGAAAAAAAATGGGAGTCCCAGTTGCGAGTCTTGGGTTCAAGTTCCACCACTGCCCATTCAAGTCGTGACCCTATGCACACTTGCCAGAGAGTAAGGCTGCATCTGTACTAAAGCCGTTTCATGCCACTTTAAACACTCATTCCCGTCTCATTCCTTGGAACGATAGTTTATTAAGGGTTGTTAAGAGAGCCCTCACAGAGTGGTTCAACAATCAATCCCTCTTTCTCTGGAAACTGTAGCTCTGTGGGGATAGTGGCCTCCTAACACTATTCTCGGCGCCCCTAACAAACCACAGTCCTCAAGTCTCCATGGAGGAAGCCATGACGCTTTAAAGTGGTATCAAAGCGTTTTAAAGATATAGTGCAGATGGGGCCTAAGAGTTACATTGAATTCAGTGGGACTTCCTTCCTCGGGGCTAGACTGGCAGCCCGCTAGTCGCACTTTGGTGGACTACACTAAGGGGATCATGTATGAACCAGTGGAGTTCATACATGATCCATTGTCATTCTATACTTCTGATAGGTCACAAAGAGGGCTGCGATCCTATACACACTTACCTGGAAGGGAGGTCGTAAACGGGGCTTACTTCTGAGTTGATACGGACAGGATTCCAGTCTGCGAATCATTTTGTCTGATAATATGTTCTTATATACAAGATCACAGCCAGCTTCCTAAACAGTTGATGTACCCGGAATAATCACCGCTCACACACAAATCTTCATGCCGCCTGTTTAAAAACGAGAACCCCCTTTAAACCCCTCTTCAATTCCCGTCCTGCAAAAATTAAGCAGAGTGATTAACGCGTGTTACGGAACAAGTGGTTGGAGCTAAAGGCCCTGTCCTTGCTGTTTCTCCTCTGCAGCTGGTACCCAAGGTTTACACAGCCACTGACCGCGTTACTTCCGGGCACAGCCACAGTTTTGTATTCTGAAAGGAAAGTTGGCAGCAGATTTATTCTTATTATTTTTCAGCGCGATCTTCATCGATGGCATGGAGAAAAAAGCAGCAGGGCCTGTGGAGAACCCGCCGTGCTGAAGCGAGGCAGAGCTGGATCTGATCAGGGCCTGGATGCGACCCTACATGTATTATGAGAACGGGCGCACACAAAGAAAAGCTCCCCGAGTTTCACGGTTAAAGGACCCACGGGATCCACATGAGTCAAATAAATGAGCAAATCAATGAGCTGGCTCTCACGCGTGTTTCCAAAACGTAATAACCACCAAGAAGAGAGGTCTCCCCCACTTCCTTACACACAGATAAAGAAGGCCCCTGATTTTCTGTGGGAGCCTCTCAGACGACTCCACCAGGCGACCTGAGTGATCAAGTAGCAAGAAGTAGCAAGGGAGAGGGACGCCAAGCCGAAAGTGGAGAAAGAAAAACTCCTCTTGAATTGCAGCTGGGTGGCCGAAACTCCCAGTTAGAAAGAAATGTAGAGCTGAAAGGTGTCCCCAGGGGTCATTTAGTGCAATTCCCCTGCAATACAGGAATCTCAACTAAAGCACCCATGGAAGATGCCCCCCCAACCTCTGCTTAAAAACTTCCAAGGAACCCACAACCTTCTGAGGCAGGCCGTTCCCCGGTTAAACAGCTCTTACTGCCAGCAAGTTCTTCCTGATGTTTAGCTGGAATCTCATTTCTTGCCACTTGAATCCATTGGTTCATTCGCCAGGAGGCCCCGCTGCCCCTCGATTTGAAGAGAACACTCTCTACCCCGAGGCTAAGGGCCAGATCTTCCTCCCTGAGCGCTGGGTGTTTGTTGCCTCTTCTACCCTGAAGAAGCAGGAAACTGTAGGCGCTGCCGGGTTCCAAAAGTCCTTATTGGACGAGGCGGGAGTCCTTTAGAACGTTGATATTTCTATGGAATTTTGACCCCTGACGGCATTCTATGTCCTGGGGAAAATCCTACCCCTCAGGGCGCAGTTAGGGTATATCCTATATAACTACTTTTCCCAGAATTCTTTGGGGCGAAGTCAGCCATCACACAGATCCAATCCGATCCAATTCGGAAAGGGGACGTATAGTGGGATTCGTTGGTTTGGCGTGTAAAATGGGTTTGTTGGGAGGGCTGAGGGAGCGTGGGGCGACAACAGAAGACCCAGACTACTTGATGTCACCCATCCAGTTTAAAATCAAGCCGAGGGTTAAACAGCAACTGTTTCCAACTCAAGACCATGAGAAGTCAGAGTGGAAAAGAGACTCTCTCCTGCAGAGATGAAAAACCTCAGTTGACCTCCAATCATTAGGTTTCTCGGGGAGAAAATTTCCAGTTTTCTAGGGTGCAAGCCGAGCTGGAACCCTCGAGCTCCCGGTCAGTCCTTTCCATAATCTAGAATCAAATAAGCCCCCCTCCCCCCGATCAACAGCCACAAATGTAGACCCACCATCGTGTTTCCAACGGACTAGTAACCCCTCTGAGAGAGCTTTTTTTGTGCGGTAGTCGAGGAGGTGGAAGAGTGGACGGTTCCCTCTCATTCTTATGAGTGGTCTGTGCGCATTAGCGTCCGCAAAGGCGCAGTCAGGAGCGGCGCTGAAGACGGGTTGCACATTTGATAGGGCTGCGATGTGGAGGCCTTTACACCAAAGGGAATGCCCTCGGGAGCGCGTTATACGCGAGACTTCCCTATCGACGGTGGCCTCAGGATCGTTCTCGCGATCGGGCCCTTTCCATTGGAATGAGCCGCAACCTCGCCGAGCTGGGGCCCATCATCAGCCAAGTATCAGAGGACAGGAAAATACCTTTTAAAAAAAACACTTGTAAAAGGCCTTGAAATTAAACGGCAATGAATTCGAAGCAATAAAGAGCTTTTAATGACTTGGAGTTCCACTTGAACCAGAAGAGAGTGTGGTCTTCTTTTTTAATTTTGGGAAAGGGGTGAAGAAGTCACCAAACCCAGTTCTGGAATGGAAACTCTACCCGAATCTGTTTTGAACTGGGAGGCGAGCTGAGGATCTCCCCCCCCCCCCACACACACACACTTTTCTTTCTCGCTTTAAAACAAGGATTTCCGTTGTTCTGGAGAGGCAGAGAGGTGGTTATGTCAGGGATTATAGGAGGTGGGTTATTAGAGCTGAGATTATAGCAAAGGAAGGAAACCCCGAGCGCCAAGAGTCAGGCTAACAGGAGGACAACAAAGAATCTCTGAGTTGGAAGGGGGGAAACGGGGTCCCAGAAAACCGCTAGACTGCCTTCCTTGGAAGCAGCAATCCTAGTGGTTTCTGGGGGCACCAGTTCCCCAGAATTGAATATTTAAACAACTAGGCATTCTCACGGTCAGTTCTCCAACAGCACACCCAAGGCTGAATCCCTGGTGGGGAGAAAGCCTCACTGGGCACAGGGGCATTTGGTACTGAGTAGAAGGGACGTGGGTGGCGCTGTGGGTTAAACCACAGAGC
This sequence comes from Podarcis gaigeae, assembly GCF_964106915.1. Classification (NCBI taxonomy): domain Eukaryota; kingdom Metazoa; phylum Chordata; class Lepidosauria; order Squamata; family Lacertidae; genus Podarcis; species Podarcis gaigeae. The sequence goes on along the minus strand of NC_139677.1, from coordinate 36,177,934 downwards.
CTAGGACTTGCCGATGGAAGGTTGGCGGTTCAAATCCCCGTGACAGGGTGAGCTCCTGTTGCTCAGTCCCAGCTCCTGCCAACCTAGCAGTTCAAAAGCACGTCAAAGTGCAAGTAGATAAATAGGTACCGCTCCAGCGGGAAGGTAAATGGCGTTTCCATGCGCTGCTCTGGTTTGCCAGAAGTGGCTTAGTCATGCTGGCCACATGACCTGGAAACTACGCAGGCTCTCTCGGCCAGTAAAGCGAGATGAGCGCTGCAACCCCAGAGTCGTCCGAGACTGGACCTAACAGTCAGGGGTCACTTTACCTTTATTGCGCTGTAGAGCTGCGAACCTGCATAGATTTACATGTGGGTAAGTCCCATTGATCACAGAGGTCTGGGCAAGCACATTTAAAAGGTAGGACCCAAAGTTTGGGCACTCAGAGCGGTTTGAAAAAGGACCGGCGAAGGGGAAGATCTCATAATGGGTATGGATAGATAGGAAAAAGGAATTCTCACCAGGGAAGTGGCCAGAGATAAGATCTCAAGGAAACCTTACAACAAACCTTACAGCATAGGCTAGTATTATTAACGCCCCCATTGCGAGGGTGAGGGTGCAAGTAGGTTTGCCTAGCTGCAGTTCTGTACAATTAAGTGAAGCCAGTGGGGACTTGCGCAGGATTTCGCTGTAATCCTCTCCAGATGTTGGAGAGCTCCCAACTCCCATCAGCTCCAATGGCCAAGGATGATGGGAGTTGCAGTCCAACAACATCTGGAGAGGCGCAGGTTAGCCAGCCCTAGTTCAAACAGAGGAGCTCAGTCTTCTGGACATAGCGAGTAAAGGGGGGCTTTAGTGTCCCCAGTCTCAGGACCACCTCCCAAGGGCCGGGTTGTCCCGAGACCCTTGGCCCTGAAAAGTACGCGTGGGAACTATCCAGTTATTACACTATTCTCTTCGTAGCCAGCTTCGCTTTGAACCGCTCAGTCGGCAGAGCACGAAGCTCTCAATCTCGGGGTCCTGGGTTAGAGCCCCTCGTGGAGCAAAAGATTGCAGAGGGTTGGACCCTCGCAACTCTACAAAGATATGATTCTGCATAGAACCTGAGACGTCCTCTTCCCCTTCTCCTCTGCTTGACGAAGAGCTCTGTGTCACTGGAATTAGATTTCCGAATCTTGAACCGGGGGAAGAATTCGGCCTTCTCCGTAGACCAGCCCACCTTGGAGTAAATCAGCATAACTTGGTAGGAGTCAGGGAAAGGTCTCCAACGTTGGATGGGGGACAGCAGAGACAAATGCAAATGGAAGAGGAACAGCAACGCAAAAAGCCGTCCTGGGTTGCTCCCGCTGCTGCCCACGTTCCTTTGACAATGAGGAGAAGAGAGGGACAGGGATAGGGTTTGTCAACGAAATGCTTCCATCGTGACAAGGTAGCTGTTGACATAAGGGAGGCTTCTATTGGCCACGGTGGCTGCGTTCTTCCTCCGCTGTTGGAGGCATTCTGCTGCAGAGAATCACAAGCTTGTGGACTTCCCATAAGCATCCTTTGCGCCACTGAGAGAACAGGCTACTGGATTAGAGGAACCTTGGGTCTGATCCAGCAGGATCTCTGATACACAACCGTAGCTCGATCCTCTGCAGAGTTAAGGGCGCCGACCACCAGGCCCTTATGGCGCAATCCTATAAATGCTTGCTGTAAAGTGAAATGGACACCCACTATGCTCAAGGAGCCTTGCTCCCTAGTAAGTGTTGTTAGGGAAGAGCCACCATCTGCCTCCTCAGAAATAGGTCCCTTTCTGAACCCATTGAGACTCAGTGAATAGGATCTCGTCCTGGCAGTACAAACCTATATCTGTCCACTCGTAAATAAGCCCCGATGAGTTCAAGGGGACTTACTCGCAAGTAAGTGAGGATTGGGTTGCAGCTTTCAGGACTTCGTAGCTCAAAACACGTTCCCTGCAATGTGTTATTATTATTTATTTAATTTATATGGCATTTAGGGCTGAAGTTTTCGCTTATGTGAGAGGTTCTGCCCTCTGTGATCTTATTTTTCAAAAAGCAAAACCTCCCGAAGTGATGCATCTTAGTGAATGTCGCCCTTTGCTCCTAAGCTGAAAGAAAATGGACTTTCTTCCAGAGGGGCTGGATCGTGTAAATATTAGATTAATGTGTCACTAGGGGTTGAGACTTTCATTTTTTCCTTCAGGAAAGAAAATAAAAGAGTGTCCTTCTAGAACAGAATTGCACGCTGCGTTCTCTTCAATTCATCTTTTCTTTCTACAGTGTGTGGGATATAGTTCTCTATACAAAGTCCTTGGAGGCCCCGATCCTGGTCAGATGCGAAGCTCTGCGAAAACTTAAAAGCGAGGAGACCTCACACCAAGGCGTCCCTACTCGCCCCCTTAGTTTCAAATGGACAGGTGCTACGTCTGGGTTGGAGCATCTCTGAATGAAGCCGACTGCAAATGGGTCTGACATCTCCTTGAGCTGCACTCTTCCTGCAAGGAAAAAATCCCCCACGCCGGATTCTTCGTCGCTTCCACGGTCTTCTCGAGGCTTGACATCGGAATACCCAAGTTCAGTGAAACATCTCCACCCATAAATGAACCGCAAACTTTTAGGATTGACGCCTCTTCATTAGTCTTCCCGATGATCTAGAAACTTTTTGTTTTTGAAGAGAGGGGGGCGGGACTTTTTGTTTTGGAGAGCTCAACCCACCCGTCCCCGCACCGAGCGAAATTCCCACTCCCATTCTAAATATGTTCATAGCCCGATCCTGAACAACCTTCACTTTCACAGGACTGATGGAGTCTAGGATTGCAGACTTCTCTTGGTTGTCTTGCTTCAGCTGCTTCTCACGCAACTACAGCTTTTAAAGCAAGTTGTACCCGCGCCAGACGGTTCAATATCAACTGGCTTCCAGGCAGCCCTGCTCTGGAATCCTGGGCAGGTGTGTGTGTGCGTGGACAGTGCTAGGCACCGGAGAGGCCAGATCTGGGTTCAAATTCACTTCAGGGAGAGCCCCATGTCTTGAAAGGCTTGGAAAGTGCACCAATCACAAGGACACTAGAGAAGAACTTTATTGTCTTTCTCCAACAAGAACAAGCAACAGGAAGTTTCTGATTCTAAACAAATCAACTAAGTGCAGTGCCACCTAGTGACTAAACTATATCATGACACTATCCATATTTCCATTAAAAGATTTATGCCCTAGTGCAAGGGTCAGCAACCTTTTTCAGTCGTGGGCCGGTCCACCGTCCCTCAGATCATGTGGTGGGCCGGACTATATTTTGGTGGGGAAATGAACAAATTCCTATGCCCCACAAATAACCCAGAGATGCATTTTAAATAAAAGGACGCATTCTACTCATGTAAAAACACGCTGATTCCTGGACTGTCCGTGGGCCAGATTGAGAAGGTGATTAGGCCGCATCTGGCCTACCCCTGCCCTAGAGTATGGAGCCCAGGTTTCCAGTTTTGGAGTGGAAAACTATTGGAACTAGGTTGTCTGGAGTTCCACATGCAATGGTTATCTATTTTCCATTAAATAGATGTAGGATCAGCTCAGTAACAGCTAAGTCATAACTATAGCATTCTGTACTATTCTACAAGGACTCAATGGGACCATGGTAGGGATAAAGTAAAAGAGAAACTTATCATGATAGTCTCTTGTGCACAGCAACACCACAGCTTTTTGTAGTTCGTCCTAAGGGTGCAGATGGTTATATAATTTTTTACCTATTAGCTTCCTCAGACAAGCTAGCATTATGAGTTGTCTTCCAAAGAGTGAGAGCAAAAGTTATTGCAGAATGCGGAAAAAGAGTGAATTGGCTGACTCCACTCCTATACATAGGAATTTCCTGCCCACTGATTTCAGGCTGATACCTTCACTGTATGGTTCTCAATGTATGCTTAAAACTTTTATGTTCAAGAAAGCCCATCTAGACATGATGTGCATTTTAATATATAATTTTATTTTATAAGGTATACTTAAAAAAACAACCTGATGATTATTTTGAAAAATGTTAAGCAAACTTTTTAATATCTTATCAGGAATACTAATTTTCTATTTCAGGTAAACTGCGTAAAGGTTTCGATGAACAAGCATGACATAAATCTTGTTAGTTAGCTAGTTAGCAGATCAAATCTAGTTTACCTTTGTGGGAGTGCAGAAACCTTGCACAGGTAAAGGACAGTTTGAGTGCTCACCCACTGCCATACAGGTGGAAGGAAGGCCTCCTTATAGGCTTTGGTGATTCCTACACTTCTTTAACTATTGGCTAGCTGAGATCCCTGGACTGTTGTAAGCAAGCAGCTGTGAAAAGCTGTAAGGTTAGCCAAATGGCCCACAGATGTCAATTAATCCCCCCCCCATGCCTTGGCAACACTGGCGGCTGCCTGGAGATCTCAAGTGTGCTGACTTCCTTGTGGAGAATGAGTAATTCACTCACTCCGTGTTATTAATTAGAAGATTAGCAGCTGTCAGGGGTGGACTTGTCGGCCGCAGAGAGAGAGAAAGGGAGAGAGAGACTCTTTTAAGCAGGTCTGGAGCATGACTACGGAGTGTGCCAGCCAGCTCCCCTTATGATGCTCAGGGCCTGCTTTCCCCATTAACGCTCAACTGGAGGGATAGGATGGGAATCCTGAGAACCTGAGTTCCTTTCCAGGCTGAGAAGGGAACCCAACCCAAAACGTTCATCACAGGCAGCTGTGCTAGGGCAACAGCAGCTGCTAGAGAGCAAAGCCCCAGGGACAGAGGCTAAAGGTCTCCTGCTGTACGAAAAAGAGAGGGAGCAGGAAAAAAACCCAGCTTAGACCTTTCCGGCAGCTCATGAAAGCTACAAGCTGGGTGTGAAAAGAGTGCAAGGTGAGCTGGAGCAGTTAAGTCAACTGCTTCTTATCACCTCTTCTCTTTGAAACAGGCTGTGGGGTCCTGTAGAGTAGGGGATTCCACCCCTGGCTTCTCTGTTCCTTCATACGGTTTCATGCTCCTTTTTCTCAAGTGCAATGGAGAAGTTCATTTGCAGCTGGAATAGGGAGGTTGTGGGCCTCCAGCTGTTGTACTATGACTCCCCTCAACCCTGACTGCCAGGGATGATGGGAGCTGCAGCCAATCAGCATCCAGAAGGTCACATGTTCCTCATCCCTACCTTACAGGCTCCTTTCCCCTTCAGAGGAAGAGCCCTGGAGATTTCATACCCTCCAGCATAGGAATGTCCTATATAATAATAATAATAATAATAATAATAATAATAATAATAATGCCCCATCCATCTGACTTGGTTGCCCCAGCCACTCAGGGTGGCTTCCAACATATATAAAAGTATAATAAAACATGAAACATTAAGAAAGCTTCTCTACAGAGGGCTGCCTTCAGATGTCTTCTAAAGGGACTGTTCCTGGAAAATAAGGACACTTGGAGGGTCTGCTTATGCAAGTACCCAACAAATTTGATATATGATAATAATCATGTTTAGTTGGAAATAATATTAATTCTGTTCAAAAGGTGTTATTTCCCAGTAAGTGTGCATCTTAACCAGTGGTTTAAGCAATTAAAATTTCGTAAGCTGAGGAAAACTCTGGTGGGTCTGCAAGTTAAAGCTACATTTCTTTATTCTTGAGGGCTATTTTGGTTCTGGTGGTTTAGTGCAATCATAATCATAAGTATAATGTATTCTTATTTATCTTATTTATACCCCGCCCAACTGGCTGGGTTTCCCCTGCTACTCTGGAATATAGAATGGAGAAGGAAATATTGAAAATAAACTTTGTTTTTGTTTTAAATGTACATTAACTTATGCTTCCTTCATTATTTCAAAAGACATCCATGTTCAGGTTTTGATCATTTGCAAATTCATGCAAATTTAATTGGTTAAATTTTAATTTGGTTAAAAGAGAGACAATCAATCAACTGAAATATATTTCATTGGTTGACACCCAAAATATACACATGGCCTGATGGTGACCTGTGTTACACACCATAATAGCCATAATGACTAAAACCACATTTTGGAAATGTGTTATCAATCTACCATTCTTCCTTTTTGGATGGAGTCCAGATTATTAAGTATAGTGCAACACCTATACTGCTTAACACCAAATGAGCATAATCTGAACAGGTTAAAAATATGTGCAAGACACATCCCCACCCCAATTCAAAACATATGGGAAAATTGAAATTGCTTATTTAAAAATATATAAATATGTTTCACTAACTAGATATCTAACCTTTAGAGCCCTTATTCCTCCATATCCTTTTTTCTGAATGCCCTAATTTGCACATTTCAAAAAACAAATATTAACTATAATGGGCTGTGTTTTTAATTCAAGATCAGAACTGGACTTTATTTATACTTGGCTTATATCCACAAAGATTGAGTTAATTTTCAGTTAAACTGCAGGTGAAAGACCATGTGCCCTATTTAAATTATTCAGCACAAATACATTTAAATCTAGTATAATAGGTGAATTCATCGTTACCGTTGCTTTGCAGCTTAGGATTGGAAAATGACCTCTAATAATAATAATAATAAACCTCCTCATACGCTGCTTAGATTTCAGTTGCCAACTTGCCACTAAGGACCTGATTAGCTATAAATTTATGGGAATCTGCAATAACTGGTGTTTGCCTCCTGATAATGTTTTCTGACACATTTCAGGAGACTCAGCTGATCTGTGTTAGAGATCACTGTACAGAATCTGCAGTTTATACAGGCAATAAGTAGACAGAAGGTCCATTTGAGACCTTTAGCTATAGAGAAGCACTAAGGAAAACGGTTTCCATAGAAACGTGCCCCAAAGCTGTCGTTAGTATAGGAAAAATAGTTTTATGATTATTTCAATGAAGTCTCGTATTTTTGTTTTCAGTACTAGGTAAATAAAATAGGTACAAGGTCAGTGGAGTGTGGAGATGATACTTGAAACATGGCGTCGGGTGGTGGCTTACATTGCAGTCTTCCTTCAAGCATGCCATTGGATGGTGGGCAAAGTTCCAAAATGGCAGCCAGGTGAGTCACTGTCTGGTATCCTCTCTCCTCCCCAAAAACAACATATGACATCTTAAAAGCTACCAAATTCAATCAAGATGTAAACTTTCATAGGCAGGGGCCTACTCATCCAATGAGATCCTGAACCAGTTGTTTTTCATGCATCCTGGGAAAGAACTTCTAGAAACTAATCAAAATAACATGGGCGGTCAGGATCTATTCAGTTCTCTAACAGCTCTGTATATTTTTGGCCCAACACATAGGAGTGGGAGCAGAGGATGCTGCCAGTTGGTTGGTTTATCTAGTTTAGTATTGCCTACATTAACTGACAGGAAGTCTGCTCTACCTGGAGATGCCGGAGGATGAGACTGGGACTTTTTGCATGCAGAGCTGATGCTTTAACATTGAACCATGTTCCTTGCATTTCTGTCCTATTATCTACCCAAGGAGCTCAGGGTGGCTAAATCACAACAGTCAATAGGTGCACTATGGATCAGACCACTATTTAGACCAATAATTAAGCATTAGATGAGTAGAAAGTTGGCTGATTTTAGCATCCATGTCTGAAGAGATAGGAAAAGAGTATGCTTTGTGCATGATCACCCCCCCCCATGGATGTATGTGGGGGGGGGGGACACAGCATATACACTGATGTAAACAGTCTTGTGGGCATCTTACTTTCAGTCTGCCATCTTTATTCAAAATGGCGGCTGGCATACAATGGTCTACGGAGAGTGGCACCCCCTTGTGCCAACTTTGGTGACAGTGTCTCAAGAGGTGGCTACACCTTTAGAGAGAAAAATGGACAAACTATTTCCCAAATATATGATAGATTATGGAGATTTCTACCCCAGCCTTGGAGTGTGCTCAATGTGGCTTGCAACAGTTAAAAATGACAACAGATGCATGTATGATAAAAGAAATACGCAAATACATTAAAACAAGCTGTATTTGCAACAGATAAAAGCAGCTTTAAAAAAAAGCATAAAGGAATTAATTCACTAAAAACCTTGGCAGCAGTGAACCATGTGGTGGAGCACCATCACTCATGTGACCTCTGGTCTGTACTTACTGGGAGGTAAAGTAGGCAGGCAAGGCAATGGCAAGGTCAGTGCAGTGCAAATGCACCAGCAGAGCCAATCTAGTGCTCTCGCTGGTGTGTTTGCACCATACTGACCTCACCACCATGTCAAGCCTCTTCCTCTATCTTCTGGTAAGCAGCAGTAACACGATGAACCAGAGGTCAGGTGAGAAGCAATGTGCCATCCGCTACTGCTCCTTAGTCCAATCGGTCCAGCAGTTGCTGGAAGAAAAACCACATAAATATTTGGAGTATATATACCCCACCATTCACCCAAAGGTCACAGGGAGGGTTACTGCACGATAACTATATGCAACAAATGATTTCAAATATATAACTTAATCAAAGCTTGGGAACAACAGCGCTTCCTTGCCAAACAGCAGGCACCTACAAGAGAGGAGGGCTCTCCCCTGGCAGGGAACTCTGTAGCCTAACAAGCTGTGACTGGTAATGATTTCAGGAATGTACTTCATTCCCAGAGAGTATTAACCCAAATGTGCAACTTGCCTTTGCCAAGCTCTGAATTCCTCTAAATATACAGCAGAATGTGATTAATGCTTCAGATACTAATATCTTTAGTGATGTCCAGAACTGGGAGAGTACAATTAACACACACACACACACACACAGAAAATACATAAAAGCTGAATGAGGTTCATATAATTTCCTTTCAGAAAGAAGTGCTTCCAGTGGGCTGCAAACACTAATTGATTAATTGGCATGTTTAATTAATAAATCAGCACTTTCAGATTTGGATTCAAAATGATAATTTAAGTGGTCCACTGTGGGTTTCAGTGCTGATGACGCTATCATTTTAAAAATTTATTTTTTAAGAGTCTGTATCTTTCATTCAGCCAATATGTTTTGCAAGTTTATGAAGAATAAGTAGTTTTATTTGTTTTAAAGTGATAATTGATAACACTCTCTGATAGGTGACTAAGACCAAACTGATGCCCAGTTCATAAACACATCACCCTGATCCTGTATGGTTTGGTTGGAACAGAGCTCTGATGCACACACAAGAATCACCTAATCAGTTTATTGGGGACAGTAGCTTCCTGCATGCAAAGACATGCTATTGCCCCTCCATTGAACTGAATGGGAAAGTTTATCTGGGCAGGATTTCTATGTATGTAATAGAGATGTAAAATCATGTAAATTTTGTAAGCATGTGAGAAAACCCATTTCCCCCTGTTCCCCCTCCCGGGGGGAAATAGAAATTCGGGGGGGGGGGGGTGGAAAAATACGCAATACTTATTTTATCATCATCATCACTGATTTATTAACCACTTTCTAAACAAGACGATGTACAGGAAAGATAGTTAAAAACAGTTAAAAACACACATTTGTATACAAAAAAACCCAGTTTAAATACATTTAAAACAAAATTAAAACCATATAAAGCAGACATTCATAATAAAAAAAGAGCTGTTTTTTCCAGCTGGATTTTTAGTGACCTTTACAGATCAAAAGTCACTTTGCTACTTTGGGAACCTAAAATGTATTATGTATAACTTGGTTTGTGATAAAAAAAATATCACGAAATCACGCTGGGTATATTAAAAGCACAGTTTGCTCAAACAATCAGTGCAAACTGAATTTTTAAAAATTTATATATTATTTTTTTGCCTTGGAGCCACAAGCTGCTGAACTGTAAGGAATCTAGCACCTTTCTCGTTTTGCTGGTTTATGAGGAGCACGCCCAAAACAATGAAAACAGGAGAAACCATCAACATTATAGTAAAGAGAATTATTATGTATTCTGAAGATTATTATGTCTCCTCTGGTCCTCCACAGTCTCAAACCGCATTCATTTCCATAAAAAGAACGGGAAAAAGAGAGGGTGGAAGAAGATTCAATGAACACTACATGAAATTTAATCAGTCTTATTTTCTGAGCGATTACTATCACTTTCTCCTTCTTCTGCCTCTTTGTGTTTGTCATTATATTTATTGTGATTTCTAAAAATGGAAGGTTTTGCCTGGATGGAAACAAACTTCTCTGCCCTTTCACATGTCACAAACTAAAATGTCTCCATTTTTCAGAAAACAAAGAAACAAAAAAAGGCTTTCGGAGGACATGGTTCCCCCCTCCCAAATTTTTATGGTTCCCCACCCACCCACAGGCCTTGACACCTCTAGAAGGCATGCAATATACCAGAGAACACACAACATGGCATTTGATCAACAGGGCAATTCAGAGGAAGTTAATCCCACTGTGCTTAGGATCCAAAGATGATGTCTGGCTGTTCATAGTGTTCACACAAATGCTGCAAATAAAGTCTGTCCATTTGCAGAGTATCTGCCAGTGCTGTGCGGCGGTCTGGAGTGCGTCAGGTGCTACAAACTAGGAATCCAAACCAGAGAATGACCAGACTGGTGTGCTGGTCCCAGGGGGAAGGTATCGTTATCGTTGTCCGAGTTCACAAGACGAGAGGCGAGGTCCGAAACAGGGTGCCGGGCGGGGAACAGGAACGCTGGAAGGTCAGAAGCAGGAGGCCGGGCAGGGAACAGGAACGCTGGAAGGTCTGAAGCCAACAACGACGTTGCTCCCGCAACCTGGGACCGGGCTGACTGACCTTTATCTTCTCTAAGGCCAGGGGCGGTCCCGGCCCCCAGGAGCCCCGCCTCCCTTGGCCTTAAGGCGAGCACTCCTCTGGGAACAACCAGTTCCCTTCGCCTCTCTGCCCTAAGCCTCTGCAGTTCAGGAGAGGCTGAAGGGTTACTGGGCCCCGGAGGAGGCTCACCTGTAGACACTGAGTCCTCAAGCACCTCTGGGGCCAGAATGGTTTCACCTGGTGCCTGCTCCTGAGGATCTGACACAGGTGCAGGCTCCTCAGAATCTAGGCCTTGCCCCAGTTCAGCCGGCCCTGGAGGCGGGGACTCCTGTGCAGGCTGGGATTCCTCTGGTTCAGCCTCTGAATCGGAATCCCAGGCCATCACACTTAACCTTCCTTCGTGCATGCCTTTGTTCTCTCATCCTAATCTCTAGGGCCTAACAAGGTTATGTGTGTGGGGGTGTGGGGGTGTGCGTGGGTGTATAATTATTTTTCCCATATACCCCCAATAATAACCTAACTATAACAATAACAATTAATTCCCAAATTATACAATTATCAAAATGCCAATCAACTTCCAGTTAATAGATTTTAGTTAAAGTGGCTCCCCGCATGGTGGTTTGGGTGCATTGCCAATCCACTGCGTTCCATAATCTTAATTAACATCAGTTACATTTAGTTACAATAACAATCCCTTAATCAATAAGCATTGATTTCCATTTGTGATTTTACAATATACAGATTTATAAAGCTTCAGGTAAGGAACTCAAAGTGAACTTGAGTCTGGACTAAGGATTCTGAACTCCTGTCTTCTGATTTGATACAAAATATCCAATCTCAGAACATTTCAGGATTTGAGCATCTGCCATTGGTCCTTAAACTCTGAATTATGATTCGCTGCTTGGAAGTTTAGACAGCCAATCACATTGGGAGTGGAAGTGGCCCAGGCCTTCTGAAATGTATATAAGCAGTTGCTTTGCCCCTGTTGTCCAGTTCTGTTAGGTCAATTGTGGGAATGTTCAGGGATGCAGGAGAGGATTTATTGTTTGATTATATCTTTTTCAACCTGTGTTAACAATTTAGCAGAGTAACATTCCCCTTTTTAAACAGTGGATGCGTTTGCTCAGGCTCGCTAAAGCCTCTATAATAACTGTCCTGGTATTTTCCCCTTATTCCCTCATAAAAGATAAGACACAACACAGTTTTCTATAAAAGTATAAAAAGAGTTTACTCACTTACATTCTGTTCACAATTGGATCCCAGAAGGCAGACTTAGCTTAGAAAAGTAATGTACACCTGGAAACTATCCCATAAGGAGACAGTCCCTTTGTCCTCTCTTGCCAAGAGAGCATCTTTAGGCTAAGCAGACGTTGCTTCTTCAATGAATGTAGTCAGAGATAGATGGCTGACCAATCCTACTCTTTTGTTACCTGGGCAGGTGAGGTCACGCCCACCTCTAGTCACATGCAGAGGAAGTCTGTCCCAGCCTAGGAGAAAACAGGAAGTTCTGACTGGTTGGTCCAGACATCCCCTTTTATATCCACTCTAGGGATGTTATACTAGACTGCTCTTGTGTTTCACATCCCACATCAATAAAGCTTTTTGTTGTTATCACTGTGTCTTGCCTCATGGGAACCCACTTACACTTCAGGTAGCTTAGAGACTGCTTTCCAAGTCTCCTTTCAATGGATCCTTCATATATCACTAGTCCTTAGGAGGCTTCTGGACCTAGAGCACTTCACTAGGCACATCTTATGTTGATAATGTAACTTTAGTGTTCTGAACATTCCCAAGCACCCACCTGGGGCTTAATAAATGTCAAAACAACAGTACCAACTTCCATAACTGTGTTGTGGAAGTTTCGCTGTAGAGAAAAGAACAAAGAGTTTTGTGACACCTTAAACTTGCATTTCTCTATCTTCGGCTATAGTGATTGTGAAGAGAGGAGTGAACTCGCTGATTTGAAGAAAGGATTAATTTGAAGACTTGAAATGAACATGTGACTGACTCAGAAAGGGCGAATCCCAAGAAGGAATTATTCTTCCAATAGAGAACACAAATCGCCATGACAGCAAAGCCTTTGCAAAAATTAAAAATATTACAATCCAAAATGTATCTGCATAGAACAACAGTGTGTTGGGAAAGCTGTGACTTTTGAAAGTAATTTTTAAAATGGATTAAATCTGCAGACAATTCACTGAGAAAAGAGCAGAATTCCATAAGCCAATTGTCCATTGACCATGCCACCAATCAGACAGAGCAGACAAAGTAGAGGAAAGCTACAGGAAAAACTGGACTTTGCATATGAGAGAGCTACATATGGCCAGCTCTGGAGTTTATACTCTTTTAATCTGAAGCAAATTCACGGATACTTGAATCAACCTATCCAAAGAGGAAAGAAGTTCCTGAAGGTTTTATTGCTTGCCATATTTCTGCAGCTCTGACTATAGCCTTTTGTTTGGTCTGAATAATTGTTTTCATGGGGCTGTCGTCTGTTTTGTTTACGTATTTTAAAAAAAAATTAAGGCAAGTGAAGCATTTATTGCCCACTTAATTCACAAAATGAAATGGCAATGTGAAAAAAGAACAATGGTGCTTTATGCGAATGCATATGGAAAGATAGTGACTATTTTTACAGCTTCCACAACTTACGTCTTAGTCAAAGTTAATATAGCCAGACTTTTTCCAGACAGCGACAGCAAAAGGGACTATATATATAAAAAAACCGGGCAATTTAAGAGGAGAATGCACTGCCTTTGCATCTTGATCCCATTTGTTTGCGAGTGAATTCCATTTGGATCCATGGAACTTACTTCCAAGTAAGGGTTGATGCATGGATACATGTCCATCGCTTGGCAAACATGGTTGGGTGGAGTACCAAGTGAACACATGTCTCTTACACACTGTAACTAACTTTTATGTGGGAACGAGCCACCATGGATCAAGCCTCACAGATGCAACTCTCCCAGACACACAGGCACTTTATGTGCAATGATTTTTGACAGATCTACACCATAAAGCCAGCGGTGAACCATCAACCATTGAGAAATCAAGTGTTGCAGATGTATATGCAAACATCCCAATTACACTTTGGCTCAAGGAAATTGTTTTTCTCTGTAACTCATTACTGTAACTGAAACCCACTTTTGGTGTCCCATACCCCTCCAAGAAACAAAGGTCATATATATACTTTCCCACTATTCCACCAACACTGAAAACCAAAATCACTAACAGCCTAATACTAAACATGTTTACTCCAAAAGGAATCTCCCTGAGATCAACAGGACTTACTTTTTTTTTTCGTAAACATTGCAGTCTCAAAATGTTAATCAAATACAGACCTATGTACATGTTGCTACATATGAACTGGTGTAAAACTCTTCACTCTTTGCAAATAATAAAAAAATACAATGTAACCTTCAGTAGCACTGTAACTAAGCTCTCCAATTTGTTTCCAACACGTGTGTCTTTGTAACATGACAGTGAACATAATGCAGAAACGTTTTTGGTGACATGAAATGTCATCTTGGTGAAATTACTGGCTCCAGCAAATGCTAATTGATGGGAATATTAAAAGGTTTTGTAGGATGCTACCATCTTGAAAATAGATTTTGTTTGTTTGTTTGTTTGTTCGTTCATTTGCAGCCTTCCTTTTTCTCCAAGGAGCTCAAAGTGAATTGTTCTTCCCCTCCTCATTTAATCTACACAACAACCCTGTGAGGTAGGCTAGGCTGAGAGGCAGTGATTGGCCCAAGGTGAGTTTCATGGCTGAGTGGGGATTCAAACCTGGTCTCCCAGTAAAGCGAGATGAGCGCCGCAACCCCAGAGTCATCCATGACTGGACCTAGCGGTCAGGGGTCCCTTTACCTTTACCACCCCCTCCAACATTTCTCCAATGAAAATAGGGACACCCTAAGGAAAAGCAGGACATTTCAGGATCAAACCAGAAACTGGGACGGCTTCTGTAAATCCAGGACTGTCCCTGGAAAACAGGGACCCTTGGAAGGTCTGTAAGTAGCTAGCTTTTCAGAAAAAATATTCTAGGAACACTTGGCAGTATAAGCAAGTCTTAATTAGAGCTTTTAAAATTAAAACTAACGAGGCTAAAAATGGTTTCTAGGGTTTGGACAGAGCAAGTGACTGTTCACATTAAGCAGGTACAGCTTAAGTAGAATGTGCTCCATTTGGAAGCATTTAGTTAGATCTGTCTTATTTGAGCCACATCCTAACATTTCTCACCTGTTAATGTACACAGTCTGGGAACCTTCAAAAGAGTCAGGGTCTGCTATTTTACTTTATGAATCATGTATAGCAAAAAAATAATAATAAAAATTCCACACTATTCTGAGATGGCACATTGTCAACACTTGTAGTGTTTTGTGCTAGGATTCCACATGCAGTTTGTGAAACCACTGGAGGGTTTCCACCAGACGCTTGCAAGGGCCTCTCCTAATTGAACTTGCCCAAACTCACATGAGTTCAGATTTAATCCAATCAGCTCTACATCACATGTCTTTCAACATTTACAAAATATTTTTTTCTAATTGTGACTGCTATGGAAGCAAATGAATCAAGGCTCAGTGGAAATGAAAGCCAGCCCAGATTGTGTACTGGCGTTTTAACTTGACATCTGCACCTAGTTAGGATGCTCAATTTCCCTAAACTCAAGTCGTAAAAAATGGAAGTAATCTGCGGCCTGTTTGTCCATCATTACGGGGCTGCAAACCTGCAAATCAAGCCTGGCTGGAATGACCAGCGTCCGGCAGCCCATGGACACAGAATGACGCATATGGGAGAGGATATTGAGCAGCACCCTGGAAGAAAGTCAGGAGAAAAGTTCACAAAGATGTGTGTGCATGACCCAGAAGCAGGGTGTGTGTCTGAGAATGCGCAGAATGGAGCGCATTAACTGTGGAAAACATATGTGACTATTTAGACCCTCATTATGGCACCAGGCCTTTTAAATAAGAAAGATATCATAATAACCTCTTTTTTGTGAAAAATGTTTTTGCAAACAGTGCATGACAGCAAATCCAGCTATAACTAAGTTCCTGGGCTCATTCCCATGTGCATGTCCAAAGGGGGGGGGGGACCCCACGTATTTTTAACCCAAGTGTTATAGCATCCCATGGTAGCAGGCACAGTCTCACTTTCTCCTCCATATATTAAGCATGAGCATGGCCAAGGAAAACCGGGGGGGGGGGGGGGGGACGACGACGACAGCCAAACAAGTCTAAATTGATTTAACATGAAACTGCCATGTTACCTGCAAAAATCATAAAATGGCAGAAAGTTCCTTTCGGAGGAAGTTCCTGATGTGAACATTTGTACAAATGTTCTTTCGTGGTTGTCCTTGACTACCGGGGTCAGAAAACACCGCGCTACCATGTGCCATCTATAAATGCATCAACCAACATCATGTACAGTTGTGTTGCAGTTTCTAGAGTTCCAAGATCTGTGGGGGGGAATCCCAGCAGACATGCTGTAAATCTACCTCTTACTAAAGTGAGATTTCATTGCATCAATGTTGTATCATATATACACAATTTGGTGATGCTGAATGAACAGTTGGCCTTGAACTCCTCCTAGACCATTAGGTCACAACACAGGTCAGTGGAAAGGTAATTTTCCCAAGATTTGTAATAAGGTCTGGGAGCTGACCTCTGGCCTTAATGTCACAAGGTATTCATTATCTCCATATGAATGATATACACAGGCAAAGAAACATACATTTTTTATGGATCTGGATGAATGATCACTGATGGCTACCTTGCATTTGATGGTTTTATGACCCAGATAAGCTCTTATTAGTAGAACTCATCAATTTCTAAAACATAGCTCACTTTTTTCAAATGGGGTAGTGCCTTTCATACTGTGTGTGTGTGTGTGTGTGTGTGTGTGTGTGTGAGAGAGAGAGAGAGAGAGAGAGAGAGAGAGAGAGAGAGAGAGAGAGAGATGGTAAGCAAGAATATGTGTCATTTCACAAGCAATCAGCAAATAGGATATAGTAGCCCAGAACAATTTACTTAGAATTAAATATATCATTAACACCTCTTTCAACAGTTGCAGGCTTGGGGCCAGGTTGCTGTTGAAACACATCGGAAGGGTCTGTAAGAAAAAATGTTGGCAGGCCTGCACTGGAAAAACCTAGCCCCTCATGCTACCAAATTTTTATATGAAAAGCTCACAAAATTCTGGAGCCCCTTATACTTCCAGTCTAAGGGTATCAGATGCAATGGAGGGCACAGATCCTACACCAACAATAGTTCTGTAAAAAAAAAAAAAAAGAATTTTGTAAGGCTAGCAATGCTTCTTAGCTTTCGGTTTGTTTGTTTTAAAGAAATCTCTAACTTTCCTCAAAGTAAAAAGTTATAAAGCAAAATGTACAGGCAACCTTAAAGATTTCCTTTCTCTAGCCTGGCTGCTCCCACCTTTCCGTATTTTTAGCCAATGGCTGAAGTCTGAGCTGTGCTTGACAAGTGGGTGTTTGTTTTGAACACCAGATATACCCAGGGTCCTAAAGAGCCGCAATTTCCCTTTTCCCTTTAGTGGACTTGCCCCTCCCTCTGCTGCCCTCGTTTTCTCATCCTCAGAATGCATCTTTCCTGTGGGAAGGAGTTCAAAAGGGCAGGTGCCCCCACACTTAAAGGGCATACCCTCCAACATTTCTCAGATGCAAACAGGAATAGTCTATTCTACATCACAAAGCTTCTCCTGTGTTTGACCTCCCACACACATATATGGCATATACACATATGCCTTGGTCACCTTGAGCCAATTATAACCTCTCAGTCTTTTCTACCTCACAGGTTTGATAAAAATAAAGGTGTGAGAGAAGGGATCGTGTACACCTTCAACAGATAAATGAAAAGGAAAAAAAAAATATCTGTAAGCTGCCTTGAGTCCCTGACAGGAAAAAAGGCGGATAACAACAGCAACAACAACGTCAACAGGAACTGTGAGAATGATCAGGAACATACCAGAGAGCAAATCCTTTTGAACTCCGTGGGACTTACCGGTAGCTCTGAGTACAGTGGTACCTCTGGTTAAGAACTTAATTCATTCTGGAGGTCACTTCTTAACCTGAAACTGTTCTTAACCTGAAGCACCACTTTAGCTAATGGGGCCTGCTGCTGCGCCCCCAGAGCACGATTTCTGTTCTTATCCTGAAGCAAAGTTCATAACCTGAGGTAATATTTCTGGGTTAGCAAAGTCTGTAACCTGAAGCGTCTGTAACCTGAAGTGTCTGTAACCCGAGGTACCACTGTATAAATGCTTAGGATTGCAGTGTAAGGCTGCCCAGTCTTTACCCAGTTACCTGGGACTAAGCTCAATTGAATACAGTTGTACTTACTTCTGAGTAGACATGTAAAAGCTTGCCTTATAAGGGTCACTTTACAAAAAAGGAATAAACACTCCACACGCTTCCTAAAAAATGGCAGGCTACTGAAGCCTTGCAATTAAAGAACTTAAAGTGGATTGGTGAGATTTCCTCCCAAATTACAGGATGTGCTTGGTATGCCAGCTTCGCCATTTCCTTCATTTGGTGCAGGGATTTTATTTTCAGTATCAACTAGGGTTGCCATATTCCAAAAAGTGAAAATAAAAAGTGAACTTTTTTTTGGCAAAGTTGTTGAGCTTGAGACACGGAGAGGAGGGAAAAGGAAAACTGGGATGTTCGTGGGTCAAATCAGAAACTGGGACGGCTTCTGTAATTCCAGGACCGTCCCAGGAAAATCAGGACACTTATGAAAGAGTATGTAAAAGGCCAGTTCCAACCTTGTGCAGGATGGGCCTCTTGGTGTGATGGTATCTGCAGTTTGCCATCTCCTGCAGAACACAATGATCAGTTCAATATGTAGTGGGGTGACATGATATTTTAGGTATCGTGGTCTCAAGATATATAGGGCTTATACACAAGAAGCTTAAGCTTAATTCATTAGGTCCTCTGTTGTTAGCTTAGCCCTTTCATCTAACCTATAAAAGTGTAGCCTTTTAATCTAAACGGGGGTGGGGGATTAAAGCAGGTGTTTTCTAAAAGACGTAGCTTGAAAAAAACAGTTTATTTCACATTTGGGCTGGTGACAAAACTATGTTATTAACGTCTTTCTGTGCAAAAAGCTCACTTTCTAATAGATTTAAACTAAAATATGTTAAAATAGGAGTAGACACAAGGCCTCTGATTCACACTAGCATTATTCATTGTTGAAATTACTGCACAGGAAAACAAGCTTTTTTAAACGAAGAAAGGAAAAGGGCTGAATTATTTATGCACCTCTCCGGTCCTGATTCGTCAGGTCTCTGCTAGAAATCATTCTTAGTCCATTTTCTATGGCTGCCACTCTGAAATGGCAGGAAGCGAAAGGAAAGATTCATATATGAATGTATCCCACTCAATATTTTATCACTTGATGACTTCTCACTTGATGACATGACACTAGAACCTATTTCCAGCTACTTTGCACTTGAAAAACCAGAGATTAAATAGTCTGGGTCTGATACTTTACAGACCCAAATGGCCCAATTAGTCTAACAAGCAACTCTGGGCTGAAGTGCAGATCCAAAATTTAATAATTGTGGAGTGGAGTGTAAATATATGTTTACTTGGAAGCAAGTGTCACTGTGCTCATTGGGGCTTACTCTCTAGCAACGGCTGCAGCTTTAAGCACTTTTAACCCTGGCCTATTATGGTTATTGCTTTGTTCCAGAGACATTTTTCTCCTCAAAATTTCAAATCTGATGCTAGGGTCTCTAGCCTTCTTTATCATCAATTTTTGTTTTAATTATCCTTAGGTGTAAACAAACAAGATATAAATGCTCATTATCAGCACAATGGAAACAATAATCTGGACAATAGACAATATATTATCTACATATATAATAAAAAAATTGCCACACTGAAATTGCCATCCATTAGAGGCCACATTTTGAAAATACATTAAGGAACAAATTATCTGGAAAGGCGGGAGGGGGGAGGATTAATTACCACTCCACATCTCAGAGAGTGTTTTTCCATTAGCCACAATTAGTACACTAAGGCTAAATTAAAATTATGCCCCATTTTGCACTTATTGCAAAGAAGCATTAAAGAAAGAAAAGAACAAGAGCAAAGGGATGAAGAGGAAAAAAACAAACCCTAAGCAGAGTAATTAATATATTGGCATTTCTGAATCACCTCAGAGCTAATCAGTCATTGAGTCTTTTTAATTGTGTTTATTTAACTAATTCATGTTAGGTGAGAATCCCAGGACAATGTGTTGACTTTGCTGAAGCCATTGGGAGAAAACCTGGTAACAAAAGAGCTTCGGGTTTTCCCTGGCTGGAAATAAAAAATATTGGCGATCATTTCTCACTAGCAATATTGAGATGCAACCTACAACAAAGTCGGCAGAAGATGTGTCCAGAGTCAAGGAATTTTGTCACTGACAACATAAATAATAGTTCAGTCCACCTGGAGCGAAAGGCAAGGTTTAATTTTAAGCTCAGAGCCAATCTCCACTTGACTAGCAATGGGTCTAGCCATACTCTGAATCCAGTTCACAAAGGGTTAATGTTCAGTGCTCGCAGCAGTGTACGGAGGAGGAAAGTGTCTCCTACAACATGGGTGGTCATTGTTAAACTAGTCAGCAGTAAAACATACATGATCTTCAGCTCATCCTGGGTAGGTCTTGTTCCATGAATCAGTTGCTCAAAGTCACCACCTCCCCACAGCCCTCTTCTCCAGGGCTTTTTCTAACCAATCAGAGACTGTGCCTGCATGAAGCCTGTTGCTGCTCCGCCCATTTCAGCCCTCTTCCGGATCTGGGAGACAGGGTGAGGGAGCTTGCCACAGCAAGAGTGGAAGACACCCAGGCCTCTTCATCAGCCTAACATCTCTGCTCCATGGCCTCCCTCCTCCCGCTTGCCTGTTTCAGCTTCTGCCTCTGATTCTGCATTCTTCTCTGCCACAGACTCTTCCAGCTCACTAAGCGCTGTTACCTCTTCAGCTTCCCACACCTCCTGTTCCCAGTCTTCTCCCTCTTGTCCCTGTGACCAGTCATCGTTGTCCCACCACCACTCCCTGGGCTCTGAGCCTTCTTCCAGCTGGTACCTCCCTCTACTCCTCTGTATCCAGCCAGTCCATGGCAGGGATGTTATTGGACTCCAACTCTCATCAGTCCCAGCCACCATGGCCAATGGTCAAGAACAGGGGTCAGCAAACTTTTCAGCGGGGGGCCGGTTCACTGTCCCCCAGACCTTGTGGGGGCTGGACTATATTTTGGAGAGAAAAATACGAACGAATTCCTATGGCCCACAAATAACCCAGAGATGCATTTTAAATAAAAGCACACATTCTACTCATGTAAAAACACGATGATTCCTGGACTGACTGCGGGCCGGATTTAGAAGGCGATTGGGCCGGATCCGGCCCCCGGGCCTTAGGTTCCCTACTCATGGTCAAGAATGAAGGGAGGTGTAATCAGCAGCAACAGGAGAGCCACAGTTTCCCCATCCTTGTCTTACAGGTATAGCTTAACACTCCTCTTTATTTCAAATCCACTAACTATTCCTCTTCTAGTTTTGGCCAGGGAAAGGACAACCTTCTTTCATCTCTCACCAGCTTTTAGATATGACAATGGTAGCCTCTTGGACCAGTTCTGTGAGTTGGAAGTGAGAGGTATAGTGTTGCAGTGGTTTGGCTCCTTCCTAATTAGCAAAAAAGTCTGAAAATTTCTGCACCCCATATTATGTTACTCTTTTTAAAGAAGAAGTTTTTGTAAGGCACTTTGTGAAGGTTTCAGCCTTGGAAAGCAGGATAAAATATCTAGATAAATAAATATTATACAAAACACCTGTGTGATCAAAGGTAGCATATGTTATTTCTCATTTGCAAGTCAACACAGCCATAGGAACAATCCTAATGCTTTTTGTGCCAGCATATAAATGTATTGGGTGTGTCATTCCAACAGCTACATCAAAGACAATGAATACCAGACTATAACATTGCACCAGTGTTGTAGGGAGTAGCATAGGTGCAAATATTTAAAGGTGGAATGCTAAATAAAAAATGCATTTCACTGTCTCCCATATTTACTGTGCAGACTTCTCACTAGAGCAGAGATTCTTACAAGTTTGACTTAGGGGCACACTCCACAGTCACAAACATGTTGCATGTATTTTGACTACAAGGTCCCAGAACAAGAGACAAAGATTCTTCTTTCAACTTCGGAACAGAATAGTCCAATTAATATTGCCTCTGCATCCTGTCTTCTTCCCTCCCCGCCATCATTCAGGGATTTCTGGGCAACAGTTGTTCTTCAGGATCTCCCTCCCAGGTCATTTGTAGTTTACACAACAAACAAGGATATTCATGGATCATCTGGGATGATGTCTCTGCCAAGATGTTTGTGGTGGGGGGTGGCGCACAGTGTGATGGATTCTTTCAAGATGGCGGCTTAATTTTTCAAGGCCGTTCTGTTTTGGAATCACTGTAACAAATAAAGAAAAAAAGAAACAAAACCAGATTTTTCCATTCTAAGTACACACACACACATATATACATATGAGATTAAAAATGGTGAGGCCCCTAGGGAGTGAATTTTTGATTTGAAGGTTAAGCCAATATTAGTGAAATAAAATAAAATAAAGTCAAGTGAATCAAATGGCCCAGAGCATCACTACCACAGTCAATTCCAAGGCTGTTTTGGTTACAAAATGAGCAACCGACTAATTGTGTAAATGCTGTTAATTAGCTGTGCAGAGCCCCTAACCGGGCTTTCCCCTGTAACTAATAAGAAATCAATTAGCTAATGAAGTGGCCATTAAATGCTATGCTAATCTTTGCTGGGGTATTTTTAATGTTTCTCCTTTTTTCCCTTTTCTTTATGATCCTTCCTAATTGCCACTGCCATACGGAGCTCACAGCTTTCAGCATGTCTAATGAAACATCATTATATCATAACTGGCATTCTTGGAAGAGTTAGTGGCAAATCTGCTTCCCAATTATTTTTAATTGCCAGACATACTCATAACTGGGCCTTTTACCAATCGGTTCAGAGCCATGCACTGTCATGTAATATACACAAAGATAGTGTTTGCCTTCCCGTGAATATAAAGGCTGGCTGTACTATTGGCCACAGCCAAGAATGTGTATTGCAAGCAACCCAAACAAGAAACAGAAGCAATTGCCTTTTCACTGCTTTTGATTGGAGGCTGCAGAGACTAGACACATTGCCTTCACACTGTAGAAAGAGCCAGACAAATCTCAGCCTGCAAATGTCACTACATAGCACCAGCTATTCTAAACAGCAACCTTTTGCAAATGAGCGATGTTAACTTTTGCATATGGGTGCTGGCGGGGGGGGGGGGGGGGGAGAGAATTCAGCATCCTGGCAAAACTGTGGGCTTCATTCTCAGAAAATGGTCTGTCTCAAGCATCTCAGCCCCTTTACCTTTTCCTTTGCTTTCCTCTCTTCCCAAAAGCCCATCAAACCCTACCCCTATTCTTGATTCTTGCATGTGCTTTTGTGTCTGGGTGTGTCTGTTTCTTAAGGGCATTTAGCTATTTTGTGTATGTCTTCCCTAAACTCAAGCAATTCTCATTTAGACGTCAGAGCCATTGACTCTAGCGGGGGGGGGGGCCTTATTCCCCCCCCAAAAAAAAAACGGGTATCAGTTTGCAGCCCCAGGCTTAGGCAATGTTAGAGTTGAACTGGGGGAAGAACTGGATTCAGGTTTTCTTACTCAGTTATTCTCACTTGATCCTAGTTTCCCCATGTGTAAAAGGGGGGAATAATCAAGATGAACCTCACATTTCTTTGCATGCTCAGAAGTGTAAAATGTTAGATACATCATATCTTTTTTTCCTCTTATATCTGCATTAATTTTAAAGAGATGCATCATTTATGCATAATTGCATAGTTTCCCATGATTACCCCTCTATAACTGAAGCTCAGTATGAATGAAGAAATAGAGGCAACATGGAACCCTGTGATTATGAAATGCTATAAAATACACCCATAGCTAATATCCACCTTTCGACTGACTAATACTATCTGATAATGAAATCACATATAATCTAAATGAAGTACTGTAAATATACTTGTGCTGAAGTAGATCCAGTCATGGCAGGATTAAAGTTGGTGTGTCTCCCCCCCGCCCCCACCCGCCACCCACAATGTCTCTTTCTATTCAGTAGAATAGTACACAGGACATCTGTGCACAACATACGTGTGTGTGCTCTTTTAAAGAATGTTTTCAAAAGAGCTTCTGTTTTGGACGAAATGCAAATTGAATTGGTTAATTCTGCACCCCTGTTTTCAGCAAATCTGCCACCAGCAGCTGCCACTGTTTCAGATGTCAGGAGGATGCAGATACGCTGTGACATTTTGTTCATTAAATAAACAAACCAGGTTCATGGTAACCACATTAGGTAGAAAGCCCCATCAATTCTCGTACATTTTGTTCATGCAATGGGACGTGACAATGGTTCCTTAGCTTCGTAAGCGCTGTATTGAAGAACAAAAGGGAAGAGGGGAGGAAACATACACTATGTGGCAACTGCGACAATGCTTAGCATACAATCCGGGAAGCTGATTTGGATTAATGAGACGTATAACTTTTTTGCCCAAGGCTACTTATAATAAATATGGCTACAAATGTGGCTACTAGGAGGAAGCAGCCATTGTCTTTCATCCCACACATCCCCAAGACTTTTATCTTGTTTATCTGGCTGGACTGAGGTTATGTCCAGTTCTGTAGAATGATAATTTACAGAAGAAGTATATTCATACTTTAAAAAAACAACAACAATGCAGTATTCATTAGCCTGCTAATGTTGTAACTAAGTTACAGGGTGAGACTTAAAAATCAGAAAAAAAATGTTTGCTTTTTCTACAACCTAGAAAAATTGCATATACGAGTCGTCCAAAATTCCGTAGGCACAATCCACATTGTATTGAAGTTAATGGCAAATATCCTATTGACTTTGATGGAACTGGGTGGCACCCACAATCCCTAAATTATTATTACAGCATTAATGACCCCATGCAAAATATGTTCACTCAGAAGCATAGGATTCGTCCTAGGGGACTTACTGCCAAGTAAAAATGCTTAGGACTGTGATCTTTTGCTACAATGCTATGCATTACTACTCAGAAATCAGCCTCAAGGAATCCAGTGTGATTTACATTCAAGTTCATACACACTGGAATGGGTTGTTAAGATTGTGATTCTAAAAAAAACTTTAAGTGAAATCTATAAAAGTTGTTCCAGCTGGTGAAGATTAAAGGGACAAAATGCTTCACAACCTTGGCTATATCTCTGCAGAGTGAGCTGTTGCTATATTCCCATTTTACAGACTAGTATTCCAAGGTCAGTGACCTGATGGCAGAAGTGGATTTTGAACTCCTCCAGGTTCAGCGACAAGTCTCCTCCTCCTTGGAAGCTGCTGTGTTGAGGAGCAATGCATCTGGAACATTGACTTTGCTTTTTAATCAAACTCAACCCATTCAGCCCATTTTTAATTTTATACCAAATGCCACTGCTACATGGATGTTTAGAAATCAAGTTGTGGAGGGGTCATGGGTCAGTGGCAGAGCACATATGACAAAGAAGGCCCAAGGTTCATCCCAATAGGACTGGGAATGTCCTCTGCCGAAAACCCTGGAGAACTGCTGTTGGTCAGTGTTGACAACACTGAGCTAGATAGACCAATGGTCTGATTTGGTACATGGCAACTTCCTGTGTTTCTATGTAAATGCCAGATGGCACTACAAGGGAGACTTTATTCTCTACTGATCATTTTTTGGGAGAGAGAGAGATGGCCCATTGTGAACAAACTATTGAACATCTGCTCAGCTTGACTCGGATACCTTGAAGGTTAAGCAGGAGCAATTTTCTAATCCATTGGCTGCGTACTGTTGGTTATATGAATGCAGTGGCGTAGCGTGGGTTGTCAGCACCCGGGGCAAGGCAAGTAATTTGCGCTCCCTAACCCGTGGATTTTAGCACTCGAGTCTCTTCCACTAGTACGAGTGCGCCCCCCAGATGTTGCGCTCGGTTCGGCCAGCCCCCCCTGCACCCCCCACGCTATGCCACTGTATGAATGGCTACCTGAAGGCATGTCCAGAAGAGCTCTAAGTTCAGAGGTCAGTGGCATTGTTTTTAGTTCTTCCAATCCCATTCTCAGGCCTCTTGTGCATTCCAGTGGCATGGGCATAGCCAGGATTTTTGTTAGCCAAAGTTGTTGAGCTTTTGTTGAGAGGGAGGGCTTTTCAATAATATTTGTGGATCCCCTGTGCGCCCCCTGGCTACACCCATGGGTACAGGAGGTGGGAGGAAATGAAGCAACAGGCAGCCTTTCGTGTGAACAACTCCAAATCCTTACCTAGTTTGGAGTGAGGCATCACTTATTTTTATTTTGGGACTGCTCTTTTGTGCAAGCATGGTAGTTCACAAAAAGTATACATGCACATGTAAATATCTACCCATGGATCTCAGCTTTCCTGGCTTGGAGGAACACACACACACACACACACACACACACACACACACACACACGGCTACTGTTTTGTGCAAATCTGGCAGACTGAGAAACTTGTATAAAAAAAAGAAATTAAAGGTGTGTGCTTACAGGTAAACAGATACCAGTGTCAAGTGGGAACAGCTTAATGGCTCCTCTGCTTACTATAGAAATCCGGAGTCAACAAAATTCATCTCTTCCAGGTTCCACTTGGGAATAGGTGAGGTTGCTTTCTGGGGGATTTTTCCCCCCACGGACATGCACATTTATAACTGGTTGATTGTAGCATCAACTGAAGACTTGCATAGGTCACATGCAAGTGAATGATCACTGACAAAAAAAATCACATTGTTTGGCATTAAACCCAATGCAGACAGTTTGAACATTCAAGTGAGAGCAGTTTGTCTGAATAAGCCTTGCTTCCTGCATTCACATCCAGGTGGTGCTACCATATACCATGGCAGTGGAGCTGCAGAAGCTCCTGTCCACCACACTGATAGTCTCAAGTGAGAACCAATCCCTTGGCATGACAGAGTCCATGACCTCACAGAGGAATGGCTTGTTTTCCAAGGACCTTCTGGCGGTTTCCTCACTGCAAGAACTGAAGTTTCAGGGAATGAGGCAGAGGGCCTTCTCAGGAGTGGTGAGATCCGCCCTGTGGATCACCCTCAGATGTCCTGTGGAACACCATCAGATATTAAGGAAATAAACAACTATCTGAAGACAGCCCTGTATAGGGAAGTCATTAATGTTTGATATTTAATTGTGTTTTTGATGTTTTGTCGAGAGACAACATTATTAGCGAAGTACTCCAAGTGAAAATCTATTTTTTAAGAAGAAAAGAAGTCAAACTATCAATGATTAAATATGGGGGTTCTTGCTAGAGAGTAGGATCACAAACTGTAAAATACACCTATTGAAAGAAAAATTAAGGTATTTTATTTCAGCCCAGCCAACAGAGGTCTTAGAAATAATACACAAAATCATAGGCATTACCACAGAACACTAGTTCTTGGAATAATGTATAGCTTTCTTTAGCTGCATTCAGCCAGCTAATTGGGATTAAATATTGCTGAAGAGCTCAGTCTAAAAGAGTCTAATATGTAACCTTGGGCTGCTGAGAGAAATGAGTTCTGATCCCCTATAAATACCATGGAATAGGATTATATCTTGCCATAATCTTACAGCACCATGTTATAATTTATGGAGCAGAAAATAAAACCTCCAGGGAGGGCCCTAAATCCACACCACCTGTCCTTTTGCTAATATTCCAGTGAGGTTTTAAATGATCAGACGCTGAATAAACCCCTGACACCACCTGCAGGGTGCTTCAAATGGATCCGTGTGCAGGTGCCAAGGAGCCAAAACTATTAGAGCTGTCAATCAATTAAAGGATATTTAGTGGATTAATCATCTTCTTGTTACTAAATGAATCAATTGCCTAATAAATATAAATACATTTGCATGTCGCCTAGACCTCAATATAGGTGTCCTTTTCAGAGATTGTAGGGAATGTGTGATTACCCTTAAACAAACAAACAAACAAACAAACAAACAAACATCTTATGCATATTCTTAGAAAGGGAAACTGAAGTTTCGTTTTCATTTCCTATTGCCTCAGCCCAGCAGAATAGCCTCAAAATGCAAACGTAGGCTGCTCTTAACGCTCAGATCCCCAAGTTAAGAAATGCCCCCATCAACTTATGCTTTAAGGAGGAAATCTATTGATTTAAACCAATAAAAGGCTGGCCCCTTAAGAATGAACTGCCTCTTGCACAGTGGAACAGTATTCCATTCTTATAATGCAACACCAGCAGAATTTTGTAAACACTAGAGAGAAAATGCAATACAGGTAAGCCTGCCAATTCATCCCAGCATGTAAGGTAACCAGGATCATGAAAGACACCTTTTTGCCGATGTTCTCTTTCATTGAAGATTAAGCCCCCATTTGTTTTCAGGCATTTGATGTATCATTCCTAATGATCCTCTAGACTCAGAACCAAAGTTGTCTTCCTGACAGCAAGTGCCAAGAGTGATTACACACACCACGCCAGAGATCCTCACCTCGATCCAGCTTTTTCCTGGAATCCAATCATTGTCAAGATAGACAGGGCGCTAGGCTGCCAACAGCCAAGGGCGTCGCAGCCAAACCATCCTTTCACTTAAGATAACTACAGAGGCAGTCATAAATAAGGAAAATCCATTTCCCGGTAACAAAAACTGACAAACAAAGATGGCATGTTTACATAATTAGATTTTATTTCCCCCCTGCTCATCTTTGTTCTGTGATGACTTTATAGTGTATATTCTAAATAACATGGGATTGTCTGTTAATCAATGTGTAAGACAGAGCACGTGCGCACACACACACACACACACACACACACGTGTGTGTGTTTATGAGAGAGCTCATAATATACAAGCGATATACCTTTCAAAATATATTGCTTTAGCTGCTCCCAAATTTTGGATTCCCTCTGTGACTACTTCTGTTGTATAAACAATTCATTAAAAGTTAATTAAAAGGTGAAGTTCAAAATGCAGTTTCCTTTAGCTAATCCTCCTAAGACAGCTCAGTATGGCAGAAACATACCTATTGGGCTGTTATTAGAAAACAAAAGGGCAAATTGTCTAATTAAGAGGTTGGTGTTTACAACAGAGAGGTTTTCTGGCTGGCAAGATGGAATTCAAATTAATTTCTCTCTAGTTTAGTTTCCCTCTGCCTCAATTGCTCATAAGGAAAACTGGGACATTCCCCAATGAGACATTGTCAAATGCCAGAAATCTCTTGTTGCCTTAATAATCTGCAGGCTTACACTTTCTTAAGCACCCGTTCGTGAAATCTCCTAGTCATTCAAGAGGTCTTTATTTGTTCCCATATTCAGAGTGGTTTTAACATGGGAAACAACACTGGCATCAGCCAGGCATGAAAGCTTGATATTTGAGTTTTAATATGCAATTTAATATTCTCATTCTGTGGCTTTGGTCAAGTAATTATCCATTCCCTCCAACATTTCTCCAATGAAAACAGGGATGTCTTAAGGAAAAGACATTCTGGGATCAAATCAGAAACTGGGACAGCTTCTGTAAATCTGGGACTGTCCCTGGGTAATAGGGAAACTTTGAGGATCTGAATTATCTTTCAGCTACAGGATAAGGAGAAATCAAGTAATGATAATAAAACCCAGTGCAGAATAAAGGTAAAAGTTGCATTATTGCTTCACCTACTCTCTGTCATGTGGCCCCTGGAAGGTTTTGTAGATACAATTGTGCCCTTTGGTCTGAATAAGGTTCCTCACCCCTGCCCTAAAGCAAAAAAATGTTGCGAAAAGATTTCAATTTATGCATGCAGACCATATAAAAAGGACAGGTAGACAAAAATCACAGGTCATGATTTCATATTGTTATTATAAGCAATTTGGGGTGCAATAAGAAACCACATGTCTGTCTTTGAATAGGAGAACAGGCCTAGGAGAAGATCTGTGTGGTTTTCACCAAATTTGCTGCGCCAGCCAGGAGACAAACCTAAAAAAGTTTGTCTGGAAGTAAACTAAGTGGGGCTTCAATTTTGCTTATATGTCCAGCCTTTGCCTGTAGTTATATCTTCAATAGAAATGGCAAGCTGACCCCATTGTTTTCTTAATGTTTCTCTTTTTATATTTCAATTCCTCTTGCTTTGCGGCATCTAGAACTACAAGCCAGTTGTAACCACACCCCAAAACCCAACTCCTGTTTCAACCCAAGGTCATAGAGGCACAAAAATTCCTCTTCCATAGTTTAAATGTTGGTCGTACATTGGGATGAACCGGAAATTGTGTGGTTGGAAAATATGTGCTTGCGCCATAAATATGCGCAGACTGACCCCGCCATACCAGGTATGGAGGCTGAGAGAGAGAGACAATCTGTCTACAGATCTAGCCTGACAAAACAACTCAAACCCCCTTTCTCATGTTTTGAATGCCCTGAATTTATGGTTTGTTCCTATAGCTAATAATAAAATATAACAAAGAGCCAAAATAGTTTTCTGGGCATGCTGATGTTGAATGGTTGTGTTGTGTTTGTGGGCTACACTGCTCTGTTTGCTTTCCAAGCCATTGCTATGTTGTTTTACTCGCGAATAGCTCCATCACTTGTCAGAATATAGGTGCCACAAATCATCAGGATAATGAGTGGCATTCTTAAATGTCTTTGCACTTATTCATTTTCTCAGTGCACGGTTCTATGCAATTCATTTAGTTTACATTTGCCAAAGAGAGAGAAAAATTAAGCCTACAGCTATAGATACAACTTGTAGTCGAGAAAACATGTTATGCATAAAGTAAATAAATCTCTGCCCACAGAAAACTGATGTGTTGTGGAGAAGGCTCATCTAACGCCCTTCTTTCTGAAATGGCTTTTTTTATGTGCAGGCAATTGTTTCATATAGAGAAGCACTACAGAGGCAAGTCCAAAGCACTTGTATTAACATAGTAAAGGTACCCCTGCCCGTATGGGCCAGTCGTGTCCGACTCTAGGGTTGCGCGCCCATCTCACTTAAGAGGCCGGGGGCCAACGCTGTCCAGAGACACTTCTGGGTCACATGGCCAGCATGATGAAGCTGTTCTGGCGAGCCAGCACCAGTGCAGCACACGGAAACGCCGTTTACCTTCCTGCTATAAAGCGGTACATATTTATCTACTTGCACTTAAGAGTGCTTTCGAACTGCTAGGTGGGCAGGAGCTGGGACCGAACGACGGGAGCTCACTCCGCCACGGGGATTCGAACCGCCAACCATATGATCGGCAAGTCCTAGGTGCTGAGGTTTTACCCACAGCGCCACCCGTGCTGTATTAACATAAGGTAAAGGTAAAGGTACCCCTGCCCATACGGGCCAATCTTGCCAGACTCTGGGGTTGTGCGCCCATCTCACTCAAGAGGCCAGGGGCCAGCGCTGTCCGGAGACACTTCCGGGTCACGTGGCCAGCGTGACATCGCTGCTCTGGTGAGCCAGAGCCGCACATGGAAACGCCGTTTACCTTCCCGCTGCTAAGCGGTCCCTATTTATCTACTTGCACCCGGAGGTGCTTTCGAACTGCTAGGTTGGCAGGCGCTGGGACCGAGCAGCGGGAGCGCACCCCGCCGCAGGGATTCGAACCGCCGACCTTTCGATCGGCAAGTCCTAGGCGCTGAGGCTTTAACCCACAGCGCCACCTGCGTCCCTATGTATTAACATACAAAGCCCTAAAAGCAGCTTAAGATCTTGATACCCCAAAAAGCATATTTTAACCTTAAAGACCTGCTCATTCTTTAAGGCAGGAGTTGTCAAGCTTTCTAGACCGGTGGGTACATTTTAGATTTTGAGAGAGTGTTGGAGGCACCAGTCACAAAAGACTCTCATGGGAAACATGGAATGACATGGAGGGGTGACTTAAAACAAAATGAGAGAGAGAGTACATTCATGGTGACATTTCCCCCATAATTGTATTTCCATATTATAAAAGGCTTATCCTGTAGCATAGTGCCAATCATAGGGGGCCCCGGGGGCTCGGCACCCACAGCTCAGGCTCCGATGCAACTTCCGGTTTCAGAGGCCTGACACAACATCCGAGGCCATGTCAGAGGCCCTGAGACTTCTGGTACAAATTTCACCCTGCCATACATTTGTTGGGTGTAAGAACTCTGCCAATCCCATACCACAGCCTAGGCTGGCCATGTTTTAAAAAAATAAGCCAGGCTTCCTGATGAAGCAATCGCCTGGAGAGATGGACCATTAGAAAGAGCACAAAGGAATGGGCCAGGCAGCCCCAAACTCGGCCCTCCAGATGTTTTGGGACTACAACTCCCATTACCCCTAGCTAACAAGACCAGTGGTCAGGGATGATAGGAACTGTAGTCCCAAAACACCCCAAGGGTGTTTTTTGCAAGCAGTTTGGCAAGAAGGAAATGGGATGCAAATAGTGCTGGATTTATGTATAGGCTAAGTAGGCTGAAGCCTAGGGTCTCTAAATCTAAGGGGCCTCACCAGCCTGCCCACTCCCCAGCAGGCAACTTCCCCTCTCCCAAAATTGCAAACCCAAGACTTTATGCGAGGGCAGCACAACTCAGGCCCAGCAACTATGAGACTCAGGGCTAGCCAATGAGGCCCAATTTGAAGATGTGGGGCCCAACTTTAGGGAGGGTTGTAGGGCCCCTACAAAGTCCACAAAATCTTATAGATATAAATAAAATCCATCTAGATTGCCCTGATGCAGGGAGCCCCTTAGGAGCGGCCCGCGGGGCCCAATTTGGCCCAATTGCTCCAATTGCCTTAAGGGCAGCCCTGATGAAGCTGTGCAGGGGTTGGACTGACAAGCCCTGCACCTTCTAGGTCCCTGGTGTCACTATTCAGAGTACAGACTCAAGAACTTGTTGTGGAAATAAAGGAGGGGCACTTATTGGAAATCAGTTTTGTCACCTTCTTCCCCCCCCCAAACCCTGCGGCGATGAGCCCGGCCACCTTTTATTCACAGTCGCATAAGCACTGTTCAACTGCTGTATGTTCAACTGCTGAAATACACACCCAATATGTAGCAATGGAGATTTATGTTACTTCTTTATGAATGAACACTATGTTTTATGAATGGACTCTGTATTTTGTGAATTACCTAAGAGCCACCAATAGGGAGCTCTAGAATCTGACAGCTAACCAATTGGGTACTACCAAACAGCAACTCCTATTGCTGAAAGCAGGTAACCAACAGGAAACGCTTCAGCTCAGCCTTTGCACTGTTGACTGAATACCCCTTGCTGTGCAGATAATGGAGAAAGCTGGTAAATTGTATCCCTTCTGGCGTCCTGGCCAACTCTATTATTCTGGTGTAAACCCTGGTTCACCAGGAACCCAGAATAGCAGCAAATAAAATCCGCTCATACATCAGCGAATGATAAGACTTGTCTCTGTTGGCAATGGGTTATTCAACCATAAGGGAGAGCTTTTTCAGTAGTGTCGTCCAGGAACAGCCAGCCCCAGCAGGGCAATGCTGTGGAGCCAGTCCCCTGACAATAGCATTCTAGGCATTTACGATACTAGGAGCAAGGCAGGGTAGTGGTGAGGCTCAGGTCCTGTAGGGGCACCGGCACAATATAGTTGCTCAGGGCCTTAAACATCATTAATACTGACACCTTGAACTGGGTTTGGTAGCATATAGTTAGAACCCGGGTTTTGCAGGTCCTTTTAACTGAACCACTCAAAACTGCAGCAGCCCGAATGGACTCTGTGTTTTGTGAATACCTAAGAGCCACCAATAGGGAGCTCTAGAATCTGACAGCTAACCAACTGGGTACTACCAAACAGCGACCCCTATTGCTGAAAGCAGGTAACCAGCAGGGAGTGCTTCAGCTCAGCCTTTGCACTGTTGACTGAACACCCCCCCCCTGCTGTGCAGATAATGGAGAAAGCTCATAAACTGTATCCCTTCTGGCATGCTGGCCAACTCTATTACACTGGTGTAAACCCTGGTGCACCAGAAGCCCAGAATAGCAGCAAATAAAATCTGCTCATATGTCAGCGACTGATAAGACTTGTCAACCAGTTATTTCAAAATCTTCCTAAATTATAAAGCTCCAAAATACAGGCCAAAAGAGGGCAGGTTTTATTTTATTTACTCATTTGGGAATATTTGGAAGAAAATTAATCTCTCTCCCTCTGCCTACTTTCGAATGTCTTCTACCTAGTATAAAAGACCTAGTATAGTTAAAAATAAAATGCACATTTTGCCAGCGGTTCCTTTACCCACTTTCAGCTCTTTTAAAACTTTTATTTGTTATTTTAACAAGCAACAGGGTATCTTCTCCTTCAGTGCATAGGGCTGTACATGCAAAACTCCCTGTGCATTGAGGTGATAATATCCTCCTTAATTAGAAGCTCTTTAATGCTCTTGATTTAGCTTTTTTAATAGAAGAGTTACAAGCAGTCTAGCTGTGAGCAAAGCAGTATTAAAATCCCAGGCCAGGATAATGGTAAGTAGCTTTTTATTTGCTAAACTGGCTACAGCGTTCCTTTTCTAGAACGAGTTTGCTTTATGCTCCAACAATCAGCCTATCAGTAAGGCCTGAGCCTAGGGTAGGTAGGGAGGCAGGCAGTAGTTGAGAACTGCTTGGTGATTTTGCAAGCTTTTGACAGATAGCAGGAAAAAATTAAAATATGTAAGGGTTGTCAAATCCATTCTTGTAATAAAGTTCAGCAACTATTCTATGGACCAGCATAACTTCAATGAGCCTCAGAAGGCCATCTGCCAAAGACACTAAATGCACATCTGAGTTGTTCACAAAGCAAAAACTACCTGGCTTTCCACCATAAGGTGAATTTTAAAAAAATAAAGATTGGAAATCTAACACACACACCCTTCTTTCTTTTTTTATAGATTCACCCACAGGCATTTCAAGCAAAGCAAATAAATCAGCTGGCTAGTTTATATGTAAGAGAAACTGAAGGAAATTCTCTCCCTGTTTCCATGGTTATCATGAAGTATCAGCCTCGTGAATTACCCAAGTCAGTGAACTATAGATTAAAAGGCGCTTAACCACTCTCTGCCTTGCTTTCTCTGCTTAAAAAATTGTTTCATGCTCTCATTTCCCCTAAGCGGTAGGAAGTTTCAGGGCAGCATTCAGAAACAGTTCCCTTTGGAGGAATGGGAGTGCTAGGGAGTTGCATTGTGTTCTGTATAATGTTTGTTGATTTTCAGAGATGGGGGCTGAGCAGACAGGGAGCAAGCAGGCACTGGTAGGCAAGGCATCCCCAACACATTTGAAGCTTCAAGGTTTCTTTTGCCAGGCAGTTGTGAAAACCTAGAAAACCTAGAGAGCCAGTGTGGTGTAGTGGTTGAGAGCGGTAGTCTCATAATCTGGTGAACCAGGTTCGATTCCCCGCTTCTCCACATGCAGCTGCTGGGTGATGTTGGGCTAGTCACACTTATTTGAAGTCTTTCAGCCCCACTCACCTCACAGAGTGTTTGTTGTGGGGGAGGAAGGGAAAGGAGAATGTTAGCCGCTTTGAGACTCCTGAAGGGGAGTGATAAAGCAGGATATCAAATCCAAACTACTCTTCTTCTTCTTCTAGAATTGTTTTTGTTTTTTTTAAACCCCAGCACATATTTAAAGAAAGAAAAGGAAAGACCTAGAACAAAGTCCATACTGATCTTTTCCAGTGGCGGTGTAGTGAAGCAGGAACATTCATGAAATATATATGGCACACCTGAGTACATAGGGCATCACAGATGTCAATGGGGAAGGGATGCCTTGAAAACAGTGTACTTTAGAAAACGCAGCACTTCCCTGTCTTCTTGAAAGAAACTTTCCTCCTCCTTCTTGCTGCCACCCCACCCTGTTATTCTTTCCCCCTCTTGCCAGTTAAAATGAACTGTCAGAGCCTAGATAAAGATACAAACAGGATTGCATACTTTACCAAGGCTGGAGCGACTGGTAGACTTTGATCTAATTCTATTTGCCGCTTTTTGATGCATGGAGCTGTCAGATAAAGAGGTGTTCAAAAAAAATATATCTGCCTGAGCTGTCAGCCCTGACAAGCCCTGTGATGGATTACAGAGAAAACAAAAGGGTTATCACCTTAACCACAAACATTTATATCTTTTTTTTTTCATAAGGGTGCCTCAATCAACTTGTAGTTATGAGGGCGCAGGTTGTTGTGAAGCCTGTAGGAACACAGATCCGGTGACACATGTTGAAACAGCATTTAAAAAGTACAACACGCCTACATTGGTGCTAATATGATGCTGACATGGTGCAGTCATGCTTACTCAGATCAGAGAGAAGCACCCTATAGTTTTCCACAAGGAGGAGACTTTCTCGGGATAAAATGATTCCGTTTTCAGCCTGTTCCTGTCTTGTCAAAGGTAAATAAGAGAAGGGCAGCATGTTAACTATGATCGTAAGACTGCTGAATATGATAGAAAATTCACTGCAGAAGAAGAAGAAGAAGAAGAAGAAGAAGAGGAGGAGGAGGAGGAGGAGTTTGTTTTGATGCTGCAAAAGCTGTTCAAGGCAAGAAGGGCATTTGCTGTTCCACACTCCTAACAGGAAAGTAACTAAGCTACTATTCTCGTTTTCCCAAAGGTATCAGTCTTTGAGAAATGGTGGCTGCATCAAATAAATTTGACAAGACCAGGATGACTGCATTCTCAAAAACCGCTTATTCTTTTCTTATTTGACTTAACGGGGATTAAATTGCAATTTCAGGCATTCACGTTGCACTTACTAAAGACACTTCTGCATGGCGATTTATTCTTCTTTTTTTGGAGAGACCAAGCCCAGCATGCAGCAATTCCCATCCTTCCACTTGGAAGCACAGCAAATGGCAGGGGTACCTGCCTTAACATAAGGGAAGTTGCATTGTGATGAATTTCACAACTCCCAAGCAAAGCCGAACTGTTCTCTGCCGGCTCTGCCTCCTCTACTTCCAGCTTAGCATTCAGGAGTCCATGAAGTCCCAATGTAGAGATGCTCAAGTGTACACAGGGTGTCCACCTCACAGTTTAGAACACCTCCACCAGTGCGGTGGAATGGTTACAGTGTTGGGCTCGGATCTGGGAGACCAGGGCTCAAATCCCCACTCAGCCATGAAGCTCCCTGGGTGACCCTGGCCCTGTCACTCACTCTCAGCCTAACCTACCTCAAAGGGCTGTTGTAAGGATAAAATAGAATGGAGGGGATGGAGGGGAGAACCATCTATGCCACCTGGAGCTCCTTGGAGAAAAGTTGGCATGTAAATATAATAAATGTTTATGCAGTCATTTATGTGGAGTTAAACACAAGCATAAGCTTATACACCTTTTCCTTTAAATATGTGCATGATGGCCTTTAAGGTCTATTATGCCATGACCACTTCCATCTCTCCAGAGTAATGTCCCTTTTAAGATGGAATAGATGAGACACCGGTAAAGGTGGATGCAGGTGGCACTGTGGTCTAAACCACTAAGCTTCTTAGGCTTGCCGATCAGAAGGTCAATGGTTCGAATCTGCATGACAAGGTGAGCTCCCGTTGCTCTGTCCCAGCTTCTGCCAACCTAGCAGTTCGAAAGCATGCCAGTGCAAGTAGATAAATAGGTACTGCTGCGACAGGAAGGTAAATGGCATTTCCATGCACTCTGGTTTCTGTCATGGTGTTCCATTGTGCCAGAAGTGGTTTCCATGCTGGCCACATGACCCAGAAAGCTTTCTGTGGACAAACGGCGGCTCCCTCCGTCTGAAAGTGAAATGAACTGGACTTAACCGTCCAGGGGTCATTTACCTTTACCTTTTCGATGAGGCACCAAGGAAACCATCCATATCTATAATTTCATTACATAACGGTTTGAGAGCCCCTCTTACAGCTGGCTATATGTAGCTGGCTATATATAGGTATCTGAAGAAGTGTGCATGCACACGAAAGCTCATACCAAGAACTAACTTAGTTGGTCTTTAAGGTGCTACTGGAAGGGAAAAAAATTTTGTTTTGACTATGGCAGACCAACACGGCTACCTATCTGTAACTGGATATATGTTAAGCATATCAGAATTTGATCTGGACCTTCTCCATATTTCATAATTAAAGTGACAAATGTGTCTCATTTAGAAATGTTGATAAAAGGGAGTGGGGAGCAGCCTCTTGCAACTTGGTTACCCCTTCCGCATATGGAAATATTTGACTCTGGAAATCCCTCCCCAGAGTAGTTGGACTGGTTCCCACCTTGCAGGAGGGACTGGCTCCTTCTGCAGGCCCCATAGGCTTTGAGGGAATTGACTGCTTTTAATGAAAGGGCTGGTGCTATGCTGTTTTTATTGCAATTACATATATGTTTGGAAACAGATTTTTAAAAATATGTTTATAGTTTAAATTCTATTAAGGTTTAATTTTTTTTAAATGATTGCTTTTTCTATGTTTTTAGCAATTCTTATTTATATTTGTAAACTACCTTGTGTTCCTTCAGGGGAAAAGGTAGTTATAGATGATGATGATGATGATGATAGCATTGTTTTTAATTATTGTATTATTATGTAATTTCCAAATACGTCTACTTTTAGATTTGTTATTTCCTCAGGTTAAAAATGCAGGTGTTAACAGTGTGAGAATAGAGCTCACTTGTGATCTATAAAACCCCTTATTCTCATAATTGTGCAGTTGATTTGATTTCCAGATTTTTCAAGAAATTAACTCATTCACAAGGCTGCTTCCAACTGGACTTTAATATTTGTGCATTCCATAACATTTTAGAGTACACAACCCAATTCCTTGCCACTTATTGAATTACACCCTAATACACTATTCAACTTGGAAAACCCAAGTCTCTTTTTATTTTGTTCGAGATTATGGCTGTTTTCAGACATATAATTTATTACAATAATAAATCTTGGCTTATTGTGATGGAACAAGCCTAGTCAAGTCTCAGGTTTACACTGTCCTTTGATGCAGCCACAAGGGGGAGCTTGTAAGCTTTTGCCTCTGGTTTTATTATTGTTGTTTATTAGTTTATTCATTAGTTTTCTATTCTATCCTTCCTCCTGCAGGAGCACAGCCCACACCAGACACAAAATACAATAATAATAAAATAATAAGTACAAACTGTATCAAAACTCAAGGCCATGAAGCTGAATGCACATCAGATACAGTGAAACCTGAGCAGATGGATTCCTCACTCCAGCTATGTACCAAAGGCCTGGATAAAGAAATGCACATTCATTTGACTTTTAAAAGTTGTCGGTTGCAGGGACAACTAAACTTCCCTGGAAAGGGAAGTCAAATGGGGTGCCACCACAGAGAATACCCATAGTGCAATGTGTCACTTTAATCCTAAACTCTGGTTTGTTGAAACAAACCAACTTCATGACATGACTTGAAGTTGATTTCTTTCAGATAAACCATAGTTAAGATGGAAGTGGCTTTTCTTTTTTCCTCCTATTGACTACAATGGGAGGGATTAACTATGGCAACCCCAGAGCCGTTCCTGTGAGTGTGTCAGAGAAATGAAGGTGCTTTGGAGGAAACAGCCACCCCTGCCACATCCTTGTTCCCTCAGTCCACCAGCAGAATGTCACTGGTGGAAAATCTGTGATGTCGAGCGTGTGTGTAGATGTCATCCCAGTGTTATACACCTCTCTCTGCTGAAGGAGCAGCACTCAATGACTCTTCCTATGGCTCACTCAAGTAGCTTCATTATTTCATTTATTAAATGTATATACTGTCCATCCTAGGACCTCAGAGAGTGTCAAGGCTTCAGGGAATCCTATCCCTCCCCCAGTGGCAGCCAAAAAGCAGATAACCAAAAAGAGTTCTTACCACATATTTTTTCAGTAATCACAGAGAGAGATGAAGGAATGCTGTCTGTATTAAATAATGGCGTTGTTCCAAGTAAAGCCCGAGCCCCTCCGTCTCCCTTATTCTACGTCATCCCTGTGCCGAATGATCTGAGCTTTCTGTTTTACCCCTCTCAATGCCTGCCTGGTCCTGAGAGAGGGGGGCTCAGGAATGCTCTCCAAAGACACTGTCAGCTGTCTGTCCCCCAGTGCTTCTTCTCCCTGCTATTCTTTATCCAATATTTCCCAGGTTTTCCCCTCTGGAGCCTCTGAGATATGTCCTTCTGCAAACCACTGTTCTAAATCTATACTGTCCTCTTGTTCGCGGCAAGGTCCAGGAGAAGGGGGGGTGGCCCCCACCATTCCTCCTCAGTCCAATCCCTGACAGAGAGGTTTACAATATAAAAACACATACACACCAGTTTTCCAGTGAGGTTTGGATTACATCCTCAAACTCTTGTCAGTTTCAAAAGCAGTTTGCCACATGGCATGAGGGTTTGCTGGGGGGGGGGGGATACCATTCACCATCATCTTATAAGTATGCAGGTCTGTGGATCCTGGCTGTGTGGAGAAGAGAATGTGACAAGCACCAGTGTTCTGAGTAACAAGCCAGATAGGAAACTGCAAACATCAAAACAAGAAAAATCTCAGAGGATTGTGTTTGTTTTTCAGTGCACCTATGTAAATCCAGTGTAATGACTGCTACTGCTGGACAAAACTGACCTCTATAAATGTCTAACTGAAAAAAACACACAACAGCAACACATCCTCAAGTGTGAGAAATTGAGATATGATGAAGAGGAATATGAAAATTCAAATATTACAGTAGAGTAGCCCCCAGAGTTCCTAATGTTCTCAATGAGTCACATCCCAATTGAGACAAAATCAATTGTCAAATAAACTCCACATTTCTTATTGAATAACGATTGATTAAAATGAAGGAAAAAAGTTGTTAAGCAAATTGCTCATAAATAAAGACCAAATCCCTTTTAACCCACTTTTGTGGTCTGAGATCGAACTTGTCTCCGGCAAAAGATTAATGATG
Source organism: Podarcis gaigeae (assembly GCF_964106915.1). NCBI lineage: Eukaryota > Metazoa > Chordata > Lepidosauria > Squamata > Lacertidae > Podarcis > Podarcis gaigeae. The sequence goes on along the minus strand of NC_139677.1, from coordinate 36,137,480 downwards.
AGTTGTTGCAGCAGCGAGGTAAACATTGTTTTTGTACTTGCCTCTGCCAGTGTTACATTTCTGACATACCTTAGCAGACTCTCTCTGTGGGTATGTGCATGCACACACACACACACACACACACACGCTCACAAACTGTATCATGTCCAACCCTGTGCTTCCCACCAAGGCAACCAATAAAACTCCTTTTCAAATAATCATCATCATTTATTTATATGCCGCGCATCTGACTGGGTTGCCCTAGCCACTCTGGGCAGCTTCCAACAAATTAAAACATCAAACATGGCAAAACATCAAATATTTAAAATCTTCCTTATATAGGGCTGCCTTCTGATGCCTTCTAAAAGTCAGGTAGTTGTTTATCTGTTGCAAAAGATTGTTCGAAAAGTTGAAAGGCAAGTAGATTTGGCTGGACTATTATTAGCATGCATGGAGTCTTTACTTGAAGACTAATACAAACATCACATTAACAAACAAGAAGTACTTACGCTGTGCTACATGCACCCAACACCTCATTTTAACCAGGTTGCTTCTCCTGCCTGTGAGCTATTAGCACGCCAGGTAGCCTAAGTAGCCAGTGAGAAAGCATGCTAACATGGCATGCTCATCAGTTGAAATGAGTTTAAATGAAATGTTGCAATGTACGCATTATCAGCTGACACACGGTCCCAGGAGGCCAGGTCCTTGTGAGCTGACTGAGGGCTCTTCCAGGCTTCTGGAAATCAGCTTGGACCTGTGCATGGAACTGCTCAGAACCCTGCTTTCTAGGAACAGGGCAAGCAGAAACGTAGGCGAGTCTTCAAAGGTGTGGCCTGAGTTGAGGAAATAGTTTTTGCTTTGTGCAGGCTTCTGGGCCTTATTAATAATAAAGTTTGATTTGCCATTAACTCGCCTGGTAGTGAGTTCATACATAAAGAGTAGAAGGCAATACACATACAACAACCACATGGTTAAATTATTCTTTCCTCACCCGAGTCACATTTAAATTGGGCCTCCCAGGCCACAACACAGTGGGATTTCAGTTAGCTAGAGCATAGACTGATGTGAAGCATATGATATTACTTATAGATGCATGAAAGCAATCTTCCTCAATATCAGATGCTTTAGTGGAAAGAATGGCAGGGTTACAAGAGGTTAAAGACAGGCTGATGGTGTGTTTTTTTCTCTTTAACCAGCCCCTTGTCTCCCTTGCTTCCAAAAGTAAAAGAGAAAACATGCAGAACAGCTCGTTTTGTTTCCACTCGCCCACCCTCACTATACCATGAAATGATGAAAAAGGCTTTACTCTCTAATTGCAAATGGGGAGGGGGAAATCTGGATCTTAATCATTCATCCTAAATTACAGATACTCAACCCAAAACCACAGTGCAGCATTAAACCATGGTTTGGTATTATGTGCACAAGCCTCACAGCTCACATATTCTTTCCTTCTCTGGCATGTCCCCTCTAATGTGGCCACAAGGAGGTGGTTGGAAGCTTTTGCTCCTGTTTTCCACTAGCTGCAGTTGGTTTTTTATGTCCAAACCCAGACAAACCGAGGTTGGTCTTAGTAACTGTGGTTTATGGAAACAAGTCAAGTTCAAACCATGGTTTCCTGTCATATTTCTGTAAACCTTAGTTAACACCAAACATAGTGAAAAATTATTTATTTAGAATGCTTTTATAACCCCGAGAAGCTCTCAAAGCAGCTTACAAAATAATAATAATAATAATAATAATAATAATAATAATAATAATAATAATAATACCACAGAAGAAATTACATCAAAGAAGTGCCGCTACAGTGACAGGATTAACTAAAGTGGCATTTCCTGTCTTTAAGCTTGGTCTTCTTTGGTGGTGTTCTCTGAGGTAAAGGAGGAGGACTGAGCAGCTGGATCTCATTCAACCCATGACGGAGGCAAGTCTTCTCTTGCTGATATCTACCAATTGCCAGGCAACAGCTCCTGCTGAGGTCCTCTGGGCAAAATAGTGAGGCTGTAAATCAGCTTCAAGCTACTCAACCTGTAATGGAAGCAGGCACCAGAAGAGAAGAGGGGGAAACGCAATCCCGAGGCTCATTCCCATAGCATTAAACAGTGGTTTAGCAGTAAATCTTAATGTAGTGATTTAAAAATATCAAATGAAACAATCCTCCTAGGAGGACTGTACCAGTGCAGAATTCAAGTTGGAGAGCACATGTTTGAATGCTACCTCACATCACGACCTCCATCTCACTAGGAGGAAGGGTCCTGAGTGAACATTTTCCTGCTTGCTAATTTTCTCTCTGCGGGGAGAAAATTCTACCAATTCCCCACCAACGTTCTGAAATGGTCACTACAAAACAGTAATTATTACACATAGAAAGCTATGGATTTGTTGACATATAAATACTCAGTGTTGTAGGGTTTGTTTGTGTTTTTTTAAAAGAAAAAACACATACACACCAGTTTTCCAGGGGTTTCTGGACTCATAACCAGTTCAGCTGGTTATGATAACCAATGAAAACCTAAATGGTCTTGACCCAGCATACCTGAGAAAATTCTTCCACCTTCTCAAGTTGCCTCATAATCTCTAACATCCTCAGAGACACCTCTTTGCACTAAGAATCAATCTCCTTCGTCACTCAGCATCTGTAAAATATTCTTCGCCTCTAGATTTGCCAAAGCCTAAATGTGAACATTTTCTCTGTTTATTCAGAAATAAAAAGTTAGCTTTTGGTGGCCAGAGATGTTACCATAAGGTTTATTTTCAATACAGCTTGATTTCAACATCTTCTTCCCCATCTTTAGCTTTTGGGGTGGACTAATAGATTATTTTCATAATACCACAGATGCTTGTTACAACTAATTGCTTTTAATGATGAAGAATTGATTGCCGCCTGCTAGACCTGGCAACCCGCTTGAAGACTGACTCGAATTATCTTTGTGTGTGTGTTGAGATGTGTGTCTCAAAGCCAGCTGCATTGTCATGTTGTTTGCAGCAAGGGCAGTTAATGCTTTCCTTCACCACAAAGTCAGACTAGCAAATCAATCTCCACATTATCATCATTCACCAGTTATTGTATTTTATAAATGTACACCCCACCCTTCAATGCAAAACAGTATTAAGAAAGACCCATAACACAAAAATAAGCAAAACAAAAATAGAGTAGAAAATTTACATAAGTAGAAGTAGAGTGGTAAAGCAATTTTCACTATGGATTAAAAATCTGGAAAAAGTATTGCCTGGCATTGAAAGCACATCTGAGAAGGTGCCAGGTGAAGTACTCTGGGGAGAGGATCGTGTAACAGTGTGTCACACACCATGAAGGCTCACTCCTCAGTCATTGTGCACCCACATTTCAGGCAGCAGAGGCACCCAAGGGAGAGCCTTACATTCAACACACATTAAAAAGCACATGGCTCCCTGCAAAGAATCCTAGGAATAGTGCTATACCCCTTACAGAGCTATAATCCCCAGCCGCAGTAACAAACCACAGTTCCCAGGTTTCTTCTGGAGAACTTTAGGTGTATGCTGTGGTTGTGACCAAGGGAGGCTCTTGATGAGTACAACATAAATTATGGTGTGCAGTTCAGCACAACATTGGGAACCTGATTAATTTCTATATTGGCTCACAGGGCAGTCTTTACCCAGGAGTTCAAGGGGTGCAGAGCATCTGGGCACCGAATTCTGGGAGGGGGGTGCCAGGCGCATGCCGCTGAAGCCACCTAAGCTCTCAACTATCTACCTGTTATGAAATAATAAATAATTTTGATCAAGCTAGAAAAACAAAATACATCTATACCTAGGTATTACCGAAATGTATACCTACTCTTTCACTAAAGGACTTTCGACTTTGTGCGCTCATTTACCAAAGACGCGCTGCGCCAGCAGTGGCTGCACTTGTCATTCACAACAGCAGTGCTTGTCAGACTCAGCGAGTATAAGTGTATTATAAATAAATGAGCAATAAAAAAGTTTGTTTCTTTTTCCTCCCTTCTTTCGTAAACAAGAAATAAGGCGTAAGCGTGGCGTCTGACATAAGCATAATAAAAGTTAATTTGGGGGCTAAACTAAATTTGGGGGCGCTGGGCGGATCTTTGCAGCCCAGCGGCACATATGCTAAAGACTTCCCCATTGGCCCAAGTAAGAAAGAGGTAAGGAAGTATGGTTTTTCTGTATGTGTGATGAGTTACCCACTGATGAAAGTCCCTCTTCTGCACAACTGTTAAAGTTGCAGGAGCCCAGTTATCCTGTTCACCAGATCACCATAGTTAATGCATAGATGTTATTTAAAAAAAATTAGTTTTCCAAGTTTATGACAAACATATCAACAAACATAAAAGAAAAAACATCAACAAACAAACATTTATTCTAACTGTAATAATCCCACTTTTGTTATCATTGTTGGGTGACTTCCTCGAGTCCCCCTGGCTGAGTTTCCATATAAATCATTGTAGCAGTTTTCCAAAACTATTTTCACATAAAATTTACTTGGTCAATTAACATCTTTCTTTCTTTTCATTTTGACTTTTATCCATAGTATTCTACAACAACACATATTTAAATCCTAAGCCAATCTGTTACTCGCAAGTAATTCTATTTAAGTTATCTTAACATATTTAACTAAGTAGTCTTTAAATTTCTTCCATTCCTCTTGATACTCATTCTGGTCACCGACTCTTCCGGTCAGGTCGGCTAGCTCCAAAAAGTCCATCATCTTCATCTGCCATTCCTCCACTGTTGGTACTTCTTGTAATTTCCATTTTTTGGCCAGCAAAATTCTAGCTGCAATTGTGGCATACAAAAACAATCTAACACCTTTCTTGGGCAATTCTACACCTGTTATTCCAAGTAGAAAGGCTTCTGGTTTCTTAATAAATGTCATGCATAGATGTTCTGATAACCCTAGGTGTGAAAGAAGGCAGGAAGATTTACAGTGCAGTCCTAAGCATGGCTTACTCAGGAGTAAACGCCACTATGCTAAATGGGACTTGCTCCCTGGAAAGCGTGCACAGGATTGTAGCCTTGGAGAAAGGAAGATAGATGAGCCTATCTGCTATGTATATTACGACACACCTGCTGGTTATGGCCTCTTGGGAATGTGACATAATAAAACCAGGAGGGGGGGTAGTGGGAATGTGTGGTTTTTTTAAAAAACAACAACAACGAACAAAGTAAATTGCATGAAAGGCAGCCGTGCAATAAAGATTGTTTAGGAGCATATAAATCAACATTTCAAAAGCAATATACTCAGAAGGACTCTGTTCATATGCAATGGGTGTACGGCGAGATGCTAGAAATAGAAGGGGAGCAAGCTGGAACACAGGAAGTCTCTCAGCAGATATCCAGGAAGGAAAGGTGCATATTAGAATATTAATAAAAGCAACCTTACCATCCTCACTCAGTCATATAATGTGCCTTCTTATGTCCTTATCAAGCCATGTTCTTCCAACTGCAGCAGTGAGACCAGGATGCAAGAACACAATTGTGGGTGGGTCATTTCTGATTTTATAGTTAGTTTCAAACAGATTTTATGAGTATCGTGTTTGTTATGCTTACCGCTTTGAGACAATGGTATAGAAATTGTCAACATAAATAAATTAAAATTCTGTATATAAGGCTGCTCTCCCTGGAAATCAGTTGTTGGTTTGTTTCCCAGAATCTCGCAAAACTCAGTCACTTACTGCGATTTGGGTGTCATGTAGAGCAGTGTTTCCCAACCTTGTGCCTCCAGATGTTTTTGGCCTACAACTCCCATCATCCCTGACCACTGGTCTTGCTAGCTAGGGATGATGGGAGTTGTAGGCCAAAAACATCTGGAGGCACAAGGTTGGGAAACACTGATGTAGAGAACATTTCCTGTGTGAAAGAGAGGACATTTAGGGACGTGGAAATGTTCCCTGGGAACCAATACTTCCCTTTTGGTGGGTTTTATGGAAGCTCGTCATCATGTGGTAGCTCAACCCTCCAGCACAACCTGCTCAGGAACCCTTCAGCGACTCTTCCTTCTCCTTGAGGAAACGACACTGCTAGCACAATCACTGAGTTCATACTGAGAAGAAAAGCACCAGGTTGCCCTTTCTCTCTCACACACATAATCACTTCTTCAGCTGCTAACATCTGTTCTCTGACAGGTGTCTGATGTTCCTCCACCCCATGAGGGCAGCATTTCCTTTTTCTCCTTCTCTCCGGGGCCCTCCCCCCCCATGTTCTCAGCCCCTCTCTTCATTTCTGCCACTGTAGAGAGATGTAAATTAATTCTACTTTAGGTGCCTCTTTGATGTGGGCTTTGTCTAACTAGTGAAACAGCTAACCTAATTTCTCACCTGACCTTTACACTCCTCTGAACTTCAAGAATTCTGTCATTACGTGGCACTGATTTTCAGGGAGGGAGGCTTTTTAAAATAAAACAAAACAATAAGAAGTTAAGTAAAAGAAAATAAAATAGATAACTGAGTGAATTCTAGTTTGGAAAAATATTACAGGTATGCATTTTTATTTGGTCTGCTGTGCCAACCAGGTTAAGATGAAGTATAAAGCAAATTATCTTTCTTTCTTTCTTTCTTTCTTTCTTTCTTTCTTTCTTTCTTTCTTTTTCTTTCTTTCTTGTCAAAGGAGCCCTTTCCTTATCTGAACATCTAGGAATCAGTTCTCTTCCTCCAGGATTACAAACACAAAGAAAGAAACTAAAGAGGACATTTTGTCTGAGGCTGTGTACAAGCACGCACACGTAGCACCAAAAATGTAGGGCTTATGCTCGTCTTCAATGTGTTGCTTTCAATCTAGATTGAATCTAGATTCACGAGGGTGGATGTGGTTACTTGATGCATGTTTGAAAATTCTCTTCTTGATTAGGTTAGCCACACCTTTCCTCCCTCTTTCACAGCACCAGGACTTTCTCACATGCTTTTTCAAGTAGCTGGTTCACATACAGCATGCAGTCATTAAGTGATGAGTTGAGCATGCATGTGTATATTAGCCTTTTGATGGTTGCACACTTGAAATAATAATAATAAAAAATATTATCACTCCTTTTGCTAGGATCAGATGAGAGGGTGGAATCCTAAAATGCCTTTCCCTGCTTCCAGCTCAAAGAAGCTCCCACAATTTGGATATTATAGAATGTGACAGAAGTATGCCTTAAATCTCTAACTGCTGGATTGAAGCTTGATAAACCTTTTAAAATCAGCCAGACAGCTAAGGACTCATTATAGTTTTCACCATGTTATAAAGTGAGGTTCATCACACAAAAAATAGCCAACAAAATTAAAGCTAAGGAAACACTCTTTTTCTTCACTTTCATCAAAGAAGAGGTGTTTTATAGTTGTTGGCGTAGTTAGGAAGGCTGTCCCTAAATATCAGACAGACTGGTGCTTTGCAAACCTCATGTTGTAGTTTTGGACAGAATTGTACTGTGAAAACTGCAGTTTCTCCTTCACAGAACTACAACTCCCAACACGCTTAACAGATTCTTTGGCATACGTCATGTGCTTTAAATGTAAGGTGTGTGCACAACCTGTGTGTGTTTTAGAACCAAAGTTGCTGCCTTGTGCTCTTTTATTTTAAATTAAAATTACAGATAGACCTCACCTTTCCTAAAAAAACAACAACCTACCTTTACAATAAGCACAAATAATTGTACGAGGGGTGTTGTTACATGTAGAATCTCTGTGCACACTGCCCACTATTGGTCAGGGCAAGATGCATGTGGTGAGTTTGAAAAAGATCAATGTGTTCAAGAGTACTGCCTGCATGAGACCCTAATCATGTAATGACACTCCAACTCATGGTAGCAGCTTAAACAACGGCAGCATAAACAACGGCAAATCCAACAGGGTTGTAAAATTGGGTTCTAAGCCTACAGTCAAAGATCAGCTTGACATCTATTGAACATGTGTCATGTAGTCCTAGACATTCAAAGATTAGGGTTCCAACAAGAAAGGTTATGGTGCAGGTTATGTTCTCATGGCCAAAGCTATTTGGTAGTTTTCTTTGGAAGTTGTAGGAAATGAAGCTCCTGTTATATAATATGTTGGTTTTAAAAGACCGAGGACAGAGATTATGGTAAAAGTACATTTATTAATGTATGTAGCAAACAGAGAAATGATCAAACAAAACAACCACCCAGGACTCTGTTGGAGCTGCTCAACTCCTCTTTTATTTTAAGGCATGGGATGTCATGCACGGAATACTTTTATGCCATGATTGCTTGAGTCCTAGCACCAGAGATAAAAGAGACAAGTTCTTTTAAACTTCAAAATCATAATCAATATTCTGATGAAACCTTCAGTTCAACGGAGGTGAAAAGAAACTTCTCCCTTGTCTTATCTCTCTGTGCTGGGAGGAAGAGGACTCCTCTTTAATTTGGTGGAAGGTCCTGATGGGTTTAATAAATTAGATTAGGCAGGAAGACATTTATTTGTGTGTGTTGCAAATTGTTACAGACTAGTTAGCTCTGGTCCATGGGGTCACGAAGAGTCGGACATGACTAAACAACTAAACAACAAAGTTAGGATGTATTTTAAAAGTTTCATTTTCTTTTATTCTTTAAAGCTAGTGAAATGCAAACAATATGCAGCCATTGACAACCTTGTTATTGTTGTTTAGTCGTTTAGTCATGTCCGACTCTTCATGACCCCATGGACCAGAGCATGCCAGGGACTGCTGTCTTCCACTGCCTCCTGCAGTTTGGTCAAACTCATTTTGGTAGCTTCGAGAACACTGTCCAACCATCTCGTCCTCTTTCGTCCCCTTCTCCTTGCGCCCTCCATCTTTCCCAACATCAGGGTCTTTTCCAGGGAGTCTTCTCTTCTCATGAGGTGGCCAAAGTATTGGAGCCTCAGCTTCACAATCTGTCCTTCCAGTGAGCACTCAGGGCTGATTTCCTTAAGAATGGATAGGTTTGATCTTCTTGCAGTCCATGGGACTCTCAAGAGTCTCCTCCAGCACCATAATTCAAAAGCATCAATTCTTCGGCAATCTGCCTTCTTTATGGTCCAGCTCTCACTTCCATACATCACTACTGACAACCTTACCTCCCCTCATTTTGCACCTTTATTCCTATTTCAAGGAACCTGTATCATAAGAATAGATACAAGCCTAGGAAAGAGCCAGTTCTTACATTCCCAGAGATGAAGAATTGGTCACTGTTACATTTCTTTTTGCCAGCCACCTCAATCTGCCTAATGGCTGAGCCAGCTCAGAGAACTCCCATCATTCCTTACTATTGGCTAAACAGGCTGGGTGTCATGAACAGGCTACACCCCTTGCTGGGATCCTCTTTCCCTTCCTTGGTGTCCTAACATATACCTGAAGGAGTGTCTCCACCCCCATCATTCAGCCAGGACACTGAGGTCCAACTCCAAGGGCCTTCTGGTGGTTCCCTCCCTGCGAGAAGTGAGGTTACAGGGAACCAGGCAGAGGGCCTTCTCAGTAGTGGCACCCACAATGTGGAACGCCCGCTCATCAGATGTCAAGGAAATAAACAGCTATCTGGCTTTTAGAAGACATTTGAAGGCAGCTCTGTTTAGGGAAGTTTTTAAAGTTTGATGTTTTATCATGCTCGGAGCCGCCTGGAGTGGCTGGGAAAACCCAGCCAGATGGGTAGGGTATAAATAAATTATTATTATTATTATTATTATTATTATTATTATTATTATTATACAATGAATATGTCTTCTCCTGAGCAAAGTGATTCACAGAGCGGTAGCTGGTTCTGCCCTGGTTTGGATGGCAGTGTTGTGGGGCTTCATAGGCACCAAGCCAAGCCCCCCCCCCCCCGGCTTTATTTCTGATCATGGCCACTGCTGAACCATCACCCCAGTTAACCCAGTCAGTCCATAACAGTATATTACATCAATGGGGATGCACCTCTGAATGCACCCTGGCGTGCTCTGAAGACATGCAGAGTAGTACATCAGGACAGAAGTATACTGGCATGGAAAATGGCAGGTCTGCAGTCTCAGCTGCCTCTGACAGCATACTTACCACACATACTTACTGAAGTAAGAGTCAACAAGTTCATTCTGATACAGCCACAAGTGTAAGTGTATATAGAATGTACATCTATATTCCAGTCTGTCAATTTTGGCCACATGAATTAGGCCTCATCTGTGAGTGATCTGTATGTTTGCACTAGGTAGTATGCAAGTAGCCCTATAATTGAAGAAAGTGACTGAGCTCCAGTCCTAAAAGATCTACCATTGGTTCCCAGTACATTTCCAAGCACAATTCAAAGTGTTGATGCTGACCTTTAAAGCCCTGAACGGCTTCAGAACCTGTCTACCTGCAGGAGCGTCTCCACCCCCATCATTCAGCCCAGACACTGAGGTCCAGCTCCAAGGGCCTTCTGGTGGTTCCATCATAGTGAGAAGTGAGGTTACAGGGAACCAGGCAGAGGGCCTTCTCAGTAGTGGTGCCTGCCCTGTGGAATGCCCTCCAGTCAGATGCCAATGAAATAAACAACTATCTGACATTTAGAAAACATCAGAAGGTAGCACTGTATAGGGAAGTTTAAAATGTTTGACGTTTTACTGTGTTTGATGTTTTAATTTGTTGGAAGCTGCCCAGAGTGGCTTGGGAAACCCAGTCAGACGGGCAGCATATAAATAATAAATTATTATTAATATTATTAATATTATTCAATTTCTAGGGTTGCCGCTACCACTGAGCCCAAAACGGAACCAGAGCTGTCCATACATTCTTTTACCCGCCCCCCAAACCTGGACATTTGCTTAAAATTGTAAAAATCCCCCCAGATGGGCATGTAGGCCCCCCCCCAAAAGAGGACATGTCCAGGATTTCCCAGATGTATGGCAACCCTACCATTCTTACATACGTATTTTTCGCTCCATAGGGCGGACCTGACCATAGGGCGCACCTAGTTTTCAGAGGGGGAAATCAAGGGAAAAAATATGATTCCCCCCCCCCCCAGCTCTGGGAGCAGCGGACAGGCTGCAGGCAGCCTGTGCGCTTCTCCCAGACCTTCTCCCTGCTTTTGCGGGAGGTGGGAGAATTCCCCCACCTCCCGCAGAAGCCGTGCGCTCTTTAAAGGGCTTTTCTACAAGGTAGGAGAAGGGACTGACTGGCCGCGTCAGTCCCTTCTCCCTCCTGGGGAAAAGCCTGCAAGAGCGCACGGAGCTTGTGTGTGGCTCTTGGGGGCTTTTCCCGCCTGCCTCCCCCCTCCATTCGCTCCATAGGATGCACACAAATTTTCCCTTGCTTTTTAGGAGGGAAAAAGTGCGTCCTATAAGCAAAAAATACGGTATTTTGTTATGCCCATTAGTAGGACAACATCTACAATAGCAGTCCAAGGGGGTTCCACTGCTTCGAATGACTTACTCAATTTGAAGCTCTTCAGACATTTCGGAAGACAGAAAGTTCTGCAGCTCCCAACAGCAGTTATTCAACACAATGCTAACAGAGAGAAAAATGCACTCAAAACAATTACTCCCTCCCCTGTAGGTATACTGTAGTACCCACCCATCCCACTCCCGGTCCATCCCACTGGGAAAAATGTTTTAAAGCTTCATTCCCCCCACATATCACTTCATCAGTTGAATGGGGTGAGGTGTAAGCCTTAAAATCAATGTTTTTATTGTGGGCCTAATGGTCTTTGCCATTTTTAAAAGGTAAAGGGACCCCTGACCGTTAGGTCCAGTCACAAAAGACACTGGGGTTGCGGTGCTCATCTCGCTTTACTGGCTGAGGAGCCGATGTACAGCTTCCAGGTCATGTGGCCAGCATGACTAAGCTGCTTCTGGCGAACCAGAGTAGCACACGGAAATGCCGTTTACCTTCCCGCCAGAGCGGTACCTATTTATCTATACTTGCACTTTGATGTGCTTTTGAACTGCTGGTTGGCAGGAGCAGGGACCGAGCAACAGGAATTCACCCCGTCGTGGGGATTCCAACCACCGACCAGTTTCATTAGTGTTATGTATTGGGTTTAACACATTTTATGTTACAAGGTGCGTTCTAACCAATCATATAAGCATTGGTAGACAAATGTTCTAATGGCAAGTAAGCGCATGCACTTTCAACTGTCAATGGTCAGTTCATGCTCGGCATTATTATTGTGTTGTCCAGTCAGTTTGGTTCTTGTTTTCCTATGAGTGAGCTGTTGTCACTGACAAATGTTGAATAAACGTAGTTGAGGAACTTATACTGCCTTGGGCTTCTGACTTTTTCCGAATATTTAACAATTAGAATGTGTCTCAAGAGGCCGCGCTGTTTCATATCTCTTTAGAAGTCAGTCTTTTCCTTCAAAATATATTCAAGCAAAGGTTTGACTAGGGTTGTTTTCCTTGATCACTGTAATACCTCTGGGGATTTCAAGTTATTGGTACCTTTGTAGTCTGATAATAGGGGGATACTCTCTGTCCTTGGCAATCCTCATTTGTTGTGCTATAATGCCATACAGTGTTTGCCAGTTGATGCCATAGATATAGCTATAGATATATTCAAAGTGCTTGTTCCTTCTATACTTTGCTTTCATTGTCCTCTTCCTTTGAATAAATAATTGTACCACGTAACGAGACAAACAGAACCCAAGTCAGTCAGAAAGCTCAACTGTCATAAGCTCCTGGGCCTTTCCCCCCCTAGACACGACAAACTCTATCAAATTCAGCATGAGTTTTCTGAAGTCTGCAGTGCATTGCACTGACATTGGGAATAGTTGACAAAACTCAGAAAATCAATTTCAAAAATGTCAACTTTCTGATGGACTGGAGGACCATGCAGGAAAGTGTTTCCCAGTCATCTTTCTTTTTTATGACTTTGATTGATTGATCTTATTTCCTCCCCATATCAACTATTTTGTTGCTGAAAACCAGACAAATGTAGCTCATTTAAAATAAAGTTCATAAAGGTTACATAGATAGATCACTGAACATAGAGCACCCAGAAAGCAACCTGAAATGAGAAAAGTGTTCAGTCTCTTTGATCTGTGCGTAGCAATTGTTATTCTGAAGAAGGCAGTATGTTGCTCCATTAAGCGCTGGCACCAGGAATTTGGGGGTCCTCAGGCACAGCACCCTCAGTGGGAGCCCCACCATTGGAAGAGATGAAACATGCAAACCAGGAGCACCGGCTCTTTTGGTCCCTCCGTATATTTGCCGGTAGGTGCCGGGGGCCCCCAATGTCCCCAAAGTGCAGAGGCAAAGCGCGAAGGTGGGCACTATGGGCTCCAACAGCCAAATCCTCCTCCTCCTGTCACAGAGGGGCCAAAACAGCTGCCTGCCTATGACGGCACCAAGAGGAAGCTGAAGAAGAACCCCTGGCCATTGAGTTGCACGGCCACCGCACGCCCCCAGCTCCTCTGGATGTCCTGCCATCATGAGCGCAATGTCGAGACATCACAACATCACGCACGCAACGTTGGCTCCCTCATCACCCTTTCCTGCTGGCACCTCTGATGCAAACTGAGAATGATCTTAGCCTGCAGCTAATCTTCTTGAATCAAAAAAACTAAGTTCTTGACCACTGGGCCCATCACCTCCTGGCAAATAGAAGGGGAAGAAATGAGAGATTTTCACTTTCTTGGGCTCCATGATAACAGCAGATGGTGACAGGAGTCACAAAATTAAAAGACACCTGCTTCTTGGGAGAAAAGCAATGATAAACCCAGACAGCATCTTTAAAAGCAGAAACATCACCTTGCCAACAAAGGTCCATATAGTTAAAGTTATGGTTTTCCCAGTAGTCATGTATGGAAGTGAGAGCTGGACCATAAAGAAGGCTGATCGCCGAAGAATTAATGTTTTTGAATTATGGTGCTGGAGGAGACTCTTAAGAGTCCCGTGGACTGCAAGAAGATCAAACCTATCGATTCTGAAGGAAATCAGCCCTGAGTGCTCACTGGAAGGACAGATCTTGAAGCTGAGGCACCAAGACTCCCTGGAAAAGACCCTGATGTTGGGAAAGATCACAAGGAAAAGGGGACGACAGAGGACGAGATGGTTGGACAGTGTTCTCGAAGCTACCAGCATGAGTTTGACTAAACTGCGGGGGTCAGTGGAAGACAGGAGTCCCTGGCATGCTCTGGTCCATGGGGTCACAAAGAGTCGGACACGACTAAACAACTAAACAACAACAATCTTCTTGAATACACTGTGCAATGGTAGCCCTTGTAGGGCAATGGGTTCTCTACTAATCTCAGGGCGCAGCCTTTCCAAACATCTGGCTCTGCTCTCCATTATAAGCTCTGCCTCTATAAATTCAGGGGCAATTTTTTCCTATCACGCAAAGATTCACACAAAGATACATTGCCTAGTACAGTTTCCATTTACACAAATCTCACTGAGGTCAGCTTTGAGAATATCGGTGGTGTGGGGTAATCTTTCAAGGCTGTAGACTATGTAAGTTTGTGGCTTTACATACCTAAGAACATCAAAACAAATGAAACCATCCTTTAGCTATCATCACCAATATAAATGGCAAGGTACCAAAACTTTAGAAATCATAACAGATTGCATAACGAGCTCCTGTCTTCGTTCTGGAGCATCTTTCTACTGTATCATTTATAGCAACATACATAATAATCAGCTTCATTTCTGAATATTTTTCATTTAAATTTTTTTTTTGCAAAGGAAACAACTATGATTATTTGCTATTTAGCAGCATTTATAACAAAAAAAATACTGCTGGTTTTAAGACATCTTTTAACGTACTATGCAACGGTATCAAATTAGATACAGCCGTGTTCTTTTCTTTCTGTCTTTCTTCCATTCTTTTGTTTTTTTTTAAAAAAAAGTGGAAGTGAGGAGGAATCCTGCCTTTATGGAGTAGTAATGAACTGAGCCAAAAGGCTTAGCTATGATTATGTCAACAGTTTAGAACTAATCTGGATTGAAACTCAATAGAGGATTTCATTCACTTAGAAAATATGCAAGTTAAAAAACAGCTTGGAAAGGGCATTAGTGCACGTCGAAATCTAGGCAGCATTTGCATACAAGTGAGACAATTAGGGGGAAGGGCCCTCAATGTTTAAAGATAGCAAAATAAGCTTCTAGACTCCCCCAAATAGATCAAGTGGGTTGTGAAATCCATCTTCTTGAGTTTTTTCAGACCTTGGAGAAGTTATTTCTCCCTGATTAGGCTTTTTACGTGGGGGAAAACCCAGAGAGTAATATACTATAATGGTGCAAAAGAGTAGAAACCATGTTGCTACATCCCCTGCCCCCTCAAGACAGTCTCATGAGCCAGGCATTTGAATCATAAGGACTTCTGGGATGGGATTTTCCCTCAGAAATCTCCATTCTTACGTGGATTAAGGGGATTAAAAACCATTAAATGACCATCCTCTAACTCCCTCAAGCAGATTTGCCTCTCTCTCTCCCTCCCTCCCTCTCTCTCTCTTTCTATCTTCCTTCAACCAGGGCAGACTTTGGGGGTAACAAAGTGCCACAGACAAAAGGACCCCTTAGCATGACAAAAGACAATCCAACCCACTGAACTGCCAACCGATTGAGACAATGAAGTCCAGGCAGTCTACTGGGCTCATTTTCCTCAGAACAAATGGCATCAAACTTTGCGACGGCATTGTTTCTCAAACTTGAGCACGGGGCTGGGTTTTTTAAATATTATTATTATTATTTTATTTTCCTATCCAAAGCTCAAGGTGTCATATTAATTATTTAAATCTTCAGAAGATTTCAGCTGTATCCTCCAAGGCTCCGCTCAGTGCCAGAAGGTCTCCAATCTGCATTAGCTTTTGTTAATTAGAGCTGAAACAAGGGCTTTGATCTCAATGAATATAATAACAAAAAGAAAGGGGAAGAGAGAGAGAGCAAAACTTCCTGTGTGATTTATCTTTTTCTTTTTTTTACCTATTTTCTGCCTTTGCTGTCTTTTTTTTGTTTTTTGCACACTCTATTAGACTTTGATTTACCTTGTCTGAGTAACATTAAACAACTTGGCTACAAAAGAACTTAAGCAGCTTCAAAAGCCTGATGGAATCAGTAGTTAAATGGTACATGAATTGATCCTGCATCTTTCAAAGAAAATGACACTGTTATTTTTATTTTTATTTCATTATAATTTTTAGTTGCAGTGTGAGACTGGGGGTGTGGGTGTGGGGGGGTTGATTTGTACCAGCAAGGGTGTATGTCTACTGATCTCAAATATCACAGGTTTCCCTGTTGGGATTGATCTTGCCTCATTAAGAGTCTTGTTTCTAGAACTATAGTACTGATAGAACAGAAGGCCACACTGAGATTCGGCAAGATGGTCTCCGTGTATTCCGACTTTGCTCGAGTTTGCAGCAGTGCTTAGATCCAAGAGGGTCACCGCCGGGGCTTGCCTTGTTAAAATTTTCCCTCATTATCATTTCTCCCCTCACGGAAAACTCTGAAAGGCAAATTTCTGCAGCCCCAAATGAAAAACGTTGTCAAATTTTAGTGTCACACGAGGTCTAGCTGCGCAACCACGTCAACAGAGCCCTAACATCTCATCTTGTCCCAGTCATGCTTAAATGTAGCCAAGCCACAGCACCATCAACAATATATCGGGGGGGGGGGGGGACAACCCCTGTGAGTGAAATCTACATTTGAGGTATACAAAATACATGAGGGCAATTTTTATTTTATGGCGGCGCATAAAGTGTTAAGACGCACAGACCTCATTAATAGCAACACCCAATCCTGATAATGTATCCTAGATTGTTCCACATGGAGGACAGTGCAACCCCAAGAGACTGGTCACTCTTGGTTTATCATTTTAGAGTGAATCAATTAAAGAATGTTGTGTGGATTCTGGACATAAAAAAATAATCAGAGCTGAGGAGAAGAGTCTTAAAATAATGGCCAGGAATGCTAATAACCCACTGGATGGCATTCCCTGAGAGAAGGGAGTCTTGAATATAAAAGAATAAGAGCAGAGGCAGGATTTAAATGGAAATGTTGCTCAGTAAAGAAAGTGTATTGCCTTGTAAGTCATAATGGGACTTCCTTGTACCTCCCAACCTCCTTTGCCAATGTCAACTTTACCACTATGTGATAGACACTAACTTTATAAAAGAAGATAAGAGTATCTTCTATGTGCTGCATCCGTTGTCGAAGGCAATATGCTGGTGTGATCCAGCAAAGTTCTTCTTATGTTCTTTTGACAGCCAGTGTGATGTAGTGCATTGATTGTCAACTGTCAGGTCAGGACCCAACCCTAAAGTGAGCCACACACTGATGGTACCACCACCATTTTTGCTGTGTAATTCCTCACAATTAGCCAAGAGTTCTCTGCTTTCTCTCTGGTGCACGGAGCAACCTTATTTTCATTCCTATGAAAAGACAGGACATCTCTAGAAAGGTGCTCCCTCCATATTTAGTGTAAATGTACAAGAATTTGTGAAAGTACATAAGGACTTGTCAAACTGAATTGTAACTGCCCGTGTGAACATTATCTATACCCAGGGCTTTTTTTTCCAGCTGGAAGTCACCAGAACTCAGTCCTAGCACCTCTCAGGCGGGCGCCATTGCCATTATAAGAGAACAAGGGAGGCGTTCATAGTGAGTTCCTGCACCTCTTTTTCTAGAAATTAGCACTGCTTATAGTGTGTACTGTCATATATGGCAGGGGTGGGAAACCTGTGACCCTCCAAATGTCATTGGACTCCATCCTCCCTGCTTATTAGCTATGCTGGCAGGGGCTGATGGGAGCTGAAGTTCAGCAGACTCCCCAAGGTCTGCTAATTTAAATGGTCTTTCCTCTTTCTCACCCCTACACTTTTCACCACATATTCACACAAAATGCTCGCCCTTCCGTGTGCTCCCTCTATGTGTTGTTTTATTTGGAAATTATGTACACAATAAGAAGTTTCTGACTGCAGACTGTGCCTGATACATCTGACAAAAGAGATTAACCGTCATGGTGGCCAGAAGCTATTGGAAAGCCGCTAAAGTTAATAACAAACTAAATATGAAGCAGAAGCCAGAGGTATTTCAAAGCACAAGGGCAATATGTTGTAGGTTTCTGGCTTCTTATGCAATATCAGACAGTGAGGTGACAGGGAACCCTCTCCATTCAATTTCTGGATTTGTTGTGTGGAACTAACAGGGATGAGTGCTGTATGCATCAGAGAACTATCTGGTTCAGATAAATGAAGCCCACTGTACCCAATAAGAAAGGCAATTTTTGAAAGCCATTGTGACGAAGTAGATCGAGATTGGATGTGAACTTGGGGATGTGAGAGAGATGCAGCAAGATGTCATTAAAGCTCTGTGGTTGCATTCTCTAGATCAAAGGTAGACGAAAGGGTGCCCTCCATATGTTTTAGGCTACAGCTCTCATTAGCATTGACCAGCATGGCCAGTGTAAGGGATATTTTTTACTCCAAATAGCTAGAGGGCAGCATGTTAGCTACTTCTGCTCTAGAAAGATAGATACTAGTTTTATTATTTATTATTTTTAATTGAATGCTGTCATCAATATACATTATTCATTTGATAATTAAAGGTAGGTAATATTTGATCTTTACCTATATGCTTCATTTCCCTAATTCCCTCATTGAGTTAATGGCTACAGTTTATTGAACTGGGTATTTGCTGAATTACTGTGTACATCTTTATGGCAGCTTGCTCTCAGTGAGAACTGCAGGCCAAATCTCTGCTGTGATGCTGCAGCACCACCACTGCAAATGGCCAGAGGGTGGTACTGCAGCTTCTAGCTCAGAAGGGTCACATGACACCATTTGACAATAGGGGTCTATTGGGCTCTAAAGTCACTGACTTAGTCTGGCACCCTAAGCTTGAGCCTCAGATGTAGACAGAGCTGATCATAGGTGGATTCTCTACTTGTCTGTCAGTTAAACCACATGTTCTACAGCTTCCAGGCCACCAGTACACCTACCACTTCTTTGAATCTGGCCTGCACAGGAGGGGTTCCTAGTGTATCAAATCATATGGGATAGGGATGTCATTTATGAATTACGGTTTGAACTGACCTGATCTCTCAGACTCACATGCAGTTCTTACAGATTTTGAACTTTTCCAAATTTGGGGGTACAGTTCTTGACCCCAAAACCA
Organism: Podarcis gaigeae; assembly: GCF_964106915.1. Classification (NCBI taxonomy): domain Eukaryota; kingdom Metazoa; phylum Chordata; class Lepidosauria; order Squamata; family Lacertidae; genus Podarcis; species Podarcis gaigeae. Next base: position 36,118,500 of record NC_139677.1, on the reverse strand, counting down.
AGTTTTTAAATTTGTTGGGTTTTGTATAAAATATATTTAAACTGAGTACTTTGACAGAAAATATGTCAAATAAATGCATAAAATGCATTCAAGAACATGGTTTTAAATTTTACCGTTTGTGCTTTTTAAAAACAGAAAAGAATTAGATTAATATGGAAGGATGCAATAGAGTAGGAATGAACACATGTAAGAGAGTGAGGCAAACTGGAAATAAATGGATCAATTCATCCTTAGTCCCAGGCCCTTCTCCTTCTCTGCATCTGGTCACGCAATTTGAGTAGCATCCTTGGCCATTTTGTGCAGTTTTTGTTACCTAAATGGCTTCTACATTGTTTACAAGTATAAAGACAATTATAAATAAAAACACATAATTGAATTATACAATCAAACACAATCAAATCATTACATTAAAATCAATCAAATGAAAACATTAAAATAAATTAAAATGTGTGGTTAAGACAAGCCCATTAAAACAGCACAACAATTAAAACAGCAAACAAAACAATTAAAACAAGAGGTTCAGGCCAGGAGATCAGGGCAATGTTATGTCTTCATGTGAATGCCAATACTGATGGGGCTTCTCATATGTCAATAGGGAGAGCATTCCACAACACTGGTGCCATCAATGAAAAAATCCCACCTCCACGTTGATTATTATTTAGTAGTAGTAGTAGTAGTAGTAGTAGTAGTAGTAGTAGTAGTAAGCTGCCTTTCCATAGTTAAACTATGCTCAAGACACCTAACACACTCTTTTTGAGTGTTCTATTCTGCTGACTTTTAAGTTTGCTAGCCAACACACCAAAATAAAGGCAGGTGCTTCCAAGTTAAATAGATCTGTTTCCTCCTTTCCTCATCACAGTCCTTCTGGGAAAATCCTTGTACCAAGCGGGTTCACTAGGCCTACTTACAGCTGTTTGTGCTTGTAAGTGTGGGAAGATCCACTCTCCTCTGACATGAAAGGGCCATGTCAATCTCCATCAATTTACAAGACAGAATTACAGAGAGCAAAAAGGCAGAGATGTCAGAAACTCAAGCTGATAAGAAACTATGCTGAAGGCAAAAGAGCTTCTTAAGAGAAGCAAATACAGTAGACTCACTCCCCTCAATCATCCTTCTTTCTTCCCTGGCTTCTACGCAGCAAATCATGTTGTACCTGTTAGCTAGTTACAGTAACTAGTGCAGAATAAGCACTTTCTTCTTCTTTTTTCCAAGCGAGATTGTGTAATAAAATGTATTTCCTCCCATTTTGAAAGGAACGATGAAGTGGGGTAGAAAGAACCAATTATTCCTTTTGTCGAGGTTTTTATCCCAGAATTCAGTTACCGGTAACCTGGCTTGAAAGTGTTGCTAGCCCAGTGGAATTAAACTGGAGCATTGCCAAGCGCTGAGGAGAAAGTTAAGGTATTAGGAGACTCAACGAACTCCCTTCTAGAGCCACTGTTTAAACTGTCCTCAGCAGTGGTAGCTGGTTCCCATAGGGGCTGGTAGAGCAACCCAGCTGAGTTCTAAAATGGCAACTAAGGAGAAATAAGGTAACAGCTATTGCCACCTCCTGGACTGGAGGCAAATATGAAGGTAGGCAAACAGAGGCTGGCTGGGGGCAGGCTGAGGTTGGTGGGGCAGTGCCCAGTTCACCCTAATGGACCACTTTCCACTGGTCTTGAGTCCTGGGAGAAAAGCACCCAAACATCACACATACACATATACACACATACCCACAGGCTTTTCTGTTGCACAGACTGCCATTATGTCAGGATTCAGGAGTTCCTGCTATAAACTGTAAGGGGTTTGGAAAGGGCCTTTAAAGGGAAATGTTTTGCCATTAAATAATATGTTCCAAAAGACAACATGCAAGGCAACTGCTTTAATAGGATGAGTTCCATTATTAAGCACGATTTATTACCATTCAGCAACGGAGTGCTGCACAAGAACAGAGTCCTTCAAAAGAATGTCATGAAATTATGTTGCCTTGCTGCAGGAGTTGCTTTGATTTTAGTTTCTTTCAGAATCTGCAAGCTGCTCTGGACACCCTCCTTGAATAAAAGAAGGATAGACATGATCATATATAAAGGGGGGGGGGAATCAATGGCATTCAGAAACTCTGAACCTGTTCTTTAAAAACGAATGCAAACCCAGTGGGATTTAGTTTTATTTATTCGGATGCCCGGTATGCTTTATGTGCTCAAGACCACATAAAACAAAATCCAATAGTCTCAGAGACCCAAATGTTCTATATGACCTTTCAAGGAGTGAAAGGTGGCATACATGGTGTTCCACCTTCCCATTTTATCCTCACAGCTATGATGTGAGCAGTAGCAGAGTTTCATGCTCTGGCACCGGGAGGGAGGGGAGAGCAGGTGGGGGCATGGCGCGCCGCCAGCGGGGGCGTGGTGCCTGTTAGAATTCCTGCTCCATGATTGCAGTCATGGGATTTTTGTCTATCACATGACGGTATATGTTTTGACTCCACAGAGTGGGAAGTGACGGAGACAGGATGTTTGTGTTACTGTGTTCCGTGAAGTGGGACTATTGTCCTTTGTTCGTTTTTCTCTTTGCTCTCTGATGCTAGGGGGAGAGGGAGCCATGTTGCAGTGCTCTGTGTGTGCTTATATGTAATTAAAGTAGATTAGCCAAAATGCTGAGCTGCTGAGGTCTGCTACGCAAACTGCGAACACTCTGTGGATCCCTAAGTGTGCCAGTGTCTGTTGGCATCGGTTGCTGTGATGTTTGGGCAGAAGAAAGCTTTTGAAGCTTCTGAATGAAAGACCAGGAGGGAGAGAACATGCCAGTCAGGGTCCTACTCGAGTGTAGGAAGAGCTCCGGGGGGGGGGGCAGCCCACCAGGATTGTTGTGCCAGGGGCAATGCGCTCTCTCCATCCCCCTCTTCCTCCACCAGTGGATGTGAGTTAGATTAGGTTGAGAGACTAGGACCTGCCCAGTAAGCTTCATGGCTTAGTCGGGTAATCAGGTAGTGTGTGAAAGATGTTGAGGGTGGCTGGAAGACCCCTATTCCTCAGACACAGCTACACTTCTCAGACTTCCCTGGGTATAGGGATTGAGTGATTAGCTACTCTGGGAACAGTAGCTCTCTGAGGGGAGTAGGGGATCTCCTAGAAACACTCAGCACCCATAACAAATGACAGTTCCTGGGATTCTTTGGGAGAAGCCATGACAGCTGAACTGGTTTAATAGTGCTTTAAATGTGTGGTGTGGCTGTTATAAATTGTACAGTGAGCCTATTCATGTAGACATTCAGCTTCCAGGAATGGCAGCTGGGGTTTAAGAGAGGGGACAGCGATCTCATCCCCATTTTCTCCTCATGCAAGTGACGGAGGATGTGTTTCTCAGACGCAAGTCAGAGTCCCAAAGCTTCCCATACAAACACTTCCCCAATCTCCACCCCTGTCTCTCAAGTCAAATCTAGTCTTGGGTGTTTGTGTTTTTGTGGTATCGAAATCTGTAGCCCAGGCTGGCCTGGACCCTCATAAAGTGTCTCCTTTCCACATTGCCTGGACCTTGTTTACAAGCAATGCAAGATGGTCATTTCCAATATTGTCAACCCTCAGCATCTGAAACACAGCTACACACTGCAGGCTTTCAGTTGATCTGAAATGGTAATTTACCATGAAGAAGTTCAGAAAAATTAGCTTCACGGAACTGCTAAGAATTCTGCAGCCCTTTCAGGAAGGAACCATTCATAATTTAGGGAGACATGCCCTTACCAGATGTATACTATGTATAGAAAGATGCCTTCACCTATACCAGGCACGTCCAACAGGTAGATCACTGGACGTCTGTGGCAGATCACTTGTAGACCACTGGCTCCCCCGCAACGAAGCTCAACAAGTTTGGGTCCCCTTTAAAAAGCTCATCATTTTTGCCCTGCACCCCCCAAAAAAGGGGCCTTCCTCCTTCCTAAAAAAGCTCAGTAACTTTGATCTGAACCCCCAAAAAGGGGGTAGATCACTGCCAGTTTTTAACTCTGTGAGTAGATCGCAATCTCTTGGGAGTTGATCACCCCTGACCTATACTGACCCTGGGTACAAGCAGATCTATCCACTGGAAGATCTGTCCTCCACATATTCATCTCATCCCTGCTGAAAGCCATTTATATTAACACTGCAGTATCCTTTGACAGCATGTTCAATAGTGTGATTGTGTGCTGTCTTGAGGCTGAAGGAGATAAGGGATTCACGCTCTCCTCTCAGCCTGAAAAATCCAGCAATTTGTAAATCTGTGTATTTAAAGAAGAACATACTGAGAAGGGCACATAAGTTCCTTGCCTCCTTCAGTCTCGAAACAACAGTGAGGTCAGAGTTTGATTCAATTTTTTAAAAAAACCAAGCCTCACAGGCATTTTTCTATTCAGCTTTGAAATCAAACTTTCCCCCAAACAAAATCAATTCTGTATGTAGATTTCTCATTGTACGCTTAGATTTCTGAAAGGTTCCCACCTTCTTTTTCAATTTCATCTGAAACGTACATTTCTTTTTAAAAAATCTAACTGATTTCCCCACTGCTACCAACATTTAATCATGCTCCAGATCCGATGCAATGAAACATTTGCCGTCTAGATATGCTAAACAAAGCAAGGTTTACTTGCCTTTGTCTTTTTAGTCACCTGCCCACCTTTCAGTCTCACTCAAGCAGTTGTGAGCGAACTAAAGGATACAGAAGATTAGCTGGCAAGGCATTTGGCCAGCACTGTCCTCTTTTGAAGAAAAAAAAAATAGTTTTGCTTGTTGTATATGCCAGTCTCCTGCTCCAGGATCCATCTCTGCAAGGAAATCTTTTAATTACCTCTTCCCACCCCCCATTCCCCAAATGACAGCTTTCACCACTGGAGTTGAGTTCTTGGACATTAGCAATTGAATAGGAAGCCTTCATACTGTATATCATTTTAATCTTTCATGTTTAAGTAAGCCAGATGGCTTATTATTATAAGCCCTGTTTAAAAAAGAGAGAGAATGAGAAAAGAAAACCACACAAACTTTCTATCAGAGGATTTGTAAGATGATGGGGGGGGGGGAGAGAGGAAGGAGGGGGATTTTGCATCACACAAAACAGCCTGAATTTTAATTGCACATCATAGTTTGGCAGTAATTTTCCCGTAATTACCATTCCTGCTAAATGAATGGGTGGATTAAATGGATAACTAAAATAGCATTGAAAGTTCCTAGCGTGCAGATTTGTCCTTAAAAGATGGAATAGCTAAGTAAAGTTGTCAGTTGCTTGTGTGTAATTCACAGAGCTTTGAACAGTTTTGTCTAGGCACAAAAAAAACCCCTGCTTTGCTTTCCTTAAAGCATTGGTTGTATTCCAACCCCCCTCTCTAAAACTAGCTTTGCTTCTTTCCTGCCAAATGCTCTTTATTATGCCGCATACAGAAGCTTTTGATTGATGAAGCTAAAATATGAAAGCTGTTTCATTTTTGCTTTGGATGGCATTCTGTAAATATCATGCAAGAGCCCAGCCAAGCTCTCCTGGCTTGAGGCCCAAATCTGCTGATATTTTTTTTTTTTGCTTGGGAACAGAGCTACTTACACAAATGGCCTATAAAAGTCAATGGGACTACTCAGATAAATTAAGCTCATGCAGCGCAAAAGTGTTAGCCACACAGGGTCACGTGACTCTTGCAAATACACCATTACCATTGTAACCTTTACGCAACCACAGTTAAATCATTTTTTAAATCCCTCGGGGCTATAGGTTATGTTATAGCTTAAACAAGTGTTGTGTTGCCCTGGCAAATCCTCGAGGTCCAGATTATTTTTTAATTACATCTGGCCAAATATTATTAACTGGATCCTAAATGTTGCAATTTCCCAATTAGCATTAATCTCCAAGTAACATTATATGTTAAAGCCCAGGGTTCTCCAAGACAAAACTGTCATTGATCGCAGTGACATCAGGAATAGACAGGCAACACTTTAAATAAGGAGCAGATGGCAGCACAGCTCAGGTCCAAATCATGATATTGTACATTCTACAGTATTAATAATAATGTGTGTGTTGCATTATTTTTTCCTATGGAGAACCATGCCATCATCTACTTAGATTCATGGAAGGGCCAACTCTTCTTTCTTGCACAGGGAGAAGAACACACTGCTGATACAGAACACATCCAAAGCACACGGCTATAGTTTTGTTAAGGGTGCCTGGAACTACAGTTCCCATTATTTTTTATTTTATTTTTTGGTGGGGGAGCCATGTGCTTTAAAATGTACCTTAAACCTATGGTGCAGATAGAGCCACTGATGAAATATTCATTTCTGCACTGAAGACAGAGAAAGTCTGTCTTGAATGGAATCTTGTTGAACCTCCTGCTACTGTTCCAGATCCAGGAATCAAGGTCACGACCCATGGCTTAGATATTCATCTTAGGGACATAGATAGTCACCTTATACCATTGGACCTTATACCATTGGTCCATCTAGCTTGTGATAACTATGCTGACCGGCATTGGCTCTCTCACATTCTTTCCCAGCTGAACCCAGTGACACCAAACTATTCTTTATGCATCTCAGATATGTCAGGATTGGGTCTGAAGTGGGAAAAGCACTCTGCATATGGGCAAAAGTGCTCACATGTTCCACCTCTAAGCTCATACAGTGTCCTGTCCTCTCTGTGTTAGAACATTTTCACCAGTGAAAAGATAACTGCTTTAATTAATCATGTTTATAGTTAATGTGATGCAGAGAGGGGCTGTTTAAAAAACTGAGTTTACATTTTTAGCACTGAAGCTTTTCCTACTAACAGGGCAAATGCAAAACAAAAAACTGCTGTGTCCCATGCAGGTTTACTCAGAGGTAAGCCGCACTGTGTTCAGTGGGGCTTATTCCTTAGAGGGTAAAGGGGGGGAGGTGTAAGATTGCAGCCTATGTAAGTGCCACTTGTGAAAATGGTCTTACTGTCACATGATGATCCATGCACAGGTGTGCAAAGATGGGCACACACATGCACAGAACCTAACACAAATGGAGTCATGCATAACAGTAAGAGCCACACGACAGTAAGAAAACACAAGAAACCTACTTATGAAATCAAGTAGGTCTGACCTTGAAAAAATACAGGGATGGGAAAACACCCAGGGACATCTGAATGCCACTCTGAGTTCATTGTGGGGAAAGTGGCACAAGGAATGCAATAACTAGATAAGGTTATTGATCCTCAAAATGGGGGGAAATGCATCAGAAATACAAGCAAGTTCCTTTGCTTAGCTACATTTTCCACAGCTAGCTGGTGCTCCAGGCTCCAGCTGATGCTTTAAATAATATTTAATTTAAAACATTTTAATGCCCTTTGCACAACGCAGCCTGCAAAATGAAATAAGGATGAACGCCACAAATCTAAATCAAATGCAGAAGCAAATTCATGATTATATCATTAATAATAAAATCACAGAAAGATATTACAGCCTGAAAGCCCTGCACCGGCTGCCAGTACATTACTGAGGAAAGTTCAAGGTATTGCTGTTAGTGTGCAAAGCCCAGAATGGCTTTGGACCATGTTTCCTGAAGGACCATCTTGTCCCTTTTATGCTGGCCCAGATCATTGCAATCACCAGGAGAAGCCCTCCTGATTGCCCCACAATCAACTTATCTTTGTTTAGTTTCTGTGTGGACTTTTATCCTAGTGGCAGCAGTCATTCAGAACACTTTGGCTATGGAAATCAGACAGGCACCTCCAATCCTGATATTTCCCTGCCTGCTGAAATTGTCTTTGTGTCACCAAGGTTTTTATTTTTTATTTTAAGAGAATTTAAGAGAATCTGATTCAATGTTGGTCATTTGTTCTGTATTTTATGGTTTTATAATTTTATGGTTTTGCAGTACACCACGTTGATACTTTTTAAGGAGTTGGTGGTTTATAAATGTTCTTATAAATACAATTAAACAGATAAATAAATTCCCCTTCCCCAACAGTAGAAATGGGAGGAAGGGAAAGCTACTAAAGAGAAAATACTTGCAGTGGAAGCTTATACGTGCCTACTCAGATTATGCCCCATTGAGTTCAGTGGAGCTGGCTATCAGGTAAGTAGAGCTCTTATGGGGTTTACCTCTGTGAGTCGATAGGCATAGGCTTAAGCTGCAATACTAGCTTCAAATGATTTTCTAGATGATACATTTTTGTGCACCTCCCTGAGATCCCCTGGGATGAAGAGCAGTCTAGAAAAACAAACAGGAAACACAATTTTTGCTTTTCGTGTCTTTCCTGGGAAACAAACCTAATATGAGAACATTGTGATAGTCAGTAACATTTTATTATCCTGTTGATACCGATGTGTTCAATGGGGCTTACTTATTCCCAGATAAGTGTGCCTAGGATTGCAGCCTAATCAAATAATATTTGTATGATTAATCAGCTTAGAAATCTTCAATTGGGTGACAGCCCTGTTTAGTATTAGCATAATTTGGATGTTTTAAAATTGCCACAATTGTTTTCCCTTAGTGCAGAATTTCAACACAAAATATGGTTAATATTTTGCACAAGAGAATACCTGAATTGTGTATGTTATGGGTGGTGCTAGTTTCCAGAGACTGTTATATCTGATACTGTCTATATATTTGTTCCTTGAGCTCATAAATGTGTATGTGGTAGGTATATTTGTACACTGTGTGTACAATTTAAGCATCCTCATATTAAAAACAGAGCAAAACTCCCTGTTCTTAATGATTTTAATAAGAATTGCAGATGTTATCAGCTTCCTCTAGTCTTGAATGGGGTTTAAGAGTATAAACTGACCCTCAGTCCCTTATCCCAATTAAGAAAGAATTTAGATCGCTCCTACAGATGGTGGCGAGTGAGATACGACAGGGTAAAGCGAAGCTTATTACTCTATCTCTGGGAACAATAACATTATCATACCAATCAGTTCCAGTCGCGTTACTTCCAGACAGGAGCGTGAGGATTTTACAGTTATCCTCCTGAAGAGGCAAGACCCTTGTAAACCAGTTGAGTAAACTGGTTCTTCTGCCTTTGCCTTGTCATATCATATCATACTGCAATTAGAGGTAAGGCAGAAGAAACAGGGCTGTCTTTGCAGTGATGTTTGAAGGCTCCGTGACTGAAATGTCATGAATGCACATAAAATTGTTTTCATTTCATGTCCTTAATTTTGCTCAGTTCATTTCAAGACATTAAAAATACAATGGGTCTCTTTTCTAAAATGTAGTCTTCGTTTCTGAAAGCAGATGGCATAGCCACAGCAATGTGGAACGCCCATTTAAAAATCGATCCGGGAGGACGCAATACACCAGCAGCAATCTCCAGACACGGGTTTGTTCTTAATTCCATAACATCCAGTTCACATCATTTTCTGTAGGATGCGCTGCCTGTGCAATCTGCACCATGATGCATGTCCTCCTGTATTGCAGTGGATGCAATTGCTACCAAGGCGCAGTAATCCAGAGAAAGTTAATAGTGCTATTGAAATTTATGGAATCTAATCACAAAGCTAAGCACTTCAGTCATGATGATTTCAATGGGACAATGTGCGCTGATCTTTCTGTGAACTGCTCCCATGCAATGTTCTTATTATTCTCCACCTCTTAATTGAAAATCTGAGTTTTCATTCCATGATATAAAAGTATAGTAAAATAGACAGTTGGCATCTTGGTCTGGGTCCATATCTCCTTGTGCTTGGGAGGCTGTTCCTAAGACAGTACAGTTATCCCACCCAAGACCATGATATTGGACATTCATTCTCCGGCTGATCTTGCAGTATGATGCATTCCATCACCTGCCAACCCTTCTGCATCCTACAAAGAACAAACAGACCACAACAGAATAAATGACATAAATCTGAAACCAGAAGTGGAAATATTCAAAAACCCATGGAGGGACCTTCCAGCCTCTAAGAATATTCTAAGAATGACCTTAAGGTGGCCAATGTGAAACCACTGGATTACTATTCATCAAGAGGTTCATTGCTACCACTTATGGATTTAATCATTTGTGTGATGAACAAGCACATGTCAACCTATCAAATTACCCTTATTTAGATTATGATGACACTGAAAGCAATGGATTCCCCCCCCCCAAAAAAAATAGTAATTTAAAATGGATATTAAAGTCAAGGGGGCTTTGAATGAAAGAAAACCCCTGCTGGGTCTGAACAAAGGTTCACCTAGTTCAGCATCCTGTTCTCACAGTGGCCAATCAGATGCCCACAGGAAGCCTCTAAGCAAGATAGGAGGGCAGCAGGGCTTTTCCCAATTGTGACTCCCAGCAACTAGTATTTCGATGCTAGAGGTGGCACAGAACCATCAAAGTGTGTAGTGAAAGCATGTTAAGGGTAGAAAAGAGCAAATGTGGCTTGTTTGTGTTTTTCTCGGTAGTAGCACCCACCCTGTGGAACACCCTCCCATCAGACGTCAAGGAGATAAGTAACTATATAATCTTTAGAAGACATCTGAAGGCAGACCTGTATAGGGAAGCTTTTTACTGTGTAATGTTTTATTATGGTGTTGTGTATATTGGAAGCTGCCCAGAGTAGCTGGGGCTGTCCAGTCAGATGGGTGGGGTACAATTATTACTATTATTATTATTATTATTATTATTATTATTCCCCTCCTCCATTGTTTCCCTCATTTCCTTTGCACTTTTATAGCTGCTTCTTGTTAATATTCATCTGCCCAGTTACTTATTCCTGATTTTTCCACGTACATTTAGTGTTATTTATAAAGCAGGCAGTGATGATATGTGGAACTATTAATATAGTTGGTGAGAGTGTGTTTAATTCAAGTTATCTTTAGAACAGACCTTTCCCTATACTGAGAGAAACATGGCATTCGCAGATTTATTCCTGTATGCAATGTATTTATTGATAAATTACTAAACATTTAGTAGCAGTAGTAGAAGTTTGTACATTGAAGAGATTGCACAAAATGGTTGCTTCCATCTCTGTGTGCGTTTTTGGAGTCTCTCTGTCCACTGGCGGTAAAATGAAAATAACCAAGATCAGGCATCAAGGAGAACAGTTAGGTACTAATTATACGCAGATAAAATATTCCTGTTCTTGAGTGGTAGAGTTTGACAAGAAAATGGAATCTTCATGGGGAGCAGGGGCAATCTGTAAAGCTGAATGAATAGACTTAAGTAAATATTCAATACATGCTGAGGAAGTTACATTATTGGCCACCATTCTTAAACCTACCCATGCCAAACTCATCATGGTATTACAGAGCAACTTCAACAGAAGATAGGTGCAACAGTTGGCTGCAGAAAAGGGGGGGGAGCAGTAAAAATAACCGAAATATTTGAAGGAAGAAATAATTTTCAAACATTGTGGTGCAGCCATTTGACCCTGACACCCATTACTTCCAAACAAATGTGACAGTATGAATCAACTGCAGTTTTGTTGCTAATAGACTTGATTAATGCTGAGAAAAAATAATATACATGGTATCCTCAACGGGTGTATTACTACCATCTTAAATGGAGTTTCCTGATATTTTAAATGAAAGTTGTAGTTTATTTTGGCAGCCGCTGCAGCACATAACTAACGTTTCATATTACACACAAGAATTATTTTTGGTGCAATTCTTAATGTGAAACTTTTTTTTCTGCTTTTGCTAAAAAAGATGGTAATTGCAACACTTAAATATGATCATTATTAGTATAAAAAAATGAATAGAATAAAAACTTCTGGACTAGAGTTGAAAAGAGTAAACTTCTTGGCTGTTTCCTCTATTACAGCCAATGTCTTTTTATTGTCTGTTTTCATCTCCATTTTACTTTATCTGCGAAACTACTTTGCATTTCAAGACATTTCCACTCACCTTGAGTTCTTGGTTCAAAAAGAAACAATAAAGTTTAATCTTTTCACTTGACAATGATGTATGGGTTTGTTGAAAAACACTTTTCAGGTATTATCATTTTAAAAAGTCCCTCTCTCTTTTTAGTTTGTCTTCCCCTTTTGATACAGAGACAAATATAAGATGCAATGCACATGGAAGGGGTTTATCAAGAGTTGAATTAATACTAATTAGAAATTAAATCCACCCGAATGCCCCTTCTAAGAGCACTTCAGCAAAATCCTTCTCTAGGCTTGGTTATTTTTTTGTAGGCACAGAGCTTTCTAATAATCCTACTTGTGTTTAATTATTTTAAGCACCAGATTTGAGATCCTATTTTTCCACATGACAGACCATTGGTCAGGGAACTTGTAGCACTTTGCAAATAAAAAGCTTCCAATGACAACCCCCTTTTATTTGGTTATTAACCATGGTAAATTCAAAGGTTGCTTTCTCGACAGTAGTGGTCCTTTATAGCCAGGTATGACCGTTCACACACACATAATTTACATATCATTTTGGGACTTCCTCCCCTACTTTTCCACCGAGACAACAGGAACTGCAACGCCTAGAGAGAACATGGGGTGCTTCCAGATGGAAGTTTATTGTGGTGCTGCACATGCATGTAAGTTATCTGTAGAGTCCACACAGCATCATTATTTCTATTTTCCATGAATATTTGAACCACTTAATCTCAGGGTTGTGAGTTTGAGGCCTATGTTGGGCAAAAGATTGCTGCATTGCAGGGAACTGAACTAGATGACTCGTGTGGTCCCTTCCAAATCTACAGTTCTATGATTCTTTGTGCACCACTTTTTTGATTAAGTGGTATATAAATCTTGTTGAATAAATACAATATATATATATAATGTAATCAAAATGCCAGCTCCCACTTTTTTTTTACATTTAATCTGGATTTCCCCTTCAGGTCCCCCCCCCCCCAGAAAGTGCAGCTAATGGGTTCCTGTTGTATCTCAACAGGACTGCTGTTCTACAGGGCGGGGTAGCCACCTTAAATGATGTTCTTTTTTTAAAAAAAAATTATTGATTTTTCCATGTATACTTCTTCTAATGAAATATCTTTAACGATTTTTCATATTGTCCACCCTCCTCCCTTGGATTTCCCCCATACTCCCATTTTGTTTTAGTTCCATATTGTTCACCCTGCGTATTGTTCCCCCCAAATTTTCTCAATATATATAGTCATATTTTTTGTTGTATACAGTTGTATACAGGCCCTGCCAATGAGTCCATTTCTTTATGTTGCCTCTTCATATATGTTGCAAATTTCCCATTCTCTTTTAAAGTCTTTGTTGTCCTTTTCATGTAATTTTTCTGTTAGTTTTGCCAGTTCTGCATATTCCATAAGTTTCCTTTGCCATTGTTATTTCATCGGTATTTCTTCTGTCTTCCAAGTTTGTGCTAATATAATTCTTGCCGCTGTTGTTGCATACCTTAAATGATGTTCTAACACTGAGCAGTGAATCATCCCTGCATCGTTTAGGAACACAGGGTGTTGCCTTGTCCCAAGTCAGACCAACGGTCAATCTAGTTCAATATTGTCTACTCAGACTGGCAGCAGCTCCCTAGGGTTTCAGGCAGAAAACTTTTCCAGCCCCACCTGGAGATGCCTGGGATTGAACCTGCGACCTTCTGCATGCAAAGAAGGTGTTCTGCCACTGAGCTATGGCCCTTCTTCCCTTGTACCAACTGAAGCACCTGCCTATCACCCAGTGGGCAACCTCAGCACACAGGCACATTATGCAGGGCACAATAACCAGCCATGTTTGATGCAAGTACTACGATGAATATAAACTCTCGCAGCATTTCATACTGGCCCATTACCTCCAACCAAATCTTTAGACCGTAGCTGTGGTTCTTTCCCCCTGGAAAACAGCGTGTCTCGAATCCCATTGGGTGATGTGGAGTCAAAGCTTTAAATTAATCAGGCTGATCATATAGCTTGCATTGGAACAAAAAGTTATTTAACTTGTTGTGTCTTTCTTTGAGCTTAGGAAAGAATGCATAAAATGTATGATTTGTTCTGCAGGAGCACAGCACAGAAGTGGCCGCCAATGCAAACAGACTGCCTCGCTGAATAAATGAAGACCGCTTGACTGATAATAAAAAAAGTTTTGGGTGGTATTTCTCACTGGAAAACTGGTGTCTAAATTTATAACATATATAATTCAGTTTCCAAATAGCTACCAAGCCTTGGTAGGTCCCTTAATGAGGAGAAAAATACTATTTCAGCAGAAGGCTTTCCAACCTTTTCTAAAACATTTTTTTCCTTTTCGGTTATGTAAAGTTAAACAGCTGAAGCATGAGACTAGTTTTCTGACATGGATTAATTTCCTCAAGGAAGTAAAGCAAGCAAGGGCATTCCAATGCAGCCAACTGACATTGTGACCAATTTTTAAACTGCTTTCCGCTATACCCCTTGCTGGAAAAGGATGAAGAAAATGAGGGTGAGTGTGAATTATTAGGACTTAATAATCGACCTATTACAAGATACATTTTATTCCTAGGATTTCCATGCCCCGCCCCCAAACCAGAATGATTAGTGAATTTACCATTTCACTTTTGTGGTGCATTCCATTCTATTCAAGAATCAGGCCAAAATTCTCCACCGGTGTTCAGAAACACTTTGGAAATTATTTCCACATGTCCAGGAGTCACTCGTAATGATGACCGCTAATACCAATCCTTTTGTTACAGTATTAAACTCAAAAATAGACCACTGTTGTCTTTGATTAACATAAGCAGAGTAAAGAACAAAGACGTACCACTAGCATCGTGACAGTTTTATGGCTGCCATGTGAAGAAAAACGTATGCTTATTAGCATTGAAAATATAAAACATTCCTTGTTTTAGCTGGCTGTTAAAGTGTTATGATCTTCTCTCTCTGCTTCAGAACCTCAAAACCACAGACAAGTTACCTATTTCCTGCTCTGCACATCTGGGGAACTTGGTAGATAAAGAAATTCAAAAACCCGGAGCACTGGACCAAACAGGAGGTCATTACAGATCTTCCCATGTGGTCTCAGCACTCTGGCCTGCCATACTTTAGTCTTTGACTATATTTATTAGCTGTCCCACAACAAAAAGTTCTCAAAGAACACATTTAACACAGACATATACAGAAATACTTAGGAACACAATAAGCTGCCTTAGACAAAGTCAGATGACCGTTGGGTCCATCTAGCCAGGTTTTGACTGGCAGATTTCCAGGACTTCAGCCCTATCTGGAGATGCTGGGGTTGAACTGGGCACCTTCCACATGTTCAGCGGGCGCTTGACCACTGAGCTACAGCTCAGTGTAGTAAGATATCCTCTAAGGCATATCCAGTAGTTCTTCATGCATCAGCACTAGCAGGTGAGAGGCGTGATAGGGCCACCTTCTCTAACAGGGTTGCAAAATGGACACCATGAACTGTGTACAGTGGTACCTCGGGTTAAGTACTTAATTCGTTCCAGAGGTCCGTTCTTAACCTGAAACTGTTCTTAACCTGAAGCACCACTTTAGCTAATGGGGCCTCCTGCTGCTGCCACACCACCAGAGCCCAATTTTTGTTCTTAGCCTAAAGCAAATTTCTTAACCTGAAGCACTATTTCTGGGGAGGCGTTGCCAGGGGATCAGCTAGGTAAGGGGAGGGACCACCCTGCCCACACAATAGAACTCCTCAACAATTAGTTGAGGCGTACGTAACCTGAAGCATATGTAATCCGAGGTACCACTGTAATATATTGTTCACTGTTACTGAAATCAAATCATGCAATGTTTCCTTTTTCGGCAGGAAACAATTTGGCATGTTTTCAGATACATAGGCGAAAAGGTGGACTGTGACTTTCAACAGTCTCAGGAGAGACATGAAACTAGTACCTGAAGTATAAGGTTCCTTCAGCTGAGGGCAGGAGGAAACAGAGCTTTGTTTTAGGATCAGGCAAAAGAGGCAAAACCTGCTTCCTCCAACTGCTGAAATCCTATGTGGCTTGGATGGTTAATATCCAAGTGTCGTTGGACAAGGTGAAGATTATTTGTTTATTGAAACGTAATATTTATAATGCAGCATTCCCACTGATATCAGTCCCTAAGATGGCTCAACACAACCAGCTAAAACAATCCGTACAATACCAACAAGAATAAAAGCAACAATATTGCCAGTTTGCAGCAGTAAATCAATAAGGTAATCACAATAAGGTAATCACAATTTTTTTTGTTGGCAGGTGCCAAATTCCAAAGTCTGGGTGCCACCACATTCCCATTGGCTTCCCAACTCAACTCAGAAGTTGGGAACACCAGAGCAGAGCCTTAGCAGAAGATCTTAATGAAAGGATGAATTCATATGGGAGGCCCATAATCTAGCCAGAGCTCTCCAGCACTATATATTTTATTTAATCCTATATCAATTTCAGGGCCACCAAGATTTTCTGTGCTAGTGGAATTCTTAGTTGGGAGGAGCAAAATTTGCCTACCTCAGCCAATTGCCCAATCCCGCCTGGGGAGGCGTTGCCAGGGGATCAGCTAGGTAAGGGGAGGGACCGCCCTGCCCACACAACAGAACTCCTCAACAATTAGTAACTTGCCCTTCTATGCCAGCTTTCCTGATTAGACAGACACGCAGACTCCATATTGGGCTCTATGGACTCCATATTGGATTCTATACATCTTCCCTTTTTTAGGTATAAGAAATACTCCTTGGTGTGTATGTGTGTGTAATTTGAGCTATGAATATTCAGGTTATGAATAAAAAGAGAGATGAATCTACAATCAGATAAATTAATAATCAAATCTGTAATTAGTGATAATTAATGAATCATCAGTTCAAGCTACACATAAGTGCCCAAGAGAATACTAAGGCAACATTCTGATAGAACAAAACACCATGGGTATGTCTCTTCAGAAGATCAGGGTTTATTTTAACCAGAGGCTCCAATTTTTCTTCCAAACAGAAAGAGACTAATGAAAGGTACCCAGAGTAACACAGAGAAGCAGTGCCAGTTTTTATCCACCAAGATGAAAGTGAGATAGATAAACAAGTTTTAACAAGAAATTACATCCAAGGAGCCCCAAATTCTATTTTCACTGTAAAAATTCCTCTAAATCTAGAGACACTCTGTGGATTTAATTAACTACACTTCTTTTACTGGTTTCACAGTACAAAGAAGGCATGGTTACAAGGCAATGATGGCTTCTCCTGGTATTATATAGGAGCTCATTTGAGCCTGACAATGGTTGAGGTGAGAAAAGACGGGAGGCAGGGGTAATGTTAGGATGGCCACATAAGCGTCATCAAAAAAAGAGGGCAGAAATTTGCATATGCTTATTTTAAAGATGTAAAATAAGCAATAGATTATTATAGTCAAACTGAAATACAACACATTTCATCATAGAGAGGAAGATTGTGACCTGCTGGCCAGAGTGCCTGCTTAGGCTGATGTCCAAGGTGCTAACTGTTGATGGGCAATTTCAAGACCCCCTCTCTCCCTTCTTAGGGTTATCATGATCTTTCAACCAGACATCCCTTCACACAGAGGTCTGCCTTCTGAAAATCAGGACACATACTAAACAGTGTGCTGCTTGTGGGTGATGTGTTGTGATAGTCCTTCCACATTCTGCATGTGGTCCTCTGTGTCCAACTCTATTGACAGGGCCAGATTTAGATCAAGAGAGGCTACTCCACTTGTGAGGCCCCTCCCCATCCCCCACCCTTACAACTAGAAGGAAGTGGAAGTGTTATAAACAAAACTGAGTGAAGCCAAGGATGATGATGGGTATTTAAAATTCTGCAACTCACAATTTCTCCTCTAAAGGACATAAGATATTATTGTATATGTGCTGCCGAAGCGAGCACAGGACATAAGATATTGTTGTTAAATACCATGGTGATTTTTTAAAATGCATAAAATTAACACTGAAAAACTTTTGCAATAACTGAACTTTATAAACTTTTTGCGACCTGGGCAGGCCGGGTCTTCCTGTTATATACCTGCTGAGATTGACAAGGCATCTGATCCTCACCTGAATCTCATAGCTCTCCTGATGAGTGTTTGGGTCTGGCCACCAGATACCAGGCACTCTACTAATCAAATTAGGCCCCAGTGTTTTTGTTACAATCCCCTTCTCAACTAAGTAATTAATTTTAATCTAGAATTTAAATTCCCAAAACATTCTTATTTGTTCATTTGAGCAAGTAAACTAGTGCTCTCACTTCATTACAAACAGTATGTCTACCTGCAACACACTGCTCCTCTTCCTTTCACAGATATTTTGTTGCCATTGCAACTGTAGCTGTCTCCGATTAGTTATCATTTAACTCTTGGGGGAAATAATTAGCATCACACGTCAGATGCATGGAAGTTGCCAAACCAATTAGCCAACTAGAAGGATTACTGCTAATAGCACCAGTTTTCCTGTAACTTGATATTATTGGATAGTTCTGATGAACTGCAAAAGCATTTTTAGTTTGCTTTCTGTTGCCACCCTGGAACTTTTCTTTATTAGTGTCACTTTGTTTTGTATGATTCCTTGCAAATGAAGGAAAACAACTTTTCTGCTTGTATATGTTGATAATATAATTTTGGTTACTGAGGACACACAAGATTGTACAAAAACAAGATTGGGTACAGGCCTGGCCAGGACATAGGCGCCCTGACTGTGACAAAGGTGACCTGTGTGTGTGCTTGCTTGCTTGCTTGCTTGCTTGCTTGCTTGATAACAGCTGTTGGGAACTTCAAGGTCCCTGCTCTCCCTTCTTATGGTCTTTGTACTGGACCTGGAGACTCCAATAGAGAGCATTCCATGTCAAGAAGGAGGGCAAGTGGGCACCCTATCAAATGACAGGGCAGGAGCTACACAGAGCAGGGCCTTTTCACTGGTGGTGCCTATTGTATGCCTCGCTCTCTTTTGGCCTGTATTTTGGAGCTTTATAATTTAGGAAGATTTTGAAATAACTGGTTGACAAGTCTTATCAGTCGCTGACATATGAGCAGATTTTATTTGCTGCTATTCTGGGCTTCTGGTGCACCAGGGTTTACACCAGCGTAATAGAGTTGGCCAGCATGCCAGAAGGGATACAGTTTATGAGCTTTCTCCATTATCTGCACAGCAGGGGGGGGGGGTGTTCAGTCAACAGTGCAAAGGCTGAGCTGAAGCATTCCCTGCTGGTTACCTGCTTTCAGCAATAGGGGTCGCTGTTTGGTAGTACCCAATTGGTTAGCTGTCAGATTCTAGAGCTCCCTATTGGTGGCTCTTAGGTAATTCACAAAAACACAGAGTCCATTCAGGCTGCTGCAGTTTTGAGCGGTTCAGTTAAAAGGACCTGCAAAACCCGGGTTCTAACTATATGCTACCAAACCCAGTTCAAGGTGTCAGTATTAATGATGTTTAAGGCCCTGAGCAACTATATTGTGCCAGTGCCCCTACAGGACCTGAGCCTCACCACCACCCTGGCTTGCTCCTAGTATCATAAATGCCTGAAATGCTATTGTCAGGGGACTGGCTCTACAGCATTGCCCTGCTGGGGCTGGCTGTTCCTGGACAACACTACTGAAAAAGCTCTCCCTTGCGGTTGAATAACCCATTGCCAACAGACAAGACAACTAGAGAAGAGCTTCAGCAGAAGATCATATTAATTATGTCGTCTTTGAGCTGATTGATATTAGCTTCCTAGCGAGTTTGTAGAGTTCACCTGTCGTATGGCACAAAGGCAGCACTTCTAGGCCCAGCCTCTCTCAGAATCCACAGAAGGCGAGCTCCGAAAACATACACTTTGGATTCTATCTCTATATAAAGAGATATTCTCAAGGAGCAGTGTTAAGTCTGCAAGCTGTTTTGCCACTTTGGTCCCTTCAGGTGAATTATTTTTTTCACACACACCCCTTCTAAACACAAAAAATAATTACCGACCTCTTTGTTTTAAATTTTAAACATTCAGGCAAAGTTAATGTTGAGTTAATTATCATTTTAAAAGTTCCTTAATTGCAACAGTGCAGTTGACTGGTACTATTGACTTCCGGATAGCAAGGGGATTATCCTTTTCACAAATGTGCACAGCGAGACAAGACACCCCATCACTTCCAAAGATGGATTCCTCTCCCCCCCCAACAGTTGAAATAGAGAATATGATGCTATACTACATTTATAATGATTGGTAAATCAAACTATGCATTTAACTCTGTGAATAGATTTCAGGTGGGCACAGAAATTCACTTCAGGTTATTCTCCTCTTCCCTCCAAATGAATTAACAGCCTGAGGGGAAATCCTCTACCAGTTTGACACTAATGCCGACTTTCCTAACTAATGCTTTTCACCTATGACAGTCACAGGTCAATCGCAGCACTTGGCACCTTCTATAGCTACAGAATCAACCTGAATTTTCAGCAATGGGGAATAAATAAGCCTGTTGTACAAATCTTGCTGGGTGTTTAGGATGGGGATGGGTTTCTCTCAGTAAGCGAAAAATTTGACTGAGTGGTGAGTGGGAAATGCAGGTTTGATTTAGCAGCTGCCATATTGTGTGTGCTTGTGCGTGTGTATGTGTAAAGCCAAGTTTTGAATGAATTTCAGTCCATTATATACAATTTCTACACACATGCACCTTCCCTCCAAAATGACAGTCATGCTATTAAGCATAATAATTGTTCATGAGTGAACGCTGCTTATTGTCCCTTTTGAGTTTGCCTCTGAGGCAGGCTTCTTACTCAGCAGAAGTCAAGGGTCACCTGCTAAATCATGCATACCCACAATCCCTTGTGAATTATGCAGTTGACAAACTGCCGTTAATGATTAGTACAACCTGCATTAAAACCCTGGCACTAAATTGATATTACTTGAGTGATGGATTACAACTCTAATGAGCAGATTATTGCCACAAGTGACCTTGTCGACTGAAAGAGTGTTTCAATATAACTCACATATCTAACCTTCTCCTGTCATAGCAGTGCTAATATATATATACATATACTTTTTAAAAAACTCCAAATGTTTCTTTCTAATCTCTCAGTAAGATCTAAACAGCTTCTTTAAGAGGGGATTAGTCTCATTACTCTAGAGCAATACCCCAGTTGATATACTTTAAAAAATGTTAAATATATAAACTGACCAGAAAGCTGTACGATTCTGATGAAAAAATATTCCTTTTTTTTACTTTTATTTTACCCTCCTATTCCTCAGAGCATTGATGTTCCAGTATGAGTTGCTAGCTTGACTGCAGAAGGTGATGGCGTGCTTACCAGTATAAACATGAATGAACGTGTCATTAATGGCTATGAATGGAGGTGCTCTTTAAAAAAAATAATTAAACTTTCTTAATGATTCAGGTAAAATAGTAATAAACTTAAAGAATTAAATCACGACACACACGTACACACACCTGTTCACTGTGCATCATACTGATTTGTATGCTTTTTCAAAGAATCCATTCTTGGTGTGTAGGGACATCAAAAAACTGTGATCTACCCCAGTCCAATTGCGGTTAATTTGGAAAGATGATGGTGACAATTTTCCTAGGGATTTCAGCAAGAAAACCTTGCGCACAAACACATCCTGTGGCACAGAAGAAACAGCCTTTGTGTTTTACTTTAATAGACCCCCCACAAATGAAGCACATTCTGGCTTTTGTCCATACATAGTTAGCAGCACATTCAGAAATGCTTGCCATCCTACATGAGAACAGATGAGGTTGGGGAAGGGAAGGGGAGATGAGAAGCTCTTTAATGATGGAACTAATTGAGCATAAGCCATGTTGACTCATAAGGGAGAAGGGGGAAGAAATCGCACGAGAGGAACAAAACACATATGCTTTGCCACTAATTTCCCCTAACCATGAATGAACAGCTATGAACAAATAAGAAGAAGTTAAGAGGGGGTTGAAGATGGAGGGTTGATATACTATAAACTCCTTCCTATCAGTCACAGGGCTGTTGCCATCAGTGTAAATCAGGAAAATAACTCAAGGGAGTTACAAGAAGAATGAAACCAACAACATCACAGCCAGACTGGTGTGAAGCCAAGCTCAGAGTACAACCAACCACTGTTTAATCTTGAGACCAACAGCTATTTTATTCCACTTACAGAGTTAGAAGCTCTGTGAACACCACCTATTAGTAAAGGATGTTCCAGAAACTGAGAAAAATTGAACTCCACTTGAAACACAGAGCATGTTCAAACCATAAGCAATGGTTTGAAGCTGGATTGATTGAAACTAACCATAGTTAGGGTTAAGCAGCTGTCCATGGTTTGGATGTAACAATAAGTTAAAGGAAAGCAGTTGTTTCCAACCTTCATCCTTCAAGCTAGCAGGAGGACAAGCTGAAAGAGCGGAGCACACAGGCTCAGGAGGAGGCAAGGCTTGTTTGTGTAGTGATAAGCCATGGTTTAGCATGAAGGTCTTCATAGTTCCTTGCTGTCGTTTTGAAAATGCTTATAAAGAAACTTCCAGAATCAGTCACAGACGTACATCTTTGTAATATGGGACAGGAGAAATGTGACTCTGAGGTATGTGAGTCGAAGATAACATTGAGGGTCATGTGTCCTATTACAGGGGTTCTCCTTTGTTGTACTTTCTGGGTTCTCCCCTATATAGCACATATTGAATTAAATAGGCATAACAGATCGCTACATTAT
The DNA here is from genome assembly GCF_964106915.1 of Podarcis gaigeae. Classification (NCBI taxonomy): domain Eukaryota; kingdom Metazoa; phylum Chordata; class Lepidosauria; order Squamata; family Lacertidae; genus Podarcis; species Podarcis gaigeae. The sequence continues at coordinate 36,096,074 of NC_139677.1, read as the reverse complement.
GAAAGTATGGTATAGCTGTCATCTTTGTGCCTTATTGTTCATCTTCTATGTATTTTGGAAGATTGTGCATTCAAATGCAACTTAAGGTACCATAATCAAATTGGCATGATGGTTCATGAGATCAAACAGCAAATTTCCAACAATATTCAATACGCTTGGATGCCTTTTAGAATCAACATGGAAGACTGAAATTTTCCAAACTGTACTGCTGTTAACCACTGATTTCAAATCTGCACTGATTTTCTTTTTGTTTCTTAGAATTCTCAAGCAACACCAGGTAGAAGACTGCTAGTCATAAACTAACTAACTAACTAACTAACTATTATTCTGCTGGGAAATTTTAAACTGTATCATTATTGAGTGTGAGTCTTTTTTATTAGGACCTTCTCAAATGAAAGAAATTCAGAGAAACTCCAAGGGAAAGAGGTTCATCATCGCAGACAGTGCTAGTAAAGTATACCTGCCTTCCCTTTAAGAAATGAAGTATTTGTTATTAAAGATAACTGGTTCTAGACCATTCTTCAGGAACAGAGTAAGGAGGACAAAACACATTTCAGCTTCACTACTTAAAATTAAGTAGTGGGGGTAGAACTAGAGTATAGCAAAATTTAGCAGATGGAACAATACCAGTGCCTAAGGAAAATTTTGTTTTGGTATATATTTATATTATATCTCACATCTGTGAAATGTTTGGAGCAGCTATTTGCAAAACTACCATCTGGAAGCGAAAGAACATTTTATACTGGTCATTCCATAAACAGTGTTTTGGTTGGAAAAATTATTAAAGAATATCTCCCATGAAGCAGTTACTGTCTACTGGCTGTACTTTACAGTGCCAAATTCTACTCTCTCCCAGCTATAAAAGGGCCTAGCGTGCACACACGGAGACAACTTTTATAAAGCTGTACAGCTTTTTAAGGAAGCTGTTAACAATTTCAATAGCCAGCAACAATCAGAGCGACTTCCATAAGATGCAGGGAATAAGAGGGCAATGTCACATCAGCATGGCATCTGTAACATCAGACTCCAAGTGGCTGTCACTTGCTTCAAAAGCCTGAACGGCATGATCACTCCAGTGCAGAAAGTGAAATGCTGCAGGGCCTGCAACAATCCAGACAACCCACTAGCCAAAGTACATTCACAAAGTTCTATAAAAGCCTTCTGAAAAGTCAGGAATCGCAATGAAATTCTGATAACATTATAGCAGGTTACAGTTACTACACCCAGTATAATCTCATGGAACAAAGAACTGTTAGGGCATGCCTGCAGTGCAGGCTTATTATAAAGTACAGAGAAAGTAAAAAAAAATGTTCACTGTATATGATTCATTTCAATCTTTTTGGCTTTATTCCTTGAGTTTACCCTCTGTACAAAAGGCATTGTCTCAGGTCATGATACGCAGACTTTTTGTGTGAAAAAGAACATGAAACAATGACATAGATTTGAGGATTTAAGGTAATGTTTGTTTATAGAAAGTGTTGTTGTTGGGGTAGATGAAGTGAATATTGTTTTTATATAGCTGATGAAGAATAGGAAGTTCTTCAGTTTCTGAGCTTTCTCTCTCTTTTAACATCTTTTCTACTTCTTTTTCTTCCTTCCTTCCTTTCTTTTTCGTTTATTTCTTTCTTTCTCTTTTTCTCCCCCTCCTCTCTGTTTTTATTTTATTTAGATTAACATTTTAGTTTGGATTTAAAAAAAGAAACCTGATATTGAGCTTTGTATTTCTCTTTATAAATCCTAACAAAATTTATTACTAGGTATATATCTCTCCACTGATATTTTCCTGGTTTAACATGTGGCGGAATAGAGGAAAATGGCAGAAATCATGAAATGCGATGGGCTAGCTCAAATGAAAACCTGCTTCACCACCCAGTCAACACCTTTCCCACATGTGATGGCTCTAGAATGGAGGGGGGCTTTTGCAGACATTCTGCACAGGGGTCAGATTCCAGTGGAGCGTGGGGCCAAAGACAAAAGTGGCCAAAGAAACAAATGCAAACCTTACCTTTATACGGTAGGTTAGCTTCTACCCACACACCTTTCTCTGTCCTCCACAGGCCCAAAGGAGGGCGAGCACGAATGATTTGGTGCAGGGAAATCAAAGGAGGATGTCAAAAACATTGTAGTGACTTTATCACAAGAAAAGGTAAATGTATAACACCGCCTGCAAAGCCCTACGGCTGTTACAGACTTGGGTTGAACACCAAAGCAGAGAGAGGTTGCCCTGACTTGTCCACAAGGCGCTAATATGTTAAGCAAGCTATGTCAGCTGGCATCAATAGCCCAATCAACTCAGCCCTGGCTTAGAGGCCCCTTTCCAACTCCCATCCATCATTCAGATAAGGGAATAGCTGACAGGCGGCTGGTGTGAGAAGCCTCTCCTCTCTCAACTAACTGAACCAAAACTAAGGTTCCAAAGCATCAAAGCAGATAAACACACGAGAGTGCATCCTTACAGCAAATAAGTCCCTGGATTATCTTGACCACCAAGATGGTATTTCCTGGCCTTCAGGAATGCTTTCACCGTTTCGTTCTACACACCCTCCATTCATCCATCCATGCAAGCAAGCAAGCAAGCAAGGAAGCATTGCCAGAGTTCAAGGACACATTCTTGCCAAATAAAAACCTTCATGGAAGGTGCAAGGTGGAGTTGGTAAGGGGTGCAGCATGGAGCTGGAGCATCGACCAGTCAGAGTCTCAATAGCCAATTAGGTAGGGCTGCAAGGTGAGTGCTATGAACAGGGCAACCTAAGCAGCAGTGAACTGAGCCACTTGGTCTCAAGTGCAGAATTTCTGCATTACTGGGTGATCTCCGGAGAAAGAGAGCCAAAGGAAGCCACCATGAGGCCTTTTGTCCCACTGGTAGGTAAAGAATGGCAGCGATTGTTCCCACTTCAAAACATTTCTGTTGCCTTTTGTATTTAAAGAAGTTTCCTTCCACTCCACAGCTTTGAACATAATTACTTTCCACTGTAGTCTAACAGAGTCACTAAGCAGCTGATAAAAGGCAAAGGAATCAGGACTATTTTCCAACTGAAAAAAGGGCTTTTTTTATTGGAACTGATAACTCTCACCAAGGGCTCCAGGCTTCTGTTACATCAATTTGAGGAACTCATAATCTCTGCATTATGAATGTTCAACCAGGCTATTTCCTGCTGAAGTGCTTGGCGCACCTTGAGCATTGCTTGCTTCTGTTGTCATCCTCGGGTAAACAGCTTTTGACACATTTTCAATATGATTACATTAGAACAAGTGGGCTGTGATTGATAACCTAATATTCAGGCCATGCAAATCATCAATCACTGGAAGTATATTAATTATTCAATGTAACCGTCTAATGCAAGAATCAATGCTGGAAATGAAGAAAAGAAGCTCGCAGTTCCCAGTAGAGTCAACAGTAGATAATAAAAAAGGAATACTAAATAATATGAGTTTATAATCATCTTTTTAATAAAATCCATTTATTTAGCTGTCAAAAACATGGTACAATTAGGGTGGTGGTTGTTGTTTTTTAAAAAAGGAAAATAGGATAATGAAAATTATTATTATTTCCTTGAAGAAAGACATTCATGCTTTTAAGTAATGATTACATTAGTGGCTTAAAAAATGAGAGCTGTAAATGAAAGCAGAGATAGATTCTAGGACAAACTGTATCACGAGGGATTTAAGCTGTCCATTTTATATATGGGGAGTTTAGATCTGAAACCATGAGGGCATGTGCACTATAATACTCTTTAACCAGTTTGCTGAAAAGAAGTCAAGGGAACGATAGTTCTGTAAGATGATGATTGCTGTCTGAAGAAATTCTCTAAGTTAGTGTTCCTATAATACCATAGGAAATGCTATACAGTAACTGACGAAGTGGTTTGAAAACCTTAAAAATCAAATCTCCATGCAAAGGTTTTCAGTTTCAGACATACACATTTCAGACATTTCAGACATACAATGTGTGAACACATGGAAAGAAAATGTACAGGTCACTGGTGTTGCTTTATTGCTGCTTGCTTGCAAACATTTATCCCCATGTCAACATTGACAACAACACACATGTGCGGTAAAACCATCATTCATTGAGAGGAGATCAGGGAATTATCTCTCTACAAACTGTAGTACTAAACTATTTTCAGGAGAAATATTGTAGCGTCTGCATTTCATATGAGAAATGACAATGGATTGAAAAGCAATCTGATCACTTACCCTATGGTGAGAACAAGGATTAATTAGAATGAAGTTAGCATAAGCTTATATTAGTTTACATTTGAAGGGCCAGTCTTCTCTTTAGGCAGTTTTCCCCACTCTTTTCCCACCATTTTTGTAGTTTTCCTACTTTGGGGGGTCCATTTTTGCACTTTAAATTGATTTATCTAATTATTTCCTGGTACCACATGTATATGTAGTCATGTGTGAACCCTAAGTGGGGAGGCGCCTGTATGCATGTGTGTGTGTTTGGATGGGCAAATGGACATATCAATATATTCACACTGCATTAATGTAAAATGTCAACCACTGTGGTCACTTGTATGAACAGCCATAAAGATGCTGTTTTTAAAACTAAAACTTTTTTCTTTTAGCAAATACAGATGTCACACCTCCCCAAAAGCCCAGCACAGTCCTTTTGTGGAGAAGATTGTGGAAACATACCACTATGTTGCCACCCTTTGATTGTATTGCCCACAGACTGTGAATATGCAAGACGCCTATCAGCAGCTGTTCCATAAACGAAAGCTACTATTTGCTCATGCCACCTCTTCTGCTGCCCTATTGAACATGTCATCAATCCTTCAACAGCTCTCCTTATACTGTTGCCAGTGTTTTGTTCCTGTTGCCCAACTTTTCTTTTTTTTAAAAAAAAGTAATTTGATTAAAAATGTCTCCAGTCAAAGAATCTCATGCAAAGCAAGCTCAATAATTCGAAACCTCCCCTCTAAAGTTTTCTTTGAAATGTTAATAAAAACCTTTTCTTTTTTTTTTGCTGGGACAAAACGCCATTGACAAACTAAAGGTGGCGTTTAAGACTTGAAGTGTTAAATAAACTCCATAACGAAAGCAGGCTGACGTTTACAGAACGCTGCAGTTAGTGGTTTCAGCAGAAAGCTGCAATGAGTCCAAACTGAGGACACAAAGAAATACATAGAATAATGAACAATATCACTACACAATACAATACAATACACAACACATAAATTAAGATGCGGAATTGGTTGTCACAAGACATGTTTTAAAATGGTATTAAAATAGGGATGGGGAATCTGTGGCCTTCCAGATATTGATGGACTACAACTCCCATCATCCCTAGCCTGAGGCTGATGGGAGTTGTAGTCCAGCAGCATCTGCAGATCCAGTAGTTCCTCACTCCTGGATTAGGCAAATGTATAGGTCTATCAATGTCTCTTAGTCAAGATAGCTATAACGGGGCTTCCAAATTTGGAAGCAGTATGCTACAATACTAACTGTGAAGGAACTATAGCAAAAGTGGACTACAGTATTGACTTCAGGATCTGTTTGTAGTCTTCTTGGGTGCATCTGGGTGGATACTGTGGGAAGCAGGATACTAGACAAGATAGGTCTTTGGTCTGATCCAGGAGGACTTTTCTTGTGTTCCTAATATTTGTGTGCGCAAATATATTAAATGTTATCAATTTCTTCTTGCATCTTAATACAGGAGTCAGTGTCTGACTGTAAATCAGGAAAATAAACAGGAAAAAGGGAAAAAGCAATAGGCGATAAGAGTCACAATCTAAGGGACCTGCTTCCACTAGGAAGCCACTTATTTTGTTTATTGTCATTTATACATTGGGTCTTCTTTTATGATGGAACTCAAAGTGATGTACATGGGGATTCCAAGTAGTTTCCCATCAAGGAACTGGCCAAATCTAGCCAAATCAAGATTGCAGTACCATGTGCCTTATCCTGGAACCTATTCTGTGGGAGTATTCTGCCAAGGGACAATGGGAAACTTTGATCAAGCACTCTAGATTTCAGGAGTTTAGACAGAAGGATTAACTGGAGAAAATATTGTACAGTCTATATCAAGCCAAGCTTAATACAGGTGAATGTGTCCCAGGTAGGCAATTTGTTCTGGGCAAACTGCTCTGCCTTGTTTCAGCCTCAAAAAAGATGTCAAAGCATGCCAACTTCACATCAAGCAGTTTGCAAACAAGAGTAGTGAATGGCTTGAATGTGACTGCTTATTCCATTTGTGCTATTGGTGGGTGCATCGAAGAGAGTGATTTAATTATAATTGAGCACGGCAAGATAAGTGGGTGGATAATTATGTGAATAAGCATCAATTGCGCATTTAGCTGATCAACCATCAATGTATTTGCTTTAGCAAGAAGTATTGATGGATACTGAAATTTGAACTTGTGGTTAGGCATACCTGTTTTCCCAGGTGGTGAAAAGTTGGCTACCATTACATCCTATGTAATACATTTTATTCCAGTGAATATCAAGCTTTAAATTGTGCATGCTGCAACTATGACAAACAAGCTGTTTTAGCAGCAGCACAGGAACTTGGAGTTCTGCTTTTTGTGTTCTTGTTTTCCTGGAACAGCCAATCAGACACACACTATTCTCCAGTGTACCGCAATTTGGCGCCTTCCCCAATACATTGCTGAGTTTTTGCAACTGTCCATAGGTTGTATGCATGTGGGAGCGGTTTAGTGCAGTTTTTAATGGCTTGCCTCAAACTGTTTGTGTAACCCCGCATTGAAATAAGGTCACACAAGAACTTGCCTCAGAAACTCAAAGGAAGGGGCAGTAGGCTTGGTTGCATGTTTGTCAATAAATAGGGCACTCTATTACTCAAACATTTACCCACTCCTTACCCTATATATGACAACACGGTCACTTCGATCAGTGGCACTTTTATGTGTCATATAATGTTTATTCTGCACTTGTAAGGAAGCTCTCTCCTTGCCCACTGACATTAATCAGATGACTCCCCTGTATTTTTTTCAGCGCCTGTTAAAAACAAACTGTATGGCAAGTCTATCCAGACATGTAAAATTGACATATATTTCAATCTGCAGTTTTACCTTATAATGCATATGTTTAACTGTTGGTTATTCATATATACATATAAACTTCCATTGATTTTTATTTACACTTTTAATGGATAGTTTGTATTCTTGGCAAACAGCTTACAGGTTTTCGTTTGCAAGTAAGTGGTATATAAATGTTAAATAAATACATTTTTATATAACTGATGGGCATATATTTAGTTTCCTTTCTGTATGTATGAGGTAAATAGCACAATAACACTTACTGTAACAATGGGGCAGGGAGAGAGATTTCTGTAATCCCCCTACATGACCACAGTGTTGACCACAATGCATTCCCAATACTTTACAGTTATTTTGGTTCCGTCTACATTTTACCCGTGAGTGTTTGGTTACCACAGCAACACCTGGTGTCCTGTCTCCTGCCAGAGCATGCTCAGGAAAAAGCAAAGTCCAGGCCTGTAAAGTGATGCCTTTTTCCTGTCTGAAGTTGAAGGGGGAAAATCAGCCCCTTAAATGAAAGGAAAAATTTGCTTTGCCCTTTTCTTTCTGTCTTACATACCATATTTTTCCTTGTATAAGATGCCCCCATGTATAAGACAACCCCTGTTTTTTGGAACCCCAAATTAAGAAATCAATACTTTAAAGATCAAACTGAACTTTGATATTTTATTAAATATTCAAAGCACCGGAACAAATATTCAATGGAGTGTGTCTCTGGCGGTTCCAGCAGCTTCTTCATGAGCGTTGCTGAAAGGTAAGTAGTGTTTTCTTTAACCCCTGTACATTCGCCACCCATTATAAGACAAGCTACAATTTTTTACTAAAAAAAAATAGCAAAAACCATTGTCTTATACACGGGAAAATGCAGTATTTGTGTTTCTTTTTTACACGAGAACTGTGGAAAAGTTAGACTTCAAGTTATCTGAGAATCAGAGCCGTCCTTTGTAGACGGCAGATGTTTCCCCTCAGAAAAATTCCCTCACACAGGAACATTTTGATGGGAGATGGGAAGATGGGATTACAAAGAAGGGCATTCCCTTCTTAGAAACAACAAGCAAGTAAGTAAGTAATTGCCTGGTTTTGCCAGTTTCAATGAAGCTGTCCTTTCTGTTCCAACACTGTGGCTCTGAAATGAATTATGGGTGAAGGCTGTCCACATCATGGTGCTTCTTTTCTCTCACAAATGCCATGAGTATGGAACTTGCTCTGGCCAAAGATTATAAGCGTGTGTGTGTGTGTGTGTGTGTGTGTGTGTGTGTGTGTGATGTTGTGGTAATAATATAAGTCTGGAGGGAAATTGTCACACACGTACAGGAGAATTCGGAAAAGAGAATTCTACAAACTCGGAGAAAGGGTCCAACTGCCTGAGACCCACAAACAAAGTGGTTGCAAATGGGAGCCATTATCCTACACATAATGTACAGAACCTACCACTCTCCCTCCTCCTACTGCCAGTCTGGAGCTCTTTAAGCAAAACAGCTACTCTCAGCTTACAGGAGCGACTCCTGCTGCCTCACCCATCAAGACAACTAGTGAGTTTCCTCACAGAAATGTTTGGCAGGTTTAGTAGGCATTGGTTGCATGCAAATAGGTGCCGAATAAATCATTGTATATTGCAGCACAGCCCCTGAGGGGGTTTGTACCTATGGAACTTGCTACTGTCACTCCACTTCCACATATACCTTAATCATGTTATTCATTCAGCAAGAAGGTTGAGCATTACAGCGAGAGACTTTAATCCCTCACTGCTGATGATCTGACTGTGAGAGACAGCACGAGAACAGGAAACCTGGAGAAAAAAATTCTTTGGGCAGGATTCAAATACCATTATTTCTCTACACTTGTTTGTAGGCAAGGGCCTCATTATCAGAGAATTTACCTGAACCTCTTTAGAAAAAGAGACGGGTTTAGGGCCTATGACAGCAGGCCCCACGTGCCCAAAACGGGTTGCCACCAGATCCCTATAAAGCAGAGATTTTAAAGTGCAGATCTCTCAGGTCTCCCGTCTTTGGTTCAGTTTGTCACGTTTCTTAATCGTTTTTCAGGTCTACTTGTTTTTAACCTTCACAAAAGTGCACTCACACTTTGATGCAACGTTTCATTCATACATCTTTATCTGTATATATATATCTGTGTGAAATCTTGTCTAATATATGTAACACATTTTTGCATGTTATTTTCACCAGTATGATGCATTTTATGCACACTTGATCCTAATATACACATTTTTGTACACATATTTTGGCTGGAGAAAAGTGCATTCAGGGAAATGTGAATTTTGAAGGTTAGCTGCGTTTTGATCTGCAAACCGTTTCAGGAACTGAAACCTAACTGAATTTCTCCCAAGTTTGATTTCGGTTTCAGGTATCTATAAAATCTGCACCTTCTTGAAACAACAGTTATTCTTTAAAATTATGGATGGACATGTATAGGGAGGACATGGGGAACATGTGTATGAAAATGAATATATTGTTAAAATAACACACAAAAATGAATTATAGCAGAGAAAATTGGCTTAAAAAATGTGTACGTGGGTCAAAATTGCATTTAAAAATGTTTATTATCACTAAATTGCTGATGAGGTGTTTTTTTAAAACAACAAAACCCACAAATTGCTGCAAAATGTGCAGAGCTGAATTTAAGACTGGAAGAGAACTGAGAGAACAAAGTAATAATAATAATAATAATAATAATAATAATAAATTCAATTTATGTACCACCCTTTATCAAAAGATCCCAGAGCTGTACAACATTAAAAACTCATTACAGAACCTCAATGATAAAAACAAAATAAAAAGAATACTGACAAAGACCGTAATAATAAAATAGTCATCATTATAATAGTCCTCTCCCCCACACTTTCACAGGGCATAGATTATTTGCTAGCCATAGGCCTGAGTAAAGAGGAATGTTTTTGCCTGGCACCTAAAGACATGCAATGATGGTGCCAGGCGAGCCTCTGGGGAGAGCAGTCCACAAATGGGGAGCAACCACAGAAAAGGCCCATTCTCTTGTTGCCATTCCCAGGGCAAAGGGCTGTTGAATTCTTCTCCCACTGTGCTTTTATTCTGAAAATTAGCCCAAGACTAATGGCAAATTCCTCCTAGAGAAGAAAACAGCTTGGGAGAAACAGTTTTGGAGAGAAACATACAGGTAGTGTAGTGATAATTTAAGAGGCTACAGGAGGGAAGGTGTATGTGGCTCAGTCAGTGTGGTTCAGTTTAGTTCATCCTTTAATCTGAAGCTACAGACATTTTCATTAATTCATTAGTACCAGGATTTTCTATAATGTGGGGTTTTTTTTAAGGGAAGATCTAGAGGCTCTGTCATCTGGAAAGCCAGAAACATTTCCCCTCCCTTGTTCCCACAAAGTCCTCACTCTCCATTTCTTCAAAGTCTCCAATATATAGCCATCTGTAGTCCCTTAGGTGATAAGTGAAAGCACCAAAATTGAAGAAAGAATAAATTCTGAAGACGTTTTCTGAAGATATCTGTGGGGTGGGCTGAGAAATAATTGCCAGCAGAAAAAAAGGAGTTTCAGTTACTATCCAGAATTATGGATCTTTACTTTGCTTTCAATATATTATGTAAGTTCTGCATTATATCACTTTCATCAATATAAAGTGGAAATGTGGATCTTGAGTAGAGTTATACACACACAGTTCTGAATATTAACGTATGCTCAGAGGGTGAGAGCCATTAGTTTTCCAATCAATACTACTTGTATTACTTACTTTATTAAAATCAAATTCAGCACATTCAAGCATTTTATCGTTTTACATCACCAATAAAGGAAGAAAGGAAAGAATCAAATTATGGGACGTGAGTATCGACCGGCTTTCGAGTTTTGGTTATTCATTTAGGCACATCTGTCAGTTGGTCCTCCGTTATTCATGTAAACTTCCACATAGAGAGAGCCTCAGTACTCAGGCTGGAGCAAGTGAGGTAGTTCAGAGCAGTGAAAGCTTTGCACTGCCCTATGATGACGAAGAAGCTTAGACTCCATTTTGCTCTAGTGTGAGCAAGACAACATGGTGTCAATTCCTGATTTTATCTCCAGTTTCCTTATTGCAGCCAAACACCAATCAACAAACTCAGTCAAAGGCAACAGACTTAAAAAATATCCAAATGTCAATAGGCAGCTATGCTTGGGAGTGTAAATAGGTAAAACTGGAGAGAATAATAATAATCTTCATCATCATCATCATCTGGTTGGAATTAGAAATAGGGGAGAAATTTGGTTTTGTTTCACACACTTCCCAAAGCGAACTGAAACACAGCATTCCTTCAAAATCGGTACTTCTCGCAATTTTGCAATGCAGTTATCCAATCCACAAATGTATATACGGGGGAAATAGACATAAAAATGCACATAGTCATGAAAATAACACACACGAGTGCATTATACAAAGCAAAATTCCACAAAAATTGTGTATAGTGGGATAAATTTATACTAAAACGCCCCTGAATTTTAATGAGGACTTAAAAAAAATTCCAAACTGATGCAGAAATGTAGCTAACTGAACTTAAAAATTGGGGGGGAAATGACAAACTGAAAAGACAGATTCATCCATACCTACTTAGAATACAGTTTTGGGCAGAAAAAAACTCACCATTTTAAAATTATTTTCTCACGTAACAACTGTGTGAGAATTGGGTTACTTTGACTAAAACTAGTGGTAAAAGATCTCCCTCACAACACAGTTCCTACCTGCATGAGCCAAAAATACCTGCCTTTTTCTACCCACCTATTTTGCAGTAACAATAAGGGTTAAAGGATTGGAAGCAATTAGTAGAGACTAGTGGGGGAAGCACTGGAACATAGGAAGCTACCAGGTCAGACTATTAGTCCATCCAGAACAGTATTGCCTAGACTAAAGGCTCTCCATGTTCTCAGGCAGAAAGAGGGGGTTTCATATTCACTTGGTACCCAATTGCTTGAATCAAAAATGCATTAAAAGTATGCCCCTTGCCACTACACACTGACCCTTTCCCAAACATACCAAACATACCAGAGATAATTTAATGCCTTTGGACTCACCAACAAATTTGTTTAATACAAAACCCCACTGTTGTCCAACTGTTTTCAGAGTACCTGTTGAATACCGTGGCCTTCAGCCATATACAGTGGTACCTCGGGCTAAGTACTTAATTCGTTCCGGAGGTCCGTTCTTAACCTGAAACAGTACTTAACCTGAAGCACCACTTTAGCTAATGGGGCCTCGTGCTGCTGCCACACAGCCGGAGCATGATTTCTGTATTTCTGGGTTAACAGAGTCTGTAACCTGAAGCGTATGTAACCCAAGGTACCACCGTACCAGGTTTCTGTCTCTTGGCCAGTAAGTAGTTTTGGAAACTTACCAGAGCATTATAAACCTTATTGCACTAGCCAAAGGCCATGGCACCATCAACAATCACTACAATAAAACCACCGAAAAATCTGCTAAAATTCTTTGTTACATAGGATGAGAGGTAATTATCATATGAACTATACAAGTCAAATCTCTGAGTCCCCTTTGCAGTTAATTGATAATTTATCTCATTCTTTCACGCTAATCTTCTAAGCTGCCAAGGCAGGGAGAGCTACTTTGTAACCTTTTATGAACTTTTGATGAGAGAGAATGAGGGGTCAATTTTTTGTTGGCCCTGTCCACATTTTTTCTTTGCACCAACCACTACCAGTGGTGGACCCTGGCATCTCAAATTTCAGCGGTGCCTTGTGCAATGCCAAAATACATCCCCCCCATCTTGCCTTCCATTGGATGTCATAGTTGTGGCACCCCAGAAGCTCCACGCCCGGTGCAACCACATCAGTCATGCTCTCCTAGGTATTCCTTTGCTATTTGCTGCTCCTGAACCACTTTGCCCTAAGTGGCTCTCATTCCCAAAGACTCCAGCCCCAGTATTTGGCTAAGAAACTCAAAGGCAACCAGACATCTTGCTAGTCACATAATTTACATTGGGTACATAGGATCCAGCCGTTTATTTGGGATGCCCTTTACCTTCACAAGCTGACAGAATCAGCTCATTTGCAACACAGGCCATACTTTACAGTTAGGTCTGGCATTCCTAATTGACATTTTGTGCCTTTAATTGTTGCACGACAGGCAGAAATTCAAACATCCATCATTTATTATCACAGCATCTCCCTGCTGGTAAAATGGCATCGGTTGAATTTCTGCAAGGCATATAGCTATTAAAGGCTCAAAGGATCTGTACCTGACTCTTTCCACCCCTCACAGAACTAAAAGAAGCTTTGGGCTGGTACATCAGAGAAAGGGCATGGAAAAATCCTAATTACAGATCTCCTGTGTCACATTTGGCCTGGCTCTTTTTTTTGAGAGTGGTGGAGGTAAACCTGTTTACAGTTGGCTGGGGAGCAAAGTCATAATTCATGACTGGCTCTGCCCTGCCAGCCAAGCTTTCCTGTGGAAGAATGAACTATGTACAAGGCCTTGTACATCTAAATCTCTAGTAATTCCATTCCTGATGTAAACATGCTTATAGGTGTTAGCAGAACAGCATACAATGTGATTGGTTGAGTGAACTCACCAGAGCAGTGTGTAACCGGTTATTGAATCATCATAGTTTAATGTTAAGCGTGATGGATGCCTGCTGAGGGGGTGAACAGTTTAGAAAAATATATTTAAGTTTTACTAAAAATCAGACATTGATGCAATATAAGCCCAGTCAGGTATTATTTGCTGAGGTCTGGCTTGCTTGAAGGGCTCAGTTTCAAGAAATTGCAGTCAAGAAGTTTTAAATGTGTCTTGTGCAAACACTGTTATCCTGGAACAGGGAGCGGGGGGAATTGCCAATATACAAATTAATTATTGTTGCACATTAGAAATGGGACAAAATGGGGGGCGGGGATGACTGGAAGAAACACACTCAAAGATAAATCAATGGCAAGGGTTATCACATAAATACACCCTCCCTACTTACAGAGAATCCTAACGGCATGAGCATACATACAGGCACTTCCCCTTAATTTTGCACCACCTTGGACATAAAATACTCTTTGGATTTTTCTCCTTCTTAACCTGATTTTTATACTGGAAAATATCTTCACATTTATTTTAATGGCCACCATAAAACCTCTTGTTCTAATGCGAAGCATCATATTACTTGTATTATTGAGAAAGCATGTATGTGCAGTTTTTATTTTATCTCCTTCCAAATTTGTTTTGTCATATTGCTGTTCTACATCAGCATAACACCCATGCTGATAAAAATAAAACAAACCAGAGAAAAATCCTATTGAAAACATTAAGCAGTAAACTTAAAATCACATTAATTTCAATGAGATTCAAAGCTGCCTTTCTCCTAATTCAGAATAAGAATATCGGTTTACATATATATATATATATATATATATATATATATATATATATATGCTTTCGTAGATTTTCACGGGTACAGGAATGCAGGTTTTGGTGTCCTCGGGTGTCTTCCCGTGTAAAAGTTGGGGTGTCTAGGCGACGTTTCGACGAGGTCTCACTCGTCATCTTCAGGCTGGTGCTTTCGGCTTCTTGTTACTGGAACAGAGCGGGATCTCAATGTTTGAGTTCCTATAAATACTGTAGAGGGGGTGTGGTGTCTAGCCTCCAATGTTCTGGGCAGAGAGGAAGTTCCCAGGCTAGTGTGCCTTTTCTTCTTTTGTTCCTTAATTACTTGAGAGATACCTTGAGTGATTTCTTGAGTGATATCCTGAGTACCACTTAGGTGGGTCATTAGGTGTGGATTAGTTGCTAAAGTCTTTGTGTCTTGACCTCTTGAACTTTGTGAAGAGTTTTCCTGAGAAGATGGCTGTATTGCACTTAGTTGTGCTTTGGCTTGGCTTCGTGTATAGGGGCGAGCTGTGGTTTTGTGGCTTGTGTCAGCCAGATCTGTGTAGGGATTGCAGGGGGGTGCAGCATCCGGAGGTGCCACCATGGATTGGCTACTGGATGGTGTCAGTAATTCATCTGTGGAGAGGGTCTGGGTTTGGGTCTGGTGTGGTTGATTGGTGTTGGCGTTCTGTGTGCCTCTGGATCTGGTGTCAGTTTTTGTGGGGAGGGCTAATTTCCAGATGTCTGGCAAGCGGGATGTGTCGTCACGCTTGTTCATGTTGTGAGGGTGTTTCTCTATCTCGATGGCTTCCATGATACATCTCAACAACTTACACCCCAAAATACAATTCACTATGGAAATAGAAGCCAACAACCAACTTCCCTTCCTTGACGTCCTAATCTACAAAAAACCTGATGGCTCCCTAGGACACACTATCTACCAGAAAAAAACACACACCAACCGCTACTTACATGCACAATCACACCACCACCCTGCACAAATAAACTCCGTAGCCAAGACTCTCATCTCCAGAACCAAACGCCTGGCTGACAAAGACCACTTGACAACTGAGTTACAGAATCTCTCAAATGTGTTAATTGCCAATGGATACCAGCAAAACAGGATTACGAAGCTAATCCAAAAGGAAACACCCCCCAAAAACCAAGACACAGAAGAAAACAATGGCATGGCCCTCCTTCCTTATATCAAGGGCACTACAGATAAAATTAGCAAAATCCTCCATAAACACAATATCAAAACAGCCTTTTGCACCAACCAAAAAATAGCCAATATCCTCAGAAACCCCAAGGATAAAATCCAGTTGGAAAACCAAGGGATCTATGAAATACCCTGCAAAGTCTGCCCAGCCACGTACATTGGACAAACAAACAGACGAATAAATGCACGTATCGCAGAACACAAGAATGCCGTCAAAAAAGAAGAAAAAACTTCCTCTCTTTTCCAACACATGAAAGAAACAGGACACGAAATTAATTTTGCAGATTCCAAATTGCTCTTTAACACGGAACATCACCACAAGAGAATAATCATGGAAGCCATCGAGATAGAGAAACACCCTCACAACATGAACAAGCGTGACGACACATCCCGCTTGCCAGACATCTGGAAATTAGCCCTCCCCACAAAAACTGACACCAGATCCAGAGGCACACAGAACGCCAACACCAATCAACCACACCAGACCCAAACCCAGACCCTCTCCACAGATGAATTACTGACACCATCCAGTAGCCAATCCATGGTGGCACCTCCGGATGCTGCACCCCCCTGCAATCCCTACACAGATCTGGCTGACACAAGCCACAAAACCACAGCTCGCCCCTATACACGAAGCCAAGCCAAAGCACAACTAAGTGCAATACAGCCATCTTCTCAGGAAAACTCTTCACAAAGTTCAAGAGGTCAAGACACAAAGACTTTAGCAACTAATCCACACCTAATGACCCACCTAAGTGGTACTCAGGATATCACTCAAGAAATCACTCAAGGTATCTCTCAAGTAATTAAGGAACAAAAGAAGAAAAGGCACACTAGCCTGGGAACTTCCTCTCTGCCCAGAACATTGGAGGCTAGACACCACACCCCCTCTACAGTATTTATAGGAACTCAAACATTGAGATCCCGCTCTGTTCCAGTAACAAGAAGCCGAAAGCACCAGCCTGAAGATGACGAGTGAGACCTCGTCGAAACGTCGCCTAGACACCCCAACTTTTACACGGGAAGACACCCGAGGACACCAAAACCTGCATATATATATATATATATATATGTAGTAAAGGATTTGTAGCTGCAGAGGCTCAGAAACATGTGAGTAGTGTCCATTGAATGCTCAGGATATGCCTAAGCATGACATCCAGCTGTCACTTATTATGCTTTAGTTGTCTGTACAGCTGGGTTGTGAAAAACCTTATATGCCATAAAATGTACACTGCTGAAGATGGTAGGGGGGAAATGTGAAATACTATGAAAATATTTGTCCATTCAGAGTGAGGGCAGACAGCATCAATCTTACTCTGGCTTGACTTCATGACATCACCACAAATGCCAAATTGGATCCAGATTGGAAGCCTATTCAGAGTAAATACAAAGCCCCCTGTTCCTACTCTGATTTGCCTCGTAACATTGTCACATATTCAGACTGATTCCTAGTGTGACAATGTGCAACCACCCGTTTCACTACATGATCCTTGATTAAATGAGATTGCCTTGCCAATGTTGTTTTAAAATAGTTTTGAAGCTGCAGGCTGTTGGAAGCCAAAGGTCCATCTGCCCCAGGATGTCTTTGGAAGCCCATAAGCAGCAGTAGAGCACAACAGTACTTTCCCTACTTCTGATTCTCAGCAACTGGTATTTGATAGCTCTCTCCCCTCCATGACTTTGTTTAATCCTCTATTAAAGCCATCCAAGATAGTGGCCATCACTGCCGAGAGAGAGAGAGAGAGAGAGAGAGAGAGAGAGAGAGAGAGAGAGAGAGAAGCAAATTCTATAGTTTTGCTATGCGCTGTGTGAAGAAGTCTTTTCATTTGTCTTGAATCTTCCAACTTTTAGCTTCAATGGATGGCGCAAAAATTTTGTATTATGCCATACCAGCCATAATTATTTATACACCTCTATCACGTCCTCCCTTCACCATTTTTTCTCCTGAACTAAAAGCCCCCATATGTTGAAACCTTACTATTAGCCTCCCCTCTCATAGGTTAGTCTCAGTACAAACAATTTGAAATTACTCAAACCAGAAAACATAAAGAAATGAGCTAAAACATACATATGAGAATCTATAATTAAAGGTGAATATGAGGATAGTGTACAACGCTGTCCTGCTATGAACATTTCTACTTGAAATTTACTTATTGCAAGACTATGCCAAGACACAAGTGAAACGTCTTAATCTGAAATATTCTCCTGTTCCACAGACGATACCTCATTAGTCATCTCATTCATCAACCAATTTTTAGACCCAAATCCACTCATTAATTTTGGCAAGGGATAATTTTGTGAGCTGCATCGCATTTACCCAATTGGGAAGCCACTGTTGTGGTCCTCTCCTCTATTAAGAGTGAGTCAGTTGATTCTCATTCTGCCTTTATAATGAGAAAGTTGGGGGGGGAGTATTGATGACTTTTAGTTAGAAAATGGTTCAATTGACTGATTTGAAACCTGGCAGTGTAGGACAGGTGTGCTTGAGAATGGCCAAATTTGGTATAGAAAGGATAAGAAATGAGTTATTGTGAAGGAGTCAAATATTTGACAAAAGACTCTGCTATCTTGACAGATGCTGTGCATTTTTCTTCCATGAGCTTGCTTGTGGTTTTCTAAAAGGTTTCTCAATTTCTGTGTCTTTTGAGAAATGTTTTGTTGTTGCTAGATCAAGGGCAATGTCTAGGAGTAACATAACATGTTTCTAGTTTTTGTTAAAATGGCATTTTTGTGACCGGTGTTAGTCAGTGGGGTATCATAAGGGTGTTACCCCACACACAAATAGCATAAAGCTGTTTTGAAAGAAGGTGGATGGGGTGGAATGGAATGTTGCATGGATTGAGAACCAGGCAGAGCAGTTTGGTTCAAAAGTGACAGAATGTGCTTGTGGAAGAGACAGAAAGGGACTGGGAAGGGAAAGTAAAAAGAGAGAGAAAGGAAACTATATTTTTAAATGTATTTATATAAGTGTCACAGATTTGGCCCTAATTTTAAGGATGATTCCACTGAATCTCATTCCACCATTATAATGGGAAATGTCTGGTATAATAGGTTCTGCGGTTTACCGTTTGAAAATTGGTCAACAAATTGATTAAAAAACTAGCAGTGTAGGAGAAGGTTTGAGGGAAGTCCATGTTGGATTTTGGGATAGAAAGGATAGGAAATACCCTGTTCTAGTGTAGTTGAATGCTCGACGATACTCAGTCATGTTGAAAGGGATTCCATAAACTTCCATAGATTTTAATGGGATGAATTTTCAAGACATATTTCGTTGTTAGTACTGTGTGTTTTGGGAAACAGCTTGTTGTTTTGGGTCAAGGGGAACATCTAGTGTGTGCCTTTACCCATGAAATGTGTAACATACTGTTAGGTTTTATTTTATTTTATTAAAAAGGCATTTTTTTTCTGACCCATGTTGCTCAATGGACTTGGCTTATCCTGCTGTTGCTAGGCAATATTTTATGGCCAATCTTAGCCTCTGGAAGTATAAAAGTTTGCTGTTGCTAGGGTAGATTCTTACATACCAGGGCTCAGCTTGAAGAGTTTACAGTTCAGGTAGGTCAATGAGTTTGCAGATAGGTGTGAATGGAAATCAAGAGAAATAATTATAGAAGATAAGTAAAGATGAAGCATGGAGGAGATAATTTATCTGAGGTGCACAGTGTCTGGATTTTTGATGGGCTTTTGAAGGTGCAATAGAACTTTCAAGAAAAAAAGGGAGGGAGATTTAGGGGGCAACTTTATGACTCTGTGCTTTATTTCCTAAATTATCTCTTTTCTCATTGCATTCTTTAAAGCTTACACTTGTCAACCAACCTGAAAACCCTCAGCTGGCCTTATTTCGGCGCCTATACAACATGCAGAATTTAGCCAAGGTGATTGTAGAGCATGGGAACCAACATGAACCCTTGTCTGCCAACAAACTGACTGTTACAAAGAGAAAAGCAGCAACAGCCAGTAAAAGTAGGCATCTACAGTGATACCTCTGGTTAAGTTAATTCGTTCCAGAGGTCCGTTCTTAACCTAAATTGTTCTTAACCTGAGGTTTCACTTTAGCTAATGGGGCCTCCTGCTGCCGCCGCCTGATTTCTGTTCTCATCCTGAAGCAAAGTTCTTAACCCGAGGTACTATTTTTGGGTTAGCAGAGTCTGTAACCTGAAGCATCTGTAACCTGAAGCGTCTATAACCCGAGGTACCACTGTACATTGAAGACACAGGAGACCAGCTGGGGGGGAAAAGTTGGCAATCCATGCTCTTCGAAATCGTGTGTGGTTTCTTATTAGTGAGGATATGTCTTCATGTCTTTGTCCATTGAGTTTCTCATTTTCAATTTCATGTTTGCCTGATCAAGTGCTGCAGGCGTATCCTTCTCAAAATGTAATCAAATTAACAACAACAAAAAAACACTTTCAGTTTAACACTTTTTGTCTTTAGGATTTGTGTCTAGCATGTTCACTCAAGCTCCCACACGCTGAGAAATTACAGCAGTTAAGGGCCACAACAGGTTATTTACGAAATACTGCCATGGTATCTCCTATTCTGTGGTTAGTTCCACCTTCATCACTGCCTTGCAGCTAGATGGCTGTCAGGGACATTGACTAAAGGAACCGTGCAACTGAAGCTACTGTTCCATGTTACAAAACTGACAACATTTTATTTTGGTTAATTGAATAATTTGTAGTTTACAAATACTGATTTCCAAAATCACAGTGGTAACATAATGTCCTTAAAATGCAATCCTTTCATATTTTATGTCATCAAGAAATGATATCACACCAAATTTGCATTCAGCGTATAGGATTGGTCACCTTTTGAAATTTATTGGTGTTCTAAAAGTTCTCTTGTGGCCCATGGTGGGAAAGGAACCTCCGAAATAAAAATAAAATAAACACCGCAAGGATTTAAATCACTTATTGGTCTCTAGAGACCAACTCTCTGACTCTTTGAAGTTTTTCGTCTTACAGGAAAAATAAAAAGGGCAGGCTGAGGCCACCGCTCTGGGGTCTTTTATAATTTTCTATCACTGCTTAGTTCTAAACGCAATGTTCTCTTTGCAAATCGCATGTTTTGCACATGATGCTCCCAGTCGCCTCTATCCAGTAATTGTTTGCTGCACAAACTCTGTAGCACATCATTAGTCCTGGCACACATCTATTTCTACCCATAGTAACTTTTCCAAAATGAAAAAGTGCCATGCAACATTACAGCTTCAGTAAATTTTCCGGTGCAGGGTTAAGCAGAGAAAGTACAGGAAATGCAATTCAGGAAAAGCTGCTTGCATTACAGTTCATATCTTTTAAAAAGTCCCTCTCCCCCCTCCCCACCCCGCCACTCATACGCACACACTCTTCTCATTCTTCCATTTCTCCAATGAGACTCTAAGAAATATGAAAATTTACATGATCACTTCTGACAGTTCTTGGCAACTGGGAAGCATGCAATGGAAAGCATCATTCTCTTCCGATCCAAGATTAAATTTGGACTTCAACACAAGCCTCATTTAGGCAGCAATTAAAGAACCTCATAGACTGAGGGAAAATTAAATGATGAATGCAAAGAGGCTTATTTAATGGGGATATTAAGTAAACTGCTGGTAAAAATGCCCATTTATCATCCACTGATTCCTAATTGGTTTCCTGTTCCTGCCTGCATGTAGCATTTTCAGAAGGAATTACCTTCCTTTAGTGCAACCGTTGCAAATGAAATAAATCAAACCCTCTGTATTTTAGCTAATTTGGATGGAGGCTATATAGGAGAGCTGAATCATGTGACGGCATTTGCAATTAATGCTCATTATAGTTTTTAGCATCAGAAGCAGAAAGGGTTCAGTATAATGCACCCTGACTACCAGGGCCACAATTTCAAAATAAAGATTTTCTTTTCAAAAAAGGGGGGGTAATGCACACCTTTGTAAACAACTGAGTATCCCTTAAGCTTCATGGCCATTGTCTGCCATTCTTGTCCCTTAAAAACAGCAGTCTGCTTTTGAAAATGAAGCTCTGGAATTTCAGTTCTTTAGACTCCACCCACAAGGATATCTTTAGACTCTGAATGTAGATTCAGCATACCTACAAACACAGGTCAAGTTGTATCCTCTGTCAGGGAGGCTGGGCTAGGCCTGCTTAGGATATTATCTTACCAAGCTTAGAAATGGCAGGTGCTTCTGTTTTTCTTAAAGAAGAAGCAACCCCCCCTTTTTAAAAAAAAGTACATAACACCCTTGTATAAGTTTTCAGCCATCTCTTACAGCAGCAGCAGCAGCAAAAAAAAAAAAGGCATAATAATGTGACTTAGTGAAAGAACTCACATTCATGTGGCCCCATAAAAGATGCACAAGTGTTTAATATTTTAATATTTAAATGGAAGAGGCAAATTTTGTCCTTGCTCAGGGCAAAGTCCATCCTGATCTTGCCTTTCCTCACAAAGGAGCCCAGGGATGTGTCAGGGATCATGGGACCTTTAGTCGAACAGCAAAGTTTAGCTACCCTTGCCCTGAACAATAGGCTATTTAAAAGTCATCCTGATGCTTGATGCAAATTAAATCTAAGATTTTAAGGGGAAAGTGTACCTATTATTAGCAAGGGTGACCAGCCCCACAAGGCCACGAGAGGCACAGCAACTTGATTTCATTTCATGCAGTCATTCAGAACTATAATCCTTGGCAACTCCCAAACGACGCATTGTGGTGTATGGAGTATGATTATTTTCTTATTGCCTAGATAAAAACTACACAAGACATGCAAACGGTTGTAATGTGGCCTTTATTTCCAAAAAAGAAAAGGGAAAAAAGATGAGGATTGGAATTTGAGTAGAGGGGTGGGGGCTTAACCCTTTCCATACTGACAATCTCCCACAGAACATCGTTCCTTAGCTGTTCATTCCTCATCCTACCCTATCTGCAGCCACACAGGAGTGAGGAAAGATAAGCTTGGGGGAAAGTTTTAATAGAAAAATGGCCAACAGGGAAAAAGATTGATCGCCCTCTTTGCCTCCCACTGCAGCCTCCTGGGCCTGCTTTCATTTAAAGCAAGCAAGCAAGCAAGCAAAAAAAACAAATCACAGTGGCTTTGTTACTGTGTGTGTACTGTATAGCTTAACGCTTGCTATTAGATACTGATGGCTGTACCCAGAAGACATTTTAACCCTATACAATTCCTCAAGAAGGGACTGCACATTTTGACGTACATTCACTTCCGGCAAACATTTTAAAAGGGGTTGTTGTTTACAATATCGCTACAGAGCTGCTCTAAGCAGCTTAAAATGTTTGCGAAATTAAAAAGAAAGAAAGAGGCAGCCCTCAGATCACCTCATAAGTGGTGTACATGTGCAGTTCAGTCCATGGCGCAATCCACAGATCAATGCTCTGCACAATTCCGGGGTGGGGAATGGGAAGGTTTGCTTCAAAATGTGGAGTGAACCAGGATCTTTCCCCAAGCCTACCTGGGGATGGTGGAAATTGGTATCCAACAACAACTGGAGGGCAGCATGCTGTTTACATTTTGGAGCCCAGCACTGTGGAGGCACTATTTGTGAGAACTAGAGGCCCCACTTGCAGGTTACTCATTGTGACAGCTCAAATGGGAAAGGAAACAACTGCAGAAATTATGGTGGTCACATCTATAGTCCACTGGGCTCCCATTCAAATTATTTTTTGTGGGGAATGGCAGAGTTAAGTAAAAAATATCAAGAAGACATGATGTCTGTACTGTTGTGATGAAAAATCATTATACCAAAACAGAAGACACTTAGATCTCAGGCAAAGGCACAATGGATCAAACATATAAAAGGGAGAAAATGGGACTACACTGGATGTGAGATTTAATAATAGAAGAAAATATTCTTCTCGTGTTATCAAACAAAGTAAAAAGGTACTAATTCGGAACAATAAAGTCAAACAATAAAGGAAATCCTAATTCATTAGATAGATGAAGCAATTATGTATCACCCTTTCCTTTTTATTTTTCACTTTTATAAATGTTTTATATGAATATTGCATTTCTTTTGGGATACTGAATGAGCAAAGGTTTTTTTTTTGGGTGTGGGTGTGTGTGCAGATCCAGCTGACGTGCTAACAACCCAATCACACTGAGTAATGCTTTTGTTTCTTCTGACTGGCTCTACTGAATAATCTAATTTCAAGAAAAATGAGCCCCTGTGGAAATGTTATTAATTTCTAGTGCTGAAGCTAAAAGGGGAAGAGGAGGCCTAATATCATGACGGTAAAAAATAGTGTGGTTAGAATCACTCTGGTGTAACATTTACTCCTGACTTTTTAAAATGTTAATTTAGTCTAGTTTTAATTTGATCTCCTGGAAGGGATTTTATCATATGTCTGCACATTTAGCAAATGTCTCTGTTTAAATATATGGCAACTTGCTGTGGTCCTCAGCATGTTCAATCTAAGGTTTCAATGCGCTTTGCAGCGTTGAAGATGTTGCCCACCACTATCACAAGCAGTTATTTCTCTACTAATAGAGCAATCATATGAAATACAATGAGCCTTGCACAAGTCACTTACAGTAAATAATTTCACAGCTCATCCCTACCTTAATGATATTTTAAAATCTGTGAGCACAATGCTATTCATTTCTAACCTGAAAGTCCAACATTTGACAGATAAATTCCCCTTAAGCTAAAAAAGGAAAGGAAATGCACAGAGAATGTAATAATTAGAATGAATTATCCATTATGCAAAGCATCCTTTGCATCGCTGTAAAAAAGCCTAACAGTTATGATGAGAGTGAGGGGAGTTGTTGCCCAGCAGTTGTCGATTTTCTAAATTCTCGGGTGGAGAGGAGGCGGACGATGCAATAAAGAAAAACCTGCCCTTTCTGTGAACATCTAGCTGACATGTCACTTGCTTTCAAAAAATGTAAGTGATTTAAAGAAAAGGCTAAGCAGAAACACACATCAAGTGCCACCATTTTACTACCTGCTTTAATCACACGGGGTTCCCCAAATGGTTTGGGCTGTTGGTTGTTACAGACGAGATTTTCTGTACTACGATTAGGAATTCCGAACAAATGTGGCAAGCGAGAGAGAGAGGGAGATGGGGAGAGAAATGTAGCAATGGTTAAAGCATAGTTTAATGACTCCAATCTCAGTCACTTTTTCATACGTATTGTATGTGCAAGTCCATAGTACAGCATAATGTGTCATAATTTGGCCTCCAATTCTGACAGCAGTGCCTGACTTGGGCATTAAATCATTGCCCCAAGGAATTCACATTCTGGCAATTCCTGATGGGTAGGGCTGTCATCTCCTCCCACACATTACCTATCACTTTTGACATGATTGAATCAAAATTAGTCAGTACATTTAGATGTAAATTAGAGACATCCAAGAATAATAATGAGCACAAAAATATAGCTCTGTGAAATTGACACAGCAACAGCTTACTAAAGTCTTCCACAGTGCCCTGGAAATTATTAATACAGTGATAACAAAAGTATTATATCAAAAAAGCAAGGGGGAACTTTCCCCCCCTTTTTTTTCTTTTTTTGGAGGGGCATATTTAACTAAGCCTCAAATCCCAAAGACGCTTTAGAATGTTAGCTCATCTTGCAATTATAATAACCAAATAGTAACCAAATTGTGTATGCATTGGACGTGGGAGTTGGGGAGGGAAAGAGAGATAATTGCCAACTTACAGAGTGCACAGGAGCTGCACATACTTCCTTGGCAGATGTTTCTTATTTACAGTATACATTTACTGTATAAATGCTTAAAGGCCCTTATTAAGAAAACCTTGGGTTGACGAAGGTAATAATTATTATTTTCACTTTGCAGACTAAGAATTGAGGCTAAAGCACAGCTTGATGCATGTTGACCACAGAAAAATCAGCTTGTGATGGGTCTGGCCTGTAGCAAACTGGCATGCATACCCCAATGACATGTAGGGGACTCGCATATATTGGCTTTTGACACCTGATTTCAACAGCTCAAACACTTCGGGTTTATATTCAGATGTCAGTCAAAAGCCTCTATCTCCCCTCTACCTAATGAAATCCAAAATGGTGCCCCTGCAGACTATGCAATTTTTATTCACTTGACTTATACTAGAAATCATTGATAAGAGATATATCTTGCGTGGATGGTCAGACACGTTCTGTGGTTTTGTGAATATGTAACTTGTCTGCTTCCTTTATGTTCCGCATACTGATTGGTCCCATCAAATAAATATATTACTGATTTCATTGTTTCACCAAAGACCAACACATGACAATATTGTGTTGCAGAAGACATTCAACCACCAGCATGACAGTTTTCTATCAGGGAGCAGTTGTGCAAAAGTATCCTGTCCTGAAATCAAGGGAGCCATGAGTGATGGGGCCTTCCTCTCAGTATTCAAACCACTGTGATTCTCCATCTCCAGGTAATATGATTGCATTAATTACCTAGTGTGCTTTGTAACAAAACATCTCTAAGTCAAAATACAGTTTTGACATTACTTGCCCACTTCTTTTGGCGTGGTTGGGCATCACCCCATAGGACTAGATAAGTTTTTAAAAGAAGATCAATCCATATTCTGTTGTTTGACCTGGAGATCCCTAGAAATTCTGCAACCTGAAAATCAGCAAGAACCAACCATCTCTAGCAAAGGGGAAATCTAAATACAGTGGTACCTCAGGTTACATATGCTTCAGGTTACATATGCTTCAGGTTACAGACTCCGCTAACCTAGAAATGGTGCTTCAGGTTAAGAACTTTGCTTCAGGATGAGAACAGAAATTGTGCTCCGGCGGCGTGGCGGCAGCAGGAGGCCCCATAAGCTAAAGTGGTGCTTCAGGTTAAGAACAGTTTCAGGTTAAGTACGGACCTCCGGAATGAATTAAGTACTTAACCCGAGGTACCACTGTAACAGTAAAGCTTTCTTTTTATCTGCAAAAGCAAGCACAGTCCACAATTGAAATCGACATATAAGAGAGCGCTTGCTCTACTCTTCAGTGCTCTGAATACTCATCCAGCCCCAATGAAGAATCTGGGGTTCCAAATCTCACTGCTTTCTGTTGATTCATTAGCGTGCATTTTCTTCAGCAGTATACCATGTAGCCACCCTACCACCACACCCTATTTATCTGTGTAACAAACAAGACTAACAGACAGGCTATAAGGGATGGAGGCCATGACTAATTTTCAGGCTCCTGGATGTCCTTCCTGCCTCATGTACAGGACATTGTCAGCAATTGGCCTCATGCAAGCTCATGTCTCTGATTAATATAAGGTAAGTCACACATGGCACTTTGCACACAGTGCAGCCTCATGGACAAAGAGTGGAAGTATCTGCATCACAGAATTGTAGAGTTGCAAGGTATCCCAAAGGTCATTTACTCAAACCCCCTGCATAAGCTTTTTTGTGAATGCCCCACCATAGCCATGTGTGTTTCCACACTGTGGCCAGAGTCCCTTTGATCTTACTCATAGGACATTCAGATGTGAAAGCCCCAGGCAGCTCAGGTGTACAGATTTCTCTTGGCTGGATAGTGCACAGTGTACAGTTGCAACAACAAGCTTTCTTCAAGGCAGCTTTTAATGCCGTGGTTCCAGGGCTCACTCAACCTAGAAACTGAAGGCTTTCCTTCAGCGAGTGGCTGCTAGTTGTACTTAGGATCCAAGCTGAACACAGTGGGACTTACTTATAAATAAGCACTCATATGATTGCACTAACAAAGTAAAAAGGAGGTGTTCCCCAAGTTCCACAGCTATGTATGAAAGAGAAAGAAAACTCAGCTTCCTGCCCTCTTCAGCAATCCAGGTATCTGGGCCATTTTTTATTTTTATTTTTAGATGCCTTCTTTGCACCTGTTCCTGGAAAAATCTTACTCTTCTTTTATCCCTCTTCAAAAACCTAGTGCTTCTACAACTGCTGGAGCCATACAGGACTGCATCTGTTCTGTGATCACACTCTGAAGCAGCAGCAAGCAAGGGAGGTTAATGGGAATGTGAAGGGATCAGCAGAACCATAGATACAGCAGCTGCAGGTCCAGAGCTTTTAAAGTAGCAAGTACAAATGCCCAGGCAACACTGTTTGCAGATGGAGGCCTCCTCTTGCTTGCTCCTTATTAATACACTTCCACGAACCTGTTCCTCTCTCTTCCACTAATTCAGGTGTGGGGAATTTCAGTCAAGGGGTCAAGTGCCCTCTGAATGTCCCTCTGTCACACACCTCACTGTCCATGCTGTGCCCAAGTATGTCCTTGAAAGACTCTGGCATTGCCTCAGACACTATCACCTGCTAACTTGCTGCAGCTTGTGCTGCTCTTAAAGGGACAGCTGTGGGCAGCATGTTAAAAAGCTGGCAACCCAATTTTTAGGAGCCACAATTCCCCTAAGGAAATCTGGCTTTGTTCCAGAGGACTGGCACCTCCTTGGAACAGCAAGGAATATAAGAAGTTCTGAAAGAAATGGAACACACAGGCATATAAGTGCCTTTTTAATTTGGTGGGATCATTTCTGTGTGTTAATTGTGGCACTGTGCAGCCCGAATAAACCAAGCCTCTATCCCTCACTTAAAGCAAGCATTCAAAAATGTCCTGAAACCTTGCCTGCATATCAGAGGCTTAGCGCTGAATATCTCCCTAAAGTGTTTGATTAGCCTTTTGCCAGAAGGGAAAGGAAATTAGCTGGAATCATTTCTGTGTCAGTTGGCCGATATGAAAAACTCTGTGCCAAAAATAGTTAATTTGTCCATGTATTTACTCATAGTTTCATTCAACAAAGGTATTAAATGCTGGTCAAGCCAGTAACGTGAGCATCAGAACCATTTCATTAGAGCTCATAAGTCAGAAAGTCAAAATAATTTCTGAAGCAATCTCAAAACCATGCGAACAAAAGCCTTCCCCAAAAGTTTCTATGACTGATAATATTTGCTTTTCTTTAGTTAATTACTGTAATGCTCCAAACCTTTTTAGAGCTGTTGTCAAAGGAGGTCCACCATCAACAGGGTGGGGCACCCACCCTCACACTGCAAATTGGGGAGGTGCCTATATCAAAGGACAGCAAATGGTCATTTGTTTTTGTTTTACCATCTTGGTGTGGGACACTATTTGGCTTTTTCTTTTTTGCCTCAGGCACCAAAATGTCACGCCCGTCTCTCATTATTGAGTAGCCACAACCATCACTAGGGTTGCCAGCTGACAAAAGCAAGCTAGCTTGCTCCTCTGCCTTTAGTAGAAGCTTGATTTTCAGAAATAAACAGGTAAAGCTTTTCACCGCATGGGAAGTAAAATCCTTCCATGTTTATGTTTGTAGATCAAGCTGCTTGTTAAAGTCATAGGAACTGGTATGAAAAGGTTAGCAGTCATGTCATTTTATTCAGCTCCAAGATTACTTGGGAAGGTCTTTGCTTGCTACAGAACTAAACTTGCCAGGTCTCGAATCTAAGATGGCTCCAGTACTTGTAAGAGGTTTTGGGTGGAGGCGGTTATTGGGTTGTTGTTTTTATTTTCATCATATATTTAGTGGTTTTATATTTTGATTTTGTTCTGTGAACTGCCCTGAGACCTCTGGGTATAGGGCAGTATAACAATAATAATGATGATGATGATGATGATGTTGCAAGGAACAAGGAAGTAGTAATGGTAATTCTGTCAGGTGAAGCTTGTGGGAATATCCACATATGATAAAAACTCATGAGACAGGGCATGTAATTTTTAAAGGCACAGAAACATTATTAGAAGTTCTGATAGGCTGAAGATCTGAAAAACAGATGAACTTTAAAGCTAGCCTGAATGAAACCACAATTGCTAGCAAAAGGGTTTTATTTTTCAAAGTTGTCAGCGTTTTACTAAGTTACCAGTTCAGATGAATATGTCTAGTATAAATATGTCCAGAAGAATATGTCTAGTATGCCCTCAAAATACAGAAACAACATATATTAGTACAAGCAAGGAGAAACAGAATTATCACAGTCTCCTCTTTCTTCTCAGAGTTCCTTAACCAATTAACAGCCAAACTGGGACATGCCAGTTTCCCTTTCTATTTTATTCTATTTCATTTCTGAGCACCCAAGCCTGAAGAAAAATCTTGCACAGTTTGAAAGCTTGCAATACTGTACTATTGATCAGGTAGATGATCTGATAAGAGTCACAAAGGTCTTTAAATCCACAATAGGACAGTGATCTTCATACTTCCTGCACATACCTGATAGATTTCCAGACTTGACTGTATTCCTGTGCCTTTAACAGCTGTATAACAAGAAGTTAATAATGCTGTCATTTTCTGTTTTTCTCAGTTTCTCATTTTCAAGTCTTAAGTTTGTCACATTTCCATATTAGTTTGTGATTATTATTATTATTATTACTGAAGTCACAATGAAAATTTATTGGCATTATAATGCACATTTATCCAAATATACACATTTTTGTATGCAATTTTGCCTAATATGTACATTTTTTTCAAACAAATTCTCTAATAAAATGCATGATTCTTCACACACACACATGCAGGTGCACGCATGCGCATGCACACACACACACACACACACACACACATATATATATATATATGTATACTACCCTATTCCCGTAAATCTCAGGGCAGTTCACAACATAAAATTGCAATATAAAAAACACAGAATACATAATAAAAACAAAACCAACCCAATACCCCCCCATTTGCACACTTTCCTCTTCCATATATATCCTTGTACACTTTTTGTGTTGGAAGAGTACATTGCAGAATTTGGAGAAGTTGGAAAGATAGCTGTGCTTTGGTTTGTGTATTGTTTTGGGAAGTGTAAATTAGGTTAAATAGATAATAAAAAGTGAACTTAAGCAATTTTTTCTCCCCCATCCCTAGTTATTTCTACTACTTCTTCTTTATCCCTGATGATCTTCTTCTTCTTCTTCTTCTTCTTCTTCTTCATTATCATCCCAAAAAGATATTGTCCCATACTTCAAGACCACTAAATATGAAATTGCATTGGAATATATAGTTGTAATGTGGTCCTCTGTGCAATTATCCACCACCACAATTATCTGAAATCAGGCAGGCAGTGACTCAATAGAGGGCTTTCCCATTTTGGGAACCTCCTTTTCTGGAACGTTCATCTGGTGCTAACTTTGATATTATTCCGATACCAGCCGGACATAATTTTTTGATTCGCAAGAATTCCAGCATGTGAGCTGTTCCTGACTGTTATTTTTTATGTTGGATTTTATCACCCTACCATTTGTGTTTTGAATTCTTCTTGTTTTATTTACTGTTGGGTTGTTCTGATGCACTCCACTGAAGGGTAGCGTAGACATTTTCTAGGAAAATAAACAAAGGGACATACCATCATATGGTATCTTTCCGTTGTCTACCTCAGTTGAGAGACTGGGAAATGGCAACTATTTTGAACAATCTGTAAATCTAACAACAACAACAAAACCAACCCTGTAACTTGTTCTGGTTCTCTGTGATTAGCCACAACCACTTTGATCTATTCACTATTTCTGTGCATTTTGTGTTTTCTTAATGAATTGGCTGAGAAAATGTATGAATGACAGCACTCTAAGTACAACTGAGACCTCAGCCATTAATTAGAACTCATTTGTTTCTCATTCTGAGCAGCACTTGACTTGCACAATTAGGCCTTTTCAAAATCATGACCGTACAAGCAAATGTGATTGGGACAATAAACATGCTTAATAATAAGCACATGTACTAAAAGAGCAGGACTGATTCACATTATGGCTGAGTCCAAGAAGTAACACCATTTTGCTGTGTGGCATAGGTTTTTCTGTGTGCATCACAACAGGTCTGGCCCTGCCATGTGGTAGAATGAAGAAGCTGCCTCAGGCGGCGGATTTGGAGTTATTAAATATATTTTCAGTGAGCTAATATGCTGGAGAAACATCATATTAGCACTCTAGGTATGTCTAATATTTGACTTTAGCAGCATGATTGTCATGGCAACATATGGATTTGTGTTCATCGTCTGTTTTGGGGAGGACCAAGGTCTCTCCATGGAGATACGTGTGCATCATCTGAATGCTCATTTTGTGTCGTGCTCCAACCACAGTAGTTAGACTGGGGAAAGAAATAAGTAATGGAATTGAAATGAAATTAGCCCAGTAAATGCTCTGAGGAACCAGAGCCTTGATGAAGCCATTCAGGGATATGGTTCTAATCAGAGAGCACCCCAAGTGAAACATGTAAACTCAGCTAATGCAAGAGACTTCAGTGCACATAATGGATCTTCTTCCTCTTCCTCTCCTGTCCCATTCAGCCCCCTGCACATCCTCAAAATCAGATCCAGAACAGATTTTTTTTTGGGGGGGAGGAAATGGAACCCCCATTGCACCAGTGAAACATTGCAGCATTGGATACAACCCTCATTATTTGCTTAATTTGTTTTGTAAGAAATAACATACTAAGAAATGAGATTTTATCTTGCAAGCTTCAGCCATGTTCCATGGCAATAACCCTTCAGAAATCTCATTCATCAGTGTGAAGTCCTCCTAATCTACATATTTTTATATGCAGGTTTTCCCTAATATGGTGTATTTTTGTGGTGAAAATTTTGTGGTGAAAATTTGGTGAAAATTTTGAGGGACAGCTACATTTTGGTTCCCATATTGTTCAGTAAACTGTATATTAGATAGGTTTGTCTTCATATGTGAACTCAGTTTCATTGCCTCCCCCCCTATTCCTAGTTATGGGATATGTTAAAAAGCTTTTATTTTGTTGTTCATCTTGGATTTGCTTGATGAAGGACAGGATAGAAATAACATGGACTAGATGACCCTTGGGGTCCCTTCCAAGTCTACAGCTCTATGATTCTATGAAATAGGATTGGCCCAAAGGTTGCCCACCATCTTTTTTCACTGACAGAGGCTCTGCACCTTCAACAGTTCTGTGGCAAGTGCAACTGGTGAGGCTTTTTCCCAACATGGAAGTTCTGTTGTGCTGCAGAAAACAGCATCTGTTTTACTTCTACCTGCTTGTCTGCTACTGAAGTGTGCAGAGTGTCTCTGTTAGAAGAAGAAAAAAGTGATAACTGCAACATGCTACGAAAGAATTAAGCAACTCACCTATTTTTTTAGGTGTTCGGGTATCTGAAGTGGCAGACTGATGTGTGATGGGGCACATTCAGAACCTCCTTTCATTGCTGAAGGATGTTTTCTGGTGCTTAAGCTATATTTTACAAAGGAGGTTAAGGGAAAATATGCAGCAACTTTTATTAATATGACTGCTGGTACCTTGTATCAATGACTGTTCTAACTAGGACAAGGTGAATATCTGCCTCCAGCTCTAGAGGCAGGGAAGGCAGAATGTATGTTTATTATCACCCTGGTGAACAGAAGTTCATAATCTAAATATCCATACATTGTTATAACTAGGGCATTCATCTGTGCAGAGACAGGCAGACATTATATCTTTCAAGGCAAATTGATTTGTTTTGACATAATGAACGAGGGCCAAATGAAAGAAAACGTCATTGGAGTTTCAAATCTTTACCTTATGCAGTTGCGCCATATGATTCCCCCCCCCTCTTGTATAGCTCCACTTCAGTAGCTTAAGAGAGGTTTCCCCCCCCCCCCCTTACATTCTGGACTATTTGCATGTAATTGCCTTCCCTGTAGCTGAAATACAAATTTTAGCATTACAGTGAACTGCAAAGAGCTTACTTGCCAAGGGGGTTTACATACCAGCTATTTACTCCAGGCGTTTTCACAGTATTAGCATCTCAGGTTAGGCACATCAGTTTTGTAATCACTTCACAAAGTGGAAAAGGTGACACTGGGAACTTAAATGAAACGAGGAGGCAAAAAAAAAAAAAGAGAGAGCTATTAAAATTATTGCACTACCTACCTATGTATGAACAGAGCTTTAAAAAAGCATGGTCTATAAAGCAGGGCGCTCTATAGTCCCACATCTGGCTCAGAATTATTTTCTAACCAGAAGCCACTCTCCAGGATTTTAAGCAGGGGTCTTCCCTACTATACTTAGCGATGCTGAGGATTGAACCTGGGACCTTTTGGATGCAGAGCAGTGGCCCTACCAATGAGCTGCAGTCCTTTCCCAGGGATCTGTGCCAGAAAGGAAGGAAGAAAAATGCAACCCTGTCCATTCTCCCTCTCTCCCGGTTGTACAGGCACATTAAATAATATCTGAACCCTCTCACTGTTTGATGTGTTTATGAAAGGATATCACAACATAGTTCTTGTGGCTTAGGTCCTAGGTTTTCACTGGAGGGAGCATCCTGTGAGTGGAGTTTTGCTTATAGGACACTAGTGGATCTCGCCTTCCCCTTCCCCACCCCTCTTTGTCCCTGGAAAGTCTGTTCCAGAGAGCTGGCGAACCCTCTGAAACAGCTTGAGAGTGCAAGGGCCAGCAGCAGCCTGCCTCCAGATTATGCCAAGCTATTAGACAGAGTGAGACCTCTCCTTCAGGCCACTTAAGCATCACCCAGGGGTGCCCTGCCAGCCCTGCCATCAACAGAAAAGCACCATTTGGTGGCAAGATTGTGTTCATTTCACCTCAAATCATGCAAGAGCTTGTGGAGTGCACAAGATGTCACGTGATTTGGGGTGAGAGATCACCCGCATGGCAGCGGCAGGAGCAGGGAGGTGGTGGTGGCAGTGGTGGCAGTTGCAGGGCAAATTGGCACTGCCCGTTTCCCTTCAAGTGGCAAAACGGGACACATCGCCCTTGCCTGCCCCCATACTCCAGTAGGAGCTTCTGCTGGATCCCAGCCTCCTCCAGACAAAAGGAGCCCATTGTATGCAATGCTTTTCTTTCCCCCTCTTTGGGGCATTGTAGGTTGCCTTCTTTGAAAACAGGAAGTTGAGCAGAGTGGACTTGTACTCAGTGGCAGCTGGCCCATGAGGCAAGTGCAAAATTGCCCCACTACTCTCAGCCTGCCCTCTTACTTACAACCAGTCCAGGCGTTGGCACTGCTAACTCATCCTTCGTCTCACTTTCGCCTTTGTAGAACTCAGGAAGGAGGAGGAGAGAGACAAAACTTAGAACAGAGGTCTCCAAACCAAGGCCCACGGGCCGGATAAGGCCCAAGGGACTCGTTTATCCAGCCCACGGTGACCCCCGCTGCCCGCTCTTATCGGCGCTGCACTGCACGGCTGCTGACGTCCGGGTCGGAGGAGCACCGGAAATAGCTTGTGTGCATGTGCAAGCATTATTTCCAGTGCACATCTGGGTCGGAGGAGGCTCGTGCACATGCACACAAGCTGTTTCCGGTGCTCCTCCAACCCAGAAGTGCGCCGGAAATAGCATGGGCACGCGCTCCCCCGTCCTCCGGCCCACCGCGCGATGAGTGCTGGAGACACCGGCCCGAGGCGCGGTAAATTTGCTGACCCCAGACTTAGAATATCCTGAGGGAGATAAGCACGTCTGCCAGTCCTCACCCCCCCCCCACTCTATTGCCCCTATACATTCAAGCCATTCCCACTCCAACCTCTGTAAAATTATAATTATCAAACAAACCTAGTAATCACCTATCAGCCTAAAAAAAATGCTGGAGGCTATTAAGATCAATGCAAAGTAAAAACAGCAGCAGCAAAATAAGACCACACAACTCTAGCAGAGGAAACTCTCTGCAGCCTTTGTCCTTTGTATGTTGACTCAGAAGTAACTCTGTGTGAGACTTGCTCTCAAAGTGTGCATAGACTGTGCTTTTCGTTCTCTTCTTTCACCCTTCAATTCATACTTCTTCCTCCTTAGTGTCCAATAGAAGCTTTTCTTCTAGTAGGGAGGTTAAAGCATGCAATTCTAAGCATGTATATTCTACAGTGGTACCTCGCAAGACGAAATTAATTCGTTCCGCGAGTCTTTTCGTTTTGCGAGTCTTTTCATCTTGCAAAGCACGGTCAAGTCGCAACTGCACCTCTTCAAGCGGTTTTAAGAAAAAGCAAGCCCATAGGGAAATTCGTCTTGCGAAGCAACTCAAAAAACGAAAAACTCTTTCGTCTTGCGAGTTTTTCGTCTTCCGAGGCATTCGTCTTGCGAGGTACCACTGTATTCAGTGGGGCTTAGGGGGTTTGGCCTAACTGCCATTGTAGGAGTTGCACAAAATCTTACCCTAAGCAGCAAACAATTGCATGTCTGGATCCCTCTTATTGGATGTGGACATATGTTGCTCATTTCCTAAAGCCATTAAGCCCTTTACTCTGCAATTAATTTTCCCCATTAAAAATCGCTGCAAATTCTTTGGCTTAAAAGAGCAGCAGCGTTGAGTCACCAAGCTGGGTTTGCAGGTGGCAAGCACTTAAGCTTGTGGGAGTTATAAAATGAAAAATGGTTTCGAAAATGTCGTTTTCGGAGCAGCAGTGTTCCTCGTAATGTTTTGGCTCATCACAATGCAAACAGTTGACATGCACAACAATCTAATGCAGCCCAGCACAGTGGGTTATTTGGCTAGTGTCGTTCCGCGGAGGTCTGCCACTGTGTTAACACCCAGATGTGATACAGTTGGGGGGAAATGTCATTGCACATCCAGTCTTCAGGCTCTTTCCACAGGAAGCATAATGAAGCTCAAACATGGGAGCTTTTACATTACATCGAACTATGTAGGAGGCAATTACCCAGAGGTTGTATGGTCAATACTTACCACTTATTACACAGAAGTGCCTATAAATACATCAACACAAGCTATAACAATGATTGACAGAATGAGGATATAGTGTAGATCCTCAGCAGATTGTCTCTCTATGTTAAATTATTGTAAACTCCCTTTTCTAATAATTGCTTGTATTTCTGTACGTACAGAGAGAGAAAATTAAATATTTCAGTCCTACCTTATCGTTATATAATTCAGAGGAAGGACTATCTTTGTATTTTGCTTCTTCTCCAAAACGACTCTTCCAGTAATTAACCATTTAGACCACTATAACATCGCTGTATTATCATCTTAATTTGAGCCAAATTTGTAAAGTTTCTTCGATTTGGTTATTTCCCACACATACATTTATATAGGTGAGAAAGTTTATAGACTGTCAAAGTGGTGTGCAACTGTACATGTGCACAGGCACACACCACAACCAGCCAATCATTTGTAGATCCCCCAAAATTTGTAATTTCTATTTTACTTGTTATTAATTGATTCGCTACCAGTTCTCTGTCTATTAACCAAATAAATCAAGCAGAACTGACATTTGATCTAACGAAAGGCCATGTCCTTTAACATTTGTATTACTTTTGCAATTTGTATTCAGTATTTATGAGACTATATGTGCTGACTATCCAACGTTCAAACTGCCTTATTCGTGATTTCATGTTCTGCACATTCTCCTTCCCTCTGTGTGAATGTGCAGAACTACTGGTGTCTATGCACATTCTCTGCTGAATTCTCACATTCTCCAATAAATTAGTATCTATAGGGATACTAATAGTGTTCTTGTGTGAGACTTAATAATAAAGGAACTTACACCATTACAAAAATTTGAAACTAAATGATATGTGGTGCCCTAGATTGTTTTAACTGCAGCTGTTTTAATATTGCAGTGGTTCCTTTACATTGTGGTTTCATGGATATTGTAGTTTGATGTAAGCCGTCTCGGGAAGAGTTTGTCTTGAAATGCAGCGTATAATATTTTGTTTAATATAATAAAAAAATTAATGAAATCTGTTACATACAATAAATCAAAACACCATCCTGCAAGTTAAGGTTTTGAAAAGCATGAATTGACATAAATTCTTCCGTAGTTTCTTTTTTTCAGCATCTATGCATATAAAACTAATGGCGGCCCAATATGTGTCAGGCTCTTTAGGCCCCTCTGCCTGGACTCTGAACACCGGACTACTTTCCCAAAAGCTGTTTCTAGATACCTCAGATTCTTAATACGTTTCCCACAAAATGCAGGCTATTTTGCCTCTCTGGCATTTCTCGGGTAAGCCCTATCATTAAATGTTAAATATGTATTCACAGTTCATTTTAAAAATGAGAAAGCAAAACATTTATGCACAGACCAGATTTAGCAGAATTCAGTTCAGATGAATCATTGGTGGACAGCCTCCTAGAGGACTGCAGGAATATGTCTGAGAAAGAGCTCTTTTTTATGGTGATGCAAGAATACAAATCCAGAGAGCAGATTGTAATTACTACACTGCCACCTGGTGGTGAAGTGGATGAGGAGGCAGTTAAAGGACGAGGACTTCCTGACCAGAGTAGTAAGAGTCAATCTTACTATAGGTGCCCCATGGAGCTTGTTTACATGTGCGATTAGCATTTGCACCCAACATATCCGTATTGTCCTCGTGCTTTGTCTCATTTCTAGTTAAAGGCAGAGTTGTCTACTCACCTGACTGGCGGTGGCACTCCAGAAAAGGTTTTTCCCTGTGTTCTGACTGAACTTTTTTAACAAATGGAATCACCAGGGTTTGAACCGGGCACTTTATGCTACCGTTGAGCTACGCTAATGTTGTTGTAAGACATCAGTTGAATGATAAACGGATTGATACATAACCAACAGTCCCTATCTAATAGGGTACCAAGGTATAGTATGAAGACAAATCAGACTACTGTTTTACCTGTGCTGGATTTAACGTGATGAGGGTGGTTTCTCTGTACAGGGTGCTTGGCTGAGAGGGCACAAAATAATAATAATAATAATAATAATAATAATAATAATAATAATAATACCTATATTTATGCAGGTACCTAGTGAAAATATTTAAAAGCAACTGTATCAAAATGAATTATTGTGAAAATGAGAAATACTGGAAGGAGGGTGCGACTTTTGTCTTCACTCAGGGCGCCATATTAGCAAAGCAATATTACCAAATCACCCTGGGATTTCTTGGTGAAGAAGGGCGGTATATAAATTTAATAAAATAAAGAAGTAAGAAGCCTTTCCCTGGCTTGCTGAAGCTAAATAGGTATCTGAGTCTGTTCAGTGCCTGGTTGGGGGCCTACTGGGGAACCACCCTTTGGATTCCATGACAGAAGAAAGGGAGAAAATTAATGCGAGGAAATAAATATAAATAAACCATACCTTTCCGGTTGTACCTAGGTGGGCACTGCTCCGCCTTTTTTTTCTTCTTGTTTTGGCTTGTTTTACGACTAGGCTATTGAGCAATATATGTCTTAATTCATCTGCTTACCTATCTACCTGTCTATCTGGATTCGTACACAGCTTAATCACCACAACTTTTAAGCAGTTTACATTTTAAGAATAATAATAATACAGTGGTACCTGGGTTAAGAACTTAATTTGTTCTGGAGGTCCGTTCTTAACCTGAAACTGTACTTAACCTGAGGTACCACTTTAGCTAATGGGGCCTCCCGCTGCTGCATAGCTATCAACTTTTCCCTTTTCTTGCGAGGAATCCTATTCGGGATAAGGGAATTTCCCTTTGAAACGTTGACAGCTATGGTACCACTGTAATGCTGATAAGATCAGACCTTAAAAACAAGTTGATTTTTTAATTCCTCTTTTAATTAGCCAATGGACCTGAGAAGGAAAAATGTCCATAAAATGTAGCAGTAAAGGTTTTCTGCTCTCTTTCTCACACATTATGCTGTTTCGATGCTTCACGCACACGCACACACACACACACACACACACACACACGCTGCCCTGGGCACATGTCTTTCTCTCACCACTCCTTGATTTGAGTCTGGGAGGACCACAGGTTTTAATACCTACTAGAGCTCTCTGCCAAGAAGCTTGTGTGAAATGCTGCATTAGGAGCACAGTTTCCTACGTACTTTGGAACTTTCTCAGCCCATAAGGCACTTAGCATGTAGCCCTGATACCTCTTCACATGGAGGATATAACTATGATTATGCTCTTTGCTGCTGCTGTTGTTAAATTTATTACCCACCTTCGCCAGGAGGTAACAGGGAGGGTTGCAACAATCTTAAATTCAACATGAAAAATAATCAAATCACAGGAATAGGGTGGATCCCAAAAGCACATCTCAGGCGTCCAAGCCAAGGCAATGAAGTGCATCTCCAACAGATTTCAAGAGCTCTATTATGAAGGTGCCAGACACACCTCTGCGGAGAGGGGATTCCACAACTTGGGGGCTGCCACAGAGATTTCCCTCTCCCGGACCCCCCCAACATTCCTAGCTTCTGAGGGCAATGGAGCTACCAAGAGGGTCTGCCCTGCTGATCTTAAAACCTGACAGGGTCTGTTGGGAAGGAGGCAGTCTTTCAGAGATTTGGGGCCTAAGTTATACAAGCATTCCCAGTTAGACAAGCCTTTTGATATGAAGCTATGCCAGGAATCCTATTCTTTTTATTGATCAGTGAGGAGTTCGGAAAGCTGTTCCAGTCCTTGCTTATTTGAGGGTTAAATGTTTTTGTTGTTGTTCTTCACAGAGCCTTCGTGGTTTGATTCTGTATATGGTTGTTGCCTAAGTTCCTAAGTTACATTTTGTACCATAGGAGATTTGTTTTCTGTTTTTCCTTACGTTTTGAGGAAATATATTTTGATCCCTGTACATATTTTTAAATTTTGTTTTCTCTGCAGAATTATTGGTATGTTCATTTGCATGTTTTGGGCTGCAAGCCTATATTTACACACCCTTACTCAGGTGTAAGTATCATTCACTTCATACCACAGTAATCATTCCTATTC
Source organism: Podarcis gaigeae (assembly GCF_964106915.1). Lineage (NCBI taxonomy): Eukaryota > Metazoa > Chordata > Lepidosauria > Squamata > Lacertidae > Podarcis > Podarcis gaigeae. Next base: position 36,055,990 of record NC_139677.1, on the reverse strand, counting down.
ATGTGCCATTGAAGTGTTGCTCAGTGTTCATTGTGTGCGTTTATTTCAAGGGGGGAAATGCTTAATTGTTAAGACCTTCTTCTTCTTACAAAGGTAGCCTCTATCTGCTCTTCTATTTGCTAATCGAGAGCTATTTGCCTGAAACATGTTGGGATTTATGCAGCTCGTTTAAATAAATTAAGGCCGAACTAGATGTGATGCTAAACACATGTCAGCATTGAACAAGCCTGATTTTTGTTCTTTAAGCAACAGCTGTTGGGGCAGGGTGAAAGAGAGAGATTGGGGCTCTGGGACAGGATTTAACTCTTTCCCCTGTCATGGTTCTGATAAAAAAAATCACTTCCCAAGCTGCCTCAGGACTGGAAATGTCTGCTTTCTTCCCTAGACTAATAACACCATCAAGAATGAGTGATGGTGGTGGTAGAAGCAGTCTGCCCCTTTTCTTTTAGCTTGAAATGCCAGGACTTAAACCTGAGATGTGCTCTGCAGCTGAGCTATGGCCTGTCCCCCCAAATCTGAGCTTGCAGTCAGATGTAGCCGTCCTACGGCCAGAGTTGGTCAACTGCTGTCAAGAATGCCAAAGACAGCTGATGGGAAACTGATTCCCAAAAAGAAGCTTATGAAACTGCACTGGGAGTTGGATGCTTCTCGGTATCACCTGCTGGTTGATGATCCAAACATTTAAAGGAACCAATCCACTAGATGCATTGACTTCTGTCAGGGTGGGTGTCAGGAGCAGGTCAGCAATAACTCGCATGGTGCCAGTGAAGTTAACTATCTTTATTCAAAGAAACAAAACAGCTCAGGAGGCCAGGCCTAATGAAAGTGGCAACTCTTCCCAGTAGGTCTAGCCTCAGTGAGGTATTTGCAAGAACTGAAGGTCCCCACCTTCCCACAGTACCCTAAGTCTCCTCCTACCCCAGGTCCTTTTCCAAGCAATCCAAGACTCCGACGCTTTGTCTGTCTTTGCTCTGCCCTCTTCATACTGCTTCTGATTCTGGTAGACCAGGGGGAGAGGAGATAGTCTCAACAGGCAGTGGGAGACCCCCTGGCTTCTTCACCAGCCTGCCTCATCTCTGCCTCTTGGTCTCCTTGCTGTCCAGCCTCTGCTTCTATGTCTGCTACTGGACTTCTCTCTGCCACAGACTCCACCTGCTCCTTAAATCCTGTTACCTCTTCACCTTCTGACAACTCCTCCTCCCAGGCTGCTTGCTCTTCTCCCTCTGACCACTCATCATCATCCCACCACCCACCCTCTGGCTCTGAGCCTTCTTCCCTTGCGGGTTCCCCAGTTGGTGCCTCCCACCAGTCCCACCAGTCTCTGCATCCAGCCAGTCCATGAAAACCTCCATAGATATGACACCACAAGTGATTGGTTTTGGTTTTTGAAGATGAAAACCATAAGGCAGGCCTTGATTAGGCTCAAGCAAAACAATTCCTCTCTCGTGAAACGCTCACTGAAAGAGCTCTTTGTATCTGATGGAATACTGAAACAGGGCAGAGAGAATCGCAAAAGACAGTGACCTTTCTCCTATGTTAATATTTAATCAGGCACTTGACCTCCAGGATTACAAATTAACAGTAATTGGGCCCCAAAAGATTTTCTCTTCCTTACAGAATTTTTTTTTATTATCCCTATTTGAACATGCTACTAAATTAGTTCTACTATTTTTAATAGAAGAGAATTTGTTTCTAAAAAAAATACAGGTAAGACACAATGTTAAGCTACTCACCCTGCCTTTCTTTTAAAAAAAAAATAGATATCTAGATGTACCTAGAATTGCCACCTGGGCAGATTTAAATTGGCTTAAGCATAAGTAGAGATGGGGTGAAATTCATTTGAATAAAAATCTACCTAATTTGCACGTCCCACAACAATACACAAACCGAAATGCAGCTGTCCCTCAGAATTCCCACTTCTCCAAATGTTGTACTCTGCACTTCTCCAACCCAGAACTGTGTACAAAATTGCATATATTAGGGAAAAGTGTGCATGAAGATGCATATGTTAGAGAAAACAACTTACAAAAATGCATTCTGTTTGGGGAAATGCTTGCAAAAATGTGTTGGGCAAAATTGCATCCAAAAAAAGTGTATATTAGGATAAATTTTCACTTAAAACTGAACTTTCACGAGAGTTTTAAAACCACCTCTCGGATTGACACCTGGCACCATAGCCACTGGAGCATAAAGTAGGACACCAGTTGGCTTTTTGCAGCCATGGTATCTTGCTATACCATTTCTGGGTTCAGAAGCAATATTTCTAAATAATAATATTATAAATACACAAAATCATTTTTAAAAATCATGGTTGGACTGTGTCCATATTTTTCCTGAGAGCACAACTGAGTGGTCAACAAACTGTGGCTGGTGTCAATAAAAGTGCCATAGAAATGGCCTGGGGCCTTTGCAAGCTTGTGTGTAACTGAACACCCACACCCCAAAATGGCTGAATTATCATGCAACATAATTCATACTGATGGCTAGGGTGTTACATGCATTCATAACTAATATGAATAATTCATACATTTCCGTCTCTGCCCATTTGAAGCAGAATGTTTATTGTGGATAGACTTAAATTTCCAGGATAATGTGCAATCTTACACACTTATTTTTATTACAAACCTCCACAGCGGTTATGAATGTCAGCAGCAGTCCTTGCCTGTCTAGATGCATTTTATGGCATGATCACCCAACTTCTGAGGGTCCCAATCCATTTCCAGTTCTCTTTAAGATTGCAGCTCACCATCTCCTGGATCAGCTCCCATGTTGAAGTTTTCTAGGAGGCAATGAGAGAAATCGACAAATTGGGCAGCTCCTTGGGACAGGGATCTTCCTTGTGTCATGTACACTGATGTCGAATGAATAAAAGGAGCACCAAAAATCGGCTGCTTGTGGTGACTTAGTTCCACTACTACTGCAAAATGACCCTTTGAATAACAGTTTCTTACTCTCGGCCTAGTCTTCTACAAGTGATATAAATCAGCCAGGCTGTCCCTGATAGCAGGGGAAAGGGACTTGTTCAATCCACACAGCAGGGAATTCAATTAACATGTGGTGTTATTACTCATTGCAGGACCATGAGGAATCCCAAAAGGCTCTGTCAGCTTGCTTTACTTCTTTAAGTCTTATTTAACCATATACTCTCCTCCAGAAGGCTAAAGCCTCAGAATGGTACACTCTGGAAGCAAGTCAGGCAAGGCCATTAAAAAAACACACCTAATAGTTGTATGGCCAAATGGACACCCAGTGTCAGATAGTGGGCACCTAGTAGATACAGTTGGGACATATAACTTTCATATAGTGAAATGGAGGGGGGAAAATGTCAAGACTTTGTGAATATGAAATCAGTTGGACTGATACTTTTCAACTAAGAGTAGACCCACTGACATTACTTGACCTAACTTAGCCATGCTTATTTCAAGGAGTCTTTTCTAAGTAACTTAGTTGAATCACACCCATATGTTTAAGCACTATTTTTATATTTATTATATATTATATATATTTTTATATTTAAAAAATGAAGTCACAAGCCTAATTTCAAACTCTCTTGTTAGTTATATACTAAGTATATCAGCATATACTAAGTATATTATATAGATATAGAAACTCCAAGAAAAACATTTTAGTATTAGTATTAGGACCTTGCAGTGGATTCAGGTGAATCTTGAACTGAAGTGGGATCGTTTGGAAAGATTCCAGACTTGTTGAAGGCAAGGTGGGATCTGTCTAATACACCCCAGACTGAAGCAAAGACTTCTGAAGTGCCTCATGGCTGCATTGTAGGTACACACTAGACACCCATTTAACCCATGTCTTATAAAATGGCCTGTGTCATGCAAGTAGGGTGGTATGATATTGCTTTATACTAGGTTAAGGGCCTAGTCTCCTTTTCAAAACCTGTCACTGCTATAGCAGTAGCTTTATCTATCCTGTCCTAAATCAATTTATCTGCAATAAAAAGGTTCATACCCGGAAAGGGCAGGGTCCCAAACCACATGGGCATTGCCAACACACACCTCCTCAGTAAAGTGTTGATGAAAACAATGTGAGGAGGGGGTGCCACAGTTTGTTGGTGAATCAACTGCTTTGCTGAGCCTTTGAGAAGGCTCAGAGTTCAGTGCCTGGCATGTCCTGTTAAAAGCATTGGATAGGTGATGGGAAAGACTAAGCGCCTGGAGAGTCCTTGCCAATCAAAAAGGATGACCACCTACATACATTGAAAAAATGCACAAGGGGGATTGTGGGGCCTTGTTGACTCACCCCATCCACTACGCCACATTGCCACCCAAGCATTCAACTGGCTTGTGAAGGAACTCTGTGTGTGTGCTGATATACCCGTGTAGACCACCTTTACATGAAGGGGGATTCTGATTCTGATTCCTCCGTTCCTTGAAGAGGACACAAATACAGTGGTTCCTTGGTTTAAGAACAGTCCTGTTTAAGAATGATTCGGTTTACGTGGAAACACGGCATAGCTTCCTTCTGGATCGTGTATTTTGAGTCTGATGAAATATCAAAGGTTGAGTTAATGGAGGGGGCCTAGTCTGCAAAGTGTGTAAAGCCTTGCCAACCACTGTCAGCACTGATTGTATTGAATGGGTTTCCATTAATCATAGGTTTTAAAGAGGGCGATCTAACTGATGGTGCTCAAAGGCCGAAATTAGATGTGAGGATGGAAGGCCCCTTTTTGCACAACCATCCTCTGAAGGGAAGCTTCACTATTACAAGTAGCATGTACTTGTAGTGAACCCTCCTTCTTCTCCTGCCTTATCTCCCCTCCATGATAGTTGGGCTGAGGGCTGAAGTTGGGTTTGGCCAACTCGTTCAGGGCCACATACCAGCAGTCGTGGCCAAAATAGTCACACTCTCTGTGCTGACACACATGCATGCATCCATGCACACACCACATTCTGTTCCATCACAGCTTCCGCTCCACCCAGTGCAGCACTGTAATGGACATTCAAGTTGTCCCATCATCATGCTAGGCTGGGCAGAGAGATTTAAACCTATTCTCCCAGTACCTTGATGGGGAGGACAATCTTTATCTCTGTTCTTCAGCAGAGCCGAGACAGATATTTTCCTACCCATCACAGTATGGCAGCTGATGAGCAGCTTAAAATGGCTTGGCAGGCCTGAACCAGGCCATGAGTTCACTGCCACCTCAATCATCCACTTTTCTCCCTTCCAATTATGGCTTCTGTTTCATTTCTTTCCATATATATCCACTTCGGAAGAGTTTCTCCTGTGACCAATATTTCCTCAATGCCAGTGGCCAGATTGTGCTTGGCTTGGAGACTTTAACACGTGATACTGTGGAGGAGCAATCCAGGGAATCTCAGCTCCAGGACTTTATTTTATTTATTTTTTTCATAGCAGGAGTTACGACATCCATCTGTCAGAGCACCAGGGTAATTGAAAAGACTGCCCTTGCTCTGGTGAATGGGTGAGATGACATGAGCCTTTCAAGTTTGCTTGTAACAATTTAGCACAAAAGGAAACAAGAAAATTAGGGAAACAATCATACAGAGGCTGGATACATTCTTTTATTTTATGAGGTTTCTCCTCCACACCAGCAGTTTATTTTAAATAATGCTTTTTTGCAGGATTGTATGGATTTCCCTTTAAAAGCCATAGCAAAAATTTCTAGGGGACCACATGCCAGCAATGGGTGTAGACACACCACTCTCCTGCATACAGGCCCACCTTTTGCTGCGCCATGTGGATCAGTTGAGGAGGGACTTGTTGCATTCTGATGCAACAGGCTGAGCAGAGAGGTTTAAACCTCTGTATTTAACGTAGCACAACATTTTGCTGCCATCACCACAATCAACTGAATATTGAAGGACCATCAAAAATTGGAGGGGGGCAAATTAAACCCCTAAGCAAAGTGTTAGCCATCTACAAGATAAAGGTTGCATTTATCTTTTGCTAACATCCACTGGTATCTGAAGAAGTGTGGTATCTGAAGAAGTGTGCATGCACACGAAAGCTCATACCAAGAACTGACTTAGTTGGTCTTTAAGGTGCTACTGGAAGGAATTTTTTTTTGTTTTAACATCCACTGTGTTTTACAACTTGAAGCTATGCAGTCAGAACTGAGCGCCGCAGAGTTCAATTCAGCTTATTCCCAGAAAGTTGTTCATAACTTTGCAGTCACATTAATCCTGATATATTGGTTATTATGCTATATACTGCTGGTGTGTGTGTGTGTGTAATAATGGATTAACACAACTGCCTGCATTTTTTTGGATTTGTATTGGAAGCATGTCTATTAAATCTTGACAGTGTGACTATGGAGACTTCATAAGGAGCTCCTGCACTTCAAAATGTACCACTCCACCACTATTCTCAACAGCATTATACTTCACATTATATACAATATGCAGCTACTCCTACAAATATGAAGTCTTTTAGAAATGTGCAGATAACGATTGTTGACTTGCTCTTTGGCAGTTTGCAGAATTTCTCCCTGCATGCCGTGTTAGCATAGCTCTTTGATGCCTTCTGATTGATTCTGTGCTTCTTGGTGACATATCAGTGTTTGATGATATTCACATCCTCAAATCATCAGATTGTGTGTGCATTCTAAGACTGAGCGTATTTCTTTTGGCCCTGCATTTGACATCATCACTAGGTGATGTGCTGGCTCAAAGTTCAGAGCCATGGCATCTTTTTGTGCTTCTTAAAAGTCCACATTTGATGTACCCCTGATGGTGTCTTTCCAAGTCTTTTATTGCATTTCCCACCCTGCCAATGATTTATGGCTGGTTTCAGCTTTGAAGTTACAACCAAAGAGAAAATCAAGAACTGTGTACCCGCCACATGGAATGGCCTGCTTAGCATCTTTTTATTGTTCCGCACGTACATGTTCTCTACCATTACGGCTGTTATATTGGCCACATATATAATGCACAGAAATTTAGCAGATCTCCCACCCTTCTATCTGAATGACTTGTGAAATCTTGTTGTTTTCTTTTGACGGGGTGGGGTGGGAATAATTGTAGCTCTGGTGATGACATAGGTTTGTGCTCCAGATCTTTCCGTGTTCTAACAGTGGTTTCCAAATCTATCGGAGTGGAACTTTCCCCCCGATTGCCAGACATAGAAGCCCCACATATCTGTCAAGGAACCACTGCAAAAGATTGGGGTACACTCAGCTTCCATTACATACCGGCCTGGTCTGTTGGACCTTCCTATTATTCCACTGGAATAACAACAACAACAACAACAACAACAACAATTTATTTATACCCCCCTATCCGGCTAGGTTTCCCCAGCCACTCTGGGTGGCTTCCAACAAAATATTAAAAAACAATAGTCCTTCAGATATTAAAAGTTTCCCTAAACAGGGCTGCCTTCAGATGTCTTCTAAAAGTCTGGTAATTGTTTTTTCCTTTGACATCTGGTGGAAGGGTTTCCACAGGGCGGGTGCCACTACCGAGAAGGCCCTCTGCCTGGTTCCTGTAACTTCGCTTCTCGCAGTGAGGGAACCAGCAGAAGGCCCTCAGCACTGGACCTCAGTGTCTGGGAACAAAATGTTCCTTTGAGTACGCCCATGCTCAAGCTGCAAGGAAGTTTGATGCTGGTGCACAAATTGTCTCTCGGGCTCACACTACATATATTATGGGTGATCCATAATCATATTTTTATTTTTACTTCAAGACAGCTGTAGCAGGGGTCCAAATCTAACCAGAGAAGTGGCACTGGGGAGCAGGGTTTTAATCCTTTCCTTGACACCATTCTCCTGATCTAACCCACTCCATTGCACCCCATCCCTGACCCGTTGTTAGTGCTTTCAGCAGAAATAGACATGCATTTATTTCCTCCTCCACCACCTGCTTTGTTGGAGCTAATAGATTCAGGACTGGGATATTTAGGTCAGGGAAGCAGCATGGCATAAAGAGTTTAGAAAACCATGCCAATCCCCTATGGATAATTTAAGTTTTATTGTCTGGCATAGTTTAGGGAAGATTATCTGACAGAGATAGAAGGCTGTCGTGCTTAGAGTGTTGGACTAGGGCTAGGGGGACCCTAATTTAGATCCTCACTCAGCTATGACCGTGGGCATCTCTTACATAGCCTACCTCACAAGGTTGTTGTGTAGATAAATAAGGTAGCATGTGCACAGCCATGCCCTCTTTGTAGGAAAGGCATGTTATAAATGCAATAAATAAATAAAACCACTAATCTCCTTATTGAGGAATCTCTTGATAAAGAACCTAGCATATAGCATACCAACCATAGCTGTTGCAAGCACAAATACTTTATTATTGATGAATGTATAAAAAAACAGATCTTACCACAGGGTTTGGTTTTTAAATGCTAACCATTATTAGAATGTTTAGGTTTTATTTTTTCATTGTGCGAGAGCTTTTCAATGTACCATGAGCTATAGACATCATTTGAAATGTAATAGACTGAACTTGATAAAGCAGTCAGAGGAAGGAAGAGCTGTAGGTGAACTTGGGATGGCCCTTGCTTGTATGGTCTCTAGAAGGTAGTTCACATGCACATGAATGGAGCTCCCATTAATCTCTGTAGATCTTGTGTTGGATAATATCCTGGAGGATTTTTGCATAAATGAAATGTATTGTTACCTACTCTGAACCTTCTTGAAAAATCTGATTCCAGGCTAATGCTAAGATAATAAATCAGGATATCATACCTGGGGACATTTAACTTTCAAAATTCTGTGCATGGTCTCCCTTTACAAAACCATCTTGACTTTTCTGTGCCAAACTATGTTCATACGAATGCTGGTTGTTTCTGGACTCTGCTTTCTGTGCCCAGGCACACACTAGCTAATAATTAGTTATTCTGGCAGCCTTTTAATAAACCACTAATGTTGCATACGGAAATTCTCTTTTACCATTTCAGTGGCAGAGATTGAAATGACTGAGTGAGATTTAAGCACATTAACTGCTCCCACTGAAAATCACTGTGCTTAAACATGTGTAAATTTGGTTAAAATTTGCTCAAAATCCTTGTAATGAGGAATAATATAAGAAACATTTACACTGGGCTTTAATTATGAACATCTAACAGTGCAGTCCTATATACTGAGTAACCTTAAGATTGACTTCTGAGTAGACATATACTGTATGGGATTGCATTTGTTTGTTTCTATATGTTAAATATACTATTACCTTGTCACCACCCTGTTTCTCTATTGCACAAAAGGTAGTTTTTGTCCATAAAATGGGTGAGGAAATCCACCTCTTCTTCTTAAGGCATAATTATCCTTGAGTTCCCAAACTAAGCATCATCCATGCATGGCATTGTATCATTCCTGTTGCAACCCCCAAGTTCAAGGTTTGTGTGTGAACACAGTGACCAGTCTTAAAGGCATGCTTAGACTGCTCAAGAAAAGAAATAACCTCCAATTTTGAAAAATGTAATAACTATTGACTCCTTTGTGTGTGTTTTACCATGTTTTCCCAGGCAAATTTGTACTTGACAGCCATATGTCCTTTAAAACAGATCCATAACTCTTCAAATAACCCAGATCATTTTCCCTCAATCTCTCCCTCTCTCCCTCTCTCTCCTTCTTTCCCCTCAATCTTTCTCTGTCTCCCTTTTTAATGCCCACATCTCCACTATCAGGAACAAATATGATTTCTGATTGAACATCACTTTATTTGCCAGTTCTGTGGTCTTTTCTTATCTTGTTCCACACTTCTCAGGCTTTGTGGTTAAATTATGTATTAAGGTCAATGTCAAAACACGGAAGATCTGTAATCTACAGGGAGCTCCCTTTTATTCGTTATTACAGTGAAGGCTGTGCGCAACTGTCAGGGAGCTTGGGATGTGCTCAGCATGAGGCTTGCTACACAGCAGGGCTCTACAAAGCCTCTCTCCTTGTTCTCCCAGGATGAAACCCTTGATAGATTTACCCAGATAACCCATCTCACTTTAAAGCTCTCTTGTCTCTGCTTCAATCTGAAAGCTGTCAAGTGCACCTATATAGTAATGTCATAAATCAAACGTAAAATGTGTACACTGGAGACATCACGAGTGTCATGTATTCACTTGTACTTTGAGATTTTCTAAAGTAAAATGGTGTCAGAAGAAAGAAGGCTGGGAGGGGTGGGCTGTATCCTTTTTTCCCTGTTCCCCCTTAAAATAAAATACAAGACTGTTTGAAAAAGGTTCACTGTAAACTTTTTATTATTATCATCTGCGTAGGTGGGGGGGTACTTTTGTAGTCTACACATTTTTGTTTATCCTAAATTAATCAGGGACAGCTATTTAGTAAACAAAAAAGGAGGGGAGAGAGAGAGAAAGGAACGGCAAAGATATCTATCTCTAAGCATTGAGATTTAATGCAAGGCTGTGTATTGATTTTGCGTCTTTGGTTTTCTTCCTGACAAGCATTTGTCAACATGGATTTGTATTAGTTCCCAGGCTTGTTTATTAAAGACACATCCTTCTTTCCCTGCACCAGAAACAAAGTGGGAGCCTAAAACAAGACGCCAGGCAAGGCAAGACAGAAGATAAGTTCTCCTTGCGCTTAAGTTTTCCCTCAGCCACAAATAAAGGAAACTTTCATTTTGTATCGCAAGTAAAGGGTGGTACTTCATCAGAAGTGCCTGGTTTCTTTTCCTAATGTTGTACTTGCAATGTGAAATGCTTTTTATAACCAAATAGCTTAGAGCAAAGCTCTTTGCAATGCTTCCCGTTCATATTCTCTTGACTTAGCATTGAGCCATGTTACTGCCTTAAAAAGAAAAAAAAAAGCTGTACTAAAAACTTCATGCATTGGATCCTCTGCCCATTTTCTGAGGGAAAGGTTTTGTTAAAAAAAAATCATGTTATTAGTCCTGCGATAGGACACACATGTAGGGCTTCATCTGCCTACAGAAATGGGTGATTAAATTCCAAAGATTTCCATGGACCTTAAATTGCAACAAACTCTTGCTGGATTGCATCCAATACTGTTCAGTGAAAGTGGTTTGCTTCATCTGTGAGCCCATCAAATGATGAGATAGCAAGTTATGAGCAGGCATGTGTAAAGCAGACCTTAGTTAATTAGTGAATAGCTTATTGTGTTCCTATTCCCAGAAACTGGGGATAGATTTCTGGAGAAGGTACCCTCTAATAGTGTGTTTCATTTGCTATAATGCTCCTAGGGACCTTGGGCTGAACAGTGGGTAATAAATTGTAATAATAATAATAATAATAATAATAATAATAATAATAATACCAACAACCTCCAGTATACTCAGTATCCCAGCTGGACACAAACAACCTAATCCTAGGTTTATTTGTTTGCCAGGAGGTAATTTCCACTGAGTTCATCAAGAAGAAAACTTAGGATGGCAGACCAAATAATCTCTATATTACAAGCACACCATTACACCTTACAGGTTAGTCCATTTCCCAACAGCTTGCCAAGCTTTCCTTCTTGCCTTTTTTTTTGGCAGCCAACCATGACAACAGGATGGAAAAATAAAACTAACCACAAATAATCAAGAACAAAATGCCTAGGGCTATCCCTGCTCCCCACACATTAAAAACAAGATTAATTCTCCATTAAGTGCTTCCCAGATGTTGGGTTGCGTTGCGCGTTGTAAAATATGGAGCCCATCAAGCCTGATTCTCCACTCTGCTACAGTTCAATGTGGGAGAACACCAAAAACAAAAGACACAGATGCCTGCTGTATCGGCAAGTTCCCATTTTACCAGGGCATGTTGTAGACAGAAATGACTTAACAGAATCTTTTGCTGCCCTCTGCTCCTAAGCATACTCCTAAACTCAAATCAAACGCCAGTAAGTCTGACATTCATATTCAACCCTTTTATAGTCCCATCAAAATTAAACTAATCCAACCCTATTATGGTCCCGTCACAATTTTGCTTCCCATGTTAACACAAATAAAAACTTAGCATTCTATATACTCTTAGCCTATAGGATGCTTATTGCAGAAAATTTGAGGTGTATTAGAATGCCTTCTTTCCAAGGTAGTTTCATTAAATATGAGGCTTTATTATCTTCATGGCCAAGAAAACTGCAAGTGTACAAAATCAATCTGGCAACACAGAGTCTATTGACAGATTTGTTTAAGGAATGTATTTTTTTCCTTCTTCATTGCCAGTGTGTGGAACTTTCCCCCCAATGAGGGCCCTATTCCCCAGTGGGATGTTGTGGGGGCTACATATCAGCAGTGTTTAGTGCCAGATCCACCTCACTCTCTTTCTCTCTCTTAAGATCACCACCAGGGCTTTTTCCCCCAGCCAGAACTCACCAAAACTCAGTTCTGGCACCTCTCACCTTGCCATTATAAGAGAACAAGGGAGGTGTTCATGGTGAGTTCTGGCACCTCTTCTTCTAGGAATGTAGCACTGGTCACCACCACACACTCTTGGAAAGTGCCTTCCCACAGAGCACACTTCAGGAGCTGCCAAATGGTAGGGGCAGTGAGGACAGAGGGGTAGGGCTGTGGTCTGGAGCAACGAAGAGGAAACTCCTGTAGCCCACTCCAGCGACAGAGGGAGGAGTGCCACAACTCTGGTTGCTGTGCAAGAAAAGAGGGTGGTGTGATGCAACATATGAGAACTTCCTGCATGCAGAGTGGCAAGTCTACCACTGAGCTGCAGCCCTTAAAATCTGCAAAGTTCTCCCCTCAGGCAAGGCATGCCTGACCCCAACTTTACCATAGTTTTGGCATGGAGTTAAGACTTTCCTCTACTGCCAGGCACCTGAGCATATTTGAGGGATTGGCTGTTAATTCCCCACCTCAGATCTGGATGGTTTATAATTGTGTCAGTGGTGCTTTTTAGCAGTTTTATAGGTTGCCATAATCTGATATGTTAACCTGTTGACAGTATGATTGTGTCTCCATTTTTTTGGTATGTTTTAAATTTTTGTAGCTTGTACATATTGGTTGGTTTTGCTTGTGGTTGGTGACTAAGGACTGCATTCAGCCAAGGTATTACTCAGAACAGACCCATTGAATGCAGCGAAGTGTAGTTGCATCATTTCATTTGAGTGGATGAACTCCAAGTTGGAAGAGCATCGGATGCAACTCTGAGAAATTTAATAAAGTAAAACCTACCTAGCCCTATACACTACCTAGCCCTACTCATGGGGAAAAGGGTGGCTGATTCTTAAATATTCTGCACAAGAAAACACCAAAAGGAATTCAAAACAGCAAATAATGAACTGGAATAGAATTCAATGCCACAGTTTATGGCAAATGTTTCATCATTGCAGCTTTCCAGAATAAAGAGTTTCCCCACTCTCCGCTTCCCGCATGCTGTTCTGGAATTCTTCACACTCCCTGCCCCGCCAATGAGCAGAATGCATGGGAGACAGCCCTGTCACATAACCAGAAGTCCTTGTGCTGGTGTCAGGCATCAGGGAATCCAATCCCCCCACGGTAGGCTGCCAGGAATAGATAAGACAAGGAAAGTTCTTTCCAATGTCTTTTATTCAATATTCACAGAGAGAAGCTTAGAAATGCAGCCTCTTGGAGTAACGGTGTTGCTCCGAGTAAATCTCCACCACCACCACCACCCCCTTCTCTCCACTTCCTCAATCATCAACAGCACCACCCACCTTACGGTGGCCACTTAGGGCCATTTGTCTCTGAGCCCTTTGCTCTCCTACTTTCATTGTTTGCCAGGTTCTGGGAGGAGGAGGGTCTGGAATGCTTTCTCGTGATAAGTGTAAGCCATTTACACTTTTCCCATTATTTTCCAACTTTCCCAACTTTGCCCTTCATCTGCCTCTGAGCTGTGACCTCCTGCAAACCACTGTTGTAAATCTATACTGTCTTCCTCTTCTCTGGAAGGTTCAGGCTGGGGAGACGATCTCCACAATTCCTCCTCTGTCCAGTCCCTGACAGCAGGGCTTCTACTGACAAAACTGGCTTCTCATCCATAGTACTCCTGGTATTTAATACACCGGGCATAGCATTACAGTAAGCTCAGTATCTGAGCCCTAACACTATTGGGTGATCTCCAATGTTAGTCATACTCAGAGCAGACTTATTGGACATCACCTTATTATGTTTGTGATTTGCTATTTCAGTAAGGCAAAAGCCAAAGTATGCATAAGACTACAATGTTCATTGAAGATTTTCTTGCTTACCTATTATTTAAATTATTTTCTTTAAAAAATGAAACTTCTGAAAGATACAGCTATTTGCAAATAGCCATCAATATCTCTTGTACAAAGCCTCCATATCTTGCAAACTTGTCTGGGACCTACTGAGATAATTTGAATAGCTGTTGCTTTTTCAAGTTCATAATATTTTATAAAATCAAACAAAAATTAATGAAATGGAAAAGACAAATAAGATTACATTTTTTTTTCTTTTTTAAATACATCAAAAGACATTGACCTAGAAATACATAAATACATGCATTGAGAGTAAAGTGTAGGCTAGCTTGAGCTTAACAATGTCATCCTCTTTTTTAAAAAAATTGTTATTATGCAGTTTTCATTTTTACTCAAAACAGAAGAACAAAAGAAAAGCCCTTCTGAATCAGGGCGGCCAGCCAACTCAGTTGGTAGAGCCTGAGGTTCTTTAACCCACATTGGGTTAAAGATTCCTTCATTGAAGTGGGTTGGACTGGATGACCCTCTTGGTCCCTTCCAACTCTATAATTCTGTGATTCTATGTCTATAGGAAGCCCACAAACAGGACATGAAATCAATAAGACTCTCCTGCGGTTATTCCCCAGAAGCTGGCTTTCAGTAGTATACAGCCTCTGAACGAAGAAGATGTCTACTCCTCTTGCACAAGAAAGTTATTCTCTTCCTCTCTGAGACGTATCTCAACATTGCCAAAGAAGAAGTGGTCTAAAGGATTTTTAAAAAAAATAAAATATACAAGCATGCTGGTTTTTACCATTTCTTTCCCCCAATCCTCCAGAGTCTAGCATTTGGTTAGTGATGTCTTCAAGATCTTACAATCCTTTACAACATCTAATTGGGGGAGAAATCTATTCCAAGAAAATCACCCAGTGTCATTTTCCAGCACCCACGCTTTCCACTTTAACTTGAGTTCAGAAGATACATGCTTAAGTTAGAGTTGTAAAGAAATGGTCCCGAAACACTGTGCATTTTTGGAAGATCGTTGCAGACAGTGTGTGTGTTTGGGCTTTCTTGTGGCCTACGCTCTTAGATTCTTAGGATGCTGAAGTGTCGGCTTTGCTGCTAACTCTGCTTTGCATATCTGCTCACACTTCACAAGTGGAAAGCCATGGCGCATCTGAAGCAAAACTCATTTGAAGAACCACAAAAATATCTTCTGACGACCAGGCCTAATTAATGCCTCCACGGTGACCTCTACATCTAGCCCATATCAAAAATATTACAGCCGAGTTTATTCAACATGAACTTGAGATCAGGCAAGACCTGGTACTAATGAATACTAATGAAGAGTAATTACTGGAACTCTGCCACTGAAACCCATGGCAGAAGCATATGATAATTGGATTAATACAATCATTTGCAGAACTTTACACAACCCCCTCGAAAAAAGAAAAAAGAAAGAAAAAGAAAGTAGAAGAAGCAGGAAGAATTGCAACTCAAACAATAACCTTGTTGTATTTATTCCCATGATTCTAATCCACCTTTCCTTCTTCTCTTGTGGTCCAAAGAGTTCTACAAACACAGAGGCATTCAGTAATATAATGTGGATGATTGGTGTTACTATTCTGGATCCCCACCCTCATATAAACATATATGAATGCTGTTTAACCTACACATAAAACAAGATAGAATGCAGAGAATTTGATGGACTGTTATGGTATCTCTACCCAGTGGGAAAGGGAGAAGTCAAGGTTAGGTCACCATCTCCTGCTCATGAAAACTGTGCCGGTACCCAGTGTTCAGAAAGGCTGGTGCCTTTCTAGAAGAAAACAGCTGTGATAGCCAGTCACAGGAAAAACAAGAATATTGTGGTGCCTTAAAGACTAGCATAAAGCTTATGTGGCAATAACTGTGTTGGTGAGATGGCCCAAGACTCACTATTGTTTTATATGATGACAGAGTGAAGGATGCATCCCTTCCCTGTATCACTCAGATTTTTTTTATTGACCAGATGTTCCACCACACACAAGAGTCCTCGTTCTGCATGCAATACCTGCATGGTAGAAGAGAGGGTTGCCTGTTCCATTTCTGCACCCTGTGCTGTATAGCCTATCACCAGTCCAGGTATGGATGAAACAGATCTTATTGTTCAATTTTTATATATTTATACCTACACTGAGTACTTTATATAAAGGGTGTGCAGAAATGTTATGAATGAAAATAATATGATGACTTGCACGTGTGAAAGAACCATCATGGGTCAAGCACTATAGGGGAAACTGCTGTATCATCACTTTAAAGGTAAAGGGACCCCTGACCATTAAGTCCATTCGTGGACGACTCTGGGGTTGCGGCGCTCATCTCACTTTGCTGGCCGAGGGAGCTGGCGTTTGTGCAGACAGCTTCCGGGTCATGTGGCCAGCATGACTAAGCCGCTTCTGGCGAACCAGAGCAGCACACAGAAACACTGTTTACCTTCCCGCCTATTTATCTACTTGCACTTTGACGTGCTTTTGAACTGCTAGGTTGGCAGGAGCAGGGACTGAGCAACAGGAGCTCACCCTGTTGAAGGGATTCGAACTGCCGACCTTCTGATCGGCAAGTCCTAGGCTCTGTATCATCACTTTGCATAACCTTAAATCAATTTTGTTCAATTGAAACAATTTGCACAAGCAGCAGCGAATCATCAAGCAATAAGGCATCTAGTGATGTATGTCAGTGAGGGGCTACAAAAATCTATCTTCCCTCACCCACCCCTTCTTTTCATAGATCTTAAAAATGAAAAGAGGGTTGGAGATCTATGACATCTGGCAGTGACTGGAAAAGAGTAGATTCAGGAACAGAACTTAGATTCGGGAGAAAGAAGATTAACTTGTAAAATAGGAAGGCAGCAGATTACTATAAAATTAGTAGCTTTCTGTTCTGAGTATAAGAGTTGGCTATTTTGTATTTGCATGTAGCTCCCTTCCAGGCTTGTTTCAGATGGGGCAAAAAAATCCATAGCTTTGCAGCCATAGGGTGCATATTTCCATTAGGCTTTCTGTCCAAACTTTTCTCCATCAAATCCAGAACTGATCTTGCACCTTTCTCTCCCAGAGCATAATGTGTCCCTGCAAGAGGAAATGGGCAAGATGCATTTTAGATAAGAGAGAGAAGTGCAAGGAGCCAAAAGCAGAAACCAAGCACAGATCCTAAATCTCTCCCTCATCCCATCCATTTGCCACATTCAGAAAAGCACGTTGCCATTCACTTCAGTTGATGCTATTCACACATTTCAAGGAAGTACAATATGGCATCACTCTTCCCTCTGTGCTGGGTGAGTGCCATCCTTTGAAATGAATGGAGTAATTTGCCCCTCAATGACTCCTGTTCTTTGACATGTGCTTACAGTGGAGTCAGAATGACCCATGTTGTTGCCAGATGCAGAAAAGCACCCTTGATCCCAAGCCAGCTATCAACAGTTCTGTATGCTGGATTCTGCAAGCTGATTAGTATTCAAATAAAACTTAGTATGTCCCCTTAAGGTGACAGCTTTAAGATTATCTTTTGTTTGCATGTAAACGCATGTCCTTTTCCCTCTTTTGCTGGATTGTCCTGGGCTGCCGCTTCTTCCCCAAACACGACTTGCTAGTGCTTCTTTCTCTTGCAAGCATTGACTGAGATCCCTCTGGCTGCAGTGTTTACAAAAAACAGGTGTTCATTTTTCTTCAGAGCAGAATTTTAATCAAGTGTTGCTCTTTCTTTCTTTCTTTTAGTCCAAAAGTAATTGAGCAATCAATTTAATTAAGGTGCCTGGGTCCAAACAGAGCTTATTTCTAGAAAGCCCCTTCAGCTTCTTTAATCAGTGACGGCAAAGCTAAAAGAAAAAGTCCAACGTTTCTCTCCATTACTCTTTATTCATTTACAAAGGACAAAGATCTCATATCACATAATAAAAAGAACCATTGAGTTCAAGGACTTCTGCAACTGGCACGCTGCGGCACCAAAGTTTTCAGAATCAAAAGTACTATCATTGACACAGAATAAATATTTCTCTAGATAGCGTTATCAATCAGGTCTTTCCCATAATCTGATATAAAGGAGTATCTCATAGCCACCAAACACAATAAGATTAATGAAATTGGAGATGGGGAACATATGGGGCCTTGCATCTAATCCATGTCTATTCAAGTCTCTGAGCTAAGCTACATCTGTTGATCAATATTCCGTCGTCGTAAACTCTGCCTGTTGCAACTGCCACAGAATTTATATCATTAGGGACTCCTGTGCCGGAGTTCTTTTGAAGAGACTCTCTTAGAGACACAGAAAGTCAGCCCCTCTCCAAAAATAGTTCTGGAAACAAGAGAGCATACAGTTTAGTTACCTCTTCCCACACTTATTAACTTTAAATATGCTCCTATCGTTAAGGTGGTTGAAGAGCAGGAAAAGGAGAGGTTCTTTCAACTCTTCCAAGGAAGATTTAAAGAAAACCCCAAGAGTGTGATTCCCAAAGATGTAATAACTGAGATCCCAGGTTGGGCTTGATACATTTTGCTATATGGTGAAAAGGACAAAATTGCCTCCCCTGCATTCTAAGTACATTAACCAAGAGGACTGCCAGCTGAATCTTCCTTCAGTTCTGGTGAGAATACGACAGTGACCTCCCACTGCACCTGAGAGAAACAGGACATATTGGGGGGGGGGGGAGCAGGATAGGCAATACAACACACACCCCTGTGCTCCAACGTGCTGGGCATGGTTCCAGAAGGCAATACGTCATGCCCAGAAGATTATACAAACTGTTTACGAAAGGTCTACCAGTGAAATAACAGCAGCAAACAAAAACAGTGGTACCTCTGGTTACGAACTTAATTCATTCCAGAGGTCCATTCTTAACCTGAAACCATTCTTAACCTGAGGTACCACTTTAGCTAATGAGGCCTCCCACCGCCACACAATTTCTGTTCTCATCCTGAGGTAAAGTTCTTAACCCGAGGTACTACTTCCGGGTTAGCAGAGTCTGTAACCCGAAGTGTTTGTAATCCAAGGTAGTTTGTAACCTGAGGTACCACTGTATTTGCAAAAAGAGAACTCCAGAAAAATATCCAAATGTAGTTTGGTTATGAGGGATTAAAAATAAGTCTTAAAATATCTTTTAAAAACCAACAGAGAAAGGGCCATACATATCTCCCATAAGGGTAAGGACCTCTATCACCTAATGCCATTTGGCAAGGGCACTCAGAGCAGGGTCTCAGACAAAGATATTTAAAACCGCATTGGTGTATGCAAGAAAGTGATATTTCAAGTAACCTGAGCCTTAAATTTAGATCGTTATACATGAAAACTGGCTCTTAAAATTGGGCTCATAAACAGACTGGAAGACAGAATATCTAAGAATCTGGTGGAAATTTTTTTATGGCTCTTGTAAGGAATCTCTAAGAAAAGAACTTGTACAAAGAAATCCAGGGTAAATGGCAAACCTCCTAGATCTTTTCTCATAGCTAGGAACTTGGGTGTATTATGTTCTCCATTTAAATGAAGCCTTCCATTTGCCATCCATGCTTCTGCAACATTTATTCCCTGTAGCAAAAGCAGTGGCTGAAGACATTCTCGTTTAGTGGTAGCTGATGGAGAGATATCTCTCAATTTTCCAGCAGGTTATCATAATCTGCCATCATAAGATTACGATCTCATTTTTTAAAAGGAAAAAGGAAATTGATTTAGTGTCACTGCTTCATCCCACATTGGGTTTTGCTAGCTACCTTAAGTATGCTAAGGAAAGGTGGGATATAAACAAATACCTGTTAGGAAGATACTAAATGAGTGAGCAAAACCCAACTGCCAGACAACTTGATTCAAAATTCCTTTTATTTTTAATTTCAGCACCAAAGATACCTTCTATGCTCCCTTCTCTATGCTGTGCAACAGATATATGTTAGGAGTAAATAGCTCAAAATTAGACAAATCGTTAAAAAAAAATCACAACATGTGATTGTGAAAGTATACAAAGCTTACATTGCAGAATGAACATCGTTCTGATGCTCTAAATTGGAAGAGTTGCCTGTTCTGGTAACAGAAAGACAGTAATAGATACTTTTAGGCAAACTACATCATGATGGAGATGCATTCTGGAACTGTGTTCTCTTGGATTCCCACTCCACAACACAACCAATTAGGGCCATGGAAAAGACAAGGAAAAGGCTATCATAGGAAATCTCAATGTTCTGAGGTAGATATCCCTGTGTGGCAGTATTAATGAATCTCAACTGTTTCCAATTATGGGCCCTCCCTATGAAATATTTGCTTCCAGTCCAGCACAATAGCCTCAAGATTTTCATACACACAACCTCCCTTCCTGCTCCTTCTAGGCCACTGGCATTTAGTATCTTTCATCACACTCCCGTTGCCTCTTAAATCTGCCACAAAGGCCGCTTTATTGAGTGTGAGTGGCTGAAGGGATGCTTCAGCAATGAGAGGGTGTCAGCAAAGGTGATGGCATCAGTGAGTCCCTTCTCCTACCAAAGAAATAAAATATGCTGTGGGGTTTCAAGGGCCACTGATAAATTGGCCTTCAGAGGTGAGTTGTAACACAGAACATGCAAGCTGAAAATAGGTGAGGGATAAATGATGAAGATACAAATCTCAGGGGTGGATAGATTCATATAGAGTAGAACGGTGCAAAGGACTGCCTATTTGGAGGTAGCATTCAAATACAACCTACTGGGTATGATGATTTCAGAGAAATTTATTTCTCTGAAATCTGACAGGAAACCCATGTTACCAGTGAGGTAAAATGATCTTTAAGGAAGTCTATGACTGTGCTCTAGCACTTCCCTGCAGAGAGTTCAGCTGGACTATTACCACATGGTAGCAAACATTCAAGGAAAGTAACCTGCAAACAGTTGTTTTGTTTATAGTTTCAGCAACTTTACTCATATGAACAAATTTGCTGACAAGGATCTAATTTTCTGCAGTCACTCAATAATGTTGATAGCAAATTGGTTGTATTGCTCTGTTTCCCCCTCCTCCTCTCTGTGTAAATAGAGAGCGTTTTTGCACAGTAAACTCTAGCTAGGACTTGTAATTTAAGGAAGAGGAATTAATTTGCCACCCTATATGAGATGCCCTCTCAAGTGCTACCAGTCCCAGAGTTCTTTAGTTCCTGCTGACATTTCCTTTGAGGAGGCAGGAGAGAACCAACAAACTAGTCTTCTCTCACGACAACAGGAGAGAAGGACTAGCACCATAGTAAATCAGGGACGTTGAAATTCCAGGGATAACAATAATCAAATGCTGGGAGGATTTACAGTTACATGTGAGTAAAGGAGCTGCACCTCTGGTCTTCAGAGTGCATTGACCAGATCCTACAGATCCTGCTCTTCTGTTTTTTCAGTGTAAATCCTTTGTGGCCAGTGTTTCAAAACAAATAATAATAATAATAATAATAATAATAATAATAATAATAATAATAATTCTTCTCAGGGATGACTCACACCCCGGCCATCACCTCTTTAATCTTCTACCCTTGGGCAGGAGATATAGAAGTATAATCAGCCGTACCAACAGGCTAAAAAATAGCTTTTATCTGTGGGCTGTTAGGCTGTTGAACGGAAAATAACATAGCGATATTGACTTGCAAGGTGGTGTGTTGTTCGATAAGAGATTGAGTGTTTGGGGGGGGAGGCTCATTTAATTTAATTGACCACAGGTTGTACAATGACTATAAAGGTATTATTATTATTATTATTATTATTATTATTATTATTAAATGCTATTCATTATTAAATTTGTTTCCGTGAGGTGTAGTGATGGCCACCAACTTTAAAAGAAGATTGGACAAATTTGTGGAGGATAAAGGCTTTCAATGGCTATGTACCACCTCCACTGTCAAAGTCAGTATGCCTCTGGAGGCCTGCTGCTAGGTGAGTGCTGTTGCACCGAGGTCCTTCTTGAAGCTTCTCATAGGCACCTGGTTGTCCGCTGTGAGGACAGGATGCTGGACTAGATAGATTTTTTTGCCTGATCCACAAGGGTTTTTACTGGCTTCAAGCAGCAATGCCACTGTCCCTTCTAAATCTCACCATAAAGCTAGCAACCAGGGATGGGGGCAGAGGCAAACTTCATTCATGGCCTTTGTAAAATGAGGGTTCAGTAGCAATTAGTAACCTTATCTGCTAGCACTGGCAACTTAGAA
Source organism: Podarcis gaigeae (assembly GCF_964106915.1). NCBI lineage: Eukaryota > Metazoa > Chordata > Lepidosauria > Squamata > Lacertidae > Podarcis > Podarcis gaigeae. Next base: position 36,033,773 of record NC_139677.1, on the reverse strand, counting down.
CCACTGTGCTTCCCCTGACATCCTACTTTCCTCTCAGACTTCCTTTGTTGTCCCTTTTCATCTCATCCATGACAGATTTCCCCTGTGTCTGTAGGTCAGACATCTTGATTAACCCACAATTTCCTAAGTGTGCCTCCCCTTTGTCTCACACGTGGATGAACTCTACTCTAGATTGTCCTGAATTTGGGGATCTTGGAGGTTTCGGTGTGGATAAATGACTTGGCTCCTCCAGCACCTCACATTTATTCCACATGGTAGAAACTTTTAATAGTTTTTTCTTGTGGCAGTAACATGTGCTAGGCTGAATCAAAGGCAATGAAAAATCCATTATTTTACTTCACCTTGCCAAAAGACACTTTGCTATAATGGGAAACATTTCCCCCAATCAGCTGCCCGCATTCTCTGATAGAATTACAACTTCTCACTTTTTTCCCCCTTTTGTTGTATTTGTTAGTTACCTCATTATTCCTCTCATAATAAACCTAGATGGTTTCCTGAAATGGGATTTCAGAAGTATCGCTGGTCCACTTTTGCAAGTTTCGAGTCGCATTCCTGCTCTTTCAGTCCTTTTGGATTCTGTTTTGATTAATAAGTGCCCTGTCCTCGTTTAAACGCATTAAAACACTCACCTCTTCTGATTAGCACAGCCTGCCATGCAAATCCTTTGTGTTGCACTTTCTAATGATTGATACTGCATTACAGTCAGACGCAAATGTATGCCTACTCTTTTCTGTCGAGCTCATTTTGCCTTTGACGGTCAGCCTCCCGTACGCATTCGGTGTCAAGTGCTGGTGAGCGAAGGAGCCGCAGAGAAGTGCCTCCATTCCTCGCCTCGCCTCTTTTTAATCTGCTCGAAGGTGTTGCGGATTTGGCCCTTTTCAAGTTGGAGGCAGAGCCACAGGTAATTATCTGCAGCTGGATTTGAAAACACTTGTCAGGCAAAAGAATCCTTTGCTTGGCGAGGCTGCCATTTTGACAACCAGGGAAGAGGCAGAACATTTACTTTACATGCTGAAGGTCCCAGGCTCAATGCTTGACATCTCCCAAGTAGGATGGCGAAAGGACCCCCCCCCCCCCCCGTTTGAAACTCTGATGCCAATCAGCATAAATAGTGCTGAGCTTGGTGCACCGATTGTTTGACCCAGTCTTCATGTCTAGCTTCCCTAACCAGCAGAGCATAACTTATGCTTGGGACAAGAGGACATACAGCAGTTGTTGTAAAGTAGTGTCACCCACAGACAGGGGATATAACTCTAGGCCGATACGGCGATAAGTCCTTCACAATGCTCATGCCCTTTCCCCCCATATTCAGAAGAGGCTGCTTTGCAAATGTGCCCCCACAACACCTTAGCAAGATGTGGAAATACCTTGGATATCTCGTAACCCCATGTAAAATAAAGCAGGGTGAAGCAGGATTGTTATTTGTGGTGCTGTGGCTTAAGTGATGAAGTTCTGAAGGATCAAATTCTTACTTAGCCATGAGGGTAACTGGGAGAGTGACTAAGGTAAGGCTGCTTCCAAACCACCCTCCCTGCTCTGCAAATAATATGCCTGTCTTCTTCGCCCCAAGATGACTATCTGCAATCTATGTGTGGTACAGATCCATGTGGATCTTGGTTCTTGTAAACAGTTCAACACTTTTCTCCCATTAAAATGCCTGGAGATGAACTGCTCTTTCATCTGGCATTTGATAGGCAAATGCACTTCCAAGTTCTCAGTTGGATGGAGATTTTTCAAGTTCAGCCCTAATTTATTTATCTTAAATCCGGCAATGTACTGTAATTTTACAATAAAAGCCTCCCAATCAAAGCTTACCTTATCCAGAGGTAATTAATACAAAGATTGTTGAATTAAAGATGTGAGTCTTGACACTTTGGCAGGGGGTAAGGGACATGGTCTCAAAGGCCCAAATTATGCCTGAAACAGACCAATTAACACCATGTATCTTCTTTTATGTTAACTTCAATTAAGGTTTCTTAAAATTTTTGAAGTTATTTTCTTCTTTACAGTCTCAGAATGTCAGAAATGTACATCAAAGAAAAACGCTTCAGTGCGAACACCATAGGTAACGCTCATTTGCACACAAATCTGCATATTGCAAAGGAGTTCAGAGCCCATTTTGCATGTATTATTGCAAGATGTGAGTCGACGAATTAAAGGACTTAAAGATAACAACCATACAAAGGAAAGAGTGCACCTACTTGTGTTTACAGAATGAACTTTGAAAAAAGGAAAGTAGTCATTATCTCTACACAGGAATATACATGGAAATTATATTAAAATGGCATTTTGGACACCTGTGTGGTTTAAACACTTTTGAGAAATTTGTGAAGTTCATTTAAAGGGAACTTCCATCTATACTGCAGACTTAAACTGGGTTAATAGCCTTCCTCTCTCAAGAGGAGATCTCCCCTGTGAGCGACAGATGAAACTACAATTCCCAGGATGCATTGGGGGAAATTATGACAAACTGCTTTTTAAAAAAAACCTATATAAATTAGTAGTGTAGGTATGCTTTCTGAGATCATCAGTCACTGCTCTTAAGAGAATCGTCTTTGGTCCAACAAGAATTTTATCCATACACAACACTTTTAAAACAAAATTGATGCTCAATGACTCCTGTTAACAATGAAGGTCAACAACAGGAGTGTCACATATCATCATTCAATAAAGGAAAGCAGGACTTGGCAAGTTTATACTAACTTTTACACCTATATTGCTACTGCTTCCTATTAGCCAGCTCACAAAAATTACTAATCACGCAATTCAGCCAGCTTGCCAAAAAGGGAAAAAGCTAAATCAGCTAAAATTGTGAGAGCTCGGCTTCTATCTGTTGAAGCTCATTTTTTAAGATGTCAATCTTTTTCTGCAAGACCAACTGTGATAAACCTGATCTTTGATCAACAGTTCTTAAAACACTGGATCTTGGCCAGAATCCATCTGTTGCTCAGCCCAGGCTCCGATTCGTACTGCCATGAAACTTCTGAAGAACTGTAAATGCCAATGGAAAGGTGCTAAGCTCATAAGCATTACCATCTAAATCTTCCTATCTTTCCAGCTGAGCTAAGCAAAAGGTTAAATGCTCCCCGTGGAGCTTACCCTTCCAAAAAAAACCCGACACCATTCAGGAATCTCTGTTTCCGTGTATTAGGACAATCCAATCCGTTTCAGAGGGAGAGGGTGAAATTCCGAACTGGAACAAAGGGAATGCGCCAAATCCTTTAGATCTGGATCAGGAAAACATTGCGGCCCATATTCAAATGTCCATAGGTTACAATAATCTTTGGAGGCTCTGCTTTTGGTCCCATGTACAAAAGAGGTATGGTTGGGAGTGGGGACGGACTCAAAAAGGGCCTTCTCTGCAGCTATAGAATTTCTCCTGGCTATAGAATTTCATAGTAGTAGTAAATTTCATAGTTTAACTCCATACGTTAACTACCTTTTATTTGTCTTGAACCTCCAGCTCATGTAGCCCCCTCCTTTTCTCACAAGGAGAACAATACAAATGTATTATTAGGAGTGTTCTGGTGAATATCTGCATATGAGCACTGATTGCACAGCATGACTTGAACCCTTCTCTCCTGGGGAGCTCATGCCACCTTTCTTGCCTTCTACTGCTAGATTATGGTGATACCTGGGCATTATAATAGGTGCAGGTGGCGCTGTGGGTTAAAGCCTCAGCGCCTAGGACTTGCCGATCGAAAGGTCGGCGGTTCGAATCCCTGCGGCGGGGTGCGCTCCCGCTGCTCGGTCCCAGCGCCTGCCAACCTAGCAGTTCGAAAGCACCTCTGGGTGCAAGTAGATAAATAGGGACCGCTTACCAGCGGGAAGGTAAACGGCGTTTCCGTGTGCGGCTCTGGCTCGCCAGAGCAGCGATGTCACGCTGGCCACGTGACCCGGAAGTGTCTCCGGACAGCGCTGGCCCCTGGCCTCTTGAGTGAGATGGGCGCACAACCCCAGAGTCTGTCAAGACTGGCCCGTACGGGCAGGGGTACCTTTACCTTTACCTTTACCTTTTATGGTCCCAGTTGTTTGCCTTGGCTTTTTAGAGCTGCCTGCACACACTGGAGCCCAGGAATTTGTGTCTTTATTGTTCTCTTTCCGATTGCCCTAGTAGTGATTTTGTATGTAGAGGGTACATGAGGGTGGATGGTATCAGGTGTTGATTGGCCATTGGTGTACATTGATTGATGCCTCATTTTCATGGCTTATCTGAAGGTAGTGTGCAAAACGGTGATCAGGGATTAGCACTGGATGGGCTTAAATCTGACAGTGTTGCTACACGGATGCTTGTTTATGCTGTCGTCTGTTCGGCTTAGCAGTTAGCTCAGTATAAGATTGCACCATAGCTAGTGTCAGCGTAGCATCGCTGCAGTGACCATCAGCTTGGGGAACAATAACATTGCCCTGCCATCTAATAATTCTGTCAGATTCTTAATCAGTGGGGAAGGGTTGTTGCCTTTTTATTATTGTACAATACCTAGTGTTATATTTAACTGCTTGAGAGTATAATAACCAAGCATTGTTTTCAGTGTAGTAGAATCTGTAAGTAGTGATGGGGAAGAAATTTGATTCAGGTCTTATTTGAAACTGAATCCATCAAATTTATCCTTTCCAAAACAATATACAAACCAAAACACAGCTAACATTTAAAATTTGCACTTAACCTGAATTTTGTTATGCACTTCGCCAACCAATGTTTGCAAACATGCATATATTTGGGGGAAGCGTGCATAAAAATGAATATACTTGTGAAAATAACACACTAACATGCATTATATTAAAGAAAATTGCTTGCAAAACTGTGTACGTTGGTCAAAACTGCATATTAGGAGAAATTTGCACAAAGGTACTGATGAATTTTTGTGATTTATTTTTTTAACCCACAAATTGTAAAATGTGGGGAACTGAAAATGAATGGAAAAAAATGAGAAACCGAGAGAACTGAAATCAACAAATCCTTCCTAATCCTAACCCCTGTTTTTGTAGTTATTTTTGAACAACTCACTTGCCCATAAGATCTGAGGATCATCCAAAACTTTTAGATAACTGGAAGCTCATTTTAAAAAGGAGTATTGTTTACATATGATTACAGACTGACAAGGAAATACCTTTGAGACTCATACCAAATTCAAGACGATCAGGACACCAAGACAGCTAAAGATCAGGTAAGTGGAAACATACTAAACACCATTTGTTTTGCACATCGGTGTTCATATAAAGCTAATAGAATTAAACAATCATTTCTTTGTCAGGTGCTTCCTTCAGCTGAAATTTTGAATTTTGACCTGAGGAATAGTTGCAGGCGCAGACTTTCAGTGCAATGTTTGTCATTAATACACACCTTTTCTTCGGATGGGGTTTATGGGCCTGTCAACATCAGCAACCGTGTGTGTGTGTGTGTGTGTGTGTGTGTGTGCATCACATGTGCTCACCTCTGAGATCTGCAAGTTTCATTCTTAACTCACCGAGAAAATGGGACATGACACTCAGCACTATGGGACATTCAATCATTTCTGACCCACTTGCACACTTGGCTTGACAAGGCCAGGCGGATGAGGGATCAGCCAGTTTTTAACATTATTGCACACTGTGCTGGGAGTAAGAGAGGGTTTATTATGTCTTTACTTTAAGGAGAGGGGAATGTGGCTGTAAAACAGGAAAGAGTGGGGGAAAGCTCAAGCAAATTAAATGGTTATTAATGAATATATGAGGAGGTGAGGAAAGCCTTGTGGACTAATTGCCCGTCTCGTCAAGCACCCTGTTTTCATCAGTGACTAGCCCAGGGCTTCAGGGAGGCCCACAAGCAGGGCACAAAGACAAGAGGCCTCCCCCATCATTTGCCCCCCAGCAAAATGGCATTCAGAGTCACAAAATTCAAGCTTTAAAAAGGTTAGACAAATTAATGGAGGATAAGGCTACCAATGGCTACTAGACATAATGGCTATGTTCTGCTTCCACTGTTGGAGGCAATAGGCTTCTGAATACCAGTTGTTGGGCATTCTCAGGTGGGATTGCTTTCGTGTTCTGCTTGTAGGCTTTGCATAAGCATCTGGTTGGCCACTTTGAGAACAGGATACTGGGCCAGGTGTGTCTTTGGCGAGCCTTGTTCTTCTTTTATTCCTATAATGGCCTCTGAACTTGGAGGTTGCAATTCGCTATCATGGCTAATCGCCATTTATCGACCTCTGCTCCATGAATAAGGCCATCTAAGCTAGTGGACATGACCATATATATTATGAGTTAGTTAACTGCTGGCTTGATTAAATACTGCCTTTTCCCTTGCCAGAATCTATTAGCCCTCATCTTCGTGGGATGACCTTGACAAGAAGTCAAAGTCTGGCTTTACCACTTATTCCATCTTATTCATAAATACAGAATCAGGTCCCTTCCCCCTTAAAACTTAAGGAGCCTCAGATGCTTCACCTTTTCTTTCTACAGATAGTGTCTAAGCCACTGGATGATTTGGGCTCCCCTTTTCTGTACCCTTCCATAAATAAAGCACCTTGTTTAAGATGCCGCAAACTGGATTATGCACAGTATTCCGAATATAGCCACCCCATAGATTTATATAAAGGCATTTTCACACTAGACATTTTAGTTACAGTCACTTTACCAGTAATGGTAAATAGAAGAATGTGACCTTTTCAGTATTGCCATATCCTGATTTAATGTTTTCATTGATTTCCCCAGTGCAATTATTTACACAGAATCTCATTTGCCATATTGCCAATCTCCCTGCCAGACATTCAAACAGCAGCCACTGTTTAGCATACCTAAGGGGAGGAGCTATAGTTTAGTTTTAGGGAGTTGTAGAAGGGACTGTAGCACTTAAATAATAGTATTCAGTGGCCTGCTTTACATGTAATGCTAAACTGTGGTTTATTAAACCATGGCCTAGCAGCATATGCAAACCCACCCAGCGGCTTAACTAAGCTCTCTTAATAATGGTTTATGATTGCTTGTTAACCAAAGTCTGAAGCTGGTCCATAAACCTTAGTTCATGTTAACCACAACTTAGTGTTACACGTGTACCTGGACCTCCTCCTTAACTTTGTTTACGGATCCAGCATTGACCCCAAGGTTATAGAGCAAAGGGTGGCAAAAAGTTCAAACTGCTCTCATGGCTCGGCTGCTCTCACTGGTGCCTTTTAACTATTCTGTGATGTAATAAACCAAGGTTTCCGTGATTAGCCATGGTTTATATGCAAATCCAGCCAGTGTTGTCTATTCAGAACCATACCATGACAGGCACCTACAATTTATAGGATTTTTCATGAGCTTCCATGATATGCATCATAATCTTCAACTCTTCCCTGATTCAGAGTACCGTAAACTAGTTAAGTGTAGATGATGGTGATGATTTATTAAAGCTCCTGGATGTGCAGTTAACCAATTTTTCAATAAAAATTCAGATAAAGAAACCCAGAAACCCAATCACACGCAAGCATGCTTACATCCAGAAGTTTTTCTTCCTGCATTTCTACTTGTGTGCTACAACACAAGTGGAACTCAGGAGGCTCATGTGTAGATGTGCTCTTGGCAAATCCTTAGCATAAAATAAAGACATAGCAACCTCAGGTCTTGAGATGTTTCAAAGTTAAAAGAGGTCCTGGTGTTATGCTCCTGTTCTTGCATCATTTCACCTGCCCATTCTGCTCTGTATTCTGTGATAAGGGGAGACCAGAGTGGATGGCATTTTTAGGGCAATAGCACCTCTCAACTGATTCAGTGCTTTCATGTGGACTTTGAGTGAACCAAGTCCATGCTTTCCTGGGGAAGTCAAAGCCCTCTCTCTGTGTGAGGTGCGTATTTCACAGAAATGTAAACCTAAGACCTCTTTTAAACTTTGTCTTGGCTTTCCAGATTGTCAAGATTTAAGGTGCACAGTGCTGCAAGATATAAGGCACTGTAAAACCTTGCAAGTAAATTTTCAACACCTGGCTGCTGATCCCTATTATGTTACCTTTACAAGCTATTTCCTCCCTGTAGACAAATGCCTCTTTTTTCCAGCATGAAGGACTGATTTGATTTTAGCCACTTGAACAGCCAAAGGCTTAGTCACTGGAAGCAGCCTGGATGCTTTAAGAATACAGAAAGTCTCCCTCTTCGTGCAATGCAAAGTCTGGGTGCAATGCAAGATTTTTTCCACCTCCCTGAAGAAACTGTTTTCGGTTCAGAGACAAACCAGAGAACACTGCAATCTGCAATCACTGCCAGCATTAATAATTTTCCACCTCACAACTGGAATTAGTGAGATGGAACTAAAATAGGAAGAATGTAGAGACCACTTTCAGAAGGCAACTGGGGATAATTCTAAATGATTGTTGTGTGTGTCAGACCACCCACGTTGCAAATTATATCTATTTAAACCTGCAAGCTCAACTCAGAAATGTGTTCTACTGTATTCAACTTCACCAACAGAAGTTGCATTGAACCTTACGGTAAAGTAAGATTATGATAATTTTGCAAAACAGGTATGTTCTTTTTTCCGCCTTCCCCTGCTCATTCAAGTTTACAGCCTTTTCATGCAGGGACTGAATTATGGTGTGTTTGATGCATTGCACCGCTAACATTATGATCTTGGGAATCATTTTATCAATGGGAAACTAGCAAAACAAGTACTGAAATTGTACTTTGAGGAATTAGTGAGATGGAACTCACTGATTTCTTTGTGGCATAACACTACAAGAGTATAGCATCTTATCAGTAAATACTAGTAAAAATAAGAAGCCGACAATATGTGAAAAATGGAATATGAACAGGAAACATTGTATCTCAAGCTACAGTAAACTCATCAGAGAAGGATAGTGGAAGGATCTTGTTCAAAAATATGGTTAACTCCTGTAAATGCTTAAAATATACTTTTTAATAAATTCCATTTTTCACACATTGCAGACTTATTCTTTTCTGACCTTTCACATGACATGCAAAGAGCAGGTGGCTTTTTTGTGAGATAGAGAGAGAGAGAGAAATAGATTTTCTATACAACCATTTGCTTTAATACTCCTGCACAAAATTTATGGTTTCAATCTTTTAATGTATCCCAGGGAACCTCAGCCCATTTGCAAAGATCATATTACAGGAAACACAAATGTTAATTGTAAAAGTAAGTCAGAAGTGTTTAATGAATATGTGAACTAGTATTGGATTATGGGGAACTTCAGGCAGAAAAGGAAGTTCACAGGCTAAGTTTTATTTTGCCAATACTTTGAGATTCATCAGAAATATCAAAACTCATGCCTTTAAAATATTGCTAAAAATTCCAAATGAGACAAATACAGACATCCATTATCTAAGGAGTTATTTAAAATCCAAAAGAATGTGCTTTTGTGATATTCTTATCCTTTCTTTTTGTAGGATAGGAACATTTGAATTAGTATACCAGTTAAAGACAACAGACCAAATTCTGCATAGAGGGGGCTTGAACTCCATTGACTAATTATGTTTTGGGTTTCAGCCCTTATATTTAGCATTATCGCATCTGCACAAAATGAGCATATATTGTTAGATCAAGAAGAAGGCATTTAGCGTTATGATTTATGAATCTTGATCTATGAAGCTGTGTCTATCAGACTGACATAATACAGAGCCACTTCCTTATTCTTTGCACTCACACTGTATTCTTTAGCTATAATTAATTTAGAGTTAATTTGTGTTTTCTTTTTGTTTGTTCACTTGTGCACTGAGAAGAAATGCATTTTAAACAGCTGTTGCCCATTTGGTCCAAGTCAAACAAATGCAAAACAATACCTTTAACTAGACCAAGTTCTGTTGCTATAGAAGCTTTAGAAATCATGCAGAATTCTTCACCCAACAGAATGTTACAAGAGTATTTAGAACAAGGTTGTTAACCAGTGACTACAGTCTCGGTCCTCTGCTCACATACATGGGAGTAAGTCATTCTGAGCCCAGTGAGGCTTAAGTCTGACCTAACACCATACATCAACTCACATGAAATTATTTTCAGTAAAGCCGGTTCACGGATTCAGCTGCTAATCACCAAGGAGTTCAGTAATAACATGATGAGAGCGCATGCACAAACCAATTTTCATTCTCATCATGGCCATTTGATTGTGTGAACCACCCCTAAGGAGAGAAGAGATCTCAAGTATGTATCAAAAATTATCTAGGATGAGCTGCAACACCTACTATGTGCACTGTTTGCTCCAATGAGAGCAGCCCCTTCCCAGTACAAATAGCATGTGTGCCCCAACATCCAGATCAAGACTGCAATTTGCTAAAGTCACACCAGGATCCTCATCTGCATTGCAGGGTGGGCATGCCTGCAACTTACTTTGCTACTTGCATGAATGGTGTCAACTCTAGTTTTTTCTTAAGGCGGTATAAAACTTCATTTTGTACTGCTCACAAGAATATGAGCAGCAAGAGAATATTAACAGCTCATGAGTGCCTAATGAAGTTTTGTACAGCCTTAGAGGCAAACTAGACATGACACCCAGAATCTCAGCTTTCAGTATAAAGATGCCAGATTCCAGCCTCTTTGATTACATAGGCGAACGTAAAGGATATGTGATAGCCGTTTCTGCTCCAAAATCTGCAGTAAACAATTAGGAATTTCAGTCTAGGCTATATTTCAGGCTCACAATTTCAATGAGTTGTTTTGAGGTTAGCAAAATGAGAGGTTTCAGTTGTCCCACGACTCGAGATATTGATTCACATGACTGCTTTTCTCCTAACGCAAGATTACTTCCTAGCCTCATCCCCTGTTGCTGTAGATCCTAGAACGGAGGTTTCCAAACTTTTAATGTTGGTGACACATTTTTTAGACATGCATCATTCCATGACACAGTAATTCAGTTTTAACTAATTCAGGTTAAACTCATCCCTTTCCAGCCCTGGGAGGAGCATTCACGTGACACATCTACACACTGCAGCCAACACACTAACATGTCATGACAAACAGTTTGGAAAGCTCTATCCTAGAAGATATGAGGATGCCTGTGTGGATCTGAGCCTTGTTATACGTTCAGGAACTTCGTTACACATTTTACACTTTGACCTCGCAGACATAACACCAAGCAATGCCTTCACCAAGTGCATGCAGACTCCTTTAAAATATTTTGAAAGCATTTGGATGTTTCTTATATCCAGTATATATAGATTTTAGCCAGCATTTCCATTTCCTCCCACTTAGTAAATTTTAAAGGCTATAATATCCCAACACATACTAAGAGCTTCTCCTTCTAGTTTCACACTGGAAACTGCACAGATGGTGTCACAGGAGTGCAACATGTCCACCATGTTCATGCAACTTTTATGCAGTTTTGGTTAATTATGTATACACAAAAACATGCAAATGAGCTGCAGCTCTCCGGCTCACGTTACCTTGAAGCAGAATGTGGTCTTGGATACAGAATCCCCCAGAAATGTGGTTGGTTTTTTTTATACTTCTGTTTCTTGAAATTAGAACTGTCAGCATGTTACAATTGCTCTGATCAATTAACTCCCCGGCTACCCATTCTCACCAACATAATGAGCAAATTAAAAGGAATGTTACATTGTAAAGATAATATTAGGAAGGTATTTAAAAGAATATACTTGAGATAAAAGTGTTGTGTGGTGCTTTTTTGTTGGTACAGATCATTTTACAGATTAATATTTAATCCAAGAGAGATCATCTACATTTTTATTTTAAAAAATGCCTACCGATCATTTTAAGTCATACTACCACCATCAAACGTGACTTGACAGGGTAATGTCTAATTAAAATTAGGTTAAAATTGGATTTTTTAAAAAAAATCAAGTAATGCAATAATTAATCCATTGAATAATCCCATCAATGCTTCCTTAAAACTGGTTTGCAATGCTTTATTGGTAGATTACACTGCCATCTAGTGCTTGCTATATAACATTAACTGGTCTTTCCAAACCAAGATGCTGATACACTCCTCTAATATCAGAATCACAGAATTGTAGAGCTGGACCACTGTTCTGTTCCCTTAACTTCCCTGCCCAATCTACAAGCCTCATCTTTCCTTTGTGCACACTTTCCCTCTCATACTGCACTAAGGTAAAAAGGTAAAGTACCCATGGGTGGTTAAGTCCTGTCAAAGGTGACTATGGGGTTGTGGCACTCATCTCACTTTCAGGCTGAGGGAGCCAGCATTTGTCCACAGACAGCTTTCTCTGTCATGTGGCCAGCATGACTGAATGCTTCTGGTGCAACGGAACACTGTAATGAAAGCCAGAGTGCACAGAAATGCCATTTACCTTCCCACTGCAGTGGTACCTATTTATCTACTTGGACTGGTGTGCTTTCAAACTGCTAGGTTGACAGAAGCTTGGACAGAGCAATGGGAGTTCACCACCACTGCACAGTTTCGAACCACTGACCTTCTGATCAACCAGCCCAAGAGGCTCAGTGGGTTAGACCACAGCACCACCCGCTTCCCTACCTCCTTTACCTACTGCACTATGCTGATTTGGCCACTCCTCTTGATCATCCCTAGACTTAATGGGTAGGTAGCAGACTCAACAAGTAGAGAAGATTCTGCAAATTGGTAGAAGAGCATCTTTATTATTAGCTGCCTCCTAAATCCATCTGGTGCTTTTTCTGCCCTGTCCTGCCATAGGAAACACAAGATTCTATTTGGATCAGACAACCATCTTCTTTCTCCCAGTGGCCAGAAATGAATATGACAGCTCTCACTCACTGTTGCTCCTCAGCAACTGGTATTCAGAGGCATGGTGTTCCTGATCCTAAAGATAGTATACTGTCATCAAGGCAAGAAGGCGTTGATGGCCTTGTCCTCCTTTAATTTGTCAAATCCTCCTTCAAAGCCATCTAAATTGGTAGACAGAGCCTGGATTAAATAACCACCTGCAGTGGCTCAGGAGATTTCATCCATACATATAAAGTAGCTTTGGAAGACAATCAGGGATGGGCAGCAAAAATAATAGCAGGAATGGTCTAGACTCAGTTACACCCATAGTCACTATCTGCATTGGAAATACATTTTATTTTGCAATAGGAATATAATTTAAATTATTGTCAGGCACTGTGAGTGGTTTTTGACTTGAATGAATGGCAGGGTACAATATTTTGAAATTCCCTTTCTATTTACTTTTCTGTTCTAGCCAGTGCTATTTTTCTAGAAAAAGAGGTACCGGAACTCACCATTGAACACCTACCTTGTTCTCTTATAAGGTAATGGCACTCACCTGAGAGGTGCCAGAGCTGGGTTCCAGTGGGTTCCAACTGAAAAAAAAAGCCCTGGGTCTAGCTAGTTGGAAACTACCTTGCTCAAATGTTCAGCTGCCCTCAAAATAAAACAGTGACTCAAATGTCATCTTCATTTCTCAGTAGGTCAAGAGCCAAACCAGCAAAACCCTGGGATATCCAAGATTAGAGCTACTGCTTTTAAAAATTAGTTCAGACCAGTCATTAATTGGGGGTGAGGGTGAGTGAGATTTGATCAGAAAGGTGGTGCTTCGCTCTTTATCCAAACCAGGTCACCTCCCCCTTCCCAAACACAATCTTTGTCCTATAGGAAAAAGCACACTGCAGCTCTGAAAGGCAATTAAGAAGTTTAGGTGGAGAAGATTGAAATTAGAATACAGTGGTACCTCTGGTTAGGAACTTAATTCATTCTGGAGGTCCATTCTTAACCTGAAACCATTCTTAACCTGAGGTGCCACTTTAGCTAATGGGGCCTCTCGCTGCCACCGCACCGCCGGAGCACGATTTCTGTTCTCATCCTAGGGCAAAGTTCTTAACCCAAGGTACTACTTCTGGGTTAGTGGAGTCTGTAACCCAAAGTGTTTGTAACCTGAGGTGCTTGTAACCCAAGGTACCACTGTACTGGCATGGGGCGGTACCACCTTTGCCCAGCGCCACTTCCCCAATCCAGTCCAGGGAGTTCTGCAGCTGCTGTGCACAAGAATGTGAATTCAAGGACAACCTGTAAGCAAGCAAAGAAAAGAGGTTAAGGAAGATAACCAAGAACTATTTTCACTCTGCTCAAAGCTGATTATCTCATTACATTATCTTTCGGCTTTTTGGTGCTACTGCAAATCTGCTCAATATAAATAAATACCTTCAGTATAAAGCTACTCTATATATTTCACATTGTACTTATGTAGCCCAAGGCAAGGCCTGTTTACTCAGATTCAAGGCCTTATTCTGTTCAACAGGGCTTACGCTCTAGTAAGAGTGCATAGGGTATCAGCCTTAGCATACTGCTTTTCTTATTTCATTTAATTCCAAGTTAATCCCAAATAGTTAGAACTAGTCTATGCAATCAAAGTGAATGCAGTACGGTTAACCAGGACTTAGTCACTTCACAGTGCAGTTTGAATGTTTCCACCTTTGTGTCAAGAGCAAATATGATGTCTTGTTTGAGGAGTGATTTGCATGTAGTAACATTCAAGCATGCAATCCCTTCTTTGGCATTTTGGTACAACAGGGCTGTGCCACGTGAGTCTTCTGAACATGAAGATTAGTCATCCTAAGGAACATTCCCCTCAGGACAAGCATTAAATTGCATTCTGTTGTGAGCAGAGCCAAAGGTACTCTGGACAGCTCCATACAGGCCTCAGGCTGAAGACTAAGTGTTCAGATGTTGCTTCAGCAGCAGTCATCCTCAGACTGAGCCTTAAATAAGAGCTGCAGTTCTGTCTCAGTTGCTAATGCCACATTGGCTGAGAGGAGTCATTTCATTTAAAGAGGCCCAGCCTGTTTTACCTACCAATGGCTCCATCAGAGTGTGAGAGACTGCAGTTGCCCTAGAGCTTCTGAGCTTTCCTCTAACCTGGAGGAGAGGAACCCAACATCTTCAAGGCACAATGGAATATTATTGCAGATGTGCTTATGTTTTGTTAGGTGGTACTGGGACAGCGCATCTTAAAAAGCAGAGACATTAACTTGCCAACAAAGGTCCGTATAGCTAAAGTTATAGTTTTCCCAGTAGTGATGTATGGAAGTGACAGCTGGACCATAAAGAAGGCTGATCGCCGAAGAATTGGTGCTTTTGAATTATGGTGCTGGAGGAGACTCTTGAGAGTCCCATGGACTGCAAGAAGATCAAACGCATCCATTCTTAAGGAAATCAGCCCTGAGTGCTCAGTAGAAGGACAGATCGTGAAGCTGAGGCTCCAATACTTTGGCCACCTCACGAGAAGAGAAGACTCCCTGGAAAAGACCCTGATGTTGGGAAAGATGGAGGGCACAAGGAGAAGGGGACAACAGAGGATGAGATGGCTGGACAGTGTTCTCGAAGCTACCAGCATGAGTTTGACTAAACTGCGGGAGGCAGTGGAAGACAGAAGTGCCTGGCGTGCTCTGGTCCATGGGGTCACGAAGAGTCGGACACGACTAAACAACAACACTGGGACAGCAATCCCCACTCTGAAGTCCCAGCCTCATCCTGTGACAAATGAGAGTCTTGAGGTTCATGACAAATGACTTAATAGTGACCCCTGGATTCTGAAAGTAGTAACAGTCTCAGAAAGTCTGTACCACGTGGTTCTTTTTAACATGTAGGTCAGGTAACCATGAGAGGCAGTGACTTCCCTGGGCAACACAGAAGGATTTGAACATGGGTCTCGCTACGACAGCATCTTAACATTGCACACTGAACTTCTGTACTGCAAAAATCTATGCCACAGCCGTTCAGCTTCTAAATTGCTTCTTACATCGATGTAACAAGTGTATCTTGTTCTTCCCTCAGCTCATGAGGAGAGACAGTGTTCCCCTAATTTATTTATATTTATATTTTTGTAATATGAGCAAATGAAATGATCTCCCAGAAGGAATTCTCAGTAGTATAAACATGTCTTATTACAAAGATTGCATTTGTAGCAACATTAAAGAAACTTCAAAACTAAAGAGCATTTTGATTGCAGCAGGGCATCTAATATGCATACCCTTTGCTAAAATTAAGCTACATTAGCTAGTCACTGAAGAAATAAGAGGAACAATATCTGGGTGTGAATTAACAATGCAGGGCTGTGAAAGACAGTTAAATTTAGATCTGAAACCAGAAGAAATAGAGTAGAAGATCACAATGACAGGAAGTTTTATGTCAAATCTGTTGTGCTGATCATTAGCATCTTAACACACTTAAATACCAAGCAATAAAGAAAAAGTTAAATATTAATATAAGGGAGTAAATATATTTAAGGATGGAGAGGCCTGGGGAGACCCAGAAAAATCGGGGGGGGGGCTGTTGTTTCTCTCTGAAGATTTCCCCTCCTCCCAGCTTTTCCATGGAAAATAATAATTTGATATAAAATATTCTTCCAGAAGGATGGGTGAAATATTTTTTAAAGTGAAATAGGGTTGTTTGTTATAGCCAATTATACCACTATAAAATTCCTACATACAAAACTCTAAAGACAGTAATGTTAGCAATGACAGTATTGCTACAGTTAGGAGCTGGTGTTAGGAAAGTACTTTCACAAGCTGTAAAATGCAGAATCCTCTTCAGAGATTTGGTCCAAACTGAGTGGCTTGCTCCTGCAACATGATGTGAAGGCCTCCAACTTCTCTTGCTTCCCTCTTACCTCAGATACCGCCATATTTTGCAACCAGTTAAATAAACTTGATTAAATCTATACATACTTACCATGGCATAATTCCCTTCTGCACATTTCTAAAGAACCAAACTGGACCCTGGGTTCATCATCAGAGGCCCTTCTCCATGTGCCCCCTTCTGAGGAAAGTGTGGAGGGTGGCAACATGAGAACAGGCCTTTTCAGTGCTGGCTCCCTGTTTGTGGAATGCTCTCCTTAGGGAAGCACTCCTGGTGCCATCACTAGCTGCTTTGGCTAAAACATTTTTATTCACCCAGGAACTAGACCTTTAATTTGGAGGATAGTTAAATATGTCTGTTGCCTCTACTTTTGCTCATCTTTTTAGTGGGGCGGGTTGAGGGAAAATCTTGAGGAGCAGTGTCATCCAAGAAAATCTCGGTTAGTTATTGCTGCAGTAGCAAGGAAATTGCACTTTCTCCCTGTAATCATCTGGAATTTGGGCTGCAGATGTTGCATTACTAACACACATCAAGTTGTATGATTGACAAACTTTGCTTGCCAAGTTCACGTTGTTTTTTCAGTGCCAATGCCAATGCTAAAACTCATCCCACAGCCCTTATCTGAATAGTCTTTAGCAGCTATCCCCTGTACTATTTTTTCACCTATTCCATCTTCTACTACGGTAAGTTCTCCCACAAGTCCACTAGATGGCAACCATTGCTACAAGCAATTTTGTCTGATAGCCTCCTTCCTATTTTCCTTCAAAGAACATGCCTCCTCCAAGCACCGTTTCTCAAAACACAGTATTTGTCTGTATGCAGAGCAAAAGTAAGCTACTAATAAAACAGTGCGATCATAAACTCTGCGGTACAGCAGCCATTCCAAGATTTATGCTGAAAGCTTTTCCTCTTGTTTCTGTCTAAAAGAACCTCCGTCTCCCCCAACTTTTCTTTTCAATTGCTTTCTAAAGTTCAATTATTTCAACAAGGCAATAACTAGGATGGGTGCTCAAGTATGACAAGGAAGTAAACTGTCTGAAAGATGAAACAACTAGGCTCACCTTCAGAGGTCTATGCATTTTATTGTATGATTTTATTTTTTTTAAGCCAACTTGTTTAAGAAAGAGTTCAGACAAATACCAATGGAAGCAAAGTTTGAAATATAAACACTTTAGGGTAGGGGAAGCAAGGGCAATGTCTCACTGCCCTTTAGTGATGGGCCTAATTATTCATATTCAGAAGCCAGAGTTAACTATATGAACATGCTATATGCTTAATGTCCTTCATGCTCATAACTGCTGTGTCAAGGCATTTTACAATGCACCTTAAGCTCCATCAGATTGCCATTCTCCAAGAGTTGGAAGCCTGCGAGGCATTCATAGGAACACAGAGAGCCAGATCATTGATCCATTTGGAGCCTATTTCACATAAAGTGGTAAACAATAGTTCAGCCCCATGAGAACAAGTCACAGCACTTTTGGTCTTGCATACTCCTCATGAGGTATCATGTTTGCAAGGGAACCAGAAGCTTTTGCTCCTGCCTATAAAGTAACCAGAGCTCCTTGTTATCTGCCATTAAAAAACAGTTTGTTCAAACAAGCCAGGACCAGACCATAGGTTGATTTGTGATCATGGATTGTTAATAAACCATGGTTGGAGGTAATAAAGTCCCCCAAATATGGATGTAGCATGGAGAACTCTGGTCACTTTGCAAGCAGAGGTGGATGTTTCAGTCTCATCCTCTGGCATGTACTAGGAGAAGAAAGGGAAGTGCACAAGGCTAAGGTTTGTTCCTGCAATGCTAAACTATGGGTTCATCCACACTAGCCTTTTGCCCCTCACTTTCTAGGCACGGGTCTGCACTTTCCTGGTCCATGTCTGAGCACTTTTTTTCTTGCCTCGCCACTTTCCAAGGAAAACCCATTCTTTACCGCTGAATTGGAACAAACAGCAATTTGGGTTTTCTGTAGATTGCTGTTTGCTCCTATTCAGCACTAAAGAGCGGGTTTTCGCAGGAAAAGCACAGGGGGGGGGGATGAGCCCTAATAGCTGATGTTATGTACCAAACAGGGCCTTTAGGAAAATCACTAATTTTGCAATTATGTGCATGAATGAATAGCATGTATAGTTAGTGCATGTGCACTAGTATCGCATGAGTGGAAGTGTATTATAAGTGTCTGTGTTTAAAGTGTGTTTGTTTATAAATGTCTGTATCTCCTTGCATGGCTGAGTGGTACACAAGCAAATATTTTAAGGTTTCTAAAATGATAATTGATTTTGAAGATGGAGCATCAAACTCTTATTTAGAAATAATGTTTGTTGTTGTTTTTTTTAAAAAGAGAACAGATTCCCCTCTCCCCAATTGGAAAACTGAACTTTTTGACAAGGAGTCAAACCTTTGATCAGAGGGAAAGGAACACACTTTTACAGACATGGTTAATAACTTTTCCTCCAATAAGAGGAGTGAGCTTTGCCTCAAATTATTACCAAAGCACACTTGGTCCCAGCAAAAGGCAATTACATCATCTAGTCTATGAACACAAGCAAAAGTAATATAAAGTAATAAAAAGGAAGCACAATACGAAGTAAAATCCAGACATATTAAATTCCTTAATGAATATATAAAAGAAAAAAGGAAGAAGGAAATGTGATTTGCTTTATTGAGAAAATCGCTTTTCACATTTTTAATCGATAATAAAGTTCAGACTTCCTGACTTATGACTTGATTAAACCATCCCTTCCTCCCTGAAATTACTACTTTCACTTTTTAAAGTAACTATAATAAGGGAAGAGTATTATTGTTCTATTATGTTGACTAATAGCATCCTGGACAGACTATTCTTCTGTGTGCAGAATGATGTCCCATTTCTGACTATTCAGGCAGAGCAGCTTTGTAATTTTGACGAAGGAAGAATGGTCTTTTTCACTGGAGTATATAAATGTGAAACAAAGATTTCAAAGTGCATGTGGGATAAGGAAATCCTGCAGGTAATTTAGAGACATATTGCTATTTGCATTGAATTCAAACTCCCATTGTTTAATGATTTTTTTTTAATTGTAAATGTTTAATGAACTATGTTCCAACTGTATATTAAAATAAATCGGACTAATAGCACCAGAATTTAATCAGTGCTTATTCTTTAGAGTACGGCTGTTTTAAGAACTAGGACTTGTATCTGGGGATGTAGGGGGATTTGATCCAATTCACATTTAAAGGCAAACCTACCTAATTTGCAGTTTCCAAAGCAATACATGAACCAAAACACAGCCATTCTTGGGGGGGGTGGAGGGGGGAATCTGCAGTAATTTAAATTTTGCAGTGCAGCTTTCTAGCAAGTAACATGTACAAAAATGTACATACTGGGGTAAAGTGTCCATGGTATAAAATCATAATGAAAATACATATAAAAATGCAGTATTTTAGGGATGGTTGGATTGTAAAAAACGAAAAAAGTAAATTGGGCATTTGTCTGAACTTTTTCTGTGATCATCCAGCAGTTTGACTTCACCCCTGGAGGTGCACTCCATTGTCTCTCAAGGTAAGCCGATGCCAATAACAACAAATATATATACCCCTCACTTTCCTCCAGAGGAGCCCAGGGTGGCAAATATATCAATGATAATACAGTACAAATAAAACTTGGGGGGGGGGGAGTTCAAATGTTTATGTAAATACACTAGATTAGCAGACTTCTGGTTTCCTGTTCTTAGTACATCAGGCAAGATATATGTTAGTCATTCTTCTGACATGGGGCTAAGGGCACTTACCTGACCCAAAGGTAATGAATGCCCCCCCCCCCCAAGATTAAATTTAGGAAGCAGCTGTGTGATCTCCTTGGCCATTTTGTCTCGCAGTGTGCTTCCAGGTTTCCACAATCTTTGTAGATCAGATACAGGTTAAAGATTTACATTCTGTGCAGCTCTGCTTTTTATCCATAAATTTCACATATAATCTATCTGTATTTCTTAACATTTTCCTCCAGGGCTACTGCGTTTTTGACAGCTGACTTTCAAGATAGGAAGCAGAATTCAAGACTGAAAAGTGAGAGAAATGTCATTCTAGGAAGCATATGATTATGCTGACTCACAGATTTTATTCTATACGGTGTATAAAGGTGCCCAATCTAATTTAAATGCAAACGTAGCTTTATTATTGTGATCCAGATAATAATGAGGAGTCTCAATGTTGGAACATTATGACTTTCAGGAAGGGAAAAAAAACGGACTTAGCAGTAAGCTACTGGTTTTATGTTTAGGGGTTTTTTATATTTTCTACTAAGATTCCTTAAGCTTCTCTCAACAAAGTCATTGTCACTGGACCATTCCAGGTTTGCAGTTAATAATACCTCACATTTCTGTTTACTTCCATCATTAGATTAATTTAAACAGTAATAAAGATTACAATATAGATTTCCCATCCCTGTCATACAGCGTAGGGGACCATTTACATTCTTTTAGGCAAATATATGAGAATCCCAGGTTTCTCGGGGCAGCACAGAGGCAACATCTAGTTTCGACCAAGAGTGCATGTGCTTGAGAAGGGCTGGATTAACCATTAAGCAAAATAAGCATGTGTTTAGGGCATCAAGGGAAGGGGGGCACCAGATCAATTTTCCATTACCAGATTCACCATGGACCATATGGTGCAGCTAAATCATGTTCCACGAAAAAAGGCTCCAACAATATGTGTGCCATACTTTCAGTGCAAAAAAAGAAAATTCAGCCATGCTGGAGTTTATAAAATAATTTTATAAAGTCAACATTTTATGCTTTATTGTTGGTTATATTTTGAACTGGATATACAGTGGTACCTTGGGTTAAGTACTTAATTCGTTCCGGAGGTCCGTTCTTAACCTGAAACTGTTCTTAACCTGAAGCACCACTTTAGCTAATGGGGCCTCCTGCTGCTGCCACGCTGCCGGAGCACAATTTCTCTTCTCATCCTGAAGCAAAGTTCTTAACCCAAGGTACTATTTCTGGGTTAGCGGAGTCTGTAACCTGAAGCATATGTAACCCGGGGTACCACTGTATATGGGGGCACCAAAATCTTTTAACCGCTTTGGGCCTCTAATGTGTTGAGAAGCCCTTTGGTTTAGTTTCATTGTCAGCCCAACTGGGAATGGTTCAAATAGTTCTGTGGGAGTGGAGCGGAGTGTAAAAGCAAAGCTGGATCTACCATCAGACACTGGGGGTCAACTGCTTCAGGCAGCAGATATTGGAGGGTAGCAGTGGCAGCCCATGACCATTTTCCTTCTGTTGGATGTCTGTGCCTCATGGTCTGTTCTCTACCACATAAACTAGTCTGTTCTGGAAGAAACTATCCTTTTGCCTAACTGAAACAAGATTCAGTTGCCAGTCCGCTTCTGTATATGCAGTGGAGGGTAGGGGCATGCACCATCTTGTTCTTTGCCTTAGACAGCAAAATGTGTTCCGCCAGCCCTTTGTGAAATTCTGAGGTGTTTTACTCTGCAGGGGAGCAAAGGAGGAAGAGAATCCTACACACCCCTTTTTAACTAGGTTAGAGGTGTGTGTGAAATGCAGTTGATATGGTTGGGGAAGTAACTGCTGCATGAAGTAAGAGGGAAAGTCAGTCAGGGACTGGCCAGCCATCCTAGTCCCAGGACCTTTTTTTGAGGTGAAGTGATTTATGGTCTGCTGTAAGAAAATGAGTAAGACGTAGCAGGAGAATGAATTTGAAAATGTTGTTCTCCATCTTCTTGGCCGAGAGCTCCAGCTGATAACAGAACGCTGCGTCTGGACTGTTGGTGAGGAGTTGAGCTAACTCCAGTGCTTAAAGGTTTGCGCTGAATGCCCGTATGCCACTAAGCCAAATTTAAGGTTCTTGTATTAATTCACTAATAATAATAATAATAATAATAATAATAATAATATATTTATACTCTGCCCATCTGGCTACTCCCAATCACGGGTCTATTTAAAATACAATAAAATATCAAACATTTAAAATTTCCCTAAACAGAGCTGCCTTCAGATGTCTTCTAAAAGTCAGATAGTTGCTTATTTCATTGACATCTGGTGGGAGGGTGTTCCACAGGGTGGGTGCCACTACCGAGAAGGCCCACTGCCTGGTCCCCTGTAACTTCACTTCTTGCAGCAAGGGAACCGCCAGAAGGCCCTCAGCGCTGGACCTCGGTGTCTGGGCTGAATGATGTGGGTGGAGATGCTCCTTTAGGTATACAGTGGTGCCCCGCAAGACGAACGCCTCGCAAGACGGAAAACCCGCTAGACGAAAGGGTTTTCCGTTTTGGGGGCGCTTTGCAAAATGAATTTCCCTATGGGCTTGCTTCGCAAGATGAAAGCCCATAGGGAAATCTCTGGGACAGCGAGGAAGCGCAGCGCATCTTCCCCACTGTTCTCGGACCTCCTCCGAAGGCTGGCGGTGGGGCGAAGAGACCTCCTCCCCCCGCCAGGCTTCGGAAGGCTCCTCCGAAGGCTGGCGGTGGGGCGGAGAGCCCTTCTCCCCCCGCCAGGCTTCGGAAGGCTGCTTCGAAGGCTGGCGGTGGGGCGGAGAGCCCTTCTCCCCCCACCAGGCTTCGGAAGGCTCCTCCGAAGGCTGGCGGTGGGGCGGAGAGCCCTTCTCCCCCCGCCAGGCTTTGGAAGGCTCCTCCGAAGGCTGGCGGTGGGGCGGAGAGCCCTTCTCCCCGCGCCAGCCTTCGGATGGCTGTCCTGAAGACTTGCGGTGGGAGGAGGGTTTTCCTTCCCACCGCCAACATTCAGAATGCTGTTCTGAATGTTGGCGGTGGGGAGGAAAAACCCTCCTCCCACCGCAAGCCCCGGGAACAGAGGAGAAGCGCTGTGCGCCTTCCCCTCTGTTCCCGTACCTGTGCTGAAGGCTTGCGGTGGGGAGAGAACCCCTTCTCCACACCGCCAGTCTGGCAAGCGGTCTCCATAGGAACGCATTAATTGATTTTTAATGCATTCCTATGGGAAACCGTGCTTCGCAAGACGAAAAACTCGCAAGAAGAAAAAACTTGCGGAACGAATTAATTTCGTCTTGCGAGGCACCACTGTACTGGGCTGAGGCCGTTTAGGGCTTTAAAGGTCAGCAACAACACTTTGAATTGTGCTTGGAAACGTACTGGGAGCCAATGTAGGTCTTTCGGGACCGGTGTTATATGGTCTCGGCGGCTACTCTGGATTAGTTGTAGTTTCCAGGTCACCTTCAAAGGTAGCCCCAAGATGTGATACCTTAAGCACTGCCTGATTCCTTATATCCCTACCTGAACACTGAGGCCTTCAGGGTAGTCACTATTGGTGGTCCCTCATTGCTCAGATTCATAGCTTTTATCCACCAGGAGCCATGGGTTCAGTATTGTGGGCCCAGTTCTGTGGAACAGCCTCCCAAGTGAGATTAGACAAGCCCTCTCCTTGTTGAATTTATGACACCTAGTGAATACCTTTTTATTCCAACAGGCATTTTAGGTAAGTTTCTGGTTTTAGTTTTAACTGATGTTATCTTTGTTGCCTCTCTTTAACCTTACTGTACACTGCTTAGCGACTAAGAGTATATACATTGTTGAAATAAATAAATGAGTTCTGAGAAAATAACAATATTTTTTACGCCGAGGTAAGGATTTAGAATTGATTATCTAGCAATACAATTACTGAGAAGAGGCAACTCTCAGCTGATACTGGAACTGGCACAATATGGTTTCTTTGCCTGCTTCCCTCACACAAGAAAAATGGGTCTTTCACAACCATGGTTTACTGTGGAAAAAGGGGACAATCCAACCTAAGAGGCAGGGGTGCCAACTTGAATAAAATATGGGGTGGGGGAGGTAAGCCCTCCCCACACAGTCACAAGATTACCACACACACACACACACACACACACACACACACACACCACACAATGCCAATCAACCTGGGGGGGGGGGGACTGGCACCTTACCTTCAAATATTTTTGGCAGGGGGCAAAGGGATTTCAGTCCCTAGGAGTTGGTTCCTAGGCTAACAGGCATACAATGTCACCATCTCCTGCTTTCCTCTTCCCCTGGCTCCCTCATCCCAAAAGGATTTTTGCCTTTAGCCATATCATCAAACCAATCATACATCTTGTTTAATTCATCGCCACAATTAGCACAAAATATCAAAACACAAAGGTACTTTTAATTTTCTCACACCATGTATGCGCATCCCCTCAAAACTGGGGGGGGGGCACAAAGGAAGAGAACAACCCAAAATAAACAGAGAATTCTGCTTGTTCTTAAAAATTGGGTGTCCTGTGATAGGTATTGCAGTTTATGTTTATTGTAATCTACTTTGTGTTCAAGAGATATGCTAACTCAACCGCTCCCTGTGTCTAATCTCTTTTTATAACCGCTCAAGAGTGTTTTCCAATTTACATTTTGTAAAAGTTTAAACCGCTTGACAAATAGTTCATTGTACTCCTGTGGCTCACTGCTGCCACTTGTTTGGAAAAATGAAAGGCAAGTTGAAAAATGCACCTTTTCCATTTTCACCTCTAATTGAATCCTCCCTTGACCCCTTTATTCCCCATGGCTGTATTTCAGGTTTTGATGATAAGAAAAAGAATTTTGTATTTGGATAATACAATTTTCTCACTTGCCTTCAGCGACCTTCAGCTCAATTTTCTCTCCCCAGAGACACTGTATATTATGGAATTGAACCAAATTCCTTATTCATAGAAAAAAAAGTTCCAATTTAATCTGAATATTCAGCATTTTACAGTGGTCAGGGTGATGGATGGCATATGGAAATGCTTTTGGTTTAGGTAATCAAATGGTGGGATTCAGACTTGTATTGAAAAAATAATAATGAAGTCTATTCAATATTCTCATAAGGTGCAAAAATGCACAATACACAGGGGAAGGGAAGCTTTTTCTTATTACCTTACTGATAACATCTCCATCGCAAAAAAAGTACAAGCAGAAATTAAGAATTTATGTGGGTTAAAACATTTGTAAAACAGTGGCTGCTAAGAGGTTCAGGGGGAAAGTACTTTTCAAATGAATATGTACTAAAACCTGTGAACTTCTGCACATCGGCAATGATAAAAATAGGTTCATTGTGATGATCTACGTTTCCTTGAAATACATATTTTTAAAATTCTATCTTGTGAGCACAGCAATAAGTTTGTAAGTTTTGTAACCTTGTTTTTTAAAAAGAGTTTGGAGACGTATTTTCCCAAAGATACAACTTTTAAAAAATATAAGATGGTATAATACCCATCTTGAAAACCTACAAATGGCCCCAGGCTCTACTGAACTGAAAAGAAATTATAGTAGACCTTCAATAGATGTGTTTGATGTAAAACTTACACCCAACCCCACCCATCTGTCATACTTGGCATGGAAGGGGGTGGGGTTTATTGGATTGGATCTGGTCAGCCAAGTGGATCCAATCCTCCACCCCTGATGCAACTCGTTTTATTTGTTGCATGGGGCTGTTCTTCATGAAATTTGTTTCTGGATTACACTTTAAATTTTTGAGGTAGTAATCCATACAAATTTGGGGGTGGGCTGGTGGACCACTAAATTGCTTTGCAACCCTGAACTATGCAAGAGAATGTGGCAAAATACCATTGCAAATACCTTATTTTGCTCATTTGCAAAGGATATATCTGGAAATAGTTTCTCTTGCACCCTATGAATAACTCTCATTTTAAGCAAATATTCATGGTGTGGAGGTCAGTTTAGAAATAATTTTTGACTTTCTGATTAATTCCATCAGTATGTTCAACCAGAAAAAAAATCCCACTGTGATTAGATGGCAGTGTATTGAACCCATAAAGCAAGAACATTCTGTCAAAAATTCTCACAGAATTTTCATCAAAAATGCATTTGGCCTAATAAACTGGGCCTCTTTTTTTCTAAAATAATTTATTTTAACACTTTCTTAAAAGCACAAAGTGCCTCACAATTACAGTTGCCATCTCCTTTATCTTCACAAGAACGCTATTATGCAGAATTGTGGTGAATTGCTTAAACTTTAGTGCCCTCAAGTCACCAACAATCTTTTATAGCTGAATGCAGCCACAACCCAGGCCTCAACCCAGTATCACAGCCACAATCGTACAAAGAGCTAAGCACATTTAAGCCCAGTTCCAATGGACTTACTCATGCTTCACTCTACATAGGACCATGATCTCTGTCTAGTGAGGCTTCCTTCCCTACACTTGTGCAATCAACACATTCACACAGAACGTTTCCATGTGTACACATTCATGCACGTTAACTCCACAAATCATCCAATGGATATGAAATATTATGCCAATATAAGCTTCCTGGAAATTCTCCATATTTAATGGAAGAATTGGCCTGGTTCCATGTTATACAGATATTAGCATTCCAATCACTACATAAACAATTGAACCAGAACTTGAAACCATATTCAAGTTGCACAGAGCCTACATTTTTAAGTGGTTTATTCAGTTAGTGGAACTGCTTCACAATCACATACTGTTTCATAAATGATGCAATGCCTATATTATTTACTACCTGGGATTTACACACCTTTTTTCTAATATTTTTATTCCTCTTTATTGAATTTAATTGCTGATCTCAATCTTCCTGGGTCAGTCTGAAATCAATGGCAGGGCCCTTTGCATAGATTAGAGCGCTTGGCTTTTTATTACTTGTACAGTGGTACCTCAGGTTAAGTACTTAATTCGTTCCGGAGGTCCGTACTTAACCTGAAACTGTTCTTAACCTGAAGCACCACTTTAGCTAATGGGACCTGCTGCTGCGCCGCTGGAGCACGATTTCTGTTCTCATCCTGAAGCAAAGTTCTTAACCTGAAGCACTAGTTCTGGGTTAGCGGAGTCTGTAACCTGAAGCGTATGTAACCTGAAGTGTATGTAACCTGAGGTACCACTGTATTTTGGAAATTAAGATCCTGCCAGCACATTGGTTTACAAATGCAACTACTACCATCTCACACTTTCTAGAAAGACAGAGCAAGAAGCTATTTCTAGAATAATGTTACTGGAAGAGAAAATGTTTGGCTTCTCTCAGACTGAAATAAAGCAATTTTATATAGTTTAGTTTCTCAAGTATTACAAAAAAAAAACAGACACACACATAGGAATGCTGCTGGTCACTACTGTATAGGATAAAGCGAGTGGCTATATCCAAATGATTAAAGAAAAGCAAGAAGAGATGAAGGGAAGGAAACGGAAAGAAAATGAGTGAAAGCTAACCAGTTTCCCCGATATAGGATGTAGCAAAGAATTCTGGTTAGTTTTAAAGCAGAAGTTTCCAACCTCTTCCTTGCAGATAGGCCAGAGGAAGAAAGGGAGCCAGGGAGTCTGAAGCTCACTGCTACTCATTCACATTAATGCTAAACTATAGTTCAAAGATGCATTTAAAAAGAACTAATACTCCCATTTATTTCTGCTAGCAATTCCTTCATACTAGCATGGAAAACTTCATCCATAAATTACTTCCAGTTGTGTATCTTCCATAAGAAACAAAAATGTAAAAGATCGTTAAACACCAACATAATAAACTGGCAGCACAGAGGAAAAAGAAATCCCTGGCTGGCGTAATGCAGGTATCCAGGCCTTCCTTGCTGTCTGTGGTTTTGGTTGTTGTTGGTTTGTTGCTCAGTTTAAGAAAAGATGCTCAGGGAAGTAATAAAAAGCTAGTGTTGTTGTTGTTGTTTTTATGAAGGAACATATACAGTGGTACCTCAGGTTAAGAACTTAATTCGTTCCGGAGGTCCATTTTTAACCTGAAACTGTTCTTAACCTGAGGTACCACTTTAGCTAATGGTGCCACCCACCACCACTGCTCTGCCGCCGCACAATTTCTGTTCTCATCCTGAAGCAAAGTTCTTAACCCGAGGAACTATTTCTGGGTTAGCAGAGGCTGTAACCTGAAGTGTCTGTAACCAGTGGCATAGCGTGGGGGGTGCAGGGGGGGCCGGCCGCACCGGGCGCAACATCTGGGGGTTAGGGTTAGGGGGCGCAAATCCACGGGTTAGGGGGTGCAAATTACTTGCCCCGGGTGCTGACAACCCACGCTACGCCACTGTCTGTAACCCGAGGTACCACTGTATC
Organism: Podarcis gaigeae; assembly: GCF_964106915.1. Taxonomy (NCBI): domain Eukaryota; kingdom Metazoa; phylum Chordata; class Lepidosauria; order Squamata; family Lacertidae; genus Podarcis; species Podarcis gaigeae. The sequence goes on along the minus strand of NC_139677.1, from coordinate 36,005,234 downwards.
AGATCCCTCTAGCTTTGCCCCAGGATGTGTGTGATAGTTTGAGTGGACAAACGGCAGGAAGGATTAAGCAGCCCTGCCACTTCTGTGCTCAGGTTGCCATCTGCCCACAGCGCTTTTCATTTTTTAGAAAGGTTGAGAAATTATGCACGCATTACCCACAAAATATTGTTTGACCCTTAACATGCCACTGAAATTAGCATCTCCTGTTGGAATGGATCCGTGACAGGGAAATCACACCTGCTAAATTCTCCTTGGCATGAACCTGGCAAACCACTCGGCAAATTGCTACTCACACAACCCTGCCACAACATCACATTTCTCTGCAGAGCTAGACGAACAGTCAGTCAACAAAGGATAAAGCTGCTGGCAGGCCTGTCCACAGTTTGCTGCAGCTGCTAATGCTGAATACAGTTTTACTAAATCCCAAAAAATTCAGATGATTTGCAAAAAAACTTTGTTGTACTGATACAATATGAGAATGTGACTCGGTGGCAGTCAACAGGCAGACTATTTGCAACAGACTCTTAAGAGCTACGTTGTAAATAGTACCTAAACCAGAAAAGCAAACCGTCAAGTTGAAAAGCAATTCACAATTAAATCCTGCATCATGATTTCCTGATGCTGCAGCAGTTGTAAAATCTTCAAGTCAATTATCCCATTTATATCTTGAAATAAACAGCAATGAACTAGAGAATGTAATGAAGCAACTCAAGTTCATCTGAACTGCATTTTCCTCCAAGGTGGGTAGCATGTATACCAAGTCAGCATTGTTCACATTTTTGTGTCTGCATACGATGCTACTTCTGGATGGCATATGATCTGTAGCTAACCATTCTAATTCTATTTTTGGTAGACAGCTGCAAGAGAGGTTAAAGTGTGCTGATTTGCTGGTGTGGGCAAGTTGCCAAACTATTTGAATTAGCCTCCCACCCTTTATACGAAAAGCAGGCATAGATCTGCCATATATAAGAGCATCTTGGAGCTAGCTGTTCCCAATTGTTGTGTTCTCTAATATTAAAATGTCATACATGTATAGGATACGAGCCCATGCTGGCTCATCCATGGAATGTTGAACAGATACTGTAGATGGGTCAACAAGGAAATGTAGAGAGGGGTTTGAGGGGTTTTTTAATGACGTTAATGAGTTTCTATTACGATAAAGGCTGCATTTTCATAGTGTGTATTTAATATATAGGCAGAGCATTCCTAATTCCCTTGGGGGGAGGAAGCTCCAAGGTTACAATGCACCCAGAGACCACAGGTTCTCTATTGCCTCCTTCTTTCTGTATATAGCATGTGACATGCATCTTTGCAGAAAGGAGGATGGTCAAGATCCAATGGCCCTTCTGTCTTCTTTCCTTGGAGTTTAGGATTTCTCCCTATAGCTGCGGTCCTATATACCTGAGAGTAAGTACTATTGTACTCAGGGGGGCTTACATGTATAGGATAATGTTACAAGGTCTGTCTTCCTTGGCAGTTTAGTAGCTTCCTTTCCCCGAATTGCTTAGTGTTTGTACATTATCATTTGATTTCTGTCACCCTGTATACAGTTGTACTGGACTGAGAGCTTGTGTAGTTCAGTCACTAAGGCCATCACACACAGAGAGAGGAGCTAAGGGAGATTCCACATGCCTGAGATGTTATATATAAAAGCAACCACATGGATAGCTATTGAGCTAATCGCTGAATGACAGCGTCTCCTATTAGAAGACCCTTGAGGTTTTATCACACGCTTTCTGCTACTTTGGATGGCCATTATTGAAATATAATGTACGTGAGCTTTGTTTTTTTCATTTTTGTTGAGAAAGATACAGTAGAGAAAGATACAGCAACAATCTTTTTAGAACTATTCCATACACTCAAATCATGAGTCTCGTCATGTGGTTGCAATATTTACACTAAACTTCCAGGGACATCCCAAAGTGAAAGTCTGCCTTAAGTGGAAGGCCTTGGGAATACCATTAGAGGGCACCAAATTGTCAAATATTTGCACTTTATGCACTGGGAAGGGAACCCTGCCCCCTGTGAAGGGCCAAACACTCTATCTTTTCCTTATCAGCCCACTTGGTTTCTATGCTGGGCAGGAGGGAGGCAAATTACCCTCCCACTCAGCCAACATAAAACAGTCAGAAGGGGAACCCCCTCACTCTCCTGAAAGAATTCCCTAGTCACCAGGTGAGTGGTCAAACACAAGTCTGATATGCATTTCTGTAGTAATCTTTACAGCAACCCTATAGGTTTCAGCAACGTTATTATCCTGGTCTTTCTGTCTGGCCTCTGGCCTGTCCTCAGGCTGCCATCCTCCACGACTGGTCCTGCTTCACACTCCCTTGGAGTGTGTTTTGCCTGGATGAAATGTGTCCTTGAGCTCTGATAATGGCATTTGCTTGCCCATATGAATGATACAGAGATTCTTGTGAGTGTGTGTAGAAACTAGTTTAGTGTACAAAGGTTGTTATTAATAGTAGTAATAGTAGCAGCAGCAGCAGCAGTATATCACCCTTTACCCACAGACCCCAGGGCAGTTACAACATAAAATCACAACATAAAAACACAAAATACATAATAAAAATTAAAACAAAAGCAACCCCAAAACCACACCCCATTGGATGCCAATCAGCCAAAGGCCTGGTTAAAGCAGAACATTTTTGCCTGGCACCTAAAGGTGTGCTGTATAGTGAAAGCACTCGGCGAACCTTCCTAGGGAGAGCATTCCACAAATGGGGAGCCACCGCAGAAAAGGCCTGTTCTCATGTTGCCACCCTCCGGCCATCAATTTACATTAATTGTTTCACCTACATTTGCCTTTGCCCCCCCCCCCGCCCGCCCACCATGTCATCTTGGAAAGGTTGCTCCTTTGGCTGAAAAAGATTTCCTACCCCTGCTGTAGGCACACCTCAGCAGCAGCAGCAGCAGCATTTTATTTGTATGCCGCCTTTCCATAGTTGAAACTATGCTCAAGGCAGCTTACAACATGACAAGATTTACATAACAGAAGTTATAAACAATAAATAAAACACATCAAAAAGTGCACAGCCAAATGGAAACAATTTCCACATAAATCATAAGATCTAAAACTAAAGATACAACATGTCAGGCACTAGCTAGGTTTGTTGGATCCGCCTGAACTCGGAGAGTGGCCTAGATACTCAACAATCTCCCATGCCAATCTTTCAGGGAAACCTGTCTGGTATGCCAATCTCTTCATCAAGGTTTTCTTGCTGAGCTTTTGAGGGACTTTGAGGTTCCCTACAATTCAGTTTAGAAATCAGTGGCTTAAGACAATGCCGTTAGCTCTTGTCCGAAAAGAGATATCAATTCGGGACTTAGACCTTACTGTGTTACAACTGCATTTTGCCAGCCCACTTGTATTAATGGTCACCACCATGCAAATACAGACATCACTTTACATTTGGTCCGTGATTGGATGGCAAGCTCTAAAACTGTAGCTTTTCACAATATGGAAACTGAAGCACAAGAGATCAAATGGGAAAGGGTTCTCAAATATGTAATTGTTCTGTGGACACTTAGTAGGTGGCTTATGTTGTGCATCATATAACTGGCCTATTTTTTGCCTGGCTCCACCTCTCCTCTCATTTGCTATCACACGTACCACGTTCTGCTCAATTTACAATCCCTCAACATCCCTATGGCAACTGCAGCAGCTGTTTACATGGCAACGCAATAGGAAAATATTTAATGTATTTTTAACTCCACTTTAATGGAATTTAGCAGCTGGATACACAATGGCGAGTCAGCACCATATGACTGAGACAGCTAGCTTTTTCACCTCAGCCATCAGTACACTCTTAGGGAACTATGCTCCACAAGCCAGGAGTTATTGTTGGGTGGATATCCTTGGAACATGACAATATCCACACACAGCAGAAAGCTACCAAACACATGGGGATTTGGTGCGCACTCCAGTCCAGTTTTCATACCATCTGTGATACGAGAGACTGTATACAGTTCCGTCTTTCAATACATCTATGGCCCCATAATGCACTCTGTGTAGGGCTGCATTTGAAAAGTGCTCAAAACTCAAATTAGTATAAAATCCTCCAGCCAGACACTTTGATTCCATCATGCTAATTTTGTGTGACCTGCACTGGCTGCTGGTTTGTATCTGGACTCAGTTCAAGGTGCTGTTGTTAACCTTTAAGCTCTAGATGGTTTGGGACCTGGGGACTTGTATGTTCCTTCCCACATGCTCCAATCCTCATCTGAGGCTCCGATCCAGATCCTTTGACCTTATGAGGCACACCTGACAGCAATCAGGGCTAGGGCATTTTCTGTGGTGGCACCCAGCCTATGGAATACTATACCTCTGGGCTGTTTAACAAGTCCTTTGACTAAATTCATTCATTTTTAGTGGTTAGCTGCATTGGAATTATTACTTCAAAGTATCCTGGGGACCTCTCTCAGAGCTGTAACTCCCAGCACCCTTAACAAACAACAATTCCCAGGTTTCGGGTGGGTGGGTGCGCTTAAAGGAATACTGCATAAACAGCTCCTAGCTTAAGATGAATACCAATACAAGTTGTATGAATTTCAAGCTAGTTTTTCCTTCTCCCTTCCACCCAGGACAATGAAACTATGGAGAACTCATTTTGTGACATTTGGGTTGATATTAACAAGGACACTGCCATACTATGTATTTCGGAACATAATCACGAAATCGCATTTATTAAAGACTTGTGCATTTAGAAAACACCACAGAAAAATCCATTTTACAGATCGGCAGAGAATCTGTAGCCTGAAATACATCTGCGAATCCATAGCAGAGAACTCAAAAAGCCCCTGCAGAGCGGTCAAGAAAGTGAGCCAGTTTTCACATAAACACCGAACCATATATCCGTCAATCATTCAGACCCGCCCCTCCCCCGCGGCAGTAAGCGGCGAGCACTTTCTTCCTTCGCTCCGCGGCGCGAGCGAACAAGCCAATCAGGCTTCTCCGCCGCCCGCCGTCATCACAACGGCGATTTCGATTTCGCCGCCTCGCTGGCGTGCGCGTGCGCGCACCCACAAGCCCTCCTCCGTTACCTGTGCTCATTTGCCCCAGAACGCATGCGTGCCCAAGGCGCGCATGCGTAAAAGAAGGGGGAGATGGGGGAACCACTTAAAAATAACGAACTTTTTAAAAGGACGACCGAGCGGGGGCGGGAAAAGCAGTTTTCGCTTCTCTGGGCCACACCGACGAGGGAGGAGTGGGGGGTGGGGGACAGACTCCCGAAAACCGGCCGGGCTAGGCAGTCAGGTAGCCACCCTGAAAGGTGAGTTCGCCTCTTGGAGCCAAACGCCTCACAAGACACACCTGTTGCATCTCCTCACACATTGGCGGTGGGCGGGGAGGGATGCAGGCAGAAGTGGCCACGGCTGTGTTGCGAATAAAATAAACACTGGGCGGGTGCAAAGTGCAAGGAGGCTCTTTTTTAAAGGTGGATTTTAAAAAGCCTCGGAAATATATTCACCTGTAACCACGTAGCCAACGTATGCAGTGCTTGGCTTACAGTCGCCCATGTGTGTTAGCCGAAGGTTGGGTGGCTTATTAGCCTTGGCGGCCTTTTTCTGCCCCTGTCTGTTTCCAGTAGCTGTTCAGCAAGGGGAAGTTTTTGGCTCGCATAAAGCGGGAAATTGTTAGGTTTCCCTGCTCGTTTCCCAGCTGCTAAAGGCCTGGCACCCAAACAGAAGAGAGTCGCCCAGGTTGGAGACGCTCAGGTACTTAACACACGATGAGTTCTTCAAAAACTCACTGACACATCCTTAATCCTTAAAACTAAACAGGAATAAGCATAAATAGGTACAAAAACTATTTATTCCTTGATCAGTATGCCTTAATCTGTTATAAGGATGTGATGTTAACTTGTCTTTTAGAAAGAGAGGAGGGATTATTTTATTTCTTCAGAAAATGTGTATACTGCTTGATTGTAAAAACAACAACAACCCTCAAAGTGCTTTACAAATGATAAAACCTTAAAATTGAGGGGAGAGGAAACAACTCTACTTTAAAACAGACAAAAGTTAAAATACTAAAACAGATTACAATTACCTCAACTTTCTAAGCATAGTGATTCTTCATGGTCTTAGACCTATTCCATTTTTCTCCCTTGGTGTTTTCCTAATATGTTCTCAAATGAAATATCTTTACATTGAAATTTTGTAGCCAGATCAAACCTTCTTTGCTTATGGTCTGAGGCCTTTGCAGAAATTCAAACAAAGATATACAATAAGTCATTTATAAATAAAAATGTATTATGCTATGTATGCTATGTGTTGTGCTATGGATGTTAAACACACTCAATATAAGCCAGAATCAAGGATAAAAAGGAATAAAATAAAGGATAATAAAACCATCACACCAGGGCATCATCATTACTGTTTATACCTATCTCTAAAATCTCTCCTACTCTGATACTTGTGAAGCAGCCAGTGCAAAAAGGGTCATGAGAGATGAGTTAACCTGGCTTCCAAGTAAGAAGTGGTAGGTTGGGAAGATGTATCAGTGGCAAGGGCATGAATGCAACTCCTTGGGTGCATGTCCAGTATGATTGGTGGTTATTTTATGTTTTAGTTGTATTCATGGTGTGTTTGTTGTATATTTCTTTGGTATTAATATGCTTATCACTGCTTTAGGTTCCTTTGACCCGAAAAGCAGAATATAAATGAACGACAGCATTACATCAGAATTTCTGAAGAAATACTGTGGGGTTTTTTCAGGAAGTAAGATGGAAAACTCTAGAATCTGAATTGAGAACTGCAGCCATTTTGTTGAGGCATAAAGCAGAGAAAGGGAGAAAAAATGCCAGTTCTGAAGCCTGTAGTAAAAATGAAAGTGGACGAACTCTTTTTGCGCTGGTTGAGTGATGCCTCAACTCAGGTGATGCTCAAGGACTGCTTAAGAAGTATAACTAACAAGGAGAAGATTGAAATCGGTAGTGGTGATGCTCGGAACAATGAACATATTCTTGGCCATATAAATTGTGTCTCGAAGCAAAGCATGCTGGGGAATTTGATGTCTACTTTGACTACTACAAGCCCTCCTCATCTATCTACTGCTCTCCCACTGGGAACGCCAACAAGCCCAAGGAGCTTTTCTAATATTCGAGGTAAACGCAGATCTTCAAGCACCAAAAGTGTAAGTGGTTTTTTGCTATTTGGGCAGGTAAGCCCATTTAAGATAAGCTGTGAATGTTTGCTTTATAGTACTCACCAATTTTTGTCATTTTGGACACAAATAAGGGCTGTAAAGGTTGGTTTCATCTGCTGTGAGCTACACATGGTTTACTAGTGCAATGAACATTTAACCCCAAATCAATAATAAAATGGCCTTGTAGGTATCATAGAGTGCAAGAATCTTCTTTGTTTTTGAAAAAAAATATCAACCTTTTAAAATAAAATCTAGATGTGACTTGAGCATGTTGGTCTGTAGGAATTTCCATACAGCTGTTTTTCTCCATTATAAACTGGAAATGAGGGCTCATCCAGATTTTCACTTGTCCTGCTGCATTCCCCTGGGGAAACCTGATCTTTACCAATGAATTGAACCAAAGGTCAGTGGTTTTTTTTTGCAGTTTGATGTTTGCTCCAATTCAGCTCTATAAAGAGCACATTTTCCCTGGGAAAGCGGTGTAGCAAACTGAAAAGAGCTGCTCAGGCCCGTAATTTCTAGGCATGGGAAAAGCAGAAATCATAAAAGTATTTTATGGGGAAAAATAGTGACTATTATGCGTGTTTGGTGTTACTATTGGTTTTGTAACAAACAATAGAAGTGACTTTTAAGTGCTCAACCCTATAACTTGTAAACATTTAGGTAGTGAGGTTGTGGGGTATCGGCAGTTGTTCCAGCATATCACTAGCAGACATGGAAATGCTTATGATGAATCACTAATATGAAATAAGTTTCATTGCTGATGGCAGTAGCACTGGGTTTCTTCCAACTGAACCTTACTCAGACTAGGTTAATTTCAATGGGTCTAACTGTCATGTTTATTATCACCAATGTGTCTGCTCTTGAGCAGAGCTAGCGTTGACTTCCACCTATTGTATTGGCTGTCTCTCAGGCCTTGTCTTCTGTCTTCCTTTATTGTTATGTTGAACTTCAGTTTTTTACACTCTAGCAGAGCAAATAACCTAACAGCTGTGGCAGTATTCAGAATGCCATGCAGCTGATACCATTTCCTCAGTTCCTTCAGATATGAGCTATTTATAGCCTGTGAATTTATTTATTTATTGTAGTTGTCAGCACTTGCTCCCTTGTATGGCACCTTGCATCAGCTGTTAATGGTCTCTGTCTAGTGAATAGCATACCAGGCATCACTGATGGTACAGAACCACAAGCATGGCTTCATTAGTGACTTTGTTTTTAATGAACGTTTTTTGCTTATTAGGGCTTCCTCCATTCACAAAGGACTTTAAATAGTGCGGAATGCTGTAAATGAAAACCAGAATTAGAGCTTATTTTTATTACTATGTCTACTGTTTCTAACTGTAGTATTCACATATTAAGAATGATACACTGTGAAATAATATCCCGAAACACTCTTTGAAATATGAAGTGCCTTGATTTCATGGACTGTAGTTTTGATATTTATCTTGTAAAAGATCAGTATGATGATGATTTTATGTAGAGCATTTGTACCCCAATCTTCAACTAAAAGGGTTCCCAGGATGGCTTACATGCAGTCAATAAAAACAAGGCTGTTCCTGCCTTAAGGCTTACAACATATAATATAAAAAAGCAACACACAAGGGGGAAGGGACAGGAAAGGAAGAAGAAAAATCAAATTCAAGTACCAGTTCTTAAACAGTTGTTTTTATATTTAGCAACTGACCAGTACTCTATGTTATAAGCTGACAACCAGTTTCATAATGCCACTTCACTTTCTAGGGCATGATTGGGGAAACTGTGACCCTCCAGGGTGGCTGCAAGAGTACAGTACTTTGACATAGAACCTGCAGTTCGCACACTGTCTTGTTGCGTGGGGGCAGGGAGCAAGGCCAATATTTGATCAGTTGTTTGTTTGTTTTTTGTTTAAATTTCTAACCCACCTCTTAAGGTCCTGAGGAGAAACAGTAATTTGGAAAAATATAATCATATCTAGCCCCAGCCAATAGAAAACTACTTAATTTTTCTCTCTCTCTTCCAATGAGCTTGTCCCAGAAACAATCAGTACCAAAAATGTGCCTCTGTTTTTTCCTTCAGTTTATATGCTGATGGTTTGAACGGTAGCAACAGTCCTGATAGCACCTTGTCTAGTTCTGGTATTGCAGATATCTTGACAAAGTGCTAGGGTGCTGCTGGGCTAGTGGAGGCTGCTATGAAGCTGCAAATGGTGCAAATTAGTGTGATAGTACAGTTTGTGAGCATTCAAAATGTAATCTCTTGGGAGTAAAACCTGCTGATTAGTTACAGTATTCTTGTAAGCGTTGAAGGGCTTATGGGAGGAAAATGCAAAGGGGGAAAATACACAATTGGAGCATGTTTTGTGTGAATGTATTAAACATCAAAAATCTCAAAAGTTAAAGGATAAGTTACATATAAATATGAGACATAAATTTATTTATAAAACCCAAGTGTAAGTATAGAATGGATATAAGCATATTTCCCATATGCAGTATTTATAAGCACTACATGTAATCAGTCCCTATTCCAGCTATTTCCATGTAATCATACATTCACTTAAGACATTTAAAAAGGCTCTTGGAGCAACTTACAAACATCAGTACTAAAACAGTCTCCGCTGTCAGACTTACAACCTAAACAAGACATAACACACAAGCAGGTGGATATAGTTGCACTGCTTATAACAGTTATATAGCTCTGTCTATGCAGTTTTGGCTGTTTAGAAAAGAAGCAGCTCCTTGCTAACGTCAGTTGTAGTTCTGACATTGCACAAACTTCTAATTGTGTATATATCTCTTATTTGGCTTGTATTTCCTTAACCTTTTTGTCACTTTGATAATTCCCAATTCTCATACCTCTCTAATTAGATATGTTAGGTTTATGGGTCATCTTCCAAGCTTTTGTATTAAAAAAAAATCTAGCAAGATCTGCACACACACACACACACACACACACACACCCTGCAATGTTTAGGCTTAGAATAAACCTTCCATTGGAGACAACAGAAAGTTTTTCCCCCAAGCCCAATTGCAATGAGAGAGGGAAGGATTAATTGTTACCTCCCTAATTGGGACCCTCAAAGTTGTCCCTTCCCTGTTGCAATTAGACTTGAAAGAAGCCTTTTTAAAATAGCCAGTAGATGGGCTTTTTCAAGCCTAATATCAATGGAGGAAGGATGGGGGGGGGGACCCTGCAGGTGTCAAAGAAGACCTCTGCAGACAGACATGTGTCAATGGGTACCATGCTAATGACTTGTCCTGTGCCATATCCAGTTGAGAAGAGTGACAGGAAGCATTTGAGTTAAACCTTGAAGGAGAGTGTTAGATTGGGAGAAGTGTTCTGGCCATGCTCTTCAAACTTAGGATGGTGGATACTGAGCCATAAATAAGATTGCGTTTAATTAAAAATTTTCATCCCAGTGGCAATGGGAATTCATACCTTTCTTATGAAATATAGCTTATGTGAACAGTTGTCTTCAAGGGCAAGCATCAAATTCCTCCTGCTAATCATCTTGCTAAAAATAGATCTTCTATTCTTAAAGATACATGTTTGCTATCCATGTTCATCATGCTAAAGAGATCCCAGTGTAAGCAAGAAAAACTGTTGTATATCCACAATGCGGGCGACAAAGCACAAGTGGTAAGCCAAGACAAACTTTGGTTATAGCTCAGTTTGTTCAGAGCAACACAAACCTTGAGTCTGGTTTCAGATGTAAACTGGCTTAGCTCCCAATAGCAAGGCAGGAGTGAAGCAGTCACAATTTTCTTGTTGTGCTCCAGCACACTTGTTTATTGATGCTACACTATAGTTTGCCATAGCATTACAATCAGGCCAGGCCATAGTATTGTAAATGTTTAGGATTGTGGTTTGTTTTTATCAACTTCTAGAAATTAGGAAAATTACATTTTCTAGATGCTGGTTGAATCCAAAAGGTTCTTTGGACAATCAGGGTGAGGGTGGGTGTGTCGACAATTCTGCTGATTTTCCACCCAGCTCTTGCCATTCTGGAGGGGCCCCAAGCAGATTTATAAAGGAGGATATAAGGGCTACATCACGAAGGAGGAATAAAGTCCCATTGTATTAGCAGAACATTGCTTATGGTTCTTAAGTGCTAAGACATAATTTGTTTTTTTCATAATGTATAAACTGTTGTACTTCCAGAGAATACTCCAAGCAGTGTACAGAAATAGGATTTAAAACACAATACTGTTCATAGAATTGTTGAAACATAAAAACCAAGACTTTTTTTAGAAGATTTGTGAGAAAAGAAAGGTTTTCAACAAACATATACCATGTACTTCAACTTACCAAACTAGCATCTTCTATTCATTACTCTATTTCATATAGAGTCCTTTTCATATTTCATTGAGACAAATGAAAGCTGTGCTTGAGCTTCTAAAATGCAGGAGCCCTGCTAGGGGAACGGATATTATTATTATTATTATTATTATTATTATTATTATTATTATTTCTTACTTAACTAACATACAACCACTTGTTTTGCGGGGCAGGGGGATAATATCACTATGACAGCACTTCTGGTTGTGTGAAATTGGTTGGCCCTGTTCTAAATAGTGTCTACATAGTATGATGGGCATTCTCTGCTCATGTTCTGCAATTCTGGTGCACTCAACTTTTAAAGCTGCACAGAAGCTTTAAAGCCTGCATTCCAGGCTTCCATTCCCTAAATTGCAGTAACTCCATGGAAGCAGCAGAACAGAATGTACAGGAAATGGTTCTGACGCTATAATTAAAGTGAAACTCTGAAGGCCAAAACTGCAAGTTTTGCAGGGCAATCCTATACATGTCTGTTCAGAAGTGTTACTTATATTAAGGTGGTACCTGTGCAATTTATTATAATATAGTTTCCCCCCAAAAAAGCTTTATTTTCAGTAAATACATTTTTGAAAGGATTAGTTAAACAAGACAGATTATTTATGATGAATTGCCTTGATATGTCTGTGTCTTGATTCATGTCTATGCTTAAAAGCAGGCATTGAGGAAACTATGCAGTGTTAGAAACTGAGATATGAAAGCTAGGAGCTACCCGGTAAGTGGCACCTTAAGCCTAGGTTATGGGCGCAACAACGCAATGTCTAGGCACGCTTTTTTATAAGAAGAATACAAAGCTGAAATGAATGAACTGCAGGCCTTAACTTCAGCCACTTTTGTCCATTGATTTGTCTTGCCAATGCTTGCATTTCTTAGTTCATTCTTTTTTCTGGTAAAGTTTTTCTGAGTTCTTTCTGTGCCTCCAGATAGGATATTCTTTGGTCTTTCATAGATTTAATTCCTTGCCTTGGGATGCCATCAGAGAGTATAGAACCCAGATAAATTCTCATCCACACTGAGTTCTGTGAATATTTCCCTCCCATTTCTTGGCTGTTTTGTGTTAGATATCTGTTGGAAGGAATCCAGAATTATCTGCCTACTTGTGTGATTATCATATAATTTTGAGCATAATGCCATTTCCTTCAGTGTGAAAGTTGACTTTAAAGGGACCTCTTTTTAAGGTGCCGCCTCCCTCCCTCCCTTGCCAGAGATGCTTCCTGTGGGTGTAATAGTGAGGAGACATTGTTAGGGTTCACTGAGGAGCATTTCAGTCTGGCTCTTTAATGATATTTTGCAATTATAGTTTATATACACAGACTGATGTGCAGGCTTGCTACAAAATGTTGCCTGGCTTTATTTATTTCATTACATTTGGATCCCACCTTTTATCCAGGGAGCTTAAGGTTCTCTCCCTCTCCCTATTTCATCCTCACAACAACCCTGTGAGGTAAGTTAGGCTAACAGACAGTGACTGGCGCAAGGTCACCCAGGAAGCTTCATGGCAGTGTTAAACCTAGGTTATGGGCACAAGAATGGAATGTCTAGGCACACTTTTTTAATAACAAGAATACAAAGCTGAAAATGAATGAACTGCAACTAAAATATTATGTTTATTTTTCACATGGTCTAGTCCTTCCCCTGCCCACCGCCCTAATATTCTTAAAAGAGTCTCTTCTCTAGTCTTCATGGAGTAGCTGGAAGTGGGGAGGCAGAAAAAGTTCTTCCTTTCCTTCCACTCTGCAGTTTTAATCTGAAATATTAGATGCAGTACTGCACCCAGAGCTCAGAAACTGCTAACGCTAATTAAATTCCCTGTTGGAAAATGTGCATAGAACAATGGGAGTTTTGAACACTGGTTCAAAATGTCACAATTGAAAAGGACCTTTCTCTTGTCTTCACCAGCAGACATCTGTCAGCAGAAAGATGGCAAGAAGGGTCTAGAAGTTGAGTGAGATTTTTAAACAGGCAAATATGCTTCCTTCTGGAAGCAAATTCCAATACAACATGTTTTCAAAAACCTCAATATCAGGTTATCTGTGTGAAAAATATTGGTGCCTAAAACTGACCACTCAAACCAATTGTGTGTGGGAAAAGAAGTAGTTGATTCAGCTCCCTTTCTGGGCCTGATGAGATGCTATGTATTCTACCAGCCTCTCCCCCTGTCAAGGAGAAACTAGAAGCAGGCATCAGGATCACAGACTCTTTTCTATGACCTCACTGCAGGGAGACACAAACCTCCAAATTGTGGTTACAGTATTTAGTTGCAGGCTCTTTCTCAACATTAGGTTTTCTCCTCTAGGTTTTAAAACCCTTGACACTCTCTTTGCTATGATGGATCTGTTTAGACGACAAAGATAACACAACATGCATCACCAGGGAGGGTTTCCTTTCCCTTCCTAAACAGGGAGCTAGCTGGCCTTTGATAGACTTGTCTTTTCCTGCCTATTGGACTGCCATTATATGGAAATGATCAGGCAAGATAATCCCACAGTTATATTAGTTTTCTGGAGAATGAGAGTGACATAGTTTTTCTTGAAGTTTTTTTTTTTTTTTTTTTTTCAGAAGAATTAGCAGCTGCTTTCCAGTTACTTCAATAACTCATATTTTGCTCAGCAGGATATAATTGAACAGGCTGTACCTTCGACAACTTTTCATTGAACATAAGGAAAGCCTTAAAGTTTGTTTTGCGTGTTAAATTCTTGCTTTTACAAGCTACTCTTTTGGATTAAGTGAAATCTCACTGTCTGCTAAAGCAATACAGTCACCCTGCAACTTAGAAGCATTTAAGTTGTGCACATTCAGCTTTACATGCTTGACAATTATTATTTTTTAAATTAGAAAGAGGGCATGTGTCAGGGGCAAAAAGACTTTGGCAGCCCCATTGAATCCAATGTATTTTGACTACACACAGTTGCAGCTTTAGGCACGATCTCCAGAATGTAACCCCCATGTAAGTTGCAGGCTTACTGTATAAGGATTGGAACCAGATCCATTCTGCTAGAATTTTACTCTTAAGTCACAAATCTCAGCTATGCTTGTGTATATGCTTGCCAATTTGCTCCCCTTTCAGAAAGCTAAACTGTTCTTCCTGGCAGGGCTATCCCCATTAGCCAACTGCCTAGGATGCCAGCATTTCAAAGTTGTCTGTCCCAGTTATGCTGTTGGAGAGAGAGCCACTGCCTATACTTTTGGCTGAGGTGAAGGCACACAGACTCATCTCCTTGGCTGGGTGATATCCCTTGCATTCCAGGGGACACGATAGTGATCCTTCTGATCTTGATCAGCTGTCCAGGACATAGACACAGTTGTAAAGGAGAGGAAGTAAACAAGCAGCAGACAGTAAAAATGAATATGAGAAAGTACTGAATGGAATCTTCACAGTGTTCAGTTGGGGCAGCCCTGCTCCCCACATTCAATTCTTCCCTCTAATGCAAGGCTTCCAACTGGAAACAAACATTGGTTCCTCTTTTCTCCCTTTGCCTTCTCCTTTGCCTCAAATGTTGCCCTTCAGAAATCCAGCCGCTTCATGTCTCAGATATCCCTCCCACCCATGCCTCTCAAACTATTTTCACTTGCCTCCTGTGATTTCTTCTCCACATCTCCTTTCCCACCTAATTTCTAACTTCCTGGCCTACCTGGATGGTAAATGCTTCAAGTCTTTTATACTGAGCCCTTTGCTTTGAGAATCTTGCCTAGTAACAGCAACGTTCTAAACTTCCAGAGACTAACATTGGCCAGAATAATGCCTTTTAAATAAAAACTACACCAAGCATACTGGACATTTTCTTTGACCTAACAACAAACCATTTCCCCTAAGAGATAGTATGTACAAAAAGAAAAATATTTCCAGAAAACCAGCAAAGTGTATGCAAGAAAAGTCACAGCACCTTTCAACATGCTAGTGACTTTCATCAACTGCTCAACCCATTCAAAATAATTCATTTCATATCCTGTCTAACCAAAATTGGCATGAACCATCCTCAAACATCTCTCTCTTACACTGTAAAGTTTCAATTCAGTCCATTGAACCATTTTCTAACTAGAAGCCATAGAAGCTATTCCCTCCCTGATTTCTCATTATATTAGTGGAATGTGATTCAGCTGACTCACTCTTAACATCAGGCCATCACGGATCTTACATATGAACAGTGCTGCTGCATCAGGCCAGGCCTATTTATTTCACCTTTC
Source organism: Podarcis gaigeae (assembly GCF_964106915.1). NCBI lineage: Eukaryota > Metazoa > Chordata > Lepidosauria > Squamata > Lacertidae > Podarcis > Podarcis gaigeae. Next base: position 35,989,591 of record NC_139677.1, on the reverse strand, counting down.
TGTTCTCATAGCGGCTAGACAAGTGTCAGTTGAAAGGTTACAAACCCATGATCAGAATAGTTCTCTCCTGCTTGTGAACCTCAGCAACAATCATTATCTACCATAAATTTATATAATCCTCTAAAACCATTCAAGTTTGAAGCCATTGGTACATATTGTGAAAGGGAATTACATAGTTCAAAATGTACATATGAAGAATTGCTTCTAGTTCTGAGTCTCCTCTATCATTTAGCTTCATAGGTTGCCCCCAGTTCTAGCATAATGAGAGGGGGAGAAAAATGTCTCAGCAGGAATGGACACCACTAATTAGCACAGCATCTTAGGTTCAATCCTTGGTTTCTCCAGGTAGGGCTGGAAAAGACTCCTGTCTGAAACCCAGAAGCGCCAGTCAGTGTAGATACAGTGGTACCCCGGGTTACAGATGCTTCAGGTTATAGAGTCTGCTAACCCAGAAATAGTACCTCGGGTTAAGAACTTTGCTTCAGAATGAGAATAGAAATCGTGCGGCAGCGGCAGGCCCCATTAGCTAAAGATTAAGTATAGTTTCAGGTTAAGAACGTACCTCCAGAACGAATTAAGTTCTTAACCCGAGGTACCACTGTATTACTGATTTAGTTGCACCAATGGTCTGACTCAGTATGAGGCAGCTTCCTAAATTCTCCAAACCATACATAATTGTATACACCTCTATCATATCTCCCCCCACTCTTACTTGCCTTTTAAACACACATAAACACACTTGTCACAAACTTTCTAGGAAGAATTCAGAAACATTTGATTTACTTGGTACTTTATTCCAATTTATATAGCATGGTACCCAACTAAGTGAGCAACAGAACTTCCCCTTCCTCTCCTCTGCCCCATGACCTCTCCAGATCTGCACTGTAGGGTTGCAGAACCCTCAAAACAAATACACAAGGATGGGAGAGGTAGGAGAGGTCCCATTACGTGGCCAGTAATCATTGCATCCCACTATTTTGTTGGATGGCATCCATAATATTTCCATTTTTGTGGCTGTATATGATATAGCCATTATGTGGTAAATGAAGACGCACACACACAAATTCAAATCCAATGTGTATAAATTACATATCAAGATTTAGGGTAACCAGGGTACAAGAAATATATTCATTCAAATGTGTCAGAAAAATAATAAAGGATAAAGGGTAATTGATTGCCAAATAATAACCATTATTTATTGTCATGTCAATGTTCCCTCTTAAAAATATCCCCCCCCCAAAAAAAAAAAGAGTTAAGCTTTTTATTTTTATTTTTTTGCTTTGGCATTGCTATAGCTGCTTATTTTTAAACAAGCACGTAGATCCACAGTTTATCTTAAGGTGGCTTTCATTTCTGACATACAAAACACTCAAAGGGCTTTACAAGTTTGGAAGCGCCTGCAAGCCTTAATCTTTCAATAGCCTACTTTGAGACTTGAGCAGTTATGACTTGCGACAAAAGGAAGGGGAAGAGAGGAAGCTACAAAACCGCTACGTCTGGTATTTTCATGTTCCTCCCTGGTTGGTTTCACTAAATTGGAAGTTACTTTTATTGATGGTTTTGAAGTGCCACTTTTATAACAGGCTTGTGTCTTTTTCCATACTCTACCATACCATTAAGACTTTGGAATGCTTGGAGTAAGGGGCAGGCTCCCAAAGTGACTTTCCAATCTGTGTCCGCAGTTCTAGCCAAGTTCCCTTTTAATGTATGGAGCAGGCTAAGTTGAACTCGCTCTCAGAATAACACAGAAGTAAAACGCAGCTGCTGCTTTAAGTGGCACTGTGTGATAATAGGACTCTGCTGTTTACTGGAACTCAAGTGCCTGGACTGGTACACGCACAAGCAGTATATGAAATCTGAAAACATGAGGATAAAGGAGATTTCTTTGCGGCAAGATCCTGATCTACGAAAGGAATTGGCATTGCTAGCTCGGGGATGTGATTTTGTTCTGCCTTCCAGATTCAAGAAGAGACTCAAAGCTTTCCAGCAAGTCCAGGTTTGTTTACCATTATGAGTTTGACTGGACTGTGTGTGTGTAATATTTTGAGGGACTTGGGGGGGGGTGTTCATGCTGTTTGAGTGGAAACTAGCCAGAAATGCCTTGAACTTTGAAAAGCCCAAGTGGTTTTATTAGGTTAGTATAAAAACAAATACACCTATGTTTGAATATGGCTACTTTGTTCCTGTTATTGTTGCTACTGTTTGCCTTGAGACATGCTTTTGTTACACTCCGTATGTAAAAGTGGGGTGTTGAACAATATAACTTTCCCCAGCATAAGTGTTCCTTTTTTAGCCTATGAATGTGAAACTGTTCAGTAGAAAATAAACAATTAATAGTCATTTGCATACTTATCTATTCTGGCCATCTTGCATAATGAAATTCATTTTTAAAGTTCATGTCCAGCATCCTGTTATAAATGTTATCCAGTTCGTGTTATAAATAAGTGAATGTTATTTCTCAACTTACCATGATTTTCTACTGTATAGTATTGTAACCTGATCAGGAGAAAATACTGATCTTAGTTGCTTATAATCAGATATAATACATTGATGGCGACCATGCATTTTAATGTTTAATCTTTTCACCCTGCCTTTCACCACCCTGACAAAGCTGTATTTAGTTGATGTGAGCATCTTCAAAATTGCATAGTTAGACAGAAAAGTGAAATCTTTTCCTCAAAGCTGGGAATCTAATAAGTATCTTGCTTTCAACTGGAGTGCAGCTTGACACTGGAAGCTAAATTGCTAAAGTCTACATTTATCTTATTCACATCTCTCCTCCCCCCTTCTGCACTTTCAGAAGTTTTCAGTTTTTGATGTGTTGTGTTTTTAATATTTTGTTGGGAGCTCCCCAGATGGGCAGAATAATAATAATAATAATAATAATAATAATAATAATAATAATGCCTCATTTCCTCACACAGGCATCAGTGGAAATGTTAATCTGCTGAATACTATTCTTCCCAACTTACTTACCAAGTTGGAGTAAAAAGTGATGCATGTGTGCAGGCATGCAACTAGGGTGGCAAAATCCCCAACAAGCTAGCCTTCCTGCTGCAGCATTTTATACATATATGGGTAGACCCAGGGGTGTTGTTAGTAAGTGGCCCAGAGGGCTGAAGCTATGAAACGTTTGCACTGGGCCTGGATCTTCTGTGCCTCCCCCTTTGTCAAAGCTTTGTTTATAAGGCATTCTGGACAAGTTAAGATAGGTAGTTGGGGAGTACTGGTGTTGCACTTTCTGGCTTGCCTAGCCATCCTGTAAGCAAAGGAGAAGAGGGGGGAGGCAAGCCCTTCTCACTTGTGCTCAGTAAGTTACAAGGTGTGGGGAGGGGAGTGACTATGGAGTGGGGAGGACAGCACACTGAATGGTGGGGGGTAGTAACCAGGAAGTTTATTGGGTGAACATGAGCCAATAATTTTCTTGAAGTCTGTTGTCTGTCATCACCATCAGGAGAAAACTGTTAATGTGTGTATTCTTTTTCTTTTTTCTTTTTTCCATCTTGCATGCATAAGTGCTCTGCCCATTTCAGAGATGGAAACGTGTTTTCTGAAAAGTCTTCTTCATGCATATATTCTTGATGATAAAATACGCATCATGTCTGGCTTGACTAACTTACGTGAGGGCCGTTTTCTTGATTTCCAGCTGTAGCCAAGATTGTGTCAATCTATTATTGTTGGTTGTCATGTGTGAGCAATAATCGGCTAGTGGCAGGGTAGTTGTAAATATATGCAGTGACTGGATTGGGTGAGGAAGAATGTATATGTATGATAGAGGGACAAGGGGGTCAAGTTACATGTAGGACAAGACTTGTAGTTTTAATTAGTATTGATAGCAGCAGACCTTGCCAAAGATTGTGTGGTTGGGACAGAGGGTTCAATCCACATTGCAGTGTACTGGGTGCAGAAAATCCTCTCTGCCTCTGTCTACCCCCACTTCTAGCATACACCAAACTATGATGTGACAGCAGGAGCCACCTCAAATTTGCATCTACACATAAAAGCTAGCGTGCAAATTCATTTATTGAGCCTTTGCTCTGAGTCTCTTAGGACTTGCTTGCTTGCTTGCTTGCTTGCTTGCTTGCTTGCTTGCTTGCTTGCTTGCTACTTTCTTTCACCTTCATGAAAAGAGGAAGAGAGGAAAATCACATCATTCTGTGGGCCTTTCCTGAGTTTTTTAAATATGCAAGTGTTACTCATTGCTTACATGAGAACTAACTTTTTGTTGTGATGAAGTAGCATTTCCACAACATTCAGATATCAGTAGCATGTTGCTGGAAATATGCTAGGAGTACATTCAGCTGCTGCGATTTAATGGAAGGTGCTTTTAGGACATGGCTTAATCCAGTACATGAGTCCATCGACCAGAACCTCAGTGCAATTGCTTACCTTCAGTTTCTGGAGTGATAGTGTAGATTAAGTCAGGCATGGAGTGAATTCTTGCTGTGGGAGGAGTCCATCCAGTAGGGCCCACCATCTGTGAGTGTCCTTCCTGCAGTCTCTGATTAAGAACTTGCAGGACAATCAGCTTCTTTTCTTTTTTCTTTTCTTTCTTTCTCCCCCCCCCCTTTTTTTTTTTTTTTTTTTGAGAGAGAGAGTGTAAAGGAAGTTTCCTTTTAAAAGAAGTCCAGTGTTCCTCTGTTAGGAAGCCTGAAACATTTTTGAATCTGTTTACTGCACCATTTAGCTACTTTGTGCTTCATGTATTTTAAGGTGAAAGAGAAAGAGGTGTGTGTGTGTGTAGCATATGTAATGTGGCCTTGTGTATATATAATTATATATATGCATGAGGCAGAGAGTGAGATGCTCCTACCCCTTTTTTCCTCTGAAGCCACAGCTTGAAATGTGCAAAGAGGCAATCGAATGCTTGTAGCTTGACATTCCCTCCCACTTGTGGCTTTGGGTTGCCCTGTGCTGGAATGCTGGCCTCTCTTATGAGGTCACCTTCATACCCCAGATTTTGATCGCTAGATGTAAAAATAGCCCATTTTCAGGTTTTGCTTGGGCGTATGTGTGTTGCAACCACAAACTCTTAATATAAATATAGATCGGCAAGCTCATTATATATTGGGCAACTGTCCCTTCTGCTGTTGTAAGAACCTCCTCTCTTAAATACAAAGATGTAGTCAAGAAATGTTTCTGACATTAGGAGGTAACATGCTATTGACTTGCAGGGTCTCAAAACCTTTTTATTTAACTTTTTAAATAAAAAACAACAACAAACCACCATTATATTTGTTTTTCATATAATAACTATTGATCTAATGTCAGTGAACATTTGCCTGTGTGTTGTTTTTTTTTCAAATTTCTGAATGAAAGGCTATTTTTCACTCGAAATTAATTACTGTATATTGTTTCTGCATCTTTTAGTGACTCTTCCCTCATCTATGCTATTTTAACTTGTTGCCTGGGTCAGGAGTTGGGAAACTCCAGACTTGTGGGGATTTACTTCATTTTTTGCTAGTACCATGAGGCCATTCAGTCAGATATTGGTGCAAAAATTGGCCCAGAAGGGCAGACATAGAATTAAAGAACAGAGTGCCTCTGAACATATGCTTGGACCAGGAATTTGTTTGCATTCCCAAAACTGAGGTCACTGAGTTTTCCCCTACTTTGTTTCAAGCAATACATACTTTTAAGGTGTTTTTTTGTTAAACACTTGAAATCAGAACACTTGCCCACTGTACTACACATCACCAGAAATCTGTCATTGATCCTGCTCTATCTTCTTTCTGCCCTTGTCTAGACCATTAACTTTAATTACTGGGCTGGACTAAGTGGGTAGTTGCACTACAAGCATTGCCATTACTTTATTCATCTTTTCTGGAATTGTTTTTAAGCTGGACTCCTACATTTGTTTACCTGGAAGCAAGCCATGTTGAACTCAGTAGGAGGACTTCTGAGTAGCCATGTGTAGGATTGTGCTGTGTGTGAGAATCTCTTAATTACCCGTTGCTTGTGCCAGTAAACTGTGTAGTGTGTGAAGCATTTCTTAAGTAAATAGGATTATTATTTACTGTTTACTGCAAAACTAGGATTACGTGGCACCTGTAACCGTGCCAGTTCTACATTTTGTTTTTGTTTTTTTTAATTCTCTTTATTAATTTTCATACACACAGATACACACATATATACACAAAATAAATTATTCACAAAAGAAACAATAATAAAAACAACATAACTAAATTATAAAAATTTAGTTAAAATTCAAAATTTAGTTAAAATTTAGTTACATTTTTTAATGTGCTTTAACAGACCTGAAGATTTTCTTAGGAAAGAGCAGAATGTGTTATAATATAAAGTGCTGTTGCAGTCTCTGTTGCCTGCCAATACTATCACAATGGTTAACAAAGAATGTGTGAGGAGCACTGTTTGGCATTGTAATCTTGCATGCCTTCCTGTAAGACTGCAGAGCTCTTTTTCTAACTCAAATCATGTGTCTAAGTCTTCAGATTCATGCTGGAGTACATTCACTTGAATCAGTAGTACACCTTTCTCTCCCCTCCATTCCTGAGTAATAACTGGCCAGAAAACAAGTTTCTCTCTCTGTGGGGGCTGTTGTGAAGAAACAGTTGTTTAGATGTGTGCAGGCTGAATCTTGCTGCTATCAGAGCTCATAAATAATTGAAGGATTTTTTTGTTGAAACCTCACAGTATTTTCTGTTGTGGACATTTAAAACAAAGAACATCTACAGTGTTATCCCTTGGCAAAAGAGTAGTGTACAATATTTGAACAAAATTATTATATTGTGAAGTTCTTGAGACCAAATCTAAACTTGATTCAAGACTGAGTGTCCTAGTAATAATCTGTTTTTGATACAATGTTGCTCCAAGCCTGTGCAATAGAAGTTGCATGTTATGCAGCTCATAAGTATACATGGTCTATTTTTTAGCATTTTTTGTGTTTGTTTGTTTGTTTGTTTGTTTGTTTGTTTGTTTGTTTGTTTGTTTGTTTGTTAAATTGGTTTAGTGCCCTTCATCTGAAGATCACAGGGTGGTTGGCAGCATAAAAATACAAAATGAGAACACAAAATACATAATAAAACAAAAGCACATCAATAACCCCCCTCCTACAAACACATTTAAAGGACCATAGAAAGTTTATCAGCTAAAGGCCTTGTTATAGAGAAACGTATATGTAATGAAGGCTCCAGGTGAGCCTCCCTGAGGAGAGCATTCAGCAAACGGGGAGCCACCTCTGCAAAGGCCCAATCTTGTGTTGCCACATTCTGGACCTCTCATGGAGGAGGCACATGAAGGAGGGCCTCAGATTATGATTGTAGGGTCCAGGTCAGTTCATATAGGGAGAGGTGGTCCTGAGCCATTTAAGGCTTTATAGGTCAAAACCAACACTTTGACCTTTATAGAACAAAACCAACACTGCAGCCAGTGCAGTCCGGCCAGGATCCATGTAATATGCTCAAACCATCTTGCCCCAGTAAGCAACCTGCCTGTTGAATTCTGCACCAACTGAAGTTTCCAAACCGTCTTCAGAGGCAACCCTACTTATAACACGTTGCTGTAATCTAAGCTAGAGGTTACCGGAGCATAGACAGTAGTTAGGCTATACCTTTCCAAATAGGGGCACAGCTGGGCCATTAGCTGAAGCTGATGGAAGGCACTTCGCATCCCTGAGGCCACCTGAGCCTCAAGCGACAGTTAAGGATCCAGATGTGCTCCCAAGCTGCATACCCACTCTTTAAGTGGTAGTGTGATCCCAACAAAAGCAGGCACCCTCCTAGGGAACTGCTCATTAACAGTGGCTCAGTCTTCTCTGGATAACCCAATGCATCAGTTTCCTGTAGATGTTAAACAGCATAGTGGATAAAATTGAACCCTGAGGAGCCCTGCATTGAAGGCTGCACAGGCCCACAGATCATTCCCCAAGCATCATTTTCTGGAAACAACCATCCAAGTAGGACTGGAACCACGACAAAGCAGTGCCACCTAACTCGGACAGCCACTCCAGAACGATACCACAGTATCAAAAGCCACTGAGAGGATGAGAAATAGACATTATCCCCGACTCTCTTCCAACAGAGATCATCGTTCAGGGCAACTAAAGCGGTTTATGTTTCAAACCAGGCCTAAACCCCTATTGAAATGGATCTAGAACATCATTTTCCTCCAAGAGCACCTGGATCTGGTCCATGACCACCTGCTCAATAATGTTGTCCAAGACAACTGACTGATAAGTTACTTAAGATTTTCAAAATGCAGGGAGGATTGGTTTTATTGCTGCCTCCTTCAAGCAGGTAGGGACCACCGCCTCACAAGGAGGAGGCATTAATCACCTCCCTGGCCCAGAGTGTGGCCTGCCACAAACGTTGGGCCAGTGACGTTAGGGGCCAGAGCCAGTCACCTCGGCATGGATGTTGAAGTCCTCCAGACTCAGCAGTCTGGGAGTCCTCAACACTGCCTTTGAGACTAGCTTTGTCACCTCAGGCAAGGAGACTGCTAGGCAGCGAGGTGGCTGGTAAACCAGCAGAATGCCTAATCTATCTCAGTTGCTCAATGCCAGGAACACATTACTTTCATTCTGCTCTTGCCATATATGTAAAGGGACCCCTGACCATTAGGTCCAGTCGTGACCGACTCTGGGGTTGCAGCGCTCATCTCGCTTTATTGGCGGAGGGAGCAGGCGTACAGCTTCCGGGTCATGTGGCCAGCATGACTAAGCCGCTTCTGGCGAACTAGAGCAGCACACGGAAACGCCATTTACCTTCCTGCCAGAGCAGTACCTATTTATCTACTTGCACTCTGACGTGCTTTCGAACTGCTAGATTGGCAGGAGCAGGGACCAAGCAACGGGAGCTCACCCCGTCGCAGGGATTCGAACCGCCAATCTTCTGATCAGCAAGTACCAGGCTCTGTGGTTTAACCCACAGTGCCACCCGCGTCCCTTGCTCTTGCCATATACCATATACCAAAGCAATTTTTCATTGTGCATGCTTGTGCACCCCTTTTGGTCATCATTTCTCTGCATCTTTGGAGTAAAAATGTGTCAGCATATATCATCTACTTCAAACTCTAAAAGGTGTTTACTGAAGGGCTTACTGTCTGCTGATGGCAATGTTTGTGTTTCTTCAAACAGCTGGTGGTCGTGTTTAGCTGTCACAAGCCTAACACGTAAAGAGCAAAGTACTTTTGTAAAGAAGGGAATGCTAAATATAATCAACATTTACCAAATCTAAAGGCTTAACATGTTACACTCTGCTGTCCTCCATTTGGCTGCAGTAGAAAATAATTAGTGCTTACAAGCTCAAATTGTATGGTGTGTTAGTGCTGTTTTTTGTTGTCATGAAGTTTCTTATAGTGAGCTCTTTTGCAAACTTCAGTTTTCATTTCTTAGCTTAAACTTTTTTGTGCCATTTGGTGTGGATACACTAATGTAGCAGTATGTATACCAATATTATGTGGCAAGAGAGTTTAAACCCTGCAATCTGTATAATTTATGGCCCTATTAGTCCTAGGGTAGGGAATTAGCTATGAAGAGCACTGAAGCTCTGACCCTTCACTATTGGAAATACGGTTGTCCTCCCCCACCCCAGCACAAGATAAAGCACCCACATATTTCTGAACCTGCCTTGGCATCCATCCAGCAAGGCTTCAAACTGTAAAAAAAATCAAACTGGAGCTTTCAGAGTGCAGAATTATTCAGCCAATAACAAATTCCAGTACTCTTCTTCAGTAATGTGAATCCATAGCACTCTGCCTATGCTTGGCTGTTGCAGACATTTTTGCAGAGCTGTTTAGATATGGGCAGTATTAGAAACTGATATGAAAGCTAGGTGCTAAATGGCATCTTAAACCAAGGTTATAGGCACACAACAGAATGTCTAGGCTCACTTTTTTTTTATAACAAGAATACAAAGCTGAAAATGAACTGCAGCTAAAATATTATGTTCATTTTTCACATGGTCTAGTCCTTCCCCTGCCCACCCCCGTAATATTCTTAAAAGGGTCTCTTCTTCAGTCTTCATGGAGTAGCTGGAAGTGGGGAGGCAGAAAAAGTTATTCTTTTCCTTCCACTCTGCAGTTTTAATCTGAAACTGAAATCTTAGGTGCAGTTCTTTCTCGGTCTCTCTGTGGCTTTCAATACCACTGGGCCAACTGTATTACAGCACTTCCACTCCTACCTGTGAGAATCCAGAGAGTACCATTGTGGAAGTGCTCTTTGGCCTCCTGGTACTTTTAATATAGTATTCCACAGGGCATTATTTTGTGTCCAGTGCTATGCCAATAAACTGAATTTGAATCCAGAGAAGAAAGAGGTTCTTTAGGTAGATGGTCTTGTGCCAGAAGATAGGCCAGTTGCCTGTTTTGGACTGGGTTGTACTTCCTCTGAAGGAGCACATATGTGGCTACTCCAAGATGCATCTTTAAAGACCTGAGTGACCTCTGTGACTACTAGTGCCTTTTGTCTAATATGCTGGCTACAGACATATCTTGATCGGGGTAGTCTGAGCAGTAGTCTACGCATGGTACCCTCAAGACTGCTGCAATACAGGGTTGCCCCATGAATCTGAACCAGAAGTTCCAGCTAAATGGTTGATGAGGGCATACGGCCAACAAACCTTTGCTAAAAAATCTGCACCATATACTTCTTGGCCAGGCTCAAGGTTCTCATTAATATTCAAAGCCCTGAACAAATTAGGTCCATGATATCTTAAGGACCTCCTGAGAGCCCTTATATGATATCCCAGCTGAGTCACTGTATCACACAGAGGAGCACTGTTGATAGCTTCAGAAGCCCAAATGGCTTCAACTAGAAGTAGGACACTTAGTGTTGCTGGCTCCATGCTGATTCTTCAGGCATAACTTTTTCAAGAAGAACCAGCCATTTTTACCATTGTTTGTATTGTTTTATGGTGCATGTTTTATTGTGCTTGCGTATTCTGTCGTATATTGCCTTGATACCTTATTTGATATGTGGTGATCTATAATATTTGTTTATAAGTAAAGCTAACTTTGCAGAACAGTATACAATTCTATTATATAGTACAATCATATGCATGTCTATTCAGAAGCAAGTCCCATTGAGTTCAATGGGACTTACTCCCAGGTGCGGATAAGATTGCAGCCTTGGTGTAGCATTTCTCAGATTTATTCCATCTGTTGTTCCCTTTGCTGTATGCTGTCATATTTCCAGATAGCAATATGAATAAAAGATAATTCCTTGTTTACCAAAAGCAACTGTTTATCAAGTTGCTCATTAAAAACTGCTATTGCTCTTTTTTTATTTTGACTAATAGTCACATCTATACATACGTTGACATGCAATTTCTTCCCCTCTTTAAACTGAGCCTTAAAAAAAAAAAAAGCAGCTGCCCCCTCATTTCATTTCTTCCAAGGATGCAGTATCACTTTCCACCCCTTGTTCTCCCCATTTGAATTTGGAAAAGAACTTGCTAAACAACTGGAAATTATAGTGTAGTCTTGACACATTTAGCAAAACTGTTCATTATTTGCTAGTGATTACTTGGTAATGTTGGTTCCAATAATAGATTAACCTTTGAGCAATTGCAGATGTTTTGTTACCCATTTCCAAAAGCGTGAGAGGAGGCTATAAGGCAAAAGGCAGTTTTTTCTATCACAAATAAAAAGAATAGTGACTTTCATTGTTAGGCTTCAGAAAAATCTCTCATTTCCCTCCCACCCCCAGTTTAGGTGTTATTCCTATATTACCATACAAATGTTATAGTGGTAGGATTGCTAAGCGTACATTTCAAGACTTGGAGACAAAACTGTCAAGATGCATATTTTAGTTTATGTCTTAAAGTTTAATTTTTCCTTTTTCTATAGGTTCAGTCAAAGAAAGAAGAACCTTTGACACCATCTCTGAGCCAAACCATTCCAACATTTTATTTTCCTCAAGGATGTCCAAAAGAAAAAGTGAACATAGATAGTGTTATTACTAAGATAGAGAAAACTTTTGCTCAGTTTCCAAATGAGAGAGCAACATTAGAAGATATGGGTAAAGTTGCAAAGGTGAGCCCAATAGGTTTCTCTTCTTCTTGCCCAGAAGGATATGAAGTTCATGAAGAATATCAAATATACTGAAGTGTGTGCAGTGCAATCCTAGGTGTGCATCCTTAGTTTATTATTTAGGAAGGAGAAAATAATTTTTAAGTGGGACCTACCTCTGACCATGGGACGTGGGTGGCGCTGTGGGTTAAACCACAGAGCCTAGGACTTGCCAATCAGAAGGTTGGCGGTTCGAATCCCCGCAACAGAGTGAGCTCCAGTTGCTCGGTCCCCGCTCCTGCCAACCTAGCAGTTCGAAAGCACGTCAGAGTGCAAGTAGATAAATAGGTACCACTCCGGCGGGAAGGTAAACGGTGTTTCCGTGTGCTGCTCTGGTTCGCCAGAAGCGGCTTAGTCATGCTGGCCACATGACCACTGTACACCGGCTCCCTCGGCCAATAAAGCGAGATGAGCGCCGCAGCCCCAGAGTCGGCCACGACTGGACCTAATGGTCACGGGTCCCTTTACCTTTACCTCTGACCATAATGGTGGAGTAACTGCCACTTACCAGGAAGGGGAGGGATGAGGCAGCAGGATGGTTGGCACTGTGTGGGTGCATTGGTGGAGGTGGTACTCCTCACCAGCCACTCTGTGCTATACTGATATAGGCTCTCACCTCAAGGAAGTGGCTTGCATTCCACTAGCAGCATGTGAGAATATGGCCTGAATCACAAAGACCTGTAAAATATGCGGTAGCAGTTTCTTTCTTGCATGGTGCATTTTAATGTATTTTTAATCTTTTTGGAAGCCGCCCAGAGTGGCTGGGGAAGCAAATAATAAATTATTATTATTATTATTATTATTATTATTATTATTATTCACCAGGTTGAACTGTAAATGGCTGAGCACAGTTAGGCTTTGTGTCATCAGTGTAGTCATAAAATTGACCTAAACATATTGTGCCTTAAGGATCTCTCCAGTGAGTTAAGGTTCGCTGACAGTCTGTATAAGTTATTTATGGAATAGAAAGGCTGACAATAACAGATTTTCCTATGGAAAGTGTTGTACAGTGGTACCTCTGGTTACGAACTTAATTTGTTCCAGAGGTCCGTTCTTAAGCTGAAAGCGTTCTTATCATGAGGTGCACGCATCCTGGGGAAAAGTTCACAACCAGGAGCAGCTACTTCCGGGTTAGCAGAGCTCGTAACCTGAAGCGTTCGTAACCAGAGGTACCACTGTATTTAAAGAGAAATAAAGGAAAAAGTGAAACTCAGCAGTGGCCAGAGGATTGGAGTAGATCAGTCTACATCCCAATCCTAAAGAAGGGCAGTGCCAAAGAATGCTCCAACTACCTCACAATTGCACTCATTTCACATGCTAGCAAGGTTATGCTTAAAATTCTATAAGGAAGGCTCAAGCAGTATGTGGACCGAGAACTCCCAGAAGTGCAAGCTGGATTTAGAAGAGGCAGAGGAACCAGAGACCAAATTGCAAACATGCGCTGGATTATGGAGAAAGCTAGAGAGTTCCAGAAAGACATCTACTGCTTCATTGACTATGCAAAAGCCTTTGACTGTGTAGACCACAGCAAACTATGGCAAGTTCTTAAAGAAATGGGAGTGCCTGATCATCTCATCTGTCTCCTGAGAAATCTCTATGTGGGACAAGAAGCTAGAGTTAGAAGTAGATTTGGAACAACTGATTGGTTCAAAATTGGGAAAGGAGTACGGCAAGGCTGTATATTGTCTCCCTGCTTATTTAACTTATATGCAGAATTCATCATGCGAAAGGCTGGGCTGGATGAATCCCAAGCCGGAATTAAGATCGCCGGAAGAAATATCAACAACCTCAGATATGCAGATGACACAACCTTGATGGCAGAAAGTGAGGAGGAAATTACAGAACCTTTTAATGAGGGTGAAAGAGGAGAGCGCAAAATATGGTCTGAAGCTCAACATCAAAAAAACGAAGATCCATGATCACTGCAGATGGTGACAGCAGTCATGAAATTACCATATTTTTCGCTCTATAGGATGCACTTTTCCTCTTCCAAAAATTAAGGGGAAATGTGTGTGCGTCCTATGGAGCGAATGCAGGCTCCTTGGCTTCAGCGATAGCAACGCGAAGCCTCTGAAGCGCAGAGGGAGCGCTCCCTCCGCGCTCCGGAGGCTTCGCGTTGCTTTCACTGAAGCCTGGAGAGCAAGAGGGGTCAGTGCGCACCGACCCGTCTCGCTCTCCAGACTTCAGGGATAGCTGCCTGAAGCCTTCAGAGCTCAGCGCGAGTTGCCGCTGCGCTCCAGAGGCTTCAGGTTCCTTTCACTGAAGCCAGGAGAGCAAGACTCTCCTGGCTTCAGCAGAGAGGGAGAGCTGCGCAGCGCCCCTTCAGCCAAGCGGGAGGAGAAATGGAAGGGGCTTCATTTCTCCTGCCGCTTCGCTGAAGGGGCACTGAGCAGAGAGGGGGAGATTTTTTCTTGTTCTCCCCCTCTAAAACAAATTGCGTCCTATGGTCCGGTGCGTCCTATAGAGCGAAAAATACGGAAAAAGACGCTTGCTCCTTGGGAGAAAGGCGATGACAAACCTTGACAGCATCTTAAAAAGCAGAGACATCACCTTGCCAACAAAGGTCCGTATAGTTAAAGCCATGGTTTTCCCAGTAGTGATGTATGGAAGTGACAGCTGGACCCTAAAGAAGGCAGATTGCTGAAGAATTGATGCTTTTGAATTATGGTGCTGGAGGAGACTCTTGAGAGTCCCATGGACTGCAAGAAGATCAAACGCATCCATTCTTACGAAAATTAGCCCTGAGTGCTCATTGGAAGGACAGATCGTGAAGCTGAGGCTCCAATACTTTGGCCACCTCATGAGAAGAGAAGACTCCCTGGAAAAGACCCTGATGTTGGGAAAGATGGAACAGTGTTCTCGAAGCTACAAACATGAGTCTGACCAAACTGCGGGAGGCAGTGGAAGACAGAAGTGCCTGGCATGCTCTGGTCCATGGGGTCACGAAGAGTCGGACACGACTAAACGACTAAACAACAACAACAAAGGAAAAAGTGATAGGATTCAGTCTAGCAAGACCTTGCATGCTACAGGTGGCGTTTTTGCCAGAAACATCCCTTTAACGAGCCTAAGGTTTCGACTTAAATTTGAAATAAGTATAAATAAGGTTGTATGGCATCTAGGGCAGTATAGCATTTCACTCAATAAGTTAAACAATGTACTTTGATGCTTAGGTAAAAGGTAAAGGTACCCCTGCCCGTACGGGCCAGTCTTGACAGACTCTGGGGTTGTGCGCCCATCTCACTCAAGAGGCCAGGGGCCAGCGCTGTCCGGAGACACTTCCGGGTCACGTGGCCAGCGTGACATCGCTGCTCTGGCGAGCCAGAGCTGCACACGGAAACGCCGTTTACCTTCCCGCTGGTAAGCGGTCCCTATTTATCTACTTGCACCCGGAGGTGCTTTCGAACTGCTAGGTTGGCAGGCGCTGGGACCGAGCAGCGGGAGCGCACCCCGCCGCAGGGATTCGAACTGCCGACCTTTCGATCGGCAAGTCCTAGGCGCTGAGGCTTTAACCCACAGCGCCACCTGCGTCCCTACTTTGATGCTTACAATAGTGCAATAAAAATGAAAGTTACTTTCCTTTTTCCAAAATGTTGGCATTCTAATAGACCTTACAGTTAGTTCTTAAAAATAATCCTCAAATTTGCTTCTGATTAACTCTAGGCTTGTGAATGTCCTCTATATTGGAAAGGTCCACTATTTTTTTGTGCTGGAGGAGAACGAACAGGATTTGTATCGGTTCATAAATTTGTTGCAATGTGGCGGAAGTAAGTATGATTTATTTAGCAAGGCCATTTCATCATGCTTTAAATAGTTTAACTGAATAACTTTCCTAGAAAAAACCCAGCATTAGAATAAGGAACATGGCAAGAGTTTTAAAATATTTATTGTCCTCTTCCCCCATCCCAAAAATGTATATTTGGATTTGGTGTAAAACAACCATGCCATTTCAAAGTGAAGTTTTTAAAAAAGAGAAGGAAAATAAAGATGCTTGAAAAAGTTTATAAATAAAGGCATTGCTGGGTTTGAATAGTAACTCTTTTAAGCCTGCTAGATTCCTAACATTTGATGGGTGCATATATGGCAATTTAAGAAATTTAGGGTTATTATTATTAATAGTTATTTCAGGCATTGCAATAGAATGACATATATAAAACAGTTGTGCATGTAAAAACAATTGCCCAGTGTTTTTTTCCTTTAAAAAATGTTTAGGGGTACTCTCGTTTTGACTCAAGAAAATCACCATTTTATAGTTCAAATTGGGGGAAATAGATACAGTAAATGGACAAAAGTACAAAGATTCACAAAATGTTTAGGGGTATGCATACCACTATGTCCTTCCAGAAATAAAGCACTACATTATATATATCAGATTGAAACAACAGCGCATATATAAAATCTATGCAGATCCAGGGCAGGGACCATCTAGAAAAATATTTTTAAAGGCTTGTGGAAAGAGAAATGTATTTAGCAGGCACCAAAAAGCCAATAGAGGATGCCCTTCTCTGATATGCAAAGGATAAGGACCACCACAGGAGAGGCTCAATTTTAACATTGTGCGGAATAGACCTCCTGATAGGATGCTATCTGCAAGAGGTCCTTGTGCAGAGTGCAGTGATTGATTGATTGGTTGGTTGGTTGGTTGGTTGGTTGGGTATGTAGGAGATGATTGGAGCATGTGTGGCTCACCTGGGGCCCTCCAGATGTAGGACTATCAGTCCTAGCCAGTATTGCCAGTGGTCAGGAATGATGTGTATTGTAGTCCAGCAGTATCCGAGGGATCACAGTTTAGCCACCTCTAGATCAGAGATTTCATTAATTCCTATGCATACATTTTGAGCAGATCTCCTGCTGGGGAAAAACAGGTTGCATTACAAAGAAATCCAGTGCAACAGTTGCACTAGCAGAAGCTTGTTGTGCAGCAGATGATTCTTGCTCAATCTGTTGCACAATAATCTCCAAGGGCATTTGTGTTTCCCCCTACACAACAGCTGATTGTTCTTGTGCAACATTTTTTGGTAATGTACTTTTGCTTTCCTTTGTGCAACCATGTTCCACCAGCACAAGTATATCGCTAAGTGGCTTTAACTTAGTACAGTCATACCTAGTTTGTCGAACAGAATCCGTTCTGGAAACGTACTTCTGAAAACGTACGACAACCAAGGCGCGGCTTCCAATTAGCTGCAGGAGTTTCCTGCACTCAATTGGAAGCCTGTTGGACGTTCAGCTTCCAAAGAACGTTCGCAAACTGGAACACTCACCTCCGGGTTTGTGGTGTTCGGGAGCCAAAACATTCGGGTCGCAAGGCATTCAAGATCCAAGGTATGACTGTACTACATTGCAAACAACTCACAGGGCATTTAACTTAATATACGTGCACATTAGACTACTTATGCATTTCAGGATTCTACAGACTTGCCATGATGCTGCCTCCAAGTTTGTTCATCTTCTCAAGAGCCCTGGATGTAACTATTTGGTACAAGAAGACTTCATTCCATTTTTACAAGTAAATTGCACTTTCTTGCTTGCTATTTTTATGTCATGAACCCTTTAAAAGACTTTAGTTTACTTTCCATTCTTTTTTTAAAGAAATAAACATGACTAGCCCTTATTTGCTAACTCAATGACACACAAGCTGAAAGATCAAAAAGCTCAAGCCATTCCTAGGCAGCCTGATCACTAGAACATGGTGAAAATGAATCAGTGCTAGTTTTCTCACCCAAAGTTGATATGAAGGCCATTCTGCCTCCATAGCCTTCTGAAGCCTTTCTGTTCCTTTTCTAGCTCGCATTCAGATTACATATGTGCATTCGCCCAGCTCCCTCCTCTGAATCCATGCTTGTCTTCCCTCCTCCTCCAAACTGTTTTCCTCCGTTGCTACTTTCTCTTTGGAGAAAAACCCTTTCCCCAAATAACTGGAATTTTGCATATTATTTCTAAAATTAGAATTCTGTTTTTCTTCCTAAAAATGAAATCTACTTTTCAAATAAGTTAAGACATTGTGCTTAAGTACCAACAACATGCATCTAACCTTTGTGCTTCTTTCTTAGGATGTGGTCAATAGTCATCCCAGTCTAGTCTTCCTAAAAGAAGCATCAGAATTTCATTCTCGGTATATTACAACAGTAAGTAACTTGTATATAGAGCTTGTTTTTTCTTGGGGCCAATCTAGAATGATTTGAGCATATAACACCAATCCTGGCACAACTGCACTGGCTGCCAATTAGTTTCTGGGCTCAATTCAAAGGGCTTGTGTTGACCTATAAAGCCTTACATGGCTCAGGGCCTCAATACCTTAAGGGCTGCCTCTCCCCATACAAACCAACCCAGATGCTGCACTTGTCATCTGAGGCTTTTTTCTATGCCCACCTCCCTCCCAGAGAGGTTTGGGGGGTGGCAACAAAAGAATGGGCCTTTTCTGTGGTGGCTCCTTGATTGTGGAGTGGCTCGCCTTTCACCATCATTACATGTCTTTAGATGCCTAGCAGAAACGTTCCTCTTTACCCAGGCCTATGGCTATTAAATAATTGAAATAAGTAAAAGTGTCGGGGAGTAGACTGTTCTTATAATATGATCATTCCGCCAGCACAAGCATTTCTGCTCGCCAGTCAAAACAATATTCCTTCCTCTGCTGTTCTGTGAGTTCTTGTGGTCTCTCAGAGCCGACGAGGTGTAGGGTGTGTTTGTGTGTGTGTGTGTGTGTGTGTGTGTGTGTGTGTGTAGGTAGCAGGGTAAAGCTCCATTAAATTAGTGAAACTATTTGAATTGAGTAACATGAGTCTGCCACCATCACATATAATACTATTACTTCCATTTATACGCCACACTTTATCAAAAGATCTCAGGGCATTAGAAACACATTACAAAACATCAATGATCAAAACGTAATAAAAATATAGTAATAAGCATACTGACAGACAGCCTAATAGTAAAATAATAATTAGTGCAACATTGAATTCCATCAAATATCCGACTGAAAGTTTTCTCAAGCTTTGTTTAGGTAAATTCAAGCCTTTTAAAACTTGTAGAATGCAGAAAGCAGGGATTTGGAGAAGGATAAAGCACAGTGGCTATAGATTAAGCCCAAAAGATCTGTCAAGGTTTTGAGCAAGATAAATTGAAAGTGTTTATATCATACTTAAGTACTCAGACTATTTGAATGAATGCAGTTGGTGCATCATTCATGCTTTCTTTTTATGTTTCAGGTAATACAAAGGATATTTTATACAGTAAACAGATCCTGGTCAGGAAGGATCACTTGTAACGAACTCAGAAAAAGCAGTTTTTTACAGGTATGATCTGTGTAGTTTTGTGAATAACAACATAAGCCTTTATATGTTAACTGTTCAAATAGAGGGCACTGAAATCAATGAGCGCCAGATGGTTTAGAGCAGTGTTTCCCAAAGTGGGCGATACTGCTTCCTTGGAGGGTGCTGGAACTATCCAGGGGGGGCACTAGCAGCCTCAGGTGCAATTGTGGGGAGGGGGCAATGGAAGCATAAAGAACATTTTGAAAAACCATTCATACATGTTTCATCTGTTGTGTAATGACGCTAACTGCCAGGTTGGGCTCTGTTGCAGAACGGCAACAATTCCTCCCCTGGACCCAGTGGTTGAGCTGGAGGTGAGGGGTTTTCCTGGGTTTGGATGAACCCTTTTTGGCTTCACCCAGGAAGTGGATTGCAGCTTGCCTGCCTATTTATAGAGATACATAAAAGAATGCAAATTTGTCACTGCATATTTCTGTTTGTTCAATCAAAGAAGGTAGAATTCCAGGGGTGTGCTGAGTATTTTATTTTTCTGAAAAGGGGATAGCAGGCCAAATAAGTTTGGGAACCACTGGTTTAGAGGGTGAACTGGTTTTTTCCCTGTGGATCTTTGTTCTGTAATATTTTTATTTGCAGTTAGCCAGTAAGGCTTAATGCTTGCGATTTGATAATGTTCCAGTTGAATTTTATGTTGGTTTGCTGAAAGCCTGCTGCAGGAGGTTGTGCCATATTTATTTAAGTAAGATCATATTTTTCATCACAGAACTGTTAAGCACAGTTCAGGCAGTAGATTAAATCATGATTCACACCATTGCAGATGAACTTCAGGTTTGCATGCTTCCTCGATGCACATGGGAGGAGACAAGTGAAAGTTGTTTTCAGTTTTGACTAAACCTCAGTTCCCTGTTAGATTTAGAACTTTGAGAAGTTGTTGGTATAGAACTCAGTGGGGCCTATAAGATATTGAATTCTTCCTACAAGCTGCTAATACGGTACTTCCTCTCTTTTATCAATAGAATGTGGCATTATTGGAAGAGGAAGTAGATATTAATCAGCTGACAGAATACTTTTCATATGAGCACTTCTATGTAATCTACTGCAAATTTTGGGAGCTGGATACAGACCATGACCTTTATATTGATCCGAAGGATTTAGCTCGGCATAGTGACCATGGTATGACAAATGGAACAATTCAGTTCATTTTGAATAGTGCATGAGAGTACATTTCTGAGTCTGCAAAGCTGGAAGATATCCTATGCTCTTCTATGACAGCACAGAAGTTGCCAGCCAGGTGGGGCAGAGCTGCTACACTAGCTTCCCTGCAGATAGGTGGCTGTTGCTTACTTGGAGGGGAGAGGCCGATGCAATGCAAACACACCAGCAGAGTCATTTGTTGTTTCTGACAGTGCATTTGCACGATGCTGACTTCCCCACTGTGTCTCCTTTTCGGTAAGCAACAGCGACCCACTTGCTGTGAAGCCAGCATAGTGACTCTGCCCCCACCTTACAAACTGCTTCTGTGAAAGAATCCATATTTGTAGCAAACCAATCCTTAATCTTTGATCATAGTTCATTCCATTAAATTTTCAAATACATAAATTAATAGTCTGTAGACCTGGATGTTACATGTGTAAAAACTCTGTGTATTTTCGCATACCTGAGGAACATTCCTGTAGACTGGGAGCCAGCTTCTCCTATACACACAGTACTCAGAATCACTGTGTGCTTTCTTATGCCACTTCTGTATGATGCTTGTTCTTCTTAGTGTTTACAGTATCTATAGTGTTAATAATTTCCTTTTCGGTGCTGTATCAGAAGTCCACACGGAATGAGAAATATTTGAAAGGTGAACTAAACTGTAGGGTTTCATCTGCTTTAAACCTTTTCTACTGAGGAACTAGTTATAAAAAGGCAGTCTGCAGTAGTAAAATACAACTATATTGTAGTAGCTTGGCTGGTAGAGTGCAGAACATTTGTGTTAGTTTAATGATGGTGATGGTGCAATCTTCTGAGGACAATTACCAATACACAATCAAGAGCTATGATCAAAGAGGTTTGGGGCTATATACCTTTTACACTGTCATATGTCATTTTATCTGTACTGCTAAGCCTCCAGATTGGCTAACAGAACTAACACTTCCGTTGTGCCGATTATCCCTTCTAGACTCACAATGAACTTGAAATTAAAATTTAACTGGATTGATGTTTCTTTTATAAGAAGTTTTAATCAGACACACCTAAGAAGGGGCTAGAATTTTGAACAGAACCATGTCTGTTCAGTGGGCCAGTTCATATGCTCAGCATTCTTAGCTGTCATGAGAATCCCTTTACATCACGAGCAGTGTTCTTGCCACGCATATATATATGTAGTATGTGATACACATGTAGGCCTGAGGGATGCAGTTTCCTCTCCCCCAAGAGAGACACACTCTCCCATGGGGAAATACAGGGCAAACTGGGCATACTGACATCACACTTCCTTTACCTGAAAGATGCCCAAAGAGGATCTCTGCTGGGTGGGTATTGATTGTTAGGCCAGAGTCCTTAGATGTTGATTCCTTGGTGAACTAAGGCTTCGTTTGCTGGAGTGGGGAGGAAATTGTTCAGTGAAGCCAGAGTATGAATGTGTTCCAGAAGAAATGTAAGATGTTTTTCAAAAATTCAGGTTGCCAATTGTCCAGGTAGAAGCAGGCACATGTGTTCAGTTGCAGGCATTTAAATAGCATTTGTAAATATAAGACACCCAGGCCCTCTATTTTAACCAATTTTAATATTGGCTTTTTATAATGTTGTATCCTGTCCTGCGACCTTATAGTGAAGAACACATAAGAAATCTAATGAATAATAAATAAGGCAAGGAATGAAGTATTTCTAATAAAGTGTTTATGCACAAGCTCTGAAACATTTAAAATGTATGATTTAACTTTAACATATTAACTGTAACCGTTTTGCTCTTTCACAGCTATATCTAATCGGATGATAGAGAGGATTTTCTCAGGAGCTGTAACAAGGTGTCTCTTTTTTACTTATTAAATTTAAATTTAACCATCATGCTTCAAGAGCAGTTGGCAAAGTACATGGACAGCTGAATTTTGATAAATATAAACATATTTCCAAGATCCAATATTTCCCGTAATATTGATTATTCTAAATGCTTCATTTTTAAAAAGATTGACAAACTGTAGGCTAATTTATAAATTCTTTTCCATATATTAAAAGTACAATTTCACTATAAAGAAAACAATCAACAATTGCATTTTCATGACTGACAGCGACAGTTGTGTTTTAGAGTACTAATACACATATGAAAATGGTTTTTAATACCTTCTCTTCTCCCTTTGCTTTAATCACCTGAATCTCAAAGAGGCAAGAAAGCACAGAAAGAAGGAAAAATAAGTTATGCAGATTTTGTATGGTTTTTAATATCGGAAGAGGATAAAAAGACTGCAACCAGGTAAGAATAAATAGCTGTTAGGAGTATAATTGCAGGCCTTTTATACAAGATCATGGGGTCAGGTGACTTGTGCTGCTACCAAAGTTCGATAATTAAATTTCATTTTATAGATCTTTCTTACGTTCAGTACTAATGAATTAAGAGGTTTGTGTGTTAAGGAAAGGCTGGGTGCCAGCTGTCAGGGGTGCAATTATTTCATACTACATTGAGCCAGAGGGTTAGGGTAAGAAATGTTGTTGGAATTTGTCTGTCTCGAGAGGCAATGGAGTGTGCCTCAGGGGGTGAAGTCAAACCATTGCATTAGCAGCACCAAAGTGACTTCCCTAGGGCGCAAGTCTCAGCAGTGCGTTTGGCAGCATCCTGGCTGCAGGAGTTGCCAAAAAGAGGCACATAAGGCACCATCCAACTGTCTTAGGAACTCCAATCCGGATTTGTGTAGGGTTTATTCCTTAGCCATTTCTTCTTCCGAAGATATCCCACAAGGCAGCAGAGGTTTAAGATCAGGTTTTTTCCTTCTCCCAGATGTTCTACCTTCCCAGCTTGATGAGCCCCATCTGCCCCTCACTTCCCTCTGCAGCATGGGCAGAAATCACCTTCTTGACCATTGGAACCACAGTTTTTCTCGTCCACTCAATTCCCTTTGTATGCAGGGGAAGTCCCTAACTCACCAGACCCACCTACCCTCACCTGGTTTAGCCAGCAACAGAGGATGTGATTTCTGACTTTGTCCCCCTCCAATATGCCCCACAAATCTGTTCTGGAAGAGTTTTTCAGGGGCTGGAGTTGCAGAAGCAGAGAGAGAATCAGAGAGGATATTCTGTTAGCAGATACCTCTATACTTGAGCAACTTCACTGAGAAGAACCCACTGGATTCCACCCAATGTGTCCCAAACCCTTGGCCCATGACAGTACAACAAAGCAACAAAATGAATGGCAATATTCATATACAGTACAAGCAATTGCTGCTGAATACTTTTGGTGTTGTTGGCAGTTTAAAAGTTCAGCATGTGTTCTCAGCATTTCACAAATTCTCAGCCATTTGCAAAGGGCCCTTTGTGTTTTGTATGTTATAACAAAGGATATAAAAATAAATTTGAAATTGGGTGCTAAATTGTTTAATTATTCTTTGCAGCATTGAATACTGGTTTCGCTGCATGGACCTTGATGGAGATGGTGTATTGTCAATGTATGAACTGCAGTACTTTTATGAAGAGCAATGTCAAAAACTGGACAATATGGCCATTGAACCACTGCCATTTGAAGATTGCCTTTGCCAGATGCTTGATCTTGTGAAACCAGAGTGTGAAGGTGATAGGTTCTTTTCCATCTTAACAGCCTCTCTGCAGCAATCTTTTTGCTAACAAGATAAAATCATGTATGAAGTCTCTTTGGCTAAATGTTCTGGTTTAGTTATCACATTTAGCAGGCAAAATTCATCTGATAAATTGCATTATGACAGGATTTCAGTCGTAATTTCCAACCTGAAAATTGGCAAAATTATCAGGTTATCAGACTGAGTCAAAAGCTTGCTAAAATAAGAATTGTCACCCCCACCCCCAGAATTCATAATGAGTCTTCATCCTCTTGGGAAGAAGCTCCAAAGGGACTGTTTTGATTTTAATAGTAATAGGAAACATTATTTTTGAGAAGAACTTACTCCACAGATCTTAATTGGGGGATCTCTCATATATTATCCACAGGGGTTATTAGGTCTAGTTCATCAGTAAAAGCAATGTTATAAGCCTTTTCAGTTTTCCAAATAATTCTATCACAGCCCGTAACTTATGAAACGTTTAAAACCTTGTTTCTGATCCTGTTTCCAGGGAAAATAACTCTTCATGACTTAAAGAAGTGCAAGATGGCAAATGTGTTTTTTGACACCTTTTTCAACATTGAGAAATATTTAGATCATGAGCAGAAGGATCAGTTTTCTATGTTGAGGGTAAGAACAACTAGTGTTGCAAGTTGATGTTCATAAGCTTAACAGTCTCCTTGATGATAATTTCATTTAACATTCTTCAGTATTATAAGCATCATTGATCATACCCCTAGGGCACTGAAAACGAAAACCAAGAACTGTCTGATTGGGAAAAATATGCTGCTGAAGAGTATGATGTCCTAGTAGCAGAGGAAGCAGCTAGTGACCAGTGGAATGATTGGTGAGTAGTTTTTAAAGCCTGGTGTTTTTGTTTTAGAGATGCTGTAAGCCACCCAGTGTGGTTGGGGAAACCCAGATGGACAGGGTATAAATATACAAGTATTATAATTAATTAATTAATTAATTACTACAGTTACGGAATCTCTTCTTAATATTAGCAAAAGAGATTGGTTTTATTACCACAGCTCAGGCTTAGATAGATCGAAGTGACTAATTCAGGGAAAGATAATTATTTAATGAAGAATTTGCTTCCTGCAACAAAACACAAACCTGTTCTGGGTAGCAACCATGGCTTTTCTAGGGGAAGTGCACATGCAGCCTAGCCCAAAGTCATGTGAGACAGCAAGTATTTCAAAACCATGCCTAAGAATATTGGCTGTGTTCACATAGAATGCTGAACCATGGCTTAGCTTGGGGTGGGGGCTCTGCATATGTTGTTAAAATCCATCTCCCATCATTCCTTTATCTTGGACGCTGGCGTGGCCTGATGAGAAGTTGACATAAACACCTGGAGCGCCACAGGTTCCCCATTTCTGATTTAGTGATATGTAGATGAGTGTTCACATCGCACAGCAGAGGGCTGGACTTATATGCTGCTCTCTCCTCCCATGGAGCCAGAAGCAGTTCTCCTGAGTTTTGTTTTGCTTTCAGAGAAACTCAGTGTTGCCTATGAATTGGGGATTATGGTTGAGAAGGAACAATCCAATTCAAGCTATGACAAAGCTGACTTGTTTAACTGAGGGTTGCTTATTTTTAAACTATGTTCCCCTGTGTGCATAATGCTAACTGAGGATCTCTGAAAGTGAAAATCAAGTTTATAGAAATCTTCCTCTTGGCAGCATGAAAGGAGAGAAGGGGAGCATATGAGATTGATGCTTTGTTTGGGCTCATGGAGGCTTATCCAACACTAAGCCAGAGTTTATGTGCAAACAGGGCTACTGGCTGGTTATATGTAAAACATTAATTGCCATATATACTTGAGGATAAGCCAACCCGAATATAAGCCGAGGCACCTAATTTTACCGCAAAAAACTGGGAAAACTTATTGACTCGAGTATGAGCCTAGGGTGGGAAATGCCAACAGTGGCAAAGGCGGAGGAAGGAGCAGCCTGAAAGGGCTGCTTTCAGGCTGCTCGTTCCTTTTCCTCCTCCGCCGCCAACAGCCTCTGCTGCTCGCAAGAGCAGGCACAGGAACTGCGCTTGGCAGAGCAGCGGCAGCAAACAGTAAGTGGGACCCTCACTTGAGTATAAGCCATGGGGGGCTTCTTCAGCATAAAAAATGTGCTGAAAAAGTTGGCTTATACACAAGTATATACAGTGGTGCCTCGCAAGACGAAATTAATTCGTTCCGCAAGTTTTTTCTTCTTGCAAGTTTTTCGTCTTGCGAAGCACGGTTTCCCATAGGAATGCATTGAAAATCAATCAATGCGTTCCTATGGAGACCGCCCGGGGACAGAGGGGAAGCGCCGCGCGCCTTCCCGTCCCCGGACCTGTTTAAAGCAAGGGGCGGCGGGGAGAAGATTGCTTTTCCCCGTTGCCGCCCCTTGGTTCAAAAGGGGTCCGGGGACAGCAGGGAAGACGCGCTGCGCTTCCCCGCTATCCCCGGAGCTTGCGGGGCAAGCTTCGTTTTGCGAAGCAAGCCCATAGGGAAATGCGTCTTGCGAAGCGGCTAAGAAAACGAAAAACTCCTTCGTCTAGCGAGTTTTTCGTCTTCCGAGGTGTTCGTCTTGCGGGGTACCACTGTATGGTGAGTGACAACACTGATGAGCAGTTACCGTAACTAACCTAAAAGCCATTGAGTATGGTACATAGCTATCACCAAAAATGGATCAACTGGGAGCATAATGCAATAAAGTACAATGTATGTCCATAAATATGTACTTTCTTCGTTAATTCCTATGTTGCTTTCCTAGTTATGAAGCGGAATTGAACCCTGGAGATCATCAGAAGACCAACGTGCTGAAATATCAGATGGAAAAAAGGCCTTTCTTTGATATGCCTTCCCATTTGGCAGACGTTGACTTAGATGAGTATGACTATGAAGATGATTTTGAATGAATTGTTTGTATAAAAATAAGGACCGTCTGCAGCAGGTCTGCTAAATCTATGTAGGCCTTAGTTTCCAGAAAAAGTAAACTTAGTTCTTTGTGCTGCAAAGTTAATATTTTAATCATTTTGGATGATAGCTATTGTTAGTCACACTCTAAGTAGACATTGTAGACCCATTGAAATGAATGGTCTTATACATGAAGGTCAAAGGGCTTACTCTGAGTATGACTAACATTTATCACCCTTAGATACCTTGAAAAAGAAAGTTGCTTTTTATGGAAATACTATTTTGTATTTATTCATTAGATTGTTGCCTGTAAAATAGAGTTAATTTATTTATAGATAGGTTATATTACCTTTATGGAATTACAACGTACCTTCCCCCCTCCTCCCAAAAAAAAAGAGTAGAATTCTTCCTAGTTTTCATTTATAGCGATAATGGTCTCCCAGCAGAAATCTAATAACTTTGCCAGAGTTTAAAGAGAAAAAATGTCACAGCTGTGTGTGAAGGTCAAAGCATCACTGGACATGCTGGTGCACGCAGCAAAATGTGGTCTTGCCCTGAAAACTAACACACACACACTGTGCTCCTTTTAGTCCTTCAACTTAAACCCCCACCACCACCCATTGCAAGAATGGTTTTTATCGCTCACACTTGACTGCAGTGGATGTTGTATTCTGTGTCAAAGGAACCAATTTTTAAACCTTATGTAAGTTTTACTTGATCTGTGATGTGCACTAACCTTGTTATGGGCATTTAGTGTGTTTCCTCAATGGTTAGCTAATGACACATTCCATGAGTATACCAATGGTGTCAGAGCAGCTGAACAGTTTGATGCTTCCCTTGAGAAGTGATGGCTTTTCTGGACAAGCTAGAAGTTGCTACGCCAGTTTTTTAAAAGCATAAGGTTTGTAGTGCCTTAATTATCTCAACGTTCACACGAGGAACTAAATATTGTGTTCCAGGAAGATTCTTGCTGTTTTTCATGTAAAACGAAAACAGGTGTAAGCTATATTGTTTGCAGTGCAGATCTGTTTAAAACATTTAAATATGTTATTTTCAAATAAAAGTTTTTTTCATATATGTAAATTCATTGATTCCCTTCAACATCTGTGTAGACCCTTTTAATACTACTGCAGCTTGTAACAGATGTCTGTTTGCACACAGTAAGCCAGGGGAACCTGTGGGCAGGAGGCTTTCCTTTTTCACTTGCCCACAGTAAGAAAAGAATGTCTCACTTAGGCAGATTGAAACAATCACTCATTTTATTTTGCAAACATGATAATATAAAAGTATGAAACCAAACAGCTGTTTTACAAGCTCAGTGACAATGAATAGAGCACATTTTCACCCTAGTACCAATATTAGACTGCCATGGTATACAAGAAAGCATATGAAATACAAATTAGAAATTGTGTTTTTAAGGATTCCCCTTCCCCACCCATATACATAAATAGTTTCTCTTTCTCTATTCCCCAGAAACCCACTACCCTGCTTCTGTGTTAAAAAGTAAACAGTCTTGTCTCAAAAGTGGTCTGCCATGGGCCCAACATAAAATACTGCTCTGCTCTGCTACTATATGGTAGGTTTTGCCATTGTTGCCCTGACTACATCTGCCGTCACATTTTGGACAGAGAAACGAAGATGAAAATCAAGTGTTTGCAGAATAAAAGTATAGTCACAACAGCATATCAAACCATGTAGTAACACTGGCTGAAGAAATTATTGTAATTTTGGCCATTACCTTTCTCATGATTCAGTTATATTATAACCATACCATGTCATGCTTTCAGCTAACCAGGTGTGGCCCCCATTGCAATGCCTGTACTTTTCTTCATCCACATGAAAAAGCAGAGTGTCTTTGCTTCTTATGTCTCCTAAATAATACACAAATCAAGGTTATTACACAGAGCTCTGTACAGACCCTGTGGCCAACTTGAATTGCAGTTATATTGCTATTTGAATAATGTTTTCTAATTAAAAATGCATTTTCAATCACCAGTTTCTCATCGGAGCAGAAATGAAGAATGGGTAACAGTGGTGCTGGTGTTATGTAACAGTGGTACCAGTTATGTGTGTGTGTTTAACAGGCATTAATAGTAGGCAGATATTACCGCAACAGATTAAAAAGTGTACAGTACTGAGTGTTTTCCAAAGATTTGAGACGCTAAGTGAAAAGGCTAGCCTTTGTGAGCAATAGCCTTATTCCTCCCCACTCCACCAGTGTGTACTACCAACAAAATAACTGAAACCTCAATATAAAGCCATCCTTACCTGGTCAGCACCAACAACATCAATATCAGCCTCTTCAGCCAGAACCTCTACTGTATTTTCTACCTTGACACCATCTGGAATACTAAAACGAGAAGCCAGTTAGATTAGCTGCTGTCCTTGGAAACTAGTTTTTGCAATCTAGAGGCCAAAAAAAGACTTCTTTTCTAATAGGAATCATGGAGAAACTAATTTTTGAAGTTAAGAACTGGTGGCTAACAATACACTTCAGGAAGGACCCTGACATTTCCAGTTAAAGAACAGCATACCAGAGCTCTGCCCAAGACTCTTGAGAGCTGCTGCCAATGGGAGTAGACAATACTGGGCTAAACAGACCCTACAAAACAGCTTCATAAGTGCTGCAGCAACTACAGCCAAGAGAGAGATTCCAAGTTACAAAGATAATCCCAAGCCTATTCCTTACCTATATTTTCTCTTCAGTCTTTCAGGACCTGATGGATATTCTTGGTGACAACTGTCATGAGATTTTAGCCTCTTCCTGCTATTCTGTGCCAAGGAAGGGAGGTCAGATGGGCAATGGGCATGTGAAGGTGTGTTTGCCATCTCAGTGTGACTGGTTTTGGCGCAGGATCCTGGAAACAACGAATTATATCCATCATCCATCTACATGTCACTGTTGTTCCTTGTACCACATCAAAGGCCACAACGAAACTTCAGGAGAGGGTTTATGTGGGGAGCCATGGTAGGGGAGAAAGAATATAAGATTCAAAGCTGAATGGGTTGCTTCCAGGGGCCAGGATATAAAATGTTTTCTCAGTGGATACAGAAGCTTTTGTATTTCCGATCTTCATGAAAAAAATGTCTGTGCTTATGTAGCCAAAACAGAGGCAGCAGCAGCTTTGAGGAAACCCTGAGTTTTGCAAAAGTATATTTTTAAAAATGCAGCAAACAAAACCAAGGAAGCATGCTCAGTGGGTACAAAATGCTGGCTTACTCAGGGGAAACGTCTAAGGATAGTTCTCTACCCTTTTTATATCTTATCTCACTGTCGGGATTGATACTGATCAGCCTTGTCAGCAACAGAGCTTTCCCTTCCCTGCATGCTACAAAAAGTGGCTTGAGGGGGCAGTTTCAGAGAACCCCTGGAACAGCAAAGGGGTGAAGAGAGTATTGTTCCATCTGGCAAGCTAGGATAATGGATAAACTGAAAGGGCTAAATAAATGACTTTGTGATTACTGAATATACATGGTTAAATTGCATTATATAGATTAATTAATTAATGTGTGATTGCTTTGTTCCATACAACTGCTACAAGACACCAGATGAGAGAATTACAGTATATTGTTTACCTACAGATACATATATTATATACATATTACCTACAGATATTACCTACAAATATATATATTACCTACAGATACATATTATTATTATTATAACTTTTAAAAATAAAATAGTCACATTATACCTTCAAAGAGGTTTTTTTTACATGGTGTCCTATCGGATGGCCATTCACTTAAGCTGCTGATGATAGAACTCTCATCTTCATCACTGGCCAGCAAAGAGGTTCTGTACCACTCCAGCGAGTACACAAATTCTTCTTTACAAAGTGCTGGTTCAGAGGTATATCTCAGCAAGTAACTATATCTGGATGTGAACAAGAGGGAGAAATACAAATTCAGGAGCTCTTCTCTGACAAGGAGGTGGTTCACTATAGTAACAAAGCTTTTCTCTATTTCTCAACCAAGGCAGCCCATCGATCAGCTAAGACAAGACAACACTAATTCAGAAACAATTCCACACAGAAAGGACATTTAAAGTATGGCATGTTTAACGTAGACTTTAAAGGTGCTTGCTTAGTGTAGCAAGAGTATACTATTACAGCAGTTTCCTAATTGCTTTTCATATTCCAGTGGCTCTCCTGAAGACAAGGGATAGATAACAACACTGCTTGCTCATAACATGCACCAACAGTGTGTATGCATGTGTGCAGCTTCACATAACTCTTCCTACTCCTGCATCACTCTTAGGAGTAGTTTGGCCAGCAAGGGTCAGCCTGAAAGCACACAGAATTAAGTTGTATGTCAAGTATCTTGTGGCCCTTTATAGATCGTTGGACACACAACTCCCATCAACCCCAGCAAGCATAGCAAATGTTCCTAGAATGATGAGAGCTGTAGACCAGAGGTAGGCAACCACAAGTGGCCCATGGGAGTCATTTAACCGGCCCACGAGCCGTCCCCAAACTGAGCAGCCCGCTCAGTGAGTCCCTGCGTGCTGCACTAAACCAGTGCATCACAGGGACTCACTTCCGTAGTGCCAGAAATCGCATCTGCGCATGGGCGCTCATGAGCGCCTGCAATCTGGGGGCGCCACAAAGGGGGCTTCATGGCAGTGAACCGGCCCAGGCAAGGTAAACCTTGCCAACCCCTGCTGTAGACTAACAATATCCAGATAGCCACAGCTTGTCCATTTCTGTGCTGTGAGCTATGCTAGCAGCAAAAATAAGCCTGAGTCCAAACAGCTCAGCCCGCCTCTTCAAATTGGCAGCAGAAGACCAAGGAGGAGGGCATTAACAGAAATCCATGGCAGAACTGTATACAGAGAGGTTGCCATTTATTCGCTCCGAGCACAAATGCACAAGTAGTTTGTAAGCAGGAGCCATGCTATGCCTCAGTTAACACCTGTACATAAGAGTTTATTTAAGTTCAATACCACAGAGACTCCTGTGCTGTCCAGAAGCATTTGAACACCAAAGGGAAAACTTACACAAGTCTTTTGTCAGGCTTTAGAAGCTTATTGGAGAATTCACTGAGGATGAGCAGGAAGTTCAGATTGGGAGGCAGGCTTTTCCCTTCCAGGGCACCAATTCCTTGAAAGGCAAACTCAATACCATCCCTTTAAGCAACAGTAAGGAAGAGAAGAAAACAAGAGAGAGAGAGAGAGGTTTATAACATGGATGCCACACAATGGAAGACCAAGGGACAACATGTATTTGGCACCTACTTGTGTATCATGGCTACTGACTCTCGACTTTTCACCTGGTCCCAGCCAAATGTCAAAGCAAAGCGCCGTGCGAGCTCCTTAATGTTGTTGAAGGAGGAATCTATGCTGTTAATGCTATTGCTGTTGTCCTGGCTTCTGGCATGCTTCTGAAACAGCTGTGGACCACAGGAATTGATATAAAATTTTCCAGGCAATTAAAGGGGGGAAAGCCCCAAGAACACATACCTGCCATACATCTGACAAATTCCTTGCTCAGGACGCAGTTAAGCACCAGTAATCTGATTATATATTTTTAGAATCCCACCAAGCTGAGCAAGAATCCAAACGCTACAGGTGGGAATCCGGGCGGGTGGTGGGCAGATGAGAATACATAGGGGACACAATTAAGACACCTAAACTCTGCCACTTCTCCAGTACAAAATGGTGTGAGAGCATGCAAATAAACAAATAAACCATGCCTTCTGAGAGATGCCATTTAATTAAACAGCATGAATTATCCATTTGCATGTAACATGCAATTAACCCCTTTCAGAATTCTTCTGAATATGGGGAAAGTGTTTTTTTAACACATCCCAATACTTTTTCTGAGGACTATTTTTGTGGATCAGATTAAGCACGTAACTTGAGCTAAGTGTACATACTTTGCTCACAGTTTCTGAATACATTTTATATTGAAGCCTGCCTTGCATAAATGGAGGAGAACAAGCCCAAAGTGCTCATTAATACAAGAGAGAATGTGATTTTTCCCAAGCCAACTGGCTAGGAGGGTTATTAGCATGCTTTGAGGTTCGAACTTTCCAAGGTCAATGAAACTCCCAAACTGGGCTGGTTGCCTATGTGATATGTAAACACAGGCTCCTGACTTATGTGAGCAGAGCGCAGCTCACTAAATGCTGCTGAGCCTCCCCACCTCTCATATTTCAGCAGATGGGTCATGGCACTTCCTAAGCTCTTGACGAAATTGTTTGAAATCCACTGGGCTCATATGTCAGCCATCTGAAGGGGGGCATTCTGAAGCTTGGAGGGTGGCACATAAGCTTGCAGAGCAGATAAGACAGCTCTGAGCAAGCTAGCCTAGGCTAGCAAAATTCTGCATTCTTTATATGACACCAAGATAAAATGTATCAGGGCATCTGGGGCCTTGCTCACATGGAAATGGTGAACCTGTATTGGGGCTACACCATTTCCAATTACAAAAAGCCAAGGTTCATGGTACCCAGGGCCAGTCAAGTTATTTTGGCACCTCCCGCAGAAAATCCCACAAGCACCTCTCCTTTCTGCCAGTAAAACTAAAATCATAATAAATGAACCAACTAACAATTTCCTGACTTTTCATGAACTGCCCAAAACAGCTGTCTGAGGCATCTACCACAGCCTGCCTAATGATAGGTCTGGCCCTGCATAATGCCAGCATATTAGGATGGCAAGTAGGCCATTGCCTTTCTCCCTAAAATCTATTCTATGTGGAGGTAAACAATTTGGAGGAGCGTTTTGCAGCTAGTGCAAAACGCAGTAAATTGCCTTTTAAGAGGAGTCGATATTTGGAGCCACATCGCACCATTCTTAAAGGACTACCCTGGCAACCAACACAGTTCTGGTCTGTGTTCAGAATTTTACAGATGACACATAAGGGCCTGAATGACTAAATACCTGAAGGAGCATGTCCCCCGTCCCCCCAATATAGTCCTAACCAAGAGTTGAGGCTAGATGGAGAATGGCCTCCTTAGAATCCTGCCAATGGGATGTATACAGGAATCGCCTTACCTGCTGCAAGCAGAGGATCAGTGTTTTTGCACTTTGAATTTTGTCATTCTGCCTCGTCCGGCTCAAGGTTTCTTTAATTATGTCGCCAAAGTCATTATAAGTCTGTTAAATGGCAAAGGAGGGGAAAACTCTCAATCACGTCAAGGAATAGCATAATTTTTTAAAAGGCTATTAAAAAACAAAAGTTTTATAATAATAATAATTTTATTATATATACACCGCCCACCTGGCTGGGTTTCCCCAGCCACTCGCGGCTTCCAGCAGAGTACTAAAATACAATGAAACAAGTTAACTTATTTATAGCTTTGTCTAAGGAATGATGGTATTTAGGCTCCATTGTACATTGCAAGTGTTTTCTCACGATTTTATTCGTGCAGTACACTCCTGATTTAACACATTTAATTGGAAGTGAGTTTCACTTCCAAACAGGATCATAGCTCATATCTATAAAAACAAGAGAGTGGAGAAAAGAAAAATCACAGGCCTAATTCGCTTGTTTTTGGAAAAACTTAAAAAAAAAATCCAGTCAATGCTACTGGTGAAGTTATCAAATAAGAACTGAGCAGAAAGATATTGAATCTTCCCCTCCGGGCATACCCCGCTGCACAAAACGTCTAGGTTCTAGCTCTAGAATATTCTGAAGACATTCTGTACTTATTTCCTGTGTTTGATAACGCAGATACCATCCCTGATCAGTTTTGCAGAGGTGTTTCATGTGATGACCTAATTTGGACACAAAGCTAACCCAGTTCAGTGTTATGTGTAATGGGCCTGCTCCCACACCCTCGTCCAGTGACAAGGAGGGAGGAAATCGGAGGCATCCACTTCTGTTTTAAACAAACCACAATCTCTTGCTTCATCCAAACCAGGAACTGCAGTTTAGTTTTAACCGAGGTTTATCTGAACAAACCGGGACCATACCATGATTTGAAGTAGGCTTGTAAGAAACAACAAACTGCAGCTAGTTTAAAACTGGAGTGAATGCTTCCAATCTCCTACTCATGGCCATACCAGTGTAGAGGGAAGTGTGTGGACCTGAGGCTGGTGCGCATAACACCAAGCTAAGGTTTTGTATTATGTTTAGCCCTTCTCACTATATTGCAGCTAACCAGATTTGTTCCCAGTGTATGCTCAAACAGAACCACAGCCAGGCACAGTTGCCTGGAAAGTGTACCCTCCAGATATGAGTGTTGGCATCTTTGCACTTTCGACTGTATTTTGAGTTTTCAACTCAAAACATTTTAGGTGCATGTATCTTTTAAAAAGGGACGCGGGTGGCGCTGTGGGTAAAACCTCAGTGCATAGGAGTTGCCGATCGTATGGTCGGCGGTTCGAATCCCCGTGGCGGGGTGAGCTCCCATCTCTCGGTTCCAGCTCCTGCCCACCTAGCAGTTCGAAAGCACCCCCAAGTGCAAGTAGATAAATAGGTACCGCTTTATAGCGGGAAGGTAAACGGCGTTTCCGTGTGCTGCGCTGGTGCTGGTTCACCAGAGCAGCTTCGTCACGCTGGCAACATGACCCGGAAGTGTCTCCGGACAGCGCTGGCCCCCGGCCTCTTAAGTGAGATGGGCACACAACCCTAGAGTCGGACACGACTGGCCCGTACGGGCAGGGGTACCTTTACCTTTATCTTTTAAAAAACAAACAAACTGCAGGGTGTGGAAAAGTCAACAGTCTAAAGACACCTTGCAAAAGTTCTTTCCTTGTAAGATTCCCTCAAAGGAGTGAGAGTATTAGCAATGCACATAAACACTTCTCCAGCCTGCCATAACTCTCCCCCCACCACCCACTGTCACAGTGTAAATATGGGTGCTGCTAAGGAAGAGTCTTCTAAAAGTGCAGTCAGCAATGTAATAAAACAGAATGGAATACAGAGTGTACTCATTTGTACTCACCATGGCACATGCATCAAGACTGAGTGTGTACTAATAAACTCAGTGTTTGTGCTTGCTATATACAGTGGTACCTCGGGTTACATACACTTCAGGTTACAGATGCTTCAGATTACAGACTCCGCTAACCCAGAAATAGTACCTCGGGTTAAGAACTTTGCTTCAGGATGAGAACAGAAATCGGGCTCCGGCAGCATGGCAGC
This sequence comes from Podarcis gaigeae, assembly GCF_964106915.1. Classification (NCBI taxonomy): domain Eukaryota; kingdom Metazoa; phylum Chordata; class Lepidosauria; order Squamata; family Lacertidae; genus Podarcis; species Podarcis gaigeae. The sequence goes on along the minus strand of NC_139677.1, from coordinate 35,953,536 downwards.
AGAGGGAGGCCCCATTAGTAAAGCGGTGCTTCAGGTTAAGAACAGTTTCAGGTTAAGAACGGACCTCCGGAACAACTTAAGTACTTAACCCGAGGTACCACTGTAACTTTTACAGCATTTGGAAGGCATTGCTAAGGAGATTATTCAATTACCCTCATATAATGCTTGTAGATTTCAGCAGCGGCAGTCATCTCGACAACATTATGGACAATTAACTTGCAATAAGCTGCAAGGAGGCACCGTTTCTGCTGCAAGGCATCCAATTTTTGTTCTTCCATCTTTTTCACTTCTTCTCCTGTCAAGACTACAGCAGCGAGTTTGGTTAGATTCCATGCTAACACTGCATTCCGAAGCATTTTCAAATACAAACCTTAATCTGAGCAATAGACACCCTCGAGTACGTGGCCAGCTCACAAAGCCTTAAAAGCATTTATTTGTTGTTATTCAGACATCATAGAATCACAGAGTTGGAAGGGACCCCAAGGATAATCTAGTCCAAACCCCTTCAATGCAGGAATATGCAGCAGTCCCATACGGGGATCCAACTTGCAACCTTGGCATTATCAGCCCCACGCTCTAACCAACTGAGCCATCAAGGCTGATGATAGTGCTAACAACTCATCTGCCATTTCACATGGATCTCCTCACTGAAAAGCAGTATGTACAGAGCAGCAAAGAGGAGTAAGTGAATACCGGAGGTCTCCTAAACCCTATGTAACTATGACTGGGAAGTTAATCACATTCATATATGGCTGGATAAAAATAATAAAAATCAGTGCAAGTGCAACTCATAACAAATAACATTTCCTGATGCATTGTGCTAACCTATATGCTAGAAATACTAATACTAAAGTGTTGGGAAGAACTTCTTGTAGGAAATATAAATGATGGCACAAGGTATTTTTCTGGAGTAAATTCTCCATCTTCAGTGCCAGAACCTGCAGTAGATGTTAACCACAGGGTTGACTTCTGACTGCCAATAGAATCTATATCATGGGGACCAAGAATGAGGAGGAAGATTAAACAGGAGAGCATTGAAAGCCCCATACTGAAATAAACACATGATGAGCGATCACATTGGCACCTCCCTTGGTGCATCCACTCCATCTTCCTTCGCACCCTGGGAACTCCCTGTCCATTGATATTACACAGGCACCATCGCTGTACTGTTTTCAGAGCCTGCTAAAACTTTTTGTTCCAGTAAGCCCACCGAGGCATGTAATTTCAGTATGTGATTTTAGTTGCTATCGCCCTGTCTACCTTGGGTAGCAGAACACTACTAAGTGGAACACAGACATTATCAGCAACGTATGTTTAGTTCCTTGCTGGAAAGCGCTGCTGACCTCTGAATTCTCTTGGCTCCTCTGCGAAAACATGATCCTCAACGAAGAAGAGCAGTTTTGATTGAAGAGATGAACTGGGAAGGTACTCCACACACTCAATCAGTCCATCACTTAAACCTTGATGACTTACAATCATCAGCAAGTCACAAAGTATCATAAAAGCCTACAATGATAAATAAAAGAAAAACAACTTGTAAAGGTAAAGGGACCCCTGACCATTAGGTCCAGTTGTGGCCGACTCTGGGGTTGTGGCGCTCATCTCGCTTTATTGGCCGAGGAAGCCGGCGTACAGCTTCCAGGTCATGTGGGCACTTAGGCACTTCTATTTTGAAATATTTACTAGCCACCTTTCAGGACCGCGTGCACCAAGGCAGTAAATAACAATATAATGCTAAAGATACAATATTTTTTAAAAAAAAATGCTGTACCATATTATTGTAACATAACATTGGATTACAGCACATCAAAACCTTGAACATTCAAAAAATACAAAAACCTCACCAGCTATAATTCAGCTTGTGAAATGCCAATTTCAAAGCCACACACACACATGCACAAAAAGTACGCCCTTCCCCCCGCCAATACCCACACCTGAGATTAGACTAAGGATTCCACCAATTCCTTATCTGCCAAAAATTGTGATGATTGCTATGAGGAAGGCAAAGCCCTTGAATGGGTCCATTTGTTTGGAGGCAAAATCCTTCCCAGCCCCAAATACAGCAACCATTTTGAACCACAGCACCAAGGGAGCAGAATATAGGGTGGGGGCAGGAGAGTTGATGCTCTGCTGACAGTGTTGTTGGGGCCCAACACCATTGGCTTAAGCATTCTGGGAGTGGACTGGAGTGAAGACTTCTTTACTCTGGTCCGCCGCTCTTGCCACACCCACTTCGAAGGTCGTGATTGGCCAATTTAAACAAGGTTTTTGGCAGGCACTCCCACAAGCCCCAGCAGTTGGCCAATTCCAAGGGCTGTCTGCAAGGGGAAATGTTTCTTCTGAGCCCCAAGGAAAGCCATGCCAGGCAGCACATGCTGCCCACCTGGGAACTCTGCTGAGTGACCATTCTCCATCTCACCTGTACTAGTAACACACAGCAAAGTACAGCTTAAGATTTGGCCTACTTGGCTTACTGAGATGGTCCTATTGAAAGTGAAAGCACTTCTTCTGCCAAATCCAGTCCACAGTGGGAGCAACTGCCCAGTAACAACCAAGCAAACCCCTTCTCCTCACAGGCTCACCTTCATATTTCATCCAATCCCCATGGGCAACACCAGGGGGGGGGGAAACACCATTAACACCCAAAGTGTGAATCAACAGGAACTTTAAACTGAAGACGCTTCCAGGGACACGACTGGTTAAAAATTCCTATGAGACAACTAAATTCCCAACCTCAACCACTAGGGAGTGTTACTCCCACCTGGGCCCAGGATGAAAAGAGGGGAGATTGCAATTTCCTCGTGTGGAGTAGCACCAAACTGGGTTAATTGTTCTCATGAGGAATAAATCCTCACTATGGTCCACCAGGGAACTGGACTAATCCTCCTCCTTGGTCCTTTCAAGTGTTTAAAGCATGTTCTACCTGTAATCCTTACAACCACCTTCTTAGGCAAGTCAATATTATTCTCCCTCATGCTGCAGTTGGAGATGCTGATGAGAGCGAGGAGTGGGTTGCCTAATGCCTCTAGTGAGTTGATGGCAGACACAAGATGCAAACCAGCGTCTTTCTGGTTCACAGCTCAGCCTGCTTAGCTTAGCTTAGCCACACCAGCAACTGAGTGCTGTGTTGTACAGAGATTAGAGTCAATTCTTCCTTCCTCCCCAGAATTTTAGTATTTCTAGGCAATACAGCGCCCCTCAAAACAAGGGAGTACTTCTTCTGAATATGTGTACACAACACTTGCCCACATTGCTCTTAGGATAGGGAGGGGTGCAAATCTCAAGGGAAAAGTCATATGAAAGGGCTTGTAGGATTCTTACCTTTTCACGTAACTTTCTGCTGCGGTGGCTGAGGTAGCACGTACAAATGTGGCAGTACTGCTTCAAGCGTGTCCTCAAGGCAAGAATGCTTTCCTTTAAGGGGAAGGAAAAAATCAGAAATTATTTCTGCAAAATGCCTCTTTGAATAATTCTATGTCATCGAAGCCCATCTCAAGACTTCTGTGAAAGGTGTAGGACTTTGTAGCATCTCAAGTTTCTTCTTCGCATCTTATTCTGTTTGAAGAGGAAGCACAGAGGAAGGGGAGGAGAGAAAGGAGTCACAGGAGCTGTGAGAAATCTCTATAAAATCCACAGGACACCATGATCCTCCTCATTCTACCTTTGTATCCAGCAGTTTTTCACTCTCTATCTTGCCAGTAGCGCAGCACAGAGATGTGCACAGAATCTAATGAGGGTTTATTCCTCCCATCCACTGTTTTGCAACAATCTGTCACACTATATAGACAGCGTAGTGATAGTGTGGAATAAGGACAAGATGTAATCAGCTCCAATCTGTGTCAGCTCACTTCCCCTTGTCACTCAGGTCCCTGCTGCAGGGGACCAAGGTGTCCCAGAGTGGGAAATGCTGATTTGCATAAAGAATATTTTTTTTAATCTCACAGTGACATCCTTTCTTTTCTTTTCTTTTCTCATTCTGAGACACAGCCAGTGCTTTTCTTCTGGGGAAACCAGGTGCCAGTACTGCGTACCCTTAAGTACCCCCAGAAAACTGGCTACAGCATCCCACAAAAAACTGCAGATGAAATCAAGACAGAAACCACACAAACATGCAGCAAATGAGCTGCTGGCATGATTTGTTTGCGTTTTCTATCAAAAAACAGATTAGTGAAGTCACTCAGGGATCATCTGGGTGTATTTTGCATATATAATCATTGTTTACCAGGTACAATATGGCAGCCAAAGACGTTTTGGTGTCCCAGGTGCCCTTTAATTGTTTCCCAAAAACTCTCATCAGGGCAGGTTGCCCCTTCCTCTCTAATGGTATAAAATATAAATATAAACTCACTTTTTTGGCCATGTGTACACTGCATGTGTTAGGAAGACGTCAACATGCTGCCCGCAGTGTTAATTTTATTTATATACTGCTTGATTGTAATAAAACCCAGTGCTTTTTTTTTTGCGGGGATGCATACCCTTAAACATTTAGCAAATCTTTGTACTTTTCTTCATTTACTGTATTTCCCGATTTGAACTATAAAATGGTGATTTTTCTTGAGTCAAAATGAGAGTACCCCTAAACATTTTTTAAGGGAAAAAAGCACTGATAAAACCTCATAGTGGTTTACACTCAAGCAGTTCACATTTGCACACAGTGTCCATGTGATCAAAGGAAAGCACATGTTACCATGATGATTTTCTTCCTGAGGAAGAAAAAATTCAGTGTGTGAAGCGCCTGCTTCACAGGTAGTTGCTCTCTCTCCAACCAATCGGTTGCTATTATCAGATGCAAGGTTTACAAAAGCATGAACAACATGCTTCTGATGCAACCTGGGAAGAAGAGGATAATGGATCTCACAAAGGACTCCAAATAATCTCTGAAGTGGGAGCTCAAGGATGGCATGGCTTGCTTTAGAGTCACTACTGCACCAGAATAGGAAATCAGAATGTGAGCCGCTTTTGCTTCTGGAAGCTCAAATTCTTCTGAAGCTCCAAATTGACCAACAAAGCACAAAAGGACACAAAGAAGCCTTGAGAAGTGGCTAGAAGTCCCCACCCTGGGACTAACCTTGGTAGAAGTTGTCTCTAGTGCAGAAGAGAGCTGCCAAAGCAGTGCCGAATAAGCACATTGTAAAGCAGGCCAAAGGATCTGCAAAAGAAAACCAAGTCGTGACTTAATCATTTCAAACCCTGAACCGAGAAGCTTAGCATGGGCAGTCACCTCACTACAAAAATTCCACTCCTCTGCCACAAATAAAGAATCCAGTGATTCACCCACATCTAAACGCCACTTCTGTCACTGAATTAAGAATGTGTTCTACTCAGACTCAAGTATCAGCTGAAATTCAGCCTAACAAGATGGAAAATGGCCAGGGAGTGGGGGAGGTCATTAAACCCATGGGATGCTGAAATTCGGACTTTACACTGGTGTGCTATTCTGGAGACGCGAAATATTTTCTGGTCCATAATTTGGTCACGGTTACCTGAACAGGTAAAGGATTTTGTTCCACCTCAAAACCAAGGAGCTTAGCCAGTGTGTCATAGAGATTCCACCTGGTGAGATCATGAGCACTACAAGTCCAAAAGGAAACACAGCATCACTCTGAGAACTTTCAAGCAGCTGTGACAACACAGTCTCATCAATAGAATAGTCAAGACTGCCCTCACCCTCTTTACTCATCATTTTGATTCCAACTCGTTTAACAAAAAACAAAAACAAAAACACAACCCTCAGAAATCCTTAGGTTGGCAATCTGCACAATGAAGCATGGCTTTAACTCAACTGGTTTTTTTGTAAAAAAAACAACAACAAAAAAACCCCAAGCAAATTAATCTAGCCCAACAAAGCAAGTGGAAAGCAGCCTATTACAACTAGACTTTTAGTAGGATTGCCACAGATTCAGAATCATCTTCAAAGCCTACTTGTTCCCACACTGGTTAGCAATTCAAAAGGAGAGTCCCAAGTTCCAGCACTGTGAGAATACAAGTGCTAAAAGGGGTGCAAGAGTTGTGCTGCATAAATTGCCTGAACTGGTAATGCCAAAATAGGGGGCTTAATTTGGCCTGCTAGGTCATTTTGGCAAAGCCACGCCCAGCTGCCCAACACCCGACATCATATATGGCATCAGGTAAAAGACCCCGGTTCACACAAAATGGAGCTTGCTTATATTTGTAGCATCAGGCCCCTCCCATTTGTCAAACTTGGCCCGCAGGGAGCAGAGCAGGGGAAATAATAATCTGGCTTATCAGCAAGATCTATGCAAGGCAGGACTCCCATTCCCAGAGAGAACACAGCATTCTAGCCCAGCCCTATAGTACTCCAATCTTAACACATACAACAATTTCATAGGACGGTAGAGTTGGAAGGGACACTGCGGATCATCTAGTCCAACCCCCTGCAATGCAGGAATAGGCAGCTGTCCCATATGGGGTATTGAACCTGCAACCTTGGCGATATCAGCACCATGCTCTAACCAACTGAGCTATACTAATTTTGCATGAATAAACAGAAGTGCTTGATTATGCCTGTCTACAGCACTATAGATGTTTCTAGACCCTTGAAACCAGCAAGCCTATGATATAAGTATTAGCATGCAAAGAGGACATGTGCCATGTGCTCCCTGGTACAAAGATCAGGGGCGGATGCTCAGCAAAATCCTAGATTTATCCCACTACCTCAGTGCCATCCATCATGCTATGTATTTACACTGTGACACAGCATTAATGTGGTGAATTCAGAACTGAGTTCCATTTCAGACATGAATGGCAGGCAGGGTGGAGGGCTTCAGTCTGACTCTTTTTTTAAAAAAAGTCCCAGAGCCCTATTTGCACAACTAGAAACCAAACTTTCCAGAGAATCCTGTTACAGTGGTACCTTGGTTTACGAACTTAAATCTGTTCCGGAAGCCCGTTCTTAAACCAAGGCGTGCTTTCCCATAGCAGCGGGGGACTCAATGTACAAATGGAACACACTTGACAGGAAGCGAAACATGTTCTTATTCCAAGGCAAAGTTCACAAACCAAAACACCTACTTCCAGGTTTGCAGCGTTCTTAAACCAAGTTGTTCATAAACTAAGCTGTTCTTAAACCAAGCTGTTCTTAAACCAAGGTACCACTGTATTTAAAAATATAGCCAATATTCACTAACTATTTATTCTTTTACAACATCTTGAAAGGTGGCAGCCTTTATATTTAAATGGCTCTAAGTGGGCCTTCCCTTTATCTAAATTGACCAGGAAACAGTACCAACACATAAACACCAGAACTTTCATCTGTATATGGGCCCCAAAACAGTCTCCACAGACTTTATATCCCCCTTTCTTCCATCATGGAACCCAAGATGGCTCCCAGGTGGACTTGCTTACCTTCAGCGGAACAGCTGCTTAATGTGCCTTCAGAGCGGACCCTGGCATTTTCCTGATCCCAACACCTGCACTTCTTAATTTCACCCAGCAATCTTACATTTTAATGCAATGCATTATGTATTGCAGGGGGTTGGACTAGATGACTAGATGGGTCCCAACTCTATGATTCTATGCTGCCTGGCTTTAGGTCTGTAAACAAGCAGCATTATTCTAATTGTATGTACCCACAGAGGATCACTAAAGTGAATTAATAATCAACAGAAACAAGCATCTCACTGATGAAAAGCAGTTATTCTTCGCAACGTCAAGCATATATGATGAATTCCTTCTTTTTCTGCACGAAACCCTCCTCCCTGTGTAGGAGACAGGAGAAAAGACTATGTGACATTTGAGCAGAAACTTCTCTCTCTGAAAAGCAGGCTTGGATAGGGGGAAAGGCACCTGCAGTATTCCTGCCCCCCTTCCCAACACACACACAACATGCAGACTCCCCCCACAGTGCATACACCTGCACACCCCAAGGACTGCCTCTCCCCATATGAATCGACACACACCCTGCAATCATCATCTGAGGCCCTTTGTATGCCACCAACACAAGAATGGGCCTTTCTTGTGGCTCCCCATGTGCGAAATGTTCTCCCCAGGGACGTTTGCCTGGCACCTTTGTTACATATCTTTTGGTGCCAGGCAAAAAAATTCCTCCTCTCCCAGGCCTTTGGGCTAATTAAACAATCTATGGCATTTTAAATTGTGGGGGGCTATTGATTTTGCTTGTTACTATGTTATCTATTTTTATTTTGTAAACCACCCTGTGATCCTTGGATGAAATTTAGACAAGACAAAACAAAAATAACAACAACAATAAAATATAGAGCAGGTAGATTCTGTGGACAACAATACCAGTATACCTGAAGGAACGTCTCCACCCCCATCGTTCAGCCTGGACACTGAGGTCCAGCGCCGAGGGCCTTCTGGCGGTTCCCTCATTGTGAAAATTGAGGTTACAGGGAACCAGGCAGAGGGCCTTCTCGGTAGTGGCGCCCTCCTTGTGGAACGCCCTCCCTTCAGATGTCAAAGAGAAGAACAACTCCCAACTGTTAAAAGACTTCTAAAGGCCATCCTGTTCAGGGAAGCTTTTAATGTTTAACAGACCACTGTATTTTAATATTTTGTTGGAAGCCGCCCAGAGTGGCTGGGGAGACCCGGCCAGATGGGCAGGGTATAAATAATAATAATAATATTATTATTATTATTATTATTATTATTACTACTACTACTACTACTACTACCCATCATCGCCAGCTAGCACAGCCAATGGTCATGGATGAGGGGAGCTGTAGCCTACAATAAGTGGAAGGCACCATATTGGCTACTACTGGCATAGAGTTTTCTTCCCATTGTAAGCAGTTATTTGGCACAGAGGCAGCATGATTGCCTGCACTGCCTACTGGGAGATATGCAATCTTCCTGCAAGAGTGCTGAAAGTTTGCTACTGGATCCCCTATGCTGGGCTGCTCCTGCGTTGCTCTGACTCACATCAGATGATCTGTCGAACTGCAGGATGCCACCCCTCACCAAGTCTTTGCCGGGTGGGTGGGTGTGTGCAAAGTTCCATCGAATGGCAGGAACTTTCCCTCCCCAACCTGGGTGGATTAAATGCCGCTGCAAGAATCACATTAGGAAGCCAGCCTTAATAATGGAAATCAAGCATATTTCTCTCTAATCCACCCCCCCCCCACCAACTTGGAAATCTGCAGAAAACTAGGTTGTTAATGGCTGGAATCTGGCTGATCTCACTGCATAAGCTGGTGCGGGTTGGTACAGAATTCATGGTTTCTTATTATTTTCTACCAAAAATAAAGTGTGGGCAAATTTAACCTGACACATTTACTGTACTTCCATTTTTTTAAAGAAAAGAAACAAAACTATCAGCATGCACTCTTATATGTTGGAATGACATCTGTTAGCAATGGCACAGCTGATCAACTGTTGTTGAACCGAGTCTGCAAGCTATTCATATTCCCAACAGCTGCTCTTGTATTCTTAGAACTAATGAAAACCTTTTCAAGTATTTCTGTAGCAAATCCCACCCCCCAACCAGCCCAACACAAATGGAAATGCAAAAGCCACTTTTAAGGTTTAAAAACGCTGCAAGATGTTTTAACAAAGCAATTGCCATGCAGAGGCTGAACTTTAAAAAGTTATGGAAGAGGAAATGTCTTCCTAGCTCTAATAAGGAAAAAGCTCGGTTTCATCTCCAATTAGTTAAATGATTTTTTCCTCACTGGACCTCAGACAAATGATGTCAAATAGCAGACAGTCATTAGCTAAGAATGCAGACTTTAAATAGTCTAGTGGTAGAATATCAGTTCCCTGAGATGTGAAGAACAGATTTAAATGTTCACAAATCATGCAGCACTCTATCAAGAGAGGCACGTTATATTCCAATAGAGGGATTCTTTGCACTACTTCAAACAGAAAACAAGCAATAGAAATATTCGTGGTAATTACTGTTGTGGCAGGATCTAAACAGTTAAACAAAAAAAAAGGGTAAAGACCATCATTAAAGTTTGGCCCACTTTGCATGTGATACATTTCTAGCATGGATATCACTTCTGTGTAGGAGTATATTGGGCTAAAGAAGGGTTCCCATAATGAATCTTTGAAGAGCTTCCTATTATTAACTTTAAACGTTCCAAGGCGACAGGAGGGGATGCAGCTCATGCCTTGGACAGACCTTTTGCCCTTTTCCTCCCAGCACCTGCTATAGCCTAGAGGACTTGAGTATTTCTCCATTGGTGGAGGGAGAGGGAGGAAAAGGACATCCTCCCCACCCCCTGAAACAACCAAGGAGGCAGGCAGCATTGCCAGCTTGTGAACTGGCAAATCTACTCAGCCGTGCCTATGCAAAATCACATAAACCCTACCACCTCTTCATATATATTAGGAACATGATTAGGGAAATCAATCAGATGTGATCTTGCCATGTTTGCACTTGTATATATACACACACACACACACACACACAAAGAAAGAGAGAGAGAGCACGCAAAATTAACAAAAATAAATCCTGTACAAAATTTTGCTCTGGAAACCTAAGTTTCATTTCTCGTTACATATCCAGACTTCACACCCACCTCATCCCAAAAGGTGTCCAAACTCTGGTTTAGATTGTGCACCAGTTCATCCACCAGTTCATCTCTGGCCAAGCCCACTTTTTTATGGCCAGAACCGTCTTCACCGCAAAGAGTGGCGTATACCCTGGCACAAGCGTTCAGGACTTCTGTGTAAGAGTGCTTGGATACAACGGCTTTTATCTCGCTCAGAAATGTGTCCAAGTGCTGTGGATAAAACAAAAGTAGTGCAAATGTCATTAAACTATGAAGCCATGGAACCCGCAAGATAGCATTCAGTTTGGAACTCAGGCGACCCAGGTTCAAAGTCTGGCTACACAGCTAGACTGGTGACTGGGAGCAGCCGCTGAGACCACATAACACCGGTCCTGAAAGATCTACCTTGGCTCCCAGTACATTTCCAAGCACAATTCAAAGTTTTGATGCTGACCTTTAAAGCCCTGAACTGCCATGGCCCAGGAGCGTCTCCACCCCCATAATTCAGCCCGGACACTGAGGTCCAGCGCCGAGGGCCTTCTGGCGGTTCCCTCACTGAATGAATTGAGGTTACAGGGAACCAGGGAGAGGGCCTTCTCGGTAGTAGCGCCCTCCCATCAGTTGTCAAGGAAATAAAAAACTATCTGACTTTTAGAAGACATCTGAAGGCAGCCCTGTTTAGGGAAGTTTTTAATGATTGATGCTTTATCGTGTTTTTAATATTCTATTGGGAGTTGCCCAGATGGGCGGGGTATGAATAACAAATTATTATTATATGAACTCCTTGTATAGCCTTGAGCAGGACACTGACTTGCATGGTTCATGGCCAGTCTGCAAAGGGAGAACAACAGTGACCTAATTCACAGAGATGGAGGGCATATGTTATTACTCAGGCTGTATATACACTAAGCTGTTTATAGCACAAAAAAACACAGTTTTCCTCGATTCAGAATCACTCGCGGTCATCCTCAGCATGCTGCTTTCAGTCTAGCTTGATTCTAGAAGATGCCACTCACAAGGGGTGTGCTGACTTAATAGACATTTTAAATACCCTTCCCCTTGCTTTGGCCTCAGTCCAGTATACCTGAAGGAGCGTCTCCGCCTCCATCATTCTGCCCGGACACTGAGGTCCAGCGCCAAGGGCCTGCTGGCGGTTTCCTCGCTGTGAGAAGCCAAGTTACAGGGAACCAGGCAGAGGGCCTTCTCGGCAGCAGCACCCGCCCTGTGGAACGCCCTCCCACCAGATGTCAAAGAGAAAAATAACTACCAAACTTTTAGAAGACATCTGAAGGCAGCCCTGTTTAGGGAAGCTTTTAATGTTTAATAGGTTATTGTATTTTAGTGTTTTGTTGGAAGCCGCCCAGAGAGTGGCTGGGGAAACCCAGCCAGATGGGCAGGGTATAAATAAATTTTTTAATTTTATTATTATTATTATTATTATTATTATTATTATTATTATTATTATTATTATTATTATTATTATATTATTATTATTATTATTATTATTATTATTATTATTATTATTATTATTAAAGTTATCCATGCCTTTTCCTCCCTGCACGTGCCCCAGGCAAATGAAGAAGGAAATGGCAACAGAAATCTGGGTAAACACTCACACTTACATCTGTTTGCATCTGTATTTAAACAGACACGCTATGGGGCAATGCAGAAACAATCTGCAGTGAGCTTTATTTTCAGAATCAAGCCAGTACTCAACAAGCATCTTAGTGGGGCAAAAATGCCAGTTCACGTGTGGGCTACAGACAAAAATATCTAGTTCACGTGTGAACTATGGACAAAAACACAAGGACCCAGTTTCCATTGATTCGAGAATGCCATGCATACACAGCCTCACTCTTAGAACACATGCACACAAGACCTTCCTATGTCACCAGTTCAGAGCTCTGGCACAAAGTTAGATGTGTGGGAAGGAATCCAAGGGAAAAGGTGTGACCTGAGAGGAAGATGCCATTCATGTGTAACTCAGGATTTCCCACATATGTACAGCCTGAGCATCTGCCCTCAATATCACCACATGCGGGACACTTTTATGTCTTGGTGGCCCATGTTTTTTCAGCTCAACTTCTGGAGCACTGCGGTGGAAAAAAAGGCTATCACCTGCCTCCAGCTCACAAGCACCAATCCAACCACATGCTTCAGCACGCACATGGATCAAAAGGGCTATAAAAACTCATCAGTTAAAATGAATTACAGCTCTGCAGACTGTAGTCTTATTCGGCAGGAGCTCCACATTTGCAAGAAATCAAGCCTAAACAAAGGCACGCAATTTTATTACAGACATTTGTGGGTTTTATCTATATTTTGACATTTTGTTATGTCTACTGCTTTTAAAGTCTGGGTTTATTTTTTTAATAGCTGTCTTGTGCAATTTTATGCAAACTGCTGGGGTGGTTTTTCCCCCAATTAAATTGCTATATAAATCTTGACAAATAAATATAAAATCCTATCTTGAAGTTTCTCTCTCTCTCTCTCTCTCTCTCTCTCACACACACACACACACACACACACACACAAATAATTCACCTTGTCCAGGAGTTCAGCACTGCACAGCTCTAAATCAAAATACTGTGGAATGTGCAGGAGGTTTGTCACTTTTTCTGTATCTACAGAATACTGCAGAGGGGGGAAAAACAGGATATGAGTGAGCTGCTGAAATTCAAATGAATTATTTAATATGCACTCACAAGAGCAGCTGCTAGTTACCTTTGCCAAGAGCTGAGGAAGCACCACAATGAAGTGTTCAGTAATTCGAGTACAATCGTCCACTTGTATCTTCTTCTCCCTGGAAGACAGGATCTACAGACAAAGCCCTTTGTTGCAGTTATAGCATAAGCAGGTTGCTGATCTATGCTTAAGCTAGTTGTAGGGTTAAAACTTAATACGGCAAAATGCTGGGGATGGAAGCTTCAGATTGTAATTAATTAAGCGCAGTATTTGAACAGTGTTTTGATTGCGGATTATGGAGTTTTTTTAAGGGGGTGGTGGCTATGGACTAGAAGGAAAAGTTGGCAGCTTTGCCATGCCGATTCTTTAGTTGTGCAAAGAAGTATTCCTTGTTTTGAGCCAAGGGACGTGGAGTGCAGATAAAGAAACTTCTGGGCATTCCAGTCCTATCAGGAACCTTGTGAAAGAGTTCCAACACTTCTCAGTTCTGCGAACAAGCTATGCAGATCTCTTGACCCTTGCAGTATCAACAAGTCGGTGTGTTTGTCACTATAATTGGTAAACTGGGTTACAGCTTACAAGATCAGGAAACCACAGTACAATAGACTGCAGTTAAACATTTGCTTTCCCAGTCTGATCCTAGTCATGTTTATTCAGAAGATACTGCTGTGTTCTTCAACCTTGAACACCCTGATGTTGTTGGACTACAATTCCCATTCCTAAGGTTGAAGAATACTGTTAAAATGCACGTACAGCCCACTCATCTCTCTGCAGGAGAGAAGCACACTCCCTTATTGGATGTAATGGCCTTCAAAACAAGCATGCTTAGTACTGCACCTTTCCTCTGAAACGGCAGGCAAATGAAAACAGAGCTGCTTTACAACTGCAGGCACTGGGCATTAAGGTTCTGTGGGTGTTCTAAATACACTTGCCCTTTATTGCACTGGTTAGACTGAAGGGTCTGTGCTCGTCTTGCAACCATGATTCTGTTCTGTCAATGCAGAGAAACCTGAAGCTGGGATCAATGGTGTGTGTGTGTGTGTGTGTGTGTGTGTGTGTGTGGTGTGAATCAAAAGCCAGATGATCAAAGCAGTATAACAAAACGCCACTCACTCTCCTGGTCCCTCCTCTCCCCACAGGAGGATGAAATTCAGCAGCTTCTCGAACGGTCGCTAAGGTTATTTCAATAAGAACACGCTCATGGGCATCAGTCAGCGCTGAAAGCAAAATGACACACAGACGTCATTCGGTCTCTCATAGAAAGAGGTGGGAATCCTAGGATGGTTAACACAGAAACTTTTCCTTTCTTCGGGCCATTTTGTTTTAAGTTAGCTAAAAAGTTAGCTACAAAGCAACACTGGAAGTTTTTGAATAGATTTTCACCACGCAGGGCATTCAAGTTATTCTGCGGAACTTACTGTAACGCAGAATGAAGGACAAAGCTCTAATAAAATTATTCAAGAAGGAAACAGATGAATTTAACAGAACATCAAAGTTCATTAGCCAAGAAAGACTAGCATACATATCCCGGTTACTGCATTGCTTTGCTCTGAAGTAGCAATTAAGCTCCAAAGAGAACAATGAGGATTTTTATTGAGTGGACCACAAAGCAGAGCTCCGAGTGGAAGACAGAATCTCCATTTCAGTGCCAAAACCCCACACAGCATTTTAAACTGGTGCTTGATGAAAAAGGGTGTCTGTTAATGAAACCACATGACGCCTCTCATCCTTCCTGGCTCTATAGTCCAATGGTTTGTATTGGATTGGCTGAACCCGAAGGCAGCAACACAAGTTGAAAGTGCTAAGTTTTCCTGACGCACCTACCTTGTTCTTGACTATCGGCATTTCCCAATAAGAGAGCTGTCATGTACTCCCAGTCCTTCAATAAACTTGGGGCCCAGTCCCAAAGGCTGTCTACAAGATACGTGACGTGGCTATGTAGCTAAAAATAAATAACAACAACAACAACAACTCAGACCTTCAAAAATGGTTCACTGAACATGACTTCCCACTATGATCTAATACTTGTTTGGGAAGAGGTGGAGAAGAAACATGTACAACACATGCTGAAAGTGAACAGTGGCTTATCTCTTCAGCAGTAGAAGAGACAATCTCTTCAAGCACAGTTCTTTCCCACATGTGAATATTGCTTCTTTTGATTGCAGCCTATCATGTTAAAATTTTGCCAATATATATGACATGAACTATCAGTAACAAGCAGCTCAAATTAAGGCCATGTATCGCACCTAAATTCAACGAACAACCTTAATTCAATAAATAATCCGTGGTAATAATTTATTATGATTATTTATGAAAAGCAAACAGTTTATATCATGCAGCAAAACAGGTTAAAGTATTAGAATTCTTATGGTTTCTCAGAATGAGAGATCTCAGATACGATTTTGAGCTTATATCGATTAATTTGTACTTCCACCTTCTGCCAAACTTAAAACCTGATGGCAAAATATGAATTGCCTTGGCACCTTAGCTTCCAGTCAGAAAATGCACCCAGCCTTCTACCCATTCCAATAAAACAGCTAACTATTTTTCTAAGAACATAACCAAACTCTTCCCTTCTGCACCTTCAGGCACCCTTCTTAAATATATTCTTCATGTGCCTACTTGTCCAAATCTTCCAGTCTACAATTACTTGAAAATATCAATCAATTGTCCAAATCTTCCAGTCTACATTTACTTAAAAATATCAATCACATTTTGAAACTTTACCTTCCAGTACACTTTTATCATCAAATCATTTCTTGTTATTATCACAATTCTTTTCTTCCCTCCCTCAAACCCTTACATTAACTCAACTTCATTAATTGGTCCTGATCTGTGAGACACCTCTGTGAATATTAGAAACTCATCTGTTCATCCAACACAGTGTGCATTACCTTTACCTCACTTTCCAGGAAGAAATCTATTAGTGCTCTCAGCTGACTAGAATTGGGCTCCCACTTTGCATTACTTTTGGAGAATGCTTCAATTTCAATTTCCTGGATAATTAAACTGCCAACAGAAAAAGCGGACAATTAGATTCTGTTTTCAAAATTGCAATGCCTTGCCAGGTATATTATATTTCTATATTTCTAGGATAGCAGCACAATCCTATAAATGTCTACTCAGAAGTAAGTCCCATGTAGAGTTCAATGGAACTTGCTCACATTATGAAAATTACAACATTAATAAACATACGCTGATCCAACACATTAATTTTTTGAAGCTGTTAGGAGTCATGTGGCTCATAATAATCAGAACTCCAGCTCCTTCTGGTTTGAGCGAAAGGGCAAAAAGGGTTCAAGACAAGGGGTTGTATCCAGCAATGTAATTGAGCTCGTGGAACAACTTCCATTAATGCAACAGAACTTCCTGTCCTTCTCCTTCTCCGTGCCCCCACCCAAATCTGCTTCTGGGGATTGGGGCAATTCCAAGAGCAGGTTGTTAGGGGTGAATACGGGGGGAGGGGGAGGCAGGAGAATACCCACTGCATGAGCAGGTGTTGTTCGGCAATGACTTTGTTTTGCAGGCCCTCCTGCTAAAATCCAGAAAAGAACAAAACTAAAAGACTTTTAATTTATGGCAACAGCGTATTGTTTCTGCATCAGGGTAGTTGTTGGCTGTTATTTTACTTCTCTTTCTATTATTTTAATTTTGATTTTTTTATGCATTTTTTCAACCTATCGGCTTATGGAAAATTAAACAAAAAGCATGATTGATTAAAAACGGGGGAAAAACTGTGACTATAATAAATTATTTTCATCAGCATGTCACAGTGGTAAGTAATAAAAAATCATCCCAATACCAATGGGGGTTATACTGCTTCCCTTTTATCATTCTAGTTCGTTTCCCCTAATCCACATATTGTTACCAAGGCCCATTTACAAAGTTACTCTTGGGAGAATGAGATTTCAACTTGACTGAAAAACTGGAACTTGTTTTAATCTACTGCCTCACTAAATTATTCAAGTTTTAGTTTTGGGTTTGTTTGTTTTTGGGGTTTGTTTGTTTTTTACTATGCAGCTGCATTGTGCAAGAAGAGACCCTTTGTGATTAATCAGAAAAGATAAACCATTCACAACAATCACAAGCAGATGCTGCTTGGCAAGAAATTGGCTCACTGGATAGAAATCAACAAGCAGAGAAAACAGAAGGGGGAGAGAGAGAGAGAAAACCCCGATATAATATTTGGCACATGCCAAAGACAAAAAGTGTAAGCAGGAGGAGCGGGGGAAGCCTTTGTTCAAATCTTACTGCAGCCGTGAACTTACTAAATGGCACTATTATTCACTGGATTTCTTACCTGCACTTCATCACAAAGGTCCCAGAATTACAACAATATACACACACACAATTGAAATCACTTAAAATAACCAGCCTTAGGGAACCCTGACTTGCTTTACTGAAGTTTTGTGAGAGTTTTGGAGATAATGGGTAGGATCCTAAAGAACCAGGAGGTGCAGGAAAAGTAGCCCCTCGGACAGATCTGCAAACACTTGTGTAAGACTTTGAGAAGCGCTGCAGGAGATCGCTTCTATAGCCGTTCTCATGCTTTTCCGAGACATCCCAAAAGCAGAACATCATCTTTGGACGGCTTTTAAAAAAAAACTTTTCTCATGCAGCACTGTAATGTGGGACTTGAGAAAGCCCTTGCAGGTGTGCAAGGTGGTGGAAGGGAACCCCCGGATCCAATTTCCAAAAGCCACTGCAAAGGCTCCTGGATGAGCATGCTGGGAGAGGGGGGGAAAAACCCTTGCAGGGGTAAACTGGAGGGGGAGAAAAGAGGGGAACAAGTGATGCAGGGTGGATGGGGGCCGGAAAAAAGCTGAGAAAAGGAAGCCAAGGAAGAACGGTGCAAAGAAAAGCAGTCATTGGGCAGGTGGGAAAGAGAATTGAGCAAGCAAACAAGGAAGGAAGGCAGGAGAAGATGCACCTGGGAGAGGAAGACAAAGGACAAAAAGGAAAACAAGAAATAGTGGGGGGCGGGATGGAGACAAACAAGAAAATCAGTGAAAGCAGGTCATGAACAGAGTTGGCAAGACAACCAA
The DNA here is from genome assembly GCF_964106915.1 of Podarcis gaigeae. NCBI lineage: Eukaryota > Metazoa > Chordata > Lepidosauria > Squamata > Lacertidae > Podarcis > Podarcis gaigeae. The sequence goes on along the minus strand of NC_139677.1, from coordinate 35,935,331 downwards.
TGGAGCAGAGAGGAAGGAGAGATACAAAATGGGACAACCAATAGGAGGAGATGAAAAGGGTTGGCATGTAAGACAGAGATGTGAGGCTGTGAAGGGCTAAATGTTTGGAGAAGGGCCACAGCTCAATGGTACAGCATCTGGCTAGCATGCGGAAGGCTCCAGGTTCTCTCACCAGCATCTCCAGGTGGGGCTGGGAGGCCCCCCTTTGACACCGTGGAAAGCCGCTGCTAGTCACTGCAGACCACAATCATCTAGACCGGTGTTTCTCAAGCTTGGGTCTCCAGCTGTTCTTGAGACTACAACTCCCATCATCCCCAGCTAGCAGGAACAGTGGTCAGGGATGATGGGAGTTGTGGTCCAACAACAGCTGGGGACCCAAGTTTGAGAAGCACTGATCTAGAGGGACCAATCAAATTCGGCATAAGGCAGTTTCCTAAGAGCCACAGGAAAGCGGTCAGAGTGTTGAACTAAGACTTGGGAGACCCAGATTATGAACCTTACTTAACCCATGATGCAGTGTTCAAAACTCCCATTGTTATATGTGCATTTTGCAACGGGGAATTTAATTAGCGCGAGTAGTTTCTGAGCTCTGGGTACAGTAATGTGCCCAAGATTTCAGATTAAAACTGCAGAGTGGAAGAAAAGGAAGAACTTTTTCTGCCTCCCCACTTCCAGCTAGTCTCTGAAGACTGGAGAAGAGACCCTCTTAAGAATATTAGGGGGGTGGGCAGGGGAAGGACTAGACCAGGGGGACATGAACATAATATTTTAGTTGCAGTTCATTCATTTTCAGCTTTGTATTCTTGTTATTAAAAAAGTGTGCCTAGACATTCCATTCTTGTGCCCATAACCTAGGTTTAACACTGCCATGAAGCTTCCTGGGTGACCTTGCGCCAGTCACTGTCTCTCAGCCTAACTTACCTCACAGGGTTGTTGTGAGGATGAAATAGGGAGAGGGAGAGAACCATGTATGCCACCTTAAGCTCCCTGGATAAAAGGAGGGATCCAAATGTAATGAAATAAATAAAGCCAGGCAACATTTTGTAGCAAGCCTGCACATCAGTCTGTGTATATAAACTATAATTGCAAAATATCATTAAAGAGCCAGACCCAGGGATTCGGCCTGAAATGCTCCTCAGTGAACCCTAACAATGTCTCCTCACTATTACACCCACAGGAAGCATCTCTGGCAAGGGAGGGAGGGAGGCGGCACCTTAAAAAGAGGTCCCTTTAAAGTCAACTTTCACACTGAAGGAAATGGCATTATGCTCAAAATTATATGATAATCACACAGGCAGGCAGATAATTCTGGATTCCTTCCAATGGACATCTAACACAAAACAAACAAGAAATAGGTGGGAAATATTCACAGAAGAACTCAATGTGGATGAAAAGTCACCTGGGTTCTATACTCTTTGACGGCATCCAAAGGAAAGTAATTAAATCTATGAAAGACCAAAGAACTTCCCATCTGGAGGCACAGAAAGAACTAAGGAAAATTTTACCAAGAAAAAAGAAAAGAAGAACGAACTAAGAAATGCAAGCATTGGCAAGACAAATCAACAGACAAAAGCAGCTGAAGTTAAGGCCTGGTGAAACAAAACTGATTTTCACCGATTTATCTTTTTTAGCAGAGAGTATAGCTGCCCTAGCCCTAACCATGTACACACACACACAAAAAAAAGTATGCATAAAAATAACCTAGGACTGGTTGTCTGAGTGAGTGTATATTTGGGCATCCCATCACATGCTTAAGGATCAACATTTCTACTAATGCAGTTCTTTGGTTACTACGTTTGCATGCTTATTTTACACCGGTGGAGATCGGACCGAATGGAAATGTAACAAGAATAAGCCTAGACCACAATCACTCAAAAGAGAAGTGTGTGTGTGTTGTGTGTGTGTTGTGTGTGTGTGTGTGTGTGTGTGTGTGTGTTGAATTACGATGCTTATAGCATATGCAAGGGCAGGCTCTGCTATTATGGAGCCAACCAAGTGCCAAATAAAAATAGTCACACTGAGGTACCTGTTATAAAGAAACTCCCCAGCTGCTACAGCCAGTGGTCGGTGGGTGGCATAAACAAACTGGTATAAGGTTTCACAGTCTTCAGATGACAACGCATCTTCATAGTTCCTGTACAAAGACATGGTATTAACTATGTTTTGTTAAAAAGGGCATTGTTACACATGTTAACGGCATAACCCTATACATTTACTCAGAAGTCTTCCTCGGCGAATGGGGCTTGCTCCTTGGTAAGAGTGCATAGGATTGCAGCCTAAGCCTGTAAATACTTTGGGTTGGGGCTTAATTATACATTACTTTCTTGGGGCAATTGGCACTAAACTTAGTGTTTAGTCACTAGACAGCTTTGGACTTAGCTATATCCACATGGACTCATGAAACAACTTCTGTCCATTCTGTTGCAGCCGGAGAGAGACTGTAAAGTTCTGTTCTAAGTCCTCTGAGCACTGTGTCCATAACATATGACATTAAATTATATTTTGACGGCACAAACATTTATGCCAGTGTAACATGCGAGGCTCTCTGGGAATTGACAAACAATCATGGAAAAGAATGAATAAGGTAATTTGGTTACATATTTAGAGCATGAGGTGAACATTAGGCAAAGATGTCAACAGAAGCAATGTTCTGACATTCAGTCACACATGTGAAAGATTAAGTGGGGCTGGAGTTTGCAAGCCAATATCCCCAAGGCACATCAGCTGCTCTTGAGATCTTGGCACAATTAACTCTCCCACCGACTGGAAATCCCAATATGCCAGAGCTCCTACTCACAGCAAAGTTTGCAACGAACTTAAAGACTCTCTCGAAGACCTTTCTGCTAACCGGAGAAAGATCTCGAGAGCAGCGAGCCTGTGAGGGACATTATTATTATTTGCTGTGTTTGTACCCCACCTTTTTCTCCAAGGAGATCAAGGTGGCACACACAGTTCTCCCCCTCCTCATTTAATTCCCACAACCACCCTGTGAGGTAGGTTAGGCTGAGAGGCAGTGAGTGGCCCAGGATGACCCAGTGAGCTTCAGGGCTGAGTGGGGATATCAACCCTGGCCTGCCTGCCAGGTCCTAGTCCAACATTCCAACCACGCTGCTTCTCACTGGAAGTGTGGCTTGCATTGCACCCCTGCCCCGCCCCAAGTTTAATCCTTTGTATGATCAGGCAAATGCTTAATTAGTTCTGAAGGTCTGTTCTTAACCTGAAACTGTTCTTAACCTGAAGCACCACTTTAGCTAATGGGGCCACCTGCTGCTGCCACACCACCACCGCCCAATTTCTGTTCTCATCCCGAAGCAAAGTTCTTAACGCGAGGTACTCTTTCTGGGTTAGCGGAGTCTGTAACCTGAAGCGTATGTAACCCAAGGTACCACTGTACCAGAACATGGCTAAGCACTTCAAGCAATAATAAAATTTATTTCCAACCATTTTGAAAATAAGAGAGTGGTTGGAAAGGGGTCATAGTTTAGCCTTTATTATTTATGTGCTTCTGTACTTTCATACTACCCTTCACCACAACAGTCACAGGGGGATTTGCAGCAAAATAAAATGCAACAGCAAAGCATAATACGTGCTACAAAAATCAATTAAAACTACTATTTTTCATATAAAAGGTTCCAGGTTTAACCCCTGTCATGGGCTATTAAATCACCTCTCAAGGCAGGGCTGGGGAAACCTATGCTGCTCTTGAACCATGAGAAGTAACTGCTAGTCAGAATATACAACAGGGAGATGGGTCAATGGCCTAGCTCTGGATAAGACAGCTTCACATGCTTGAAGACTAACTAGCTAGCTCACAGAGAAAACAAATCCACCACATTCATACCACTTAAGGCTATCTCTAAAACAAGGAGGGGTATTTGGTTTCCCCCCTCCCAAAACCTTCAGGTCAACAAGGCAGTTCCAGTGAGAGATTTCATTGCATTGGTTTTTTAAGGAGTTTTTAACACCCACTTCTGAAACATCACAACCCTATGTAAAATAGCTAAATTGAAGAGTTCATGCAAGTCCCAACACAAAGGAAGTTTTTCAAACAATGCCTCTGCCACCCTGTGAACAATGTTGTACCTCTTGCATGTTAAGGCAGCGCAGCTCCTTAGCAAATGACCATCTATCAAAGTCAAACCTTGCCCCTATCTTGTCCTGTCCCCTAGCAGCTAATTAGCTGGCAGAACAAGCATCCCACTAGCAACTAGTTGACTGGACCTGAAGTTTCTGTTAGTAGGACAGAGTTGCAAAGCAACTGTGGCTCCAGAAAAACCACACTTTGGCTAAGTGTCTGTTCTCACTGTAAACAAGGCAAGAGCGGAGGGTTGGAAGCACAAAGGGATCTGAGGAGTCAAGGCAGACTCAGAAAAACTGCAAGCTGATCATTATCCTACTGTCCATCACTTGCAGAGAGCTGCTTGTTATTTTATTTTTGTTTCTTGTGCTTTTTAAAAAAATAAAAGTTTCTTACACAAATGATTTCAAGCACAGTAGATGCAGCTTCACCATGAAAATGTATACCGGGCATCACAGAATAAAAACAACAACAACCAAGCTTTTCAGAAACCCAGAAAACAATCAGACAATGCCTCTGAAATTTCATTTCCCTATGTATGTGTAGTTCTGCACTGGACAAGAATCAGATATACGAAGCTGCATGGAAATTTGTTGGAAAGTATGCCAAGGTATTTACTCGGAAAGAAAACCTATGCTTTGCTATGTGACATTACAGAAGCACCCATGAAGTCAACCTTTAAAAAAAACACCAAAAAACTCTAAACATTTAGCTTAGTGCATTCTAAAAATAGTGATGTTCTAAAAATATTTTAAATAAGTTCTTTTTATGTGTTGTGAATTGATTTTCCCTAAACGTATCATTTCTTTGTTAAAATATTAATAGACTACTATTTGATTAAAAAATATCAAAGCTATTTACAACAGATGAGATGAGAATCCTTGCTGGCTTTGGAGCAGATAGACACTGAAGGTGGGTGTAACCTCTGCATTAATGGTTTGCCAATTGGGACTAATATTCTTAATTTTTAAAAGGCAGAGGGGAAGCATCAGTTCTCTCTCCTCCTCCTCAACTAATTTGGCCATTGTTTACTGGAGATGCTGGGACGCGGGTGGCGCTGTGGGTAAAGCCTCAGCGCCTAGGGCTTGCCGATCGCATGGTCGGCGGTTCAAATCCCCGCGGCGGGGTGAGCTCCCGTCTTTCGGCCCCAGCTCCTGCCCACCTAGCAGTTCGAAAGCACATCAAAGTGCAAGTAGATAAATAGGTACCGCTTTATAGCGGGAAGGTAAACGGCGTTTCCGTGTGCTGCGCTGGTGCCGGCTCGCCAGAGCAGCTTCGTCACGCTGGCCACGTGACCCAGAAGTGTCTCCGGACAGCACTGCCCCCCGGCCTCTTAAGTGAGATGGGCGCACAACCCTAGAGTCGAACACGACTGGCCCGTACGGGCAGGGGTACCTTTACCTTTACTGGAGATACCAACATAACTACAAAGTAAATAGTGGGTTTTGTTTTTCAAAATAAATAAGTACCAGTTAATGGAGTCTGTTCCTTGTAAAGGTCGATACCCAGTGGGGTCTTATTTTAACTCAGAAAGAGTGGCTCTAGTTTTGTAGGCCATGAACCAGAAATTACACATTCAAGGAATACTTCATTGAGAGCAATGCTTCTGCTGCAAATATACGGAATGCCAAGTGCCAGATAAAGGTTAAGCCAGAAGGGCCTGCCGGTATTTAGCCGTCTAAAAATAAGTCTTGCCTTCGCATACCAAATCCACGTTATATCATTTTCCTCCATATTTCACTGTGACTGAGCACAAACAGAACACGTAGCAGAGAACTGAAGGTGGGGCTCTCTAGGGAAGCAACGGAAGCTTAGTTTCCTCTGAGCATTTCCACCCTCACCAACAGAAATCTCAAAAGGATCCCATTTATTTTTATGGAGGTGACCTTGGCAAGATGGCAGCATAGGAGTTCCGAAAGCCTAGAATGGTCTTCAGCTTGTATCTGGTTAAAAAAATAATAGTGAAGGGCACACCCACAGTGCTTCACCCATGATGACAATGTTAAAGTACCTCAATTGAAAGTATAAATCCGAAAGAACAAAGAAAGCTGGTGAGAGACAAGAAGAACAGGAGACGAGTGAAGGGAAGGGTGCAAAAGACAGATCTTGGAAGAAAAGTGTGGCTTAAATGGCAGGATGATGCCGTATTAAGTACTGTAAGATCAGAGGAGGCTTTGCACTGAGGTTGGGTATGTGATTATTTTTTTCATTGTAGAACTGAAGGAGTATTTGGACTCTTACAGAATTTCTCCCATCACATATAACCACAAGCAAGTACGCTGATTTTCAAATAGGCATAGTTCATTTCCAAGCTGTCAATAGAGACACTTTCTTGTAAAGTGGAACTGCAACTGAAAAATAGTGGTTTTATTTTTCTCTGTCCAGTGGGCCAAGTCATCTCTGTCAAAAAGGGGTCAGAGCTGGCAAACCTGCTGGAACTGGAAAAAGAATCTCCTCGCCACTGATGCCATCTGAGCCGCCAGTGACAATGTTGGGCTTTAAACAACACATAGAAGAAAGGAATAATCTAAATTATATTGTTAATTTTCTTAGAATTTAAAGGAGTTCCAGTCATGGGAAGGAAAGCAAAAATATAGGCTCAGTACCTGCAGTTCAAGGTATCATGTGACTTTTATAAAAAACCTACCACAATTAGCTCCACAGTACAGTCATTTTCCTACTTCAAAGACTGCCTTGTCAGGACAACACTAAAGAATGTTTTAAAAGTGTGATGTATTTCTGGACAATACTGACAAGGCAGATTTTCCACACTCCTTCCCTATATTTCCTGCCGGCTAGATCTCCCTGCTTTTTACCAGCCAAAATTCCTTCCTCCTCTAGTGTTAAACCCTTTCGCTATTTGTAGATCTATGCTCACACACCAATATTCCCTTCTAGTATTTCCCCTTCAGTCATCTTTCCAATTGCCTAATCACTAAAGTGGGGCTTGTTTTCAATGTTGTTTTCCGAACTCGCCGAACTTTAGCCCAGTATTTCCAGTGCTCGTAAGTTAATAAAGTACAACGAAATAATTCTAGTGAACTCCGCATGCTCAGAAGGTAATATTTCATCCCTCATCTCCATGAAGGACTGTTATATCCCTGTTTCATGCCAGCTGTCGCCTCTGAAAATCTGAGCTAAATGCAGGGCGATAAAATTCATGGATGATTTTTAACACACTCTCTCTCAACACACGCATACACATAGCTGCGGCAGTGTAAAGTGGTTGATAAACACAAGCAGTGCTGAAGAACTTTGGGGGGTCCTGCTGGATCCTGCCTGAGGTGTCAGATCTGTAGCAAAGACAACCAGGAGGACAGATCTGTAGAAATGTAAACCTATGAATTAGCAAAACGACCTAGAGCATTCCTATGACTAAGTCGCCCCGGGTTTAACTAATCTACAATGCCAAGACAGCTGAGCATTTGTACTCAAATCCTTGCTGCACAATGGGAATGTCATGAACACCCGGGATTATAATAAATCGTGTCACCTGGAATTAGAGCCTCTCTTCTGGTGCAAAGGCATGAAAAGCATTTGTTCAGTTCAGAATTCAATACAGTGGTAGCCTTGGTTAACGAACGACTTGCAAGTCGAACGTTTTGGCTCCTGAACGCTGCAAACCTGGGAGTGAATGTCCCAGTTTGCGAACGTTCTTTTGAAACCCGAATGTCCAGCACGGCTTCTGCATCTTCCAATTGGCTGCAGGAGCTTCCTGCAGCCAATCGGAAGCCACGCCTTAGTTTCCGAACGTTTTGGAAGTCGAATGGACTTCCAGAACGGATTCCGTTCGGCTTCCAAGGTACCACTGTAATGGAAGTGGAAGGCTTTTTTAAAAAAAAAAAAGTTTGATGCAAATTGCTAGACTTGATGCAAAGGATTTCATTCGACATAAGATAGATTTAAGATGGTTAACGCTGAGCTTGCCAAAAAGAGAAATATGCTTTTGAAACCTTTCCACATATTATCTCTGTCTTCCCTGAACACACCTTCTCAGTAATTAGACCAAATCCACAGGGCTCTATGTGACTTTGGAGAACCAGCTCAGCAACAGATGGAAGAAGAAACAAAGGCAACAACAAGGCAGTCTCTCGACTCTACTAGGATTTTAAATAGGAAAAGGAGAACTGCACTCACATGTCACAGATACAGAAATATGTGTTAGGATGCGCTTGAATTCTTTTCTTCCGACAAAAACTCTTTGGTGTTGCAGGCTTAGGTTTCAGGCTGCAATCCTATGCATGCTTACCTGGGAGTAAGTCTCCTTGAACTGAATAGGCCTGACGTATGAGTAGGCAGTCCAATAATTGAGTTCTGCTTTCCTAATAACATGTGTTGTTCTTTAAACACTTGGACTATAGTTTGCGCTGTGCAGCGACAACAGCAAAGTCAAAAATGCTGAACAGCTGCAGTGCCAATGCAATGCTTGTCAGTTCAGCTGTAGAACAAGAGTAACATTTAAATGGTTTAAAATTCATCATTGTATAATAACAAAGGCACGTGACCCCTCTTAGCACAGGAACAGAATGAGCACAGAGACAACTGCACTGTACTTTGTTCTACTATCAATGCACCAGGAAAAAGCAAACACCACACAGAGATGACACTATGGCGATGTCCACAGGGATCATCTGTCTGCCGTGGGAGTTGCTTGAACAATGGCTCCCCCAGAATTGAAAAAGGGAAATTATAGCACAAAACCAGTGTGAACACTGAATAGGTAACCAAACTGGTTAGCATCTATTCACTGCTGTAATATATACACAAATGAAATAACCCCAGCAGTGCCAGACAAACTAAGGCTTAGATCTGACAAACTGCAAGGCATAATTTATTAGTGAAACAATTTGACAATATTCCACTATTACTTGCAGTGAACTAACCATATCCCAAAGAGGTCACCCACCGAAAGTGTGTATTTGAGCCCCTACTCCTTTTTTCACAAACTGGTAACCTTGTCTGAAATATCACAGAAAACTGCCTGGATGAATATACATTCGTACCTTGGAAGTCAAACAGAATTCGTTCCGGAAGTCCATTCGACTTCCAAAACCAAACCGTGGCTTCTGATTGGCTGCAGGAAGCTCCTGCAGCCAATTGGAAGCTGCACCAGACGTTCGGTTTCCCAAAATCGTTCCAAAACTGGAACACTCACTTCCAACTTTTGATCGTTCAGGAGCCGATTTGTTCAGGAGCCAAGGTGTTTGGGATCCAAGGTACGACTGTATCTGCACAATGTTGTGTGGATAGGGGTGAGCCACCATCTCATTGCTTGCGGGTGTCATTTTAGAGCAGAGGTATCCAACTTAATTTCCTCTCTAAGTTGTTTGATTCCAGCTCCCATCAGCCCAGCCAGCATTCCGTCAGGGATGATGGGAACTGCAGTCAAAAAATTATCCAGAAGGAAACTCATTAGCTAGCCCTGTTTGGGAACACTGGCATAAGCAGTTGCCATACTCAAAACAAGAAGAAATGCTCCTAACTAGCAATTGAAATAACCAGGTTTATAAGTCAAATAAATCCAAAAGTGAAATCACATTATTTGCATAAATATAAAAACAATCCATAATGCTACAGAATGTGTTAATCTTTGCAATATGATGTGTCAGATTCATAATAAATCTGAGAAATTTGGCACTCACATTCATCTATGCACAGTTGCCGATGTGGCACAATATGAGGGATTTCTCTCTCTATTATTTGCACTCAGCCATCATCACGCTGTAGTTTGCACAACCGCAAAAAGGTGCCGCTGTGAACTACAGTGTGAAGAGAGGCAGTGGATGGGCAGCCCAGGCTCCTTCATGCACACCCTATCACCACGGAGGGACAAGTCTGAACAGGCTGTGACAGCCCCCTAGCTCCTCCACCTGCCAGCCTCAGGGCCTCAGATCTTCCAGCCACCCAGTGCCTCTGCTGCCTGCTTTCCTCCTCACTGGTTGGCCTGGGCCTCTGCTGCTGCTACCAGCACTGACATGGGTTAGAGTCAGCCTGGGCACAGAGGGGAAGAGGAAGCTGCCCAGAAGCAACAGTCAGCCTCAGCATCTGTGAATAGGATGAAGAGCAGCAGCAGCACAGGGACAAGAAAGTTGACCAGAAACAGCAGCTCTCCTCCCTTGGGATCCACTGTTGCTGCCGCCACCACCAATCAACATGAAGAGTGGCAGGAGCAGCAGTGCAGGGGGAAGCCACCCAGAAATGGCAGCTAGCCAGTCTTGGGATCTGGAGCAGCATGGGGTGGAAAGGGGAATGTCTAATGTCTAATGTCTAATGGGTTACTGTGGGGGAAACTAGGGAGACTAGGGAGAGTGGGAGGAGAGGGTTGGTGAGCACAGTAGGCAAGTGTGCAGCCCCAAGTCTTAACTAGTTATAGTTTGCATCTTGCACCCAAGTAGACTTTAGATTTGAATGAAAAAGTTATTTACTGTGACATGAGCATCAAGAGTTTCATGGCTTGAACTGCTACTTCATGGTCCCTGTCCAGAGTCATGGACACAAGTCGATCCTAATGGATGCAAACAAACATTAAGAAAGATGTAAAGATTCTGTTCTGGAGGTCTTTGCTGAAGAAGTTATACTTTTTTGACAGAATGCATGCTTTTGAGATTTACGCTGGTTTTTTCAGTTTGATTAAACTAGAGTAAAATCTGTAAGTTGAGATGGCCACAATGAAATGCATCCAGGGAGAGAGAAGAATAACTCCTTAGTGACCCATATTTGAAAAGCAAATAAGCATTGTGTTTGTGACATAGAACTCATGGCCCAGAACTGTTCCACAATTTTTTTTAGTTCGGGTGGTGATTGCTCTGACTTGTAATGGATGGTTTGTAGCACCCCCTGCAGGCTTCAAGATCAGAATTCTTCAGTTTAAAGCTGTCACTGATATCTCAAGTTGGTACAGCGGACGCTCGGGTTGCAAATGTGATCCGTGCGGGAGGCACGTTCACAACCCACAGCGCTGTGTCTGCGCATGCACGGGTTACAATTTGGTGGTTCTGCGCATGCGCGAGAGCCGAAACCCAGAATAAACCCGTTCCGGTACTTCCGGGTTTGACGTGGTGCGCAACCCAAAAACGCACAGCCTGAAGCGTCTGTAACCCGAGGTATGACTGTAAATCCCGAATACATAGATGAGTCTCACTACTGCAGAGATAGTCAAAAGTACAAAAACACAGCTTCCCTTAATTGGGATCACTTTAAAAAAGAAGAAGCACTTTTAGTCTTTTCTTATAATAGTTCAATAGACTACATCATTAGAAGTTTTGTTTTCACATTTCAAAACTCCGGCCTTAATAATTTCCCTTCTGTTTTGTTGCTAAGTGATCCATGTCACAACAAACAAGACTGGAGTATGGCACAAAAATATATTAGAAACATTCCAATACTTGTCTATTAGTATATACATACGGAAAGGGTCCAAAATGTTCTACCATTTTTTTTACATTAATTGGTCTCATGTGGTCATTGAGGACAAGCTTTATAAATGGGAATGGGTTGTCTGTACTTTAATTAGGAGTTTTAAAAAAATAATAATCCCCATCTATTTCAAGAAAAAGGAAAGTCCTCCCTTTTGTAGAACATGATTCAAGACTATGATTCAAAGTCCCCAATGATTCAATCTTTGATCCTGGCATTCTTGACTGCAAAGTACCAAAACATCCTGCAAACACTGACATATACTAGCAATGCATACAATGTTCACGTCTCTGCACAGCAATTCAAACAAAGTTGATGAAAACAAAAGACAAGGCTCCAAATGGGTTGTGTTCATATGAACCTCTCTCTAAATAAGAACCTGCTTTTCAAAGCCTGTTTTCTGTCCAAAGAGGAATACTAAACCAAGTCCGATCTGCTCCGATCTGTCCTCTTTCAATGTGGCAACATGATCAGGGCACCATCCTTTAAGGCTTCTTGCCTGAGAGCCAAGGACTCTCCATTGTGTTAAATGGATGTAGACTGGAGGTCAGGTGGTCATCGTAATTTTGTGTGATTAGGAACAGCTTTCCAGCAATAATGGCAAAACCACAGCATGCCTATCCCATGGAGCAAACATGTAAAAAGGAAGGCTTGCCTCTTCCAACTTCACAGATCGGGTATGTCTAAAGCTATGTCTTGGTTATGTCTATAAACTAAAGCTAGTTTAACTCACCTCCTTTTCCCAGAGAAGCCTGGGAACTGAATTCTTGTGAGGAGCCCTACCACCCTGGCCAAACTAAAACTCCCAGGATTGGGTCACGGGCAGAAGGGAAACCATGTCATTTAAAGTCGCGTATATACAATATACCCTTGTATATCAGCTATAAAACACTTCCCATTTAAAGTTATATGTAATTTACACCTTGTACACCATTGATAGGCCTAAAGTGATTCAGGGTTCAGCTTTGAAAATGGTCAGCCCTCCAAGGCAAACCAACCAGAATATTCAATCTGGGAGACACTTATTGTTCAAGCTCACCTTGAACCTGCAAGTGAAGAGATCCATTTTACAACCCAGCGCTTTCTGGCCAAATATTCCCTGCAGGCCCTGAAGGCACTTCAGTCGGACGTCAGGTTGCTGGAATACAAGATGAAATAGAAGATGAAGTTCACTGATGAGACTATGCAACTACTGGAGTTATTCAAAGGACAAAAAAAATTCAACTGGCACTCGGCGAACATTTCCCCCAAACTATGACCTTTGTGCAGTCAACAGAGCACCATTCATGCACAAAACTGAGGTATCAGCAGGCTTGAGGCAACCCTGACAATTACAGAACTACAAAAATCTGCAGCGGGGTGGGTGGGAATAAGAGGGAAACAAACCTCCCCAAACAGTCTGATGAGGGCTGATCACACTCAGTGGCCACACAACAGGGTATGCCTACTATGAAAGGAAAGGAAGGAATAGAAAACCAGAGCAAAAAGAGGAACGGGGACTGGGAGATGGTTGGTTGGCTAGCTGGTTCGAACCCTGAACAAGAGCACTCGATGCTGCAATATTTTGTTGCAGGTCCCACTTGTGCATATGAGTAGCAAACTCAGGTGCTCAGATGTGATGGCTTGCATATGCTCTTTGCAATAAGCACCCTCTGCTCACTCAGAGAGATATTTACAGTTCTTTATTTTACATATGTAGAAGCAGCACAGTACAATCATGCATCCGAATCCTCCAGTTCAGATTCGGGGAGTGGTCTTCTCCGGCTTCTCCTCCAACAGAAAAGGCAGGGAAGCTTCATGGAACGTCTCTTGTGCTTTAATCCTCTCCTTTTCTGTGCAGAAGGCACAGGCATAATCTCTCCGTCTGTTCCTGAACTTCCTGTGCGGTGCTGGGGCTCTGCTTCAGCATCGGAGAGCCTTCCCACCTCCTGGCTCTCTCCCTCTTCCCCTTCCGTCACTTCCTCTCTGTCTCTTTATGACTGTTCCGGCTCTGACTCATCTCCTCCCTCCCCCCCCCCCCAACTCAAAGGCGTTCCTTGCCTGTCCTGTGACATCAGGTGGCTATGCAACCGAAACAGGATTGCGAAGAAATAGCAGCGAGTGATTAGCACACTCTGGGGAACCTCAAGGAAGTAGAGGAGAACTCTTTAGGGGTTTTCCCTAACGGGGCAAAAAACAAATAAACCCCAACCTGTATCCTATATGCACTTTCCTGGAATCAATTGCCACTGAACTCAACAGAGCTCACTCCTGCCTCACTCAAGGCACATATGGTGTTACGTTCAATTATTGCTTTACTTTAAAAGCAAAATAAAAGAAGAATGCCTTTTCAACAAAGAAGAGTTGTCATGCAAGAAATCTATAAAGCCATAGGTGTCCGTATATGTCAAAATTAAATTAAATTAGTGGCAAGGCAACAAAGGTAGATTTTGTGTTCCTTTATGGTCACCAAGAGGCCTATGCTTTTTCAAACTAAAAAACCCTGTTTTTTAGCATGATTTTAACAGTTTTAGATTGCTTCCTTTTAAAAACTTCAGGTGTGTTCATCGCCCTGGACTCTTTTGGGAGGAACAGAGGGATATAAATTCAATAAATAAAAATGTTCGAAAGATAAACACTCACCCATTTATTATGCAGTGCTCTGGGACATTACTGCCCTTGCTATATTTTAACCTACTTCTTATAAACCTCAGTTTCATGTAGACAGCTATCTGGATGGCATGTACCACTTTGTATGTTCAGATTAAGGTGGGTGCATGAATGCTTATTATATTTTTATTGTAGGCTGATGGGTTTCTTTTTTCTTTCCTCTCACTCTTCCCCTCTCATTCTTTTTTAAACCCCCCTTTCATTCTTTGTTATTTCAAATATCAATTAAAAAGAAATCACTTTTTCAACTTTTTGGGATTCTGCCTGTGAAAAACAGATTGCGTTAACTTTTTTCTCAACTGTCGAGAAAAAAAAATACTCACTTTATCATACAGCATCCATCCTATGTATTTCAAGTAACTATCCGTTAAGAACCGATCAGGATAAGTTGTCATCCAACAGGCAATTTCTTCAATGCAAATGGCCCGGATTTCTGGAATAATATCACTTTAAAATAAAATAAAAATGGAACACTGTTCACTGTTTAATTGCAATACAGATTTTTGTTAAGGAAAAAATGCAAAAGAACAGAAGTATTCTTGAAACATTATTTTAAAAATTATATTACTTGCTATCACTTAAGCAATATCTGGCAGGCAGCAGAATATGTGAGCATTCTATCGAAAAGTACTGTGTTTGAGCCCATGCGAAGTGACATGAAACCCTGAGTCACATATGCAGGACCATTACTTGAAACTGCAGAATATGCATATTCTGTGACGGAGCCCCAAGTAGAATGAATCCCATCATCCAATCTGTCCTTCAGATGCCCATATCTTGACCAGAGTCTCCTTCCAAGTACATAAAAGTTCTTACCGATAGCGTTGCAAAAAGGTCCCTTTGAAAATAGCATTCATCATGTTCTCTATGTCCAGGTGTTTCTGTTCATACTGAAATGAAAACAATTGAACAGTCTCTTCCTGTAGGCAAGGCCTTATTTCTATGCTTAATCTCATTTCACTGAAATTGCACAGATTAAATACCACCTCATTTTTTTCAAATTGAGATATAATGAAAGGTTGGAAGGGATAAGGATACGACAGAAGCTAGTTATATATTTTTTCCTTTCCTCAATAACTCTACTAGAATACCTGCTTCATCACTAATATTTATTTAACCTGTTGGTTCACATCTTAATCTTCACTTGTAAATGAACAGCGGAACAACAGGGCTAATGTTATCCCATAATCAAATGTAATGCTTGCCTGTACAATTTTTTACACTTTCTATTAATCAAAACTGTGATGACTGTGGTAATCGGCTTGGTTCTATGTTCCAAATATAGATAAAGACATAGCCTTGTGGGGGGGGGGGAGCAGGAACACTTGGTTTTTCCCTATCAAAAATGGCTGAAAACAAGGCCAAGGGTTTCAGAGTGATCTCGCTCTCCAAAATGCAGGAAAGACTGGAACAAGATAAGGATGGATGCTGGGGTTGGAGGAAGAAGATGTGTGTAAACACTGGCAACACAGCTGATCAGATGCAACTGTTGAACTTTAGATGGCACAGTTGTAAAAAAACCCTTCAGGAAAACAGTCCAGACAGCCACAAACAAGACTGTTGGAACTAAGAACAGCTCTATGGAGAAATTCCCCCTTAAGGAGCAAAGGACCATGTCAGCACCTGGTGGGAGCAAGGAAGTTGTTGTTGTTGTTGTTGTTATTACTCCACCCATCTGACTGGGTTTCCCCTTTTTTATTAATAATAAAAAAGTGATAAAACATCAAACATTAAAAAGTTCCCTAAACAGGGCTGCCTTCAGATGCCTTCTAAAAGTCAGATAGTTGTTTATTTCCTTGACATCTGATGGGAGGGTGTTCCACAGGGCAGGTGCCACTACCGAGAATGCCCTCTGCTTGGTTCCCTGTAACTTCACTTCTCACAGTGAGGGAACCACCAGAAGGCCCTCAGAGCTGGACTTCAGTGTCCTGGCTGAACAATGGGGGTAGAGACGCTCCTTTAGGGAATAGGAGGGCATGCCAAAAAGACAAACCAAGTCGTGGCTATGTCTAGGGGGTAGTGGCCATGGAACTCCAGAACAATATAACAAGCCAACTCCACCTCACAACAAACTGGAGATCAAACAGCATGTGCACACCTGAACTCCAGCCTTGGGAAGAGAACCAGATAAAACTAAAGGCTGGTCACTTTTAGGTGTGTGGTTGTAAGTACACATGAATTAGGACTGTAACAATTTTTTTAAAATTAGGAAACCCGCTGCTACCTAGGAGCTCTGTTTAAGTGTGGTAACAAGGATTGTTACTGGAAATAGAGGAAGCTTCGTTTAGAAACTTTACTTGAGAAAAAAATCCTGGGGTCTTGGGTCTCCCCAAGTCACCCACTACCAGGTAAAGTGGTCTGATCACTCACTAAAGCAAAGGCTACTGGATAACTTTGTGATACTCCACCCAAGTAATCCATGCCTTTCCACACCACAAATGCCATCTTGTTTCGGGATTGTCACACTCCGAGTGAATACACATGACTGGCACATGAGTTTTGAGAGTCTTTAAGGGGCCATGTGCCAGGATTCAACACAACCTTCACATTCTAGCACCGTATTGCAATATGATGAAACAAACAACACTATGCCAATCAGTTATTCTGAAGTCATTTCCTCTCCTTAGATTGGGAGAAAAGGAAAACATTTTGGGTGAGCCACTCACTGCCGATCACCTCAAATTGAAATCCAGTAACCAGCAATTACAATAGGCATTTCTACAAACTGTCATCGATTTCCAAGGGGAAATTTCTCCTACCTCTTTTTTCTTCTTCTCTAGCTGGTCCAGTCTAGTATTGGTCCTTTTGCCTGGAGTCCTGCTTTTTTCTACCTCGTATAATCTTTCCAGGTTATGCTTGCTGACATCTATACTTACAATGAGGTTTACAAGTGCTGTTAGAAGCTTCATAGCTGGAAACAAAGAAAAATCTGTAAATTTTATGTTTTTCAAAAAACTTTGATAAAGGTCAGTAGTCATTTTGCTTCATTGCTTAATCAGAACCATGGATATGAGTTGTATAATTTGTATTGGTTATGGAATTATTTTCTTTTCTTGGAAATATTTTCTTATTAAGAGTAATGCGTTCTTGGTCCCTTTTTTTACTTAATATTTTGGCAGAGTTTTATTTTACAATACATAATCAGGAACTCCTAATGTGATTAAAATATGACCGGTGACTACTTTATATTTTTGTTAGTTTATCTTGATGTTTTGCAGTCACTACCAAGTAAACTATACTCTGAAACTTTCCACAATAGTGACCTGAACAGCTGAAATGAGAGATGTGGGGAAATTGGCAAGGTCTGCTTTTTAAACTGCTGCAGCGCTGTGATCTGAGAAGCTGCACCATATGAAAATCAGGCTGACAGGAATAGACCTGCTGACAACCTATCCCTGCCCAAACCCTATACCAGGCATGTCCAAAGTCCATTTTGGGGGCCTAATCCGGCCCACCAGTCAGTTTAATCCGGCCTCTGTGGCAGTTTATTTCCTGGTCGGCCCTTTGGTCAGTCCTCACGGCCCTTCACTCCTCAAATCTGGCCCTCTTAAAAGTTTGGACACCCCTGCCCTACACCTTAACCAGCTTTGCCAGTACAAGCTACCAAATGCCCTACTTCTGAAAAATCATGACAGGTCGAGTTGTGCATACCTGCTAATGTGCTGGTGTGCCGGAATGCTCTGACCATGGACTCTGCCAGGCCCGAAAGGAGAGAGATGATGGTGTCCATCAAATAGTTGTCATAGAGGATGCTGAACTGACACTGCTGCACCAATACGGAAGTGAAATCGCAAAAATTAGTCCTGAACTTCTTCCAGTAGGGCCCTGCCCTCACGAGCGGGTAGTCCTTATCATCCTACAAGAGGTGTAAAACAAGTTGTTGTTAATTAAATCGGTATACCGCCTGATACCCACAGGTCTCAGGGTGGTTCACAGGATAAAATCACAATATAAAAACACAAAATACATAATCAAAATACAAAACCAGAAACCACCCAACAACCCCATATGACAAAAACTTACCCTACTTATTTATCATGATTATTTATTTGAGTTATTGCCCACCCTTCACCATAAGGTCTCAGAACTTCCGTAGGCAGTGGAATGACCAAGAGGGCCACCTCTGCTATCAAATACACCAAATACATTCTGTAAGGAAGGAAGTAATCTTCCACATTTTTGGTGCCTACACCCAACGCTAATGTGAGCACCTTGATTTGGGACTTGGGAACAAACTGACATCCACAGTGCAGCTGTTTCAAAACAGATGTTATGGGAATTGTAAACGGGACCACAGGGAGTAGTAATCTGGCTGCTGCATTTTGGACCAGTTGAAGTTCCTGAGTCATCTTCAAGAGTTGTTCCATATACAGTCTGAAAGTTCACAGAGCATAGAGTACATGTGTATGGGAAATGCATCCAGAAGACAAAAATGTACCGAAGAGTTAGTGATCTGACACGGCTACCCTTCCTGCCTCTGTTCCTTCCCCCAGGCTCACTGCACAGAATAATACAGTCGTACCTTGGAAGTCGAATGAAATCCATTCCGGAAGTCCGTTCGACTTCCAAAACGTTCGGAAACCAAAGTGCAGCTTCTAACTGAATGCAGGAAGTTCCTGCAGCCAATCGGGAGCCCCGTCAGTCGTTAGGCTTCCAAAAATAGTTCACAAACTGAAACAGTCACTTTCGGGTTTGCGGAGTTCAGGAGCCAAAACGCTCAAGAACTAAGTTGTTTGAAAACCAAGGTAGGACTGTACAAGAGATCAGCACATACTAGAAAGATCCTCTGGTCACTACATTTTGTAAGACTGTATTCCAAAGTTTAATTGCTTCCAATTTTCAGCTTTACAAGGTAAGTTCCCCATCCACTTCTGATGCACACGGAATGCACACGGAATTCAGTATAAGTTACTTTCCATGCACAGAATTAATATGGCTGAAAGTCAACCCAAGTGGCAGCTGCCACCTTAGATACAGCCCTCATCATCAGCTTGGAGAAGGACTATACTAGCTTCAGGCTTCAGCACTGGAACACTGCTTCCCACATCTCCCTCTTCCCTGCACTATGATGGCTGAGGGTGGCAGTCTGATCCAGGAATATAATCAAAGGAGGACTGCCTAGGTCTTAGTTTCGAACAATCCTCACTGATTGTCCGTGTTTTGCCTCCTTGCATGAAGGTCATTCCGGACTATTTGGTTAAAGGGAAGAGAGCTGAAGGGTGCTATGCAACTCAGTGGAAAGAGGAAGCAGGAGACATTGCTAATAATTTTGCAAAACGGGTAATAAATGAATAACTAGAGCACTCCCGTTGGGAGTTTTACACATCTCAAAACTGGCTTATGCTCACAGAAAGACCCTGGAATCAGTTTTGGGATAGGTAAAGCAGCGAAAAAAGCAGCCTTGCTGAAGCTTGATCTGGCCCGTGACTGGATAGGATACACCCTGGGAATCCCCGGTACCCTATCATAAGTTCCAATGGAAGAGAGGCAGAATATGAAAGAAATGCAAAGCGTTACCATATCCACTGGCCAAGTAACCGTCAAGATCCAGGGATAGGCCATGAACTTTTTATACTGCAATCCAGTTGCCTACAAGATATAGAGAGGCAAAACAGAATTGAAGCAACAGCATTGCTAAGCAAATCTAATTGACAGGAATAAACAAGCACAGTAAAACCCAAGTTTTTAAGGTTCACCATGACTTCATGTGCAAAGCTGTGTGCAATAGCTAAAGTCAGCTACTTGTGCACAGTGCAACACCAATAAAGCTAAGGATCTGGGTGACTGCAAAGCTTTCATTCCTTTGAGAGTAACAGTGGGATCAGACGCTGTTATCCTTGTGCCAAGTTGATAACCACTGTAGCACATAATACCTCCCCCTCCTCACAGTTTGGACAATCATGTATTTTCCCTGAAAAGCAAAATATATGTATCTGCCTTCTGCACACACATATAAACCCTTTGTTTGTACTCTTGCAGCATGAGCAGTTAACCATTTTGTCAACTGGGAAGCTGGTTTAATATATGACAATGTTCCGAACTGGCAGAGTTTCCCAGCTTGGACAAAACATAAAACTGTGTTTAATTAGATATTTCCAAGTTTAGATATTGCATCATTTCTTTTAAGAAGCATTATATCTATTGATGCAAAGTTATATAAAATTTAACAGTTTTTATGGTTTAAGGTTGTTGTTAAACCACTATGATATAGTTATACGATGCAGCAGTGAGTGTGTGTACGTATCTATATATCTATCTATATATTTACAAAATAAAACAATTTAAGGCTTTCGAATAAGCTTATCAACAATCAGCAGCTGAAAAGTGTTCTCATACAAGCAGAACCCACCTCATCAAATGTCTCCGTCATTTTCTGCATCACATCGCAATTCTGCGAACTTTGGAACATTTCTGCTGTAACCATTCCTACGTAAGTAACCACAGAAATAAAAATTTTACTGAACAAAGTATGCCAGCAAAGAGACAAACTATTTTAAAACAAGGTCTCTGAATATCCATGACTCTAAAGGCCAGGAATTCCTTCCGGGCTTTGGGAAGGAAGCACAAGGGCTCCAGACCCTTGCCAGAGTCCTCATGCCTCCTTTCCCAAAGTCCATCACCAGGGACCCTGTGATCACAGCTTTCCGTGCATGAGATGTGTGTGTAAATAAATAAATTGAGAGTGGACGTCCTCTGCCCTTCATTTATCGATGTATTTTTTCCCCACCCAGGAAAAGCTGTGAAATAAGCACATGATGCAAAATACCTGTAATAATATTTCTAGCCAGTCAGGAGGTGGAAGAGAGAAAAGTGGGGTGTGTGCAAATGCAACACTTTTTGGGGGTCTCAGATGGGAATGTGAAGGCCTAGAAAAAAACCTAGACGGAAATGGAAATGGGGAGAGGGAGTCTCAAATTGTTCCAAGTCTCCCCCACCCCCCAGCTTTCACATCGTCAGTCCCTGGCTCATTCCAATCCATGCTTGCAGTAGCAGGCCATCAGTGTGGACCATAGTTACTTTCTGATGCATTAAGTTGCTGCCAGTAACCAACAAGGAGAGAGGAAAGGCAGCAGAGAGGTCACCGTGGTGTTGGCACAGTGGCAAAGCCAATCCAACATTCCCACCGCTATGCCTGCACCGTGCCAGCCTCCCTGCCGCATTGCCCCTCTCCCTCTCTGTTACTGGCAGTGACCTCCACCTCGGGAAGCCAATTAAGCAACACCGCCCCACCCTACAGGGTATAACCATATGCACACAGTGCTAAAACTATGAATAGCTAATACAGTGCCATCTATTTTTGAACTCCCAGGATCCATGATCCCGCTTGCTGGGGTTGGTGGAAGCTGCTCTCTTACAACATCTGGAGGCACAGTGCAGCCTCCTTCTGTGCTAAAAAAACCAACAGTTCAGCGTTTCATGTGAACGCAGCCAATATTTGTAACTTTCCATACCTCATTTTAAATGTATGACTTATTCTCCTACCACCGGTTAAGACAGCTTTTAAACACAACTATTTGTACTAGTGGGACGCGGGTGGCGTTGTGGGTTAAACCACAGAGCCTAGGACTTGCTGATCAGAAGGTCGGCGGTTCGAATCCCCGCGACGGGGTGAGCTCTGGTTGCTCGGTCCCTGCTCCTGCCAACCTAGCAGTTCGAAAGCACATCAAAGTGCAAGTAGATAAATAGGTACCGCTCCGACAGGAAGGTAAACGGCGTTTCCGTGCACTGCTCTGGTTCGCCAGAAGTGGCTTAGTCATGCTGGCCACATGACCCGGAAGCTGTACACCGGCTCCCTCGGCCAATAAAGCGAGATGGGCCCCGCAACGCCAGAGTCGTCCGCGACTGGACCTAATGGTCAGGGGTCCTTTTACCTTTACCTATTTGTACTAGTGGTTATGCTCATCTTTCTATTTTCTCCACTTCTTCTCCTCTGCATTTCTACTCTACCTTTCTGCTTCCACAGCTCTAAATTCAGAACCCAAGTTTTATGGAATAGCCTCATCTTAGCAAATGCATGCCAGATTCTGAATTAAGAGGATCCCCAAACAGGAATTAGCTTCACACACACACACACACACACACACACACACAAACGTTGCCCTCAGAAAGCATGGGAATAAAAAATTACCTCGGCAACCTGAGCACTGGATGAAAAAGTTGATGAGATCCAGAAGTGCCACATCTCGATCGTTTTTGTAGGCTTCAATCCAGTCATCTACCACAGACTGAACCAGATTGCAAAAAGGCAACAGATTAAAAAACTAGAAACAGACAGTATCAAACTCCCGCATAACCTTGGAAGCTGATGTACCTGCATAGCACTTTTGCCCATGATGACCACCTCAAACAAGGTAACCGCTTCAACCACTTCTCCATTTTGTGGCTGGTTTGGCCGTCTACCATCTGAAGGGTGTCTTCTTCTGTTTTCACATTGTTCTCGGATTTTTCTTTTACCTCTCTACAGCAATAAAGCGTTAAGTGGCTGTATGAGTATCACGGGTCACAGTCAGAAATTTCACCTTACTTTGAATTGCTCAAAACACAATGCCCCTCTATCATTTCTGAAGCTAGGGGCCCCAGTTCAGACACAGGGACTCATGCTAACATCTTTACATGGTAGGAGCTAGGATTGTGGTGCTTAGCATGTGGACTCTCCTTCCTTGGAGGTTTTTAAGCAGAGGTCAGACGGCCATCTGTCACGGATGCTTTAGCTGAGTTTCCTGCATTGCAGGGGGTTGGACTAGAATTCAGTGGTGGCCAAACTTGGCCCTCCAGCTGTTTTGGGACTACAGCTCCCATCATCCTTAACCAACAGGACCAGTGGTCAGGGATGATGGGAGCTGTAGTCCCAAAACAGCTGGAGGGCCAAGTTTGGCCACCACTGGACTAGTTGAACCTTGGGGTCCCTTCCAACTCTACGATTCTATTATTCTATGGTGAACAGGCATGTGTCAAATCAGCCATCCCTTGCAGAGTAAATTCACTTACATTTTATGCAACTTAATAGCAAATAATTTCAATTGCATATACTTTAATCAGAGGGAAAGTGCAAAATCATAAAAGTAGTGAGGAAACCATGTGGCATCTAGTCCAATTCCTTGCCCTTTCTTTCGTTTTCTCTCCCTCTCCACAAATGTGTGAATGTTTGGAAATTCATTTGTGAATGATGATACTCAGTGGCACTCAGCATTCATTTATGTACACCTAAAAATTGTAAGGCAGGGAGAGATCTATTTATGGGCATGCACAAATATCATCTGAGATTGTTTGCGTTGGTATGGGACTACTGACATTCAACAGTTGTAGACAATATAAATCATCCATGAAGAATCAACTGTATACCCAATCTAACCCTAAGTTATGCGTACAATACAACGAGATCCAGGGAAGCACATTCCTTCTCCTGTCCACTTAGTGAAATTTTAGAACTTAACAGAAACTTACAAAAGTTTTAACATTGCCATTTCTCAAGCAGCTGCCGTTCTGCACTGTAGATTCAGAGACAACCTCCTCGTGGATCCCATTTTCTCTGAGTCATCAGAAAAAGAAAAAGAAAGATTGTTTGAAGAAAGAGAGCGATCTCTATTGAGTTGCGGGCTTTAAGTACTGTTATCCTAGAGTTCCCTCCACACATCCTTTATTTTGTGTATTCATGATTATTAATGCTCCTGACGGTATCAAGGTGGTTATATGTGATGCTTCTTTCAATACTGTTTGTGCCTGTAAAAGTTCTGGGGTGGACATACAGCTTTGTTAGAGATCAATGCACGTTCTGTAGTTTCCTGCTGAAATCCTGTAACTTTTCATACCATAAATATTCCAGGGATATGTGTCCTATTTCTGTCACACTCTAGTTCAAGAGTGCCCACTCCAGATGGCAATAATAAGGTAACATGGGGAAAGCATCACAGAACAACCAATCAAGTTGAATGATGTGCACACAGTCTGGTACAAATCCACTGATAACAAACTACTGTTGCAGAATATACCCACTAAAAAAAAAATCACCTATCTGGAGCGATGATAAAGCTGCAATCCTATAACTCGAGTTCATCAGAACTTAATTATTCCCAAATGATTGTATAGGATTGCAGCTTTGTCATCCCTCCAAATATACATATACATATATCCTATATATATAGGATTGCACTGTAAGGCTCTTTTGAGGACCAAGTTGCTACTTAGACTGACTCAAAACCCCTGAAAGGAAATGCTGAATATTAAGAGCTAATATTTTATCAGTTTTTAAGGGGGTTTTTAAAGTTCTTCTTTTTAGAGGGCAAACAAATTAGTTGTCTTGTGTTGTTGCAACTAAAGACAACAAGGGGCCAAACTACACGTTACACAGAAGTCACAACTTCTTATGAATGAAAAGCAACTGCAGGAAACTGCAATCAGGAGCAAAAGGGATGCTAAACCCCTTCCCCTCCTGCTTTTTGTCCATTAAAAATTTCCACCAGTCACTTTTTTTCCCCATGGAGAAAAAGATATATGTTCCCTTATCATTTTCCCCATGGGAGACAAAACAGCTTCAAGAGCGGGTGTGAAATTCAATGTAGCACAAGCGGGTATCTGCTCGCACAACAGAACTTCAACTTACTCTTCTTCCCCTGCAATCTCCTGCTTGCGCTCCCCCAAAATCTGATCCGTAAGGTTCGGGGACTGTCCAGAACAGATTTTGGAGACACATACGGATGGAGAAGAAGCTAAACTGGAAGTCCCATTGCACGTGTTGATTTCTGTTGGATGGTGCCCAGCATTTCTTAAACAGACAAAAAGCAAAAGATATGAGGGTTAAGCAGTCACTCTACCACTTCCACTTTTTATTCATAATATAAACAAACAGGAAACTGTTTACATATTTCCTTTGTAACATCTAGTCTGTTGCATACTATGAAACCATGTCAATGATGCCACTTTGAAATTCACTATACCCTAAAGATTTTGGGGAGGGGGTGTTAGATAATCCCAATCACAGAAACTTTTTTTGGTCTACCTTCTTAAAACAAAACAAAACCTATCCTTTTGTCAAGTGCATTAGACTTCTATAAAAAAATTCCCAACCTCTGCATGGACAAACACACAGGCTAGCTTACTTGTTTGGGCTTGTGCTGTCTATTAAGACAAAGAAAGAAGTAGCAAATCCACACACTGCCTTCCTCACTCATTAGCATTAATAAATGCCAATGACTCACATGATTTTTACCCTAGCTTTCCTCACTTCTTCCAGGAGAGGCTGTTCCAATAGGGTGAATGGATCACTGCCCCACCGACCTCAGTCTGCCCTCAGCTAGCCCCCAACCTGTCTGTTTTCTTTCTTAAAATTGCCACCTTCCACCCTTAGTCTCTGTGACATCCTTATAGAACTCAACGGAGGTGAAGATGGGTGTAAAACTAGCATTAGTTCACCCTGCCTTGTTGATGAATTTTGGAAGACAGTTGGTAGTTCAGTTGGTAGTTCACCACACCTCAACCAGTGTGATGTATCAGACAAGAATGCAGTGCCCCAGGAGAGTCTTTAGAGATTATCTGCTCCCAGCAGAACAGCTTCCTCCAGAGTCCCCGGCCAAGGGGGAAACTCCTCTCCCACACAGCTCAAAGTAACAAAGTGATTGTTGCCTCCAGGGACAAGACAAAGCTAAACACTATCTACTATATACTGCCCCTTCTGGTCTTTGAACAGATCCACAAACACTATCACCATGCTATCTAACACTGCTGTGTAAAAAAAAAACAACCAGCCTCTTCCCCTGATTCTCAGAGATTCAGAGTCAGACCCTAGAACAAGGATGTAATGAGATACATGCCCTACAAACTATTATGTCTGCCTCTACATTCCTGAACCAATGGGAGGGTGAATGATTCAGCAAGTCATACAATCAACCTTGCTGGTGTTGATAGGGTAACTCACTGCACCTGGCACTCTTATCTCAGAGCATCCAGCAAGCACAGGGGATGTGCTAACTCAAGACATGGGCCAAACACTCTGTAATTTAATCCATTGTTCACATTACACCAAGATGCCGGTCATTGGTTCTGGCTTTGCCTGTCATTGGCCTCCTCGTCCAATGGGCACCAGCCACCACTACTTCTGTCCACATGCATCTTTACATGTTACGTATGTCTCAAAGCAAGAAGTGCTTACATACTTTGCAGCTATTCAACCAAAGCAAAATAGGAGAGGGTATCCGCTTTATACCATGGGGGGGAGGGGGGTATTTACCGTATTTTTCGCTCTATAGGACGCACCTTTTCCCCTCCAAAAATTAAGGGGAAATGTCTGTGCGTCCTATGGAGCGAATGCAGGCTCCTTGGCTTCAGCGAAAGCAACGCAAAGCCTCCAAAGCGCAGAGGGAGCGCTCCCTCCACGCTCCGGAGGCTTCGCGTTGCTTTCGCTGAAGCCTGGAGAGCGAGAGGGGTCGGTGCGCACCGATCCCTCTCACTCTCCAGGCTTCAGTGATAACTGCCTGAAGCCTTTGGAGCACAGCGGGAACTCACGCTGCGCTCCGAAGGCTTCGGGTTCCTTTTGCTGAAGCTGGGAGAGCAAGACTCTCCTGGCTTCAGCAGAGAGAGAGAGCTGCGCAGCGCCCCTTCAGCGAAGCGGGAGGAGAAATGGAAGGGGCTCCATTTCTCCTGCCGCTTCGCTGAAGGGGTGCTGAGCAGAGAGGGGGAGGGAAAAAAATTCTTGTTCTCCCCCTCTAAAACAAGGTGCGTCCTATGGTCGGGTGCGTCCTATAGAGCGAAAAATGCGGTAACTCTCCATCTCTAGCTTCCTTTAACCTCTGCTTCACAAACTGAACATACAAACACAAGTCGAAGCAGGGGTCAGCAACCCATAGGCCATATCTGGCTCACCAATGCTTTTCTTCCAATTTGTACAGCATGTGCTGCTGTCTGAAGGAGAAATGGCAGGAAATGCTTGTGACAGGGGAAAGGCTTTGCAAAGTAGGTGTAGCCTATAAGCCTTCTGCTGCCTTCCTCCAAGTTAAACAAAAAACAAAAAACCCTGCCATACCAGGCTAAAAGTTAGGGTAAAATAGTCCCACAACCAAAACCAGCTGGCTCAGCTTCCACTGAACTTTGACCCAAATGCAGGGCACTCAGAAAACGTTGGAGAGCAACACTGCACGAGCCAGCCATGCCAAGAGTTTGTGGCTAACTCTTGCTGGGAACACAAACCATGGTCTGAACTTACAAATCTATGGGCAAACTGTGGTTTAGAGGTCACTTGATTGCTACCATTTTGCATTTGGCCAGCACTCCACTTTTTAAGGAGGTACCAGCACAAACTACTTTTCACTTCACTCAATTTCCAAATCAGTTTTGATGGTTTGTCAATTCAGACATTATATTCAACAACTTTGGGGTTTGTCCTGGCAACCCTAAATTATACTAACTCAGCCTTCTCCAACCTGATGTTATATTTTATCCCAGTGGATTCCTTCTTATTTTAACTCTGATCTTATTAAGTTTTGCTGGCGTTGTTAAATGTTAAGATATATTAAACATGAAACTATATAATTGTATCATATTAAAATTATAAACTGACAAGCAACATTTTTAATGTATGAGCACACACACACACCACTCCAGACCACTAAAATAAAATAAACTTCTCAATAAAAACAACAAGGTAAGTTCTGTACGCTACTGTCAAAAGTCTTACTTGTGGTTGGGGAGATTGGCAACGGAATTGGGCTCTGCTATCATTTTCACTACATCCTCTCAGCAGCACAGAAAGCAAGTCATTCTGATCAGACGCTTCATCGTGAAAAGGAATATTTGCAACAGCAATTCAAATTCATTTTCTTCAGCTCTCCTCAGAACAGCAGAACTGCACAATTTTTTTTTTAAAAAAGCAGACAATATACACCATAAAATTACAATACAATATGTTAATAGCAGCAGTTCAAAAATACAACAGTAAAATTATATTTTAGCAACATGGCTAAGAAGAGAATCTAATCGGCATTACTTACAATCCCACAAGACAAAAGTCGCTGAAATAATAGCATTTCTGAAGACCAGCCATCATTCAACATGCAGTACGCAATCTTTTGTGTTACACAGAAATAATTCTTGAAACATAACCAGAGATTACACTGTTTCTCAACGTTTCGCAGCATTATTAGGTTAATCATTCATTCATTTGCATGCCACTCTTCCACAAGAAAAATCCTGCTCAAAGCGGCTTACAACAAAGAAACAGGAATGCATTTCTCCCAGGCCTCTGGTTAAGTGGTTACTGTTTTTGTTTGATACCATTTTTTGTATTTTTGTGTTCTTATATTGTAAACTGCCCCTGTGATCCTCAGAGGAAGGGCAGCATAAAAATTAAGTAAATAAATTTTAAAATTGAGACAAACACTACAGAACAATTTCATAGTAACACAGCAAGAATTTCATAACATAGTGTATGTTATAGTAAAACAGTAACAGTCTTCTTCATAGATACTTTGTGTCTTAAGACAGGAGTGGTAGTATAGTACAGTGGTACCTCAGGATGCGAATGGGATCCGTTCTGAAGCCCCGTTCGCATCCTGAACAGAACGTAAGATGCATCTGCGCAGGTCGTGTTTCGCCGCTTCCGTGCATGCTGTCATTTTGACCGTCTGCGCATGTGTGAGCGGCGAAACCCGGAAGTAACGCGCTCCATTACTTCCGGGTCGCCGCGGAGCGCAACCCGAAGATACTTATCATGAAGCGTACTTATCCTGAGTTATGACTGTACAAACTTAATCTGTTCCAGAAGTCCGTTCTTAAACCAAAGCATTCTTAAACCAAGGCGTGCTTTCCCCTAGCAGCGGGGGACTCAATTTACAAATGGAACACGCTCAACAGGAAGCAAAACATGTTCTGCTTCCAAGGCAAAGTTCACAAACCAAAACACCTACTTCCGGGTTTGCAGTGTTCTTAATCCAAGATGCTCATAAACTAAGCTGTTGTAGCATAGCAGCTAGACTAGGTTATGAATGACTTCTCCCAAAGTATCCTGAGAGCTGTAGTTTTCTAAGGATGTTATGAATTACCAGGATACTTTAAGGAAGTCAGGTGCTTTTACTATCCCTTCAGGATTGGTATGAGATTAGTGGTTGGGGCTGAAATTGCGTGCGACCAACCCCACAACTTTGCATGCACACACAGCCCAACATCCCTCCTCAACTGATCCAGGCAGACCAGCTGTAATCTGCTTATCAGCCCCACTTCACACACCAAAAGAGCAATCAGATGAAGGAAAGAAAGCTATTTGTATCCCAATCTAGGCACCTCAGCACATGTCTGCTTTATTTTTTATCATTTTTATTTGTTGCCCTTGCTGACAAAATGAACGAGGTCTTGGGCTGCAGAACAATGTGCTAATTAGTCTTCCAAGGTTGCTTAAAGATAACAACTAAACAATGTGCATGAATGCAGGAAAGCACTATACAAAGTTCGCTATTATGCATTGAAGTTTCAAGTCACAGGGAGACCACCTGTGGCAAAAATTTGATTGGTAATACATTTGGGACAGACATAAGAAAATGTTTCTTCACATAGGGTGTAATCAAGGAACCACACGTACACCACCGTGTGTTCCATTATGGAAGAAAAGTGCTTAATACAGTGGTACCTCTGGTTGCGAACGGGATCCATTCCGGAGCCCCATTCGCAACATGAGCAGAGCGCAAGCCACAGCTGCGCGTCTGCGCATGACGTCATTTTGAGTGAACATGCGTGAGCGGCGAAACCCGAAAGTAACCCATTCCAGTACTTCCGCGTCTCCGCGGGACGCAATCTGAAAAGACGTAACCTGAACCGAATGTAACAAGAGGTAGGACTGTAGAATAAAAAATAAATATCTGGTTATGATGACCACAGGCTTTGCTGTCCTTAAAAGCTGATTAGGTCTAAATGGGACCCTCAAGGATAAAAGGTTTCATGCCACTAAATAGGTACTAGGAGAGGCTGACAACAGCCAGGGAGAGTGATCACCTTCATAGACCTGCCTGTAGGCCTAGTAGATGCACCTGCCTGCAGGAAATCTGGCCTAGATAAGCCTTTCATCTGATTCAACAGGTTTCTTCTTACCTCCTTAATTTCTATTGAAATTCTCCAAGTCACTGTCTTTCAGCCTAATGTGCCTCAGAAGGTTGTTGTGCGGATAAAACAGGGAATGGAGAACCGTGTACACCACCTTTGAGTTCCTTGGGAGAAAAAAGGTGGTGGGGAAAGAAAGAAAGAAAATTTCACCAGTGGCACAATGACAAAATTCATTCTACATCTACCTCATTTGAAACCGTTGCTTCGTGCGTTATGAAATATAATACACAGAAAAAAGAGATTGCTATATAAATAGGATTAACCAAAGAGAAAATAATCCCCTTTTTAAAAAGAGATTTTTTTAAAGGTGGGGGGATGGAGAGAAACCTACAGCTGTTTAGAATAGGGCATATAATTCGGAAAAGGAAATATTTTTACAGTTATCATGACTGCAGCTAAAGAGGAAGTACAACCCAAATACAGAATGATTACTATGATTATCATTAATTATACCCCGCCCATCTGGCTAGGTTTCCCCAGCCAGGGCAAAGGAAAGTATGTTCGTGGGAAGGAGCAAGGCAAGATTTGAATGCAAAAAAAAGATATTCCCAAACAACAAGATGCGATTGTTGTCATTCAGGGGGGGCGGGGGGTTGAGACTCCTGTGTCCTTATCCACACCAGAAAATCAACAGGTACAAATTTCACACGGGGCAGGTGGGTGGGAGGGGCCGGAATAGGGTGCAAAAAACTTCCAGCGGTTGAATTCCTGCCCTGTTCGGAAACTCCCACCCAACCTTGTAAGCTGCGAAGAGGCTGCGAAGTGGAGCAGAGCGCAACGAAGCGGGAGAAGCAGGAGGAGAAAGGAAGAGAAATTCGCCGCGCAAGGCGGAAAGAGATGGAAAGGGGCGACGACCGAGAACGCGGCGGGTCACGCGCGCGGAGCGTTGCGCAAGCAAGGGAGCCAACGGCGTCGCGCAAGCGCGTCCCTCCTCAGCCCGGACACTAACCGCCCGCCCGCCCGCGAGCGCGCCCCCCTACCCTTCTGCTGGCCGACAACGGCCCAGGCGAAGGCCCGGTTCTGACACGGGCGGAGCGGCCCGCCCCGGCGTTCAATCACAGCAGCGGCACGAGCCCCGCCCTCAAAAGTCGCTCGAAGCTCCTCGAATCCCTCCTCATCACGTGCCGCGACCTACCCAATAGGAACGAGATTTCCGCTTTGGAAGGCTCTTCCTTCAAGCCCCGCCCCTCTCATGGCAACTTCTTCTGCTCCGGGTTGGTGTGGGGCGGAGCTAGAGGAGGGGGCTGGGCTTTGCGCCCGGCTCTGTTCCAACCGGTGATGGGACCCAACGGGGCGTGTTTTGGGGGACGGACAAATCGCGACTGGGGGGACTTAATGGGTGTTACACACACGCGCTCGCCATGGTCCTCGTGAGTCTTCGGTGGCGGCAGCTGCTGCAGAAGTTGCGCGTCGCTATTCCTCTCCCACCGGCTGGGCGTTTAGCGCCCGCTCCGGTCAGGTTTTGGCACGCCACTGGCGCCAGCTATCGGCTCCCGGAGTCTGGCCATGGGCCTGCTAAGGGAAGGAGGGATTGGGACGGCAACCGGAGCAGCTGCGGAGCAGGGGGCGACGAGGAGGAAGATGAGGACGGGCTGGACATAGATGAAGATCTGCTGGAACCGAGCCTGCCCACTCTCCCTCTTGACGCCCAGAAAGTGTTTATTGTTCACCCAGCTGTGAAATGGGGGCCAGGCAAGCCGCAGCTAACCACAGGTGTGATGCCAGACGTCAGGCACAGCTACACAAGAAAGGTTGTGTGTCTGCAACGCAGCTGCGCCCAGCTTGTCCTCCTGTGTGTTGTACTCGCACATGGAGTAACGGTGTTGGCACCAGGCATAGAAACCAGCCCAAATCATCACAAGTCAGCTGCCTCTCAGCCTAACCTACCTCTCAGGGGATTAAATGAGATGGGGGGGATCCATGCACACGACCTTGAGCTCCATGGGGAAAAGGGAGGGGTATAGATGCAATTATTGTTAATAATACCATTATGGTGCATTAAACTGAATTTGGGG
The DNA here is from genome assembly GCF_964106915.1 of Podarcis gaigeae. Taxonomy (NCBI): domain Eukaryota; kingdom Metazoa; phylum Chordata; class Lepidosauria; order Squamata; family Lacertidae; genus Podarcis; species Podarcis gaigeae. The sequence continues at coordinate 35,903,093 of NC_139677.1, read as the reverse complement.
TGACTTCTGCACGGGTTTATGGGACTTTGAGCACATGTGAAACTGTCTTGGAACAGAAACAGACTGGTGTCTCCATCTCTAGACGTGGCATTGCCTCTAGCTTGAAGGGTGTTAACATTCCAAGATTTCATTTCGTAGATGTACTTTTCATTATAACTGTGTGTTTATGGATAAACAGATGTTGAAAATGGATGATGTTATGTGACTAGAACTCTATTTGTATCAATTTTCTCTCCCAACTGACAGCTGAACTACAACTAGCTGAGGCTGCTGCTCTCATAAACACCATACAGAACTGGACAGTTGTAGATAAAATAATCCTTTCTACAAAAGTTCCTGACAAGAAATTTATCTTTGGCAAAGGGAATTTTCAGCTTCTGACTGGTAAGACAATACCCGTAGGAAGCTTTGAAGCTTTTTTCTTTTCTCCTTTAATGCTTCACATTATCATTTTCATAAAATGAAATGAAACCCCGTGGTATCTAACCATAAGATTTATATACTAATTTACCGTATTTTTTGCACCATAACACTCACTTTTTTCCTCCTAGAAAGTAAGGGGAAATGTCTGTGCGTGTTATGGAGCGAATGCCTGCGGGTGGCGGGGGGGATCTGCTACAGTCGTGAGCGGAGGATCCATGGTTCCCCTTCCTTCCTTCCTTCCTTCCTTCCTTCCTTCCTTCCTTCCTCCGTGGTTACAAAGCATGTATCCACATGGATGCTCAGGATTTTTGCATTGGGCTATTCCAAACTCACTGTCAAATCACATGTCTGTGGCCACAGCATGAACCACAAAAATCATATATCCACTATTTCGTTTAGAATATTTTTTTTCTTGTTTTCCTCCTCTAAAAACTACGTGCGTGTTATGGTCTGGTGCATGTTATAGAGCGAAAAATACGGTAAATACTACATGTTCTAAAGGGGGGGGGGTTGAATGGCTATAACTTTGAAATATTTCACTGTGACTGTTTCAGTGAAATGTTTAGGTTTGCTATAATAAATAATAACAGTTGACTGTACATAATGGACTCGTTCATTTACAACTCTTTAACCTGCAGCTTATTAAACTCTGAGCAAGCTTTCTGCATGTGTACTACCCGCTTACCCCTTCCCCTCATGCACCAGCTGTTGCACCTCTGTTGTTTTCTAATGCACCCAAATTGGGGGAACAGATTAATATCCATATGCATTAATCCAACATCAGATACTGGTAGTAGTATAATGCTATAATCTAGCTATCTGCAAGAGTTAGTCAGATGTTTTCTTAGCAAATGACTGATGCTGAAACTCTTGCCTTACCTGAGAGTGTGAATTGTCCCTAGGAATGTGATTGATGAGTATTTGTAGGACACGGCGGAGGAAGTGGGTGCCTGCCCTGCCAACCCTTGAGAAATGCCTAAAATGCAGGGCTACTATTTCACTTTAAAAAAAAAAGTCAATATGTTACAAAATTGTGTATCTCAATACTTTTCTTTTAGATAAGATTAAAGGACTGTCAAACGTATCATCTGTCTTCGTAAATGTTGAAAGGCTTTCTCCTCTAACAAAGGTAATCCAAAGTTTTATATCTAAGCTAACAAGTCTTCCTTCGTGGTTCTGGAATATTTTTATTATATTGATATTGTGTGAATGTAGCTAAGAATCTGCATAAATCATTGATTTAGTAGTAGTCCAGTAGTCGAGAAATAACTCTGATTTTATTCACTTGCTGTTGAACGGGCTAAGTAAACCTGCATAGGATTGGACTATGACAGAGTATGATGTTTGCTTCGTGGCTAAACATCACTAAATTTTACCTAAATATGGTTCCATATTCCCTTTCATGCATCAGTTTGTAATATACACATGAAAAACTGGTCTAGGCATTCTTTTACTTGTACCTCAAATACTTCCTTGTGATGACATTTCCCCTCTGTAGCATAAATACAGACCACACAATGTTGTAATGCAGTAGTTTACTCAATCCACTCCACTAGGTACCAGCTGCTGGTGGGAGCAGGGAAACTCACAATGCGATAGTGCCCGGTGATATGCTACATATTCACACATGCTACGCCAGAGAAGAGGAAACTCATCATAGGTGGTAACTTGGGTGTAGGTGAAACCATGTCTAGAAAGGCTTATGGAGCATAGAGCCTTCTTCAGAATATATTGCTCCTGTGTTGTCCAGCAAAGGGTCAGGGATACATAGACCTCACTCCCATGCCTTTGCATTAACAACATGACTGTGTGCTGATAGAAACTTTGCACATACAGTTGCATGCACAAAGGCTTCTATGCACTCCAGAAGCCTGTGCAGTTCAGTTTCCAGGTCACATAGAAGCCTTTGCACGTACAGCTGTAAGTGTGAAAGGTCTGTTGGTACAGATAGTTGTGTTGTTCGCATGAAGTCTATGGGATGAGGCTACTTGGTCCATCCCCATTCCAGGAGTGACATCTTCTATATCAGAAGGCTATAAATATGCAGAAAATGAAGCACGAGGTTTTGCTTTTGCCTCTTTCAGTAGCGTGAGCTGTTCTGATAGGTTTTACAATCAAGTCCTTAAAGCCATTAGATGCTAATTTTACAGCAGTACATTGTTAAAATTCTGAATTCCATCAAATTCACAGGCAATATAAAAACCTTGAGTTTATTTTATCTTTTAAAAGAAAGAACTTGAAGAAGCCTGGCAAGTGAAAGTCTTTGACAGATACACAATCGTCCTTCATATTTTCCGCTGCAATGCTCGAACAAAAGAGGCAAAGCTCCAGATAGCATTGGCTGAAATCCCACTTCTAAGGTACTTAAAGCAATGCACATTTCATGTTAGTATCTGAATAGAAAGCAGAAACGCTTGACAGCTATGGTTACAGTCCTATGCCAACTTAGCAAGTGCTTTCAAACTCAGTGGGGTTTAACTTCTGGCTAGGCATGTATAGGATTGTGCTTTAGGTCTCATTAAAAGCAATGGTATTTACTTTAACTGCAACTAACTTCTTTCATAGGGACGCGGGTGGCGCTGTGGGTAAAACCTCAGCACCCAGGACTTGCCGATCGCATGGTCGGCAGTTCGAATCCCCGCGGCGGGGTGCGCTCCCGTCGTCCGGTCCCAGCGCCTGCCAACCTAACAGTTCGAAAGCACCCCTGGGTGCAAGTAGATAAATAGGGACCGCTTACCAGCGGGAAGGTAAACGGCGTTCCGTGTGCTGCGCTGGCTCACCAGATGCAGCTTGTCACGCTGGCCACGTGACCCGGAAGTGTCTGCGGACAGCGCTGGCTCCCAGCCTATAGAGTGAGATGAGCGCACAACCCTAGAGTCTGTCAAGACTGGCCCGTACGGGCAGGGGTACCTTTACCTTTACCTAACTTCTTTCATTGGTTTCAACTAATTTTATCTGAGTTGCATCCATTGTAACTTAACTGTCAATAGACTTTTATGGCCATTGAAAGGCATATTAATTTTTTTATCCCTCAGGACCAATGTAAGAAATGATGTCAATCGGTTGGATCAGCAGAGAGGTGGCTCAAGATACATTATGGGTTCAGGTAGACTGCATTTATTGTGGAAATCAATAGTAAAAAAACTCCATCACTATTGCAATCAAGGGCTTTGCTGCAAACACTGATTACCACCCACAAGCAGTTTTTCTTTATGGAACTGTTCTTGTAATGATTCCTTTAGAGCCATGCATATGAAACATGTTTGCTTAGACTTGGTTCTGTGGATTCTCCCAGAAAATCTGTGGCCTGGTTAGCACGTAATGCTAATCTAAACCATAGCTAAGCATGAATTGCTGCTGCCTTGCTCTTCCTCCCGATTCTGCTGTTGCCATGCTACCTGAAGATAAGCTGTGGTTTGGTTTTGCGTTGCATCCAGATCCAACTCATGGTTTGTCTCCCGACAAAGCATGAGCTAAAGTCAAGCTTTTTTTCTTGGCTTACCCGTGGGTTCAGACATAATGTCAAGCCAAAACCATGGCTTAGCTCCAGATAGCAGGACAACAGCTGGAGGAATGATGCAGGAGTGACGTCTGCTCTGAATACCCACATACTTGCCTACTCATGATTTGGCTTAGCATTATGTGAAAACTGGGGTAAGAATAAAAGGGAGTCTGGCATTCTTTTTACAGATCTTTCCTGAAAAAGGCATGCCTGTGCTAGTATGTTCAAGGTTAAAGACTATTCTAGCTGCAATAGGCAGGTGTGGCAGTCATGTTCAGTGTTCTATACATTTAAGCAATACAGTGATACCTTGGGTTACAAACACTTCGGGTTACAGACTCCGCTAACCCGGAAGTAGTACCTCGGGTTAAGAACTTTACCTCAGGATGAGAAGAGAAATTGCGCGGCGGCCCTCTAGCTAAAGTGATACCTCAGGTTAAGAATGGACCTCCGGAACGAATTAAGTTCATAACCAGTTACCACTGTATACACATTTTTTATTGTGTTCCACCAACTGCTGAATCCTTCATCTCCCTTCCAAAATTTTATTTTCATATACAGTGGTACCTCCAGTTGTGAACAGGATCCATTCCGGAGGTCCGGCCGTATCCCAAAGTTTTCTCAAAAGGAGAGACCTCTTCTGCACATGTGCGTGCGGCAGTAGACCGCTTCTGCGTATGCGCAAGTGGTGAAACACTTCCAGGTTTGCCGCTTTCGCAACCCGAAGTTTACATTACCCAAGGGTAATGTAACCCGAGGTTCCAGTGTATATTAAAATTCTTTATTTTATATTATCACTACCAATGATGGAAACTGTTACATTTTAACAAAAATGATACATGACTTTTCAGATTGTTTCCAGCTTTTATTTTTACTGTTGTGTGATTATTATTTTTTAAAAATAATAATTGTGCAAAGACTTAATTTTGGTGTCGCCCTTGTTTCCCTCATGTGTTCCAAATGGGTGATTTTTGCTTTGCTGCTGCTTGCCTTTCAGGTGAAACGTTCATGGAAGTACAACTTCGCCTCTTAAAAGAAAAGGAACTAAAAATTCGAAAAGCGCTAGAGAAGCTTAGAAGAAAAAGGCGCTTACTCAGAAGTCAAAGAAGAAAGTCAGAGTTTCCTACTATTTCAGTAATGGGCTACACTAATTGTGGTAGGGAACAGCACCACAAATGCTTATGTTGCTAGTATTTAAGTACTTGCCGGAAATTCATGTAAATGTGAAGAGAGCTTTGTGTAAGGAAGTTTTAATTCTTGGACTGTAACATGTATGCATGCCAGTTCTTCCCGAGAAAACAAAGTGCTTTTTTGTTACTTAGTAGGGTCACCCGCATATCTAAAATCCTTGATAAATGATAGTGCCTAAGCCTCTTTGCAAAGTTTTCACATTCTGCATTTGCCATGTGTGGAAGGGGATTCCTGAATACCCACCTGTGTTTATTGTGTAGTAGTATTTCAAAAAATAACTTACAGGGAGTACCAGATTCCACCACAAGAAAGGTGGAGCCTGATATGTAGGAGAAAAAGAATTGAAAACTGCAGAGATTTCAAGGACAGCTAGAAAATAAGACAGAAGCAGCAAAAGTGCACTAAAGGGGAGGGGGAGATACAAGCTTTTAGGACCTCGGGGTTTCCTGTTACTGGTGTTGAAACAACCCTCTCATCAATCACAGCTCTGATTTCACTCCTTGGCTACAAATGCTGACAGGTAGAAGCAGTCAGGCTGGCTCATTTCACAGAAGGGTGCTGCACACTTAGCTCCATAACTGTCTTTTGGGAAGGGAAGGGAAGGGACTTGGATCCTGGGACCCCCTACCAGTCACAGAAAGACTCACAGGCACACTTCCTTCTGTTCAAATGAAACCTGATGGATCATGATCTCCTGAACACCTGTCCGTAACACACTGATGTGCACCGGCATATGGATTATAAAATAGTATTGACATGGTTGCTGGTTTTGTGCTTCTATAAATGACAAGTCTCCATCCCATTAACTCCCCCCCCCCTTTATAATTGTGGCTGGTTCAGCTTTTCCTTCCTTGATTTCTGTTAGGTAAAACCACTCTAATCAAGGCCCTTACTGGGGATTCAGCACTGCAGCCTCAAGATCAGCTCTTTGCAACATTGGACATTACAGCCCATGCTGGCCTCCTGCCATCATGTCTGACTGTCCTGTATGTTGACACGATTGGATTTCTGTCTCAGCTGCCCCATGACCTTGTGGAATCGTTTTCAGCTACGTTAGAAGATGTAGCCTGCTCAGTAAGTACAATCACCACCGTTCAACAGATATGGAGCCTAAAAGCCAACAAACATATTTGGGAGAAATTACTCTTAAGGTGGGTGCAAATACTGGGCCCCTGGATACTAGGCACTTGTTTCTGAGGAATTTATAGGCTTTTGTTTGACTAACCTAGAGGAAGAGTTGAGGACTGCAACATACTGTGCTCAATTTGTATTGGACATTGTCATAAGTGGGGACGCGGGTGGCACTGTGGTCTAAACCACTAAGCCTAGGGCTTGCCAATCGGAAGGTCGGCAGTTCGAATCTCCATGAGGGGGTGAGCTCCCGTTGCTCAGTCCCAGCTCCTGCCAACCTAGCAGTTCAAAAGCAAGTCAAAGTGCAAGGAGATAAATAGGTACTGCTCCGGCAGAAAGGTAAACGGTGTTTCTGTGCGCTACTCTGGTTTCACCAGAAGTGGCTTAGTCATGCTGGCCACATGACCCAGGGGGGACGGGGGACTGTCTGCAGACAAACGTCAGCTCCCTCGGCCAGTAAAGCAAGATGAACGCCGCAACCCCAGTGTCATTCACAACTGGACTTAACTGTCAGGGGTCCTTTACCTTTATTGTCATAAGTGAGAACTTTAGATACAAATTTTTTAATCTGTTTAGCAAAATATCATACCTATGGGGTGCAACTCACCTTGCCCCCGTAATAGTTCTTACATTAATTTCCAAAACCAACCTAGATATGCTGAATTGCTTGCTAACTTCAGCCTTCTTAGGTCTTTCTCAGAAATATGTTTATTTTAAGTCCTCATTTGTGTCACATATCTTAAATACTACAGAGTGATGCAAGAGTATTTGACAAAAGGAGCTTTACATGGTTTTGTTTTTGGTTCAGTTTTATCTGGTTGGAGGCATCCGTTTAGCTTTTTCAAAAGTTTCTTTTTCCTGGTCTATTTTTCCTCTGTTGTTCCAAGGACCTCCACCTCTAGCCTTAGGAGAAGGTCGAATTGCTTAGGGTCTATAGTTAATGTTAATATATGCTAGAGATGAAAGCAATTTCTACTTCTTAGGAAAGTAAACAGGCACTCTAGAAATTAGCCAAATAATACTTCACCTGGAGTTCAGTTTTGTACCTCATCAAATAGCAGTATGAAACACTATCCTTCTCTCTTACAGCTCTCTTTTAAAAGTCAAATAACTCAGCACCTTTTGGGGCATGCATATTATTTGTTACTAGGATTTAATCGTACACGTGCGAGATGTTAGCCATCCAGAAAGCAACCTCCAGAAGGAAAGCGTACTATTGGTTCTCAGGAAACTTCATCTTCCCAGCCACCTACTGGAGTCAATTATTGAAGTTCACAATAAAGTGGATTTGATAAATAGGTAAGAGGTAACAGAATGTTATCGTCTATATCTCCCGGCTATCTCAATTCTTAATCAAGTTAAACTAGAGTATTGCAATGAGCTGCAATGTGCCAGATTCATTTTCTGCATTGCTGGCAAAACACCACGGCCCTGTCAACCTGGACAAGAGCCAAAAGTCAGTGGGTGGAATCCCTGGCACTCATGGAAGGGCTTTTGATCCATCAGACACCTCCACACTGGTCTGGAAAATCCTTCCACTCTCTGGAGGGGTACAGGGGTTAACAGAGGCTTCTGCCGAGTCAAAAGGCCTTCCATGAATGCAAGGCGGATGGTTGGATTCCACCCAGCATGGCCAAAAATGGAGACGTTTTCTCTAACTCACAATGCCAAATGACTGGTAGGTGGAATCCAGCGCACAACAGTTTGTTTTATTTATTTCCTCAGTTTTAAACGTTATTTAAATATAAATTATGTTTTGTCCTTTAAACTGGATTGACTGGTTTATGAGTTTCTTAGAAATAAACCATTTAATATTTACAACCCTCAAAAGAGCTGCTTGCTTTTAATGAGGCTCAGAAACATGCAACACTTTGGGAATTGAAAAGTTGCACTTACAGAAGACCATAATGAAGAAAAAATTAATTTGTACTACATTTACAGTGAAGACAGACGTAGCACCTGAGCTATGTGATTGGTTTAAGAGCGAAAGAACCTTGCATTTACTTCAATATTTTTAATACTAGATAGTGGTAGGAACCAGAGTCAACCACGTGCCTGATCAGGGTTGAATACCTGAATTTTACCATTCTTCTGATCCTGATACTCTTGAATTTCCCCCAAACAAAATGATCTTGGAGCTTAATTCCAGAATGTTCTTCTTACATAGAATGGAATCAAAATATGAGCATCATCTTAATATGTCTGAAACATTCCTAGGCCCACAGCAACAAAACACACTGTGTATCAACTATATTGTTTCCTGCTGCCAAGACCTGACTTTGACCTCTGCTTTCTTCAAGGTATCATCCGGCTGAGCCAGATGCAATGGCAGTTTCTGCTCTCTTCGGGCATGGTTTAGAAGAATTAAAAAAGGAAATAGACAGCAGAGTTTTGAAAGTAACTGGGAAAAACATTATGACAATTAAAATCGATCTATCTGGACCTCAGCTCAGGTAAGGCTACTTACTGGTTGCGGGGTGTTTGTTGTAGAGCAAATTTGTATCGAGGATCTTTTTCATCAAACGCAGATAGCTTTTAGGTCTTTCGCCACAGCAAAGTTTTAGCACATCTTTAAAAAATAGCTTCATTTTCCTTGCCAAACCCACAACTTGCCTGTGTTCTGTTGGTTCTGTTGTAACAGTTAAAGCTGAAAGGCTTCCCTTCTTGGTGTGTTGGTTAGCTTTCTTGACCTTGAGTTTGGTGAAATATGTCCTTGGGTGCCACCAGGCCAGTGACTTGTAATCATGCTGCTGCTACTACTACAGAACACATCACCAATGCTTACCATTGACTGTCTAGACTGCAGTCACAGAACTGCTTTGTTTCAATGTACAGTGGTACCTCGGGTTAAGTACTTAATTCGTTCCGGAGGTCTGTTCTTAACCTGAAGCACCACTTTAGCTAATGGGGCCTCCCACTGCTGCCACCAGAGCACGATTTCTGTTCTCATCCTGAAGCAAAGTCCCCCCCCCCCTTTTTATTGATTTTCACAAAATTATAAACACACAAACATAAATCATAACCTTATTAAAACTAATCTTATTAACATTGTTAAGTGACTTCCTCGTATCCCCCTAGTTGAATTTCAGTGCAAATCATTTTAACGGTTTTCCAAATCAAAATTCTTATAAACTTAACTTAATCACTTAATATCTTTCTTTCTTACCAATTCAGCATTAAACATATTAATTCATCACATTACATATTTAAATCCTAAGCCTATCTGGTAATTGCAAGCTTTTTCCAATTAATTTAACTTAGCGTATTTAACTAAATAGTCATTAAATTTCGTCCATTCTTCCTGATACTTCTCCTCCTTCTGGTCACGGACTCTTCTGGTCAGGTCGGCTAGTTGCGAAAAATCCATCGTCTCTGAAGCAAAGTTCTTAACCCGAGGTACTTATTCTAGGTTAGGGGAGTCTGTAACCTGAAGCTTATGTAACCTGAAGCGTATGTAACCCGAGGTACCACTGTAGAAAGGAGCTAAGGAGTTCTTATTCTTCATATTGGGTTAGGGAACCCTCAGCTCTACCCTACCACCTTCCTGTGCCCACCTCACGTGAAGTATTTATGAGTATCGTGCAAAGTGAACGGCAATCCTGATTTGGAGGATTTGCTTAGACCAAGGAACTGCTTATTAATCTGAGCATGCAAGGGTAGGAGTGAGTGCATAAGCACACAGTGTTCCTAATACTCCAGAGATTGGTTTTTGTCTGCATACAGCCAATGTCTATAAGGCACTCACTGTTTTCTGCCTTTCTAGCTGGCTCTACAAAGAAGCGACAGTGCAAGATGTGGATGTTGTTCCTGAAGATGGCACAGCCAACGTGAAGGTGATAATAAACAATTCCACTTTGGGCAAATACAAAAGACTGTTTCCTCGATCAAGTTATTCCTCTTGCAGTTAACAAGATATCTTTGCAGAGAATCTCTGTTTAATAGGTATTACAGAGCTGTTAAACACACACACACACACACACACACAGAGAGAGAGAGAGAGAGAGAGAGAGAGAGAGAGAGCGCTTTGCTAGAATATAGACCTTCATCCTGTTTGCTTCAGACAGACCAGGAACTGTTTGCCTTGAATTGCTGAAGAAAGTATTTGTGAAAATGTCATGAGACAGTTGCAACACTTTCGGTTTATGGGGAATTGCATAAAACCACCCATTCTTGGCAAAGTGGCAGATCTATTCAACTGCTTATATGCAGGGTTTGTTATCAGTCAGAAAGCTAATTTTTAATCAAAGTGAATGTTGTTTTATCAGAAAAGTTGCCGTGATTTTCCAGACTGCTAATGCTCTAACTTCTGTGTTACAATTGCTGACACTTTGTTAAAAAGTACTTAATTATTTGGAGAAGAAAAGACCCAAAGTTTTATATTACAGGCCTGGGCTCCCCTCCTTTAACAAAAAATAAATAATGCCTTGAGGAGAAACTTGATTGTAGCTCTATTTTTTCCAATGTACACTTAGAACTGTTAACAATGACCAGGGATTCTGGAATACATTAGTCAGCCTTTCTGCTGCTGTTCCTTTCTTATACCCTTCATAGAAGTAGATTAGCTTATACTTATTATTATTATTATTATTTCTGTAACGCTACTACATAGTGGTTGAAGTCCAGTGCTCTTATTTATTCAGTATGACTTCCTAAGGTTTGCTTTTGGAACGAATATTCCCCTTCCTGTTGCCTACCGTGGTAAACATGATGCTCTAGCTAAACATTTTGTTCCTTGTTGTTGTTGTCCGACTCTTTGTGACCCCATGGACCAGAGCACACCAGGTACTCCTGTCTTCCTAGTGGTCCCTAAACCATGAACTTCAATCACATTCCTTATTTTTCCATAAGTAAGCCTTGATGAATTTGGTAACCCTGCAGAATTTTAGACTTAGTGTAGCTGAGCACGCAGTCAAGAGTCGCTGTCTCACTTAGCATGCAGCCTTTTGGGAACTTGATACAGCTTGGCTTTCGAACCAAGAAGAAAAGCTGCGCACGTCTTTTAAAAGCTTTCAAGATGAGCCAATTCCCTAACTGTGGGAGCCTGCATTCCTGGTTTTCCATTTTTGTATCACCCATATTCTCCCAGATCACAACAGCATAGAATGCTGCTCTGCCTGTGGTTGTCGGATGCCTGTCCCAAACACTCAATGTTTCACAGTAATATATCCCCTGGTAGATTGGAATGCACAGATCTTTTCGAGCAGGGCTTTGGGAGATTGTATATTAGTATAGTGCAACTGCTGCACTAAATGCTTCCCAGGAAAACTGGGTCTTTTCATAGAAATTTCATGAATTTCATAGAGCCACCTTCGGTTTATCCATATCCTAGCTGCAAACAAAATCTTCAGAACATTCCTGTGAGGTAGGTGGGTTATTTATGGTTTTTGTTTCTTCTTCTTCTTTTTTTGAGATAGCATGCTAGGAGTTAACCCAAGCATGCATCCAAGCTGCAATGCTATTTTAAAAATTTTCTATTAAGGCCTATCACGTTTTCCACAAAGTTATTTTTTTCTATGAAGTCTCCAGCAATTATGTTGATACAGTCTTTCTTGGATCCAGGGCGCTGTTTTGTAACCCACTGATTTAGGAATGGAAGGGCAGGAAGAGTCATTTTCTTAACAGATCCACGTAGATGCGCGAGAATATAACCTAAATCTCCAGTGAGGTTGATTCCTGCAACAAATAATCCCGCTGTAGGGAAAAAAAGAAAAAAGAGAATTGCTAGCTGAAATTCCTGTGATTTTATTCTCTTTTGGTTATGTGTTTTCTGCACCAGCATAGAATGTCGTTATTTATTTTAGCAAGGAAGAGCAGACTTGTTCCCTTTCTACCACTATGTTGGTTCTGCTGCATTCACAAACCACAGAGAGCAAGCCAGATATTACTTTTGCCATTTATTTATCCATCTAGTAGACCACCCCATTGACCACATATCTGCGTAGTTCACAAAATTTAGACGATTGTTTTACTGTATCTGATGAAAAACAAAACCCTCAATATAAAATCCACATAAACCCAACACAAGGAGCATAAAATCATTCTAAAAGGCCACCCAGCTAAAAAAGAAGAGATTAGTTCCATGGACTAAAACACAAATTTAAAAAGTATGGGGATGTGCCCTACAGTGCAGCTGAGTACAGACTGTGGCTCTTAACTCAGCAGTTGATCTTCATTTTTTTCTAGATTTTTTCTAGATTTTCATTTCAAGTACCAGAGATGGACACTTAAGAGCAGAACTGACATGGATGAGCACATCTTGCTTCTCAGAAGAGAAAATCAAGTTGCCTGCCCATGAGCAATTCTGCTCAGTTGTAAGCTACCCTTTCTCCTGGACCCAAGCACTCTGCCTCCTATTTGCAGAATTTGGGTTCCAACCCCCATCAGCCCCAGCCAGCTGGCCATTTGGGAGATCAAAATGCAGCAATTACCTGGGCGACCATTCTTTTTCCTCATCTCCATGTAACGGATAAGCTCTGCCGCTGTTGTTTTATTTCCCCACCAGTAGGGAATCGCGGGCCACAATTCACAGTGCTTTGTCACTTGTCCTGGATCATCATAGGACAGAATAACCTGGTAGCCAGAGGACCACATGCTCCGTAGGGTCGGAGTGACCTGAAAGATAAGGGAAGTCAACATACTGAATTCATGTTGATCAAGTTCAAGGCAGCTCTGTGGAACCTCAAGTTCCAAGTCATACTTCCTATAGTTCCCTAATTGTATAGCAAAACATATGACAGTAAGACGGCTGCAAGTGGATTGCAAGACACTTTTGAGGATAAGGCCACTGAATTCATGGAGACTCTTCCTCCACCCCCTTCCATGGACTATGTATTTTTAATATAACCATTGCTAGTTTGATGCCCATCCACTAGCTTAGGACTGGGGTCTATTCAAAAACCTTTCTTCCTTTCCTACTTAAGTACATTTTTTTAAAAAATCACAGCACAATTCACTATACAGAAGCTATCTCCTAGGGACTGAGGTCCCTTCAGCACCCTCCACCCCATAAAATATTCGAAGGGGGGTCCAAAGTTAATGGGCATTGGTATGCAAATAGTGTAAATGTGCTGCATTATGTGATCAATTATGTAGGGCAGGGCTTACCTGCCTCTTCTCCTGCCCCCATATTTTATTCAAGTTGTTGCCCCCAATTCATTATCCATACACCCATGTGGAGCAGGCTACAGAATTGTCTGTGGTACTGCCTGCGAGTAAATCCCATTGCTATCAATGGAGCAACTATTCAGTGATATGTTTTACATTTGGCCAGATACTGAACACCCACACCAAACCTGGAAAAAGCTTACTTCAGCCAGGAGAGGATTGATGCTCATTTTGGGAGGGTAAATTAGGTCTTGTATCCTGTGTTTTACTCGCAGGCTCATTGAAATTAAGCCACATGACAAAATTAGGTGCATCACTTTCAATGGGTCTATGCAGGGTAGAACTTAATTAGATGCAACCATGTAAGCTGCCATTATTGTTTTGCAGCTTCTTCTTTTTTTAATGTAGCACACCTTAAGGAATTAACTACGTCAACATGTTTACATGCCGAAACATTTAACATCTTAGTAATGTCAGTAATAGCAAAACATAATTTAATTTGTGCTAAGGTTGAGCTCTGGAATCTTTTCAAAAATGTTAGCAGACAAAGAGTCGTGGAAAAATGTTAGCAGACAAAGAGTTCCTTTCTATTTTAACTAGCTTCAGTCTGTATCCACCAACTGGATAGTGCGCCTCAGGTCTCAACACTACTTCTTTTTTCATTTTAAGAAATTAAACACTAAACTATTCCCATTGAATCACAGTGCATCTTTTGAAATCCTATTGACCAAAAAGGATGTGGGTATTGATGTTAATATGTACAGAATCTCATTCAATTAGAGCATAGTTCGAGGATATATACATGAGCAATCCTATTTATTTCAGTGTATCATCCTGAACAGGCCAGTGTGAATAAGGCTTCTACAATCTTGAAACTTCACAACCAAACATTCCAAGCAACTTACATTTCTAGGACACAGTTTGCCACTGAAGATCTCCTTTGTGCGGGAGACCAAATGGCGGTGATGGTCCTCATCTAATCCATCAAAATTTCTGAAAGCTAGAACGACAACCTCCCAGGGGTGGTTTCTTAACCATCGTAAAATATCCCACAGGACATCCTGCAAAAGCCAACATGAAACAAGTAAAATAAATAGCTGCTAAGTGCTACGAGGAAACTGAAACAAACAGCAACCTGTAATTGATGAATTTCGCAAGTGACACTAAGTTGCATACTACAGATACAGTGATGTTAATTGTGCAGGATTGGAATTTTTTTTTCACATTTCCTGTTTGACATATGTTAGCTAACGCAAGCTGAGTATATTATCTACAGTATGCAGGGATGTGGGTTTGCCGATCAGAAGGTTGGCGGTTTGAATCCATGTGACGGGTTTGAGCTCCTGTTGCTCTGTCCCAGCTTCTGCCAACCTAGCAGTTCAAAAGTATACCAGCGCAAGTAAATAAATAGGCACCACTGTGGTGGGAAGGTAAACGGCATTTCCATCCGCTCTGACTTCTGCTACAATGTTCCATTGTGCCATAAGCGGTTTAGTCATGCTGGCCACATGACCCAGGAAGCTGTCTGTGGACAAACGCTGGCTCCCTCGGCCTGTAAAGCGAGATGAGCACCGCACCCCATAGTCACCTTTGACAGGACTTAACTGCCCAGGGGTCCTTTACCTTTACCTTGTCTACAGTAGAGACAGCTAAAAAAAAAAAATACCACTTGATGTAATTGCAACAATAGAATAATCTTGACTAAATTGTGGGATCTTGAAAATCTCGACTTTAATTTTCAAGTCTTAAGTGGCAAGTAACCTGTCCTTATGACACAGCAGAGTATTTCTGCTCTGTTTGCATTACTGTCTGACAGGAATAGTTGTTCAACAGTGGAACAGACTCCCACGAGAGGTGGAGGTTTTTAAGCAGAGGTTGGATGGCCACCTGTCATGTATGATTAAGTTGAAGTTCCTGCATTGCACATGCCAAAAAACAAAACAAAACCACAAACCAAAACAGAAGAGGTATCCTAGCTCAGAAGGCCTTTTGGTTTAAAAGGCTCATATTAACATCTGTTGCATAGTCTCAAATCCTTTTGACATCAAATCCATTTGGTACACATAACAGAGCAATCAACTTAGGGGTGGGTTGCTCAATCATTATTTTCCAATAAATATGGCAGTGTTATAATTAGAAACCTAAAGTTAACCACAGATGAAATACAATACAAAAAACCCCCCAGAACATTCATCACATAGTAGGCAGAATTAATGGGCCATTTGATTTAATAATTTTAAAAAAGGATCTGATTAATTAGATACATAAGGTGTGATCCAAAGATTCTTGAGTGTACCCATCTACAGAGACTTCTTTTTCTCCAGCCTAACTGGGAAGGAAAGTGAGCCACAAAGACAGAAATCAATATTTTTCTCCACTTGCAACTTGCTTTTCCTTCCATGCTGGGCGGCACTTGATCAAAGTGAGCTACAGGATATTCTGGGGAGAGGTGTCAGGACCACACTGGGCAAGGCTGGAGGCTGCATGCCGTCCTTAAGCTGTGGTTTTCCCACCTCTCCTCTACATGGAAGGGAAAGGCTGTATGCACCAGAATTCCTTTTCTGTCCATGTGGTGCGCTCCCTGGCTCATTAAAAAAAGAAAGAAAACACAGAGGAAGCCTCTGTGCGTACAGAAATCTCTATAAAGGCCAGTGCACCCAAATATCTAGCAAACACAATTGTCTAGTTCTCACTTAATTGGTAAACCATGTTTTAGCACTACACACACCAGGAAGTAGCCACAAGTCTTGGGCTCACAAATTCTTTGCTTTCCTTCTGGACAGCCAGGAGAAGGAATTTGGACCAGAGATTGCCCCATAAAGCAAACTTGTTAGCTTCAGACACTGTGGCTTGAAGTTGGTTTGTTCTAAAACTGACCAGAGTTTGTTTTGAACCACAGTCTGCATATCTATTATTCTTGGAAATCTAGGTACACCAGGATCTCAGTATTTTGAAAAACAATCTGTTCCAACCTTGTGGAAACTAGAAGGCGAATAAAAGAGAAGCAGAAGTGTGTTTTAATTCACGCTTTGCAAAGCCAGTCAGGCAATTCTGAGAAGCTGATTCATATTTTGAACACTTAGGGTTTGTAATGTTTGTCTGCTGTAATTGTTGCTTAGCCTGCTGTGGAATCCTAATAATCTTCAAACAGATTAAAATATACCAGCCAGACATCACAGGGAATTGCTATGTTATACCTGAGTCAACATGGTCATTGCTGAATCTTTAGTAAGTCTAAGTTTTGGGTCTTATTGAAATGGTGGACACCTGAGAAAAAAGCTTTTTGAGAGCTGCGCTTTCTAGCCATAACTCATTTGGTTAGGTTAGCTTCATTAAGCTAACAAGTTAGCTGTGCTTTAACTTAAATCCCATTCAGTGGGAGCTAAGCAAAAGTAATTTAGTCTGGATCTATCTTTATTATATTTATAAAGCAGCATAACAGTAGCCAATATACCAGTCTACTGCATCTTCGCGGCTACCAAGATTCCTGCAAATTAATTGCAACAGCCCCAATCCAGAAAAAAAGAGACATGCACAAGCAAGATCGAAAACAATGGGGCAAGTTTGTAGATTTTAATGGAAATAAAGCACATCTGGTTTCTTCTGAAGAGGGCCATTGCTACAGCATGAATACAAAATACCCAAGCTGGATATTGATTGCTCTCTGTCTTTAACATGCCTTCAGTTCTCAAGGCCATCCTGGGCTCCTTTGGGAGGAAGGGAAGGATATAAATTTAATAAAGAATCGTAATCATGCATGTTGGTTTTAAACTTTCATATTGTGGTAAAGTCATCAAGGACCTTGGATTTTTCTAGACAAGCTCCACTGAACGGGATCCATGTAAAACACAGATGTGCTTAAGCAGCGCCCTTTTCATTCCAACAGGACATATGCAGAAGAACATCCAAATATATTTCCACACTACAGACTTGAAGGAGCATCTCCTTGAACTTTGACACTAAAGATCATTTGATACAAAAAAAGGGGGGGGAATTAACATCTTTTTCAGGCCATAATGGCATTCAATGATTTCCATTCCAATACAGATCCATTGCACTCTATTGAAAATCATGGCATCAGTGACCATGATCTGGCCCGTAGGAAGGTAGCGTATTCCCTGCACTCACAAACAGACCTTGGTCTGAAGTGAGCCAGCACCCATACCAAGCTCTGGGAGCACATAAGTGAAGTTTCTGATTCACCTGGTACAGATGTGGTACAGCCATGGCGACCATGCATACGTATACATGCATATAATATAATGTATAATATGCAAATGACCAGACCAACTAGTCCTGCTTAGTATGCATGGGATGTCTAGTTGCAGCACTGTTTGCAGGATCATAGGGGTCAGTACTCTCTGCACTGGCTGCAGAATCAGGCAAATTACCTGGCACCTGCCTGATCCAGTACACAATCTGATAGTTCCAAAAGCCAATGGTAAAACTGATGGAATTACTCTTCCTCAAATGGGATATGCCCCCACAAGGCTGTTACAGATGAGACATTGAGGCATACATGCAGCTTTTTCACCTGCACCAGGAAGGGGCTGGCACATGCCCCATATTACTTAAATAGTAGTTAGATCAGGGCTGGGGGACCTGCAGCCCTCCAAACATTGGGCTACAGCCTCCATCATCCCTAGCCAATGGATGAGGCTGATGAGAGTTGGGAGTACAACATCTAGGGGAGTTAGATCATTACAGTGGTACCTCTGGTTGCGAACAGGATCCGTTCTGGAGGCCCATTCGCAACCTGAAAAGAACGCAACCTGCGTCTGTGCATGGGCAGGTCGCAATTCACCGCTTCTGCGCATGCATGTGATGTCATTTTGTGCGTCTGTGCATGCGCAAGCAGCAAAACCCGGAAGTAACCCATTCTGGTACCTCCAGGTCGCCGCAGGACACAACCTGAAAATGCTCAACCGGAAGCAAATGTAACATGAGGTATGACTGTATATGTAACTACAGTAAGTTGTCTTAAACTCTTTTTTAAATTGTGTTGTGATGTTGTGTTTTAAGTCCTCCCTGGGACCTTAGGGTGAAAGGCAGGTAATAAATCCCATGATAATATGAAATAATAAATACTTCAGTGC
The DNA here is from genome assembly GCF_964106915.1 of Podarcis gaigeae. Lineage (NCBI taxonomy): Eukaryota > Metazoa > Chordata > Lepidosauria > Squamata > Lacertidae > Podarcis > Podarcis gaigeae. The sequence goes on along the minus strand of NC_139677.1, from coordinate 35,884,646 downwards.
TATGAAAGCAAAACTGTACCTCTACAACTGCTGTTGTGTACAGCATATGAACAAAGTGCAATTTCATGGAAGGTTCATCAGGCTTGTGAGCAATCCTCAGATCAAAATACCTTATTCCAGCATCCAGTTGCTCTGACAGAGTCAGCACCTGTCAAGTTAAAAACAAAGTGCAAACAAGAAAAATACTGAATTGTCTCAGTAGCACACTTTTTTGACTTTAGATAAAAAATAGTATTCAGAAGACAGCAGATTGTGCTGTTAAGTTGCTTAGCACAAACTTCAACATTTTTAATACATCAGGCACATTTATTCTATTTCTCCTTACGGTAGCTGTGGGATGGTACATCTCATATGGCCCTTACAGCAGAGTGAGCATGCTAACTGTTGAAAAAGCGAGCTTCAGTAATAAGAAATAGGAACCAGAAAGTTTGAGAACTGCTTACCTGTGTTATAGACCACCTCAAAATAATTGGGTGTACTATGCTGTGCATATGCTTGTCCATAAACTGCAGCAACTTGGATTCATTTATGCTCACTTTCGAGTCCTTATCCAAGCAATAAGTCATAGCATCATGACTTCCTATTAGAATAAAAACGTAAAGTCAATCTACTTCCAATCATTTGGCAAATCTTACCCTCTGCACAAAACTTCATCTCTAAAACCATGTGGCTTTACACACAATTCCCACCCTAAGCACATAATTGCAAAAAGATCTAACAGTGGGGAAAAGCGGGTATCAAATCCCAGCTCAGTGCTAACCCTTTCATCAAGTTTCTTAGAGGCTGAGAGACTGGGTTGAAAAGCAAGATCCATGTGATGTCTGATTCTGAGCCATCACACAACCTCCCAAGGTTGTTGTTTCTGGAGGGCTGGCAGAAAAGGAAAATCATTCCTGGCTAGTTCTTTCCTCTCAGCAAGAAGCTTTAAATTAGAATTTCCTAACCACCCTCCTGACACAATTTGGGCAAACTACACATACCCCAAAGGGACGCGGGTGGCGCTGTGGGTTAAGCCACAGAGCCTAGGACTTGCCAATCAGAAGGTCGCGGTTCGAATCCCCGTGACGGGGTGAGCTCCGGTTGCTCAGTCCCTGCTCCTGCCAACCTAGCAGTTCAAAAGCATGTCAAAATGCAAGTAGATAAATAGGTACCGCTCCGGCGGGAAGGTAAGCGGCGTTTCCGTGCGCTGCTCTGGCTTAGTCATGCTGGCCACATGACCCAGAAGCTGTACACTGGCTCCCTCGGCCAATAAAGCGAGATGAGCGCCACAACCCCAGAGTCGGTCACGACTGGGCCTAATGGTCAGGGGTCCCTTTACCTTTACCTTTTACACATACCCCAACATTATGGCTTACATCTATTAGATTTTGTCGATGAGATTCGGCGTTGGGCCTGCTCCCTGACTGAGTTGTCGGGCACCATAACAACAGTCAACATGACAGGAAGAAGCTCACTCCAGAACTATTTCCAAAATGTGGTCTACACATGTTGATACTGCATTTGTGGGAGTGCACAGGTGCTACAGAGCATAGCCAATCCAAATCATAAGTGTAATAGGATACTGAAAAGCTGGTGCTATTTACCTGGAAGTGACAAATTAGAGAGAGGAATGCCCCAGAGACATTCCGGCAAATTAGACATCCATTGGCCGCCGTCACTGTACAAGTGAACAGATTTCTTTTTTGAACGTCCCTTCATTTTCCCCTTTTGCGTGATGTTCTATAAAAGAAGCTGAACAAAATGAGAAGTTAAGTCTGCTCCGTCGGTATGACTTTCTCATTGCACAGTACAGTTGTGGCACTGATTAAATTCTAACACTTACTAAATTCAGGAATTATAGGTGCCTTGCACCCACAAACTAATAACAACACTCTAAGATAAGAATGTAAGAATCAGAGCAAAGGCTAATTTAATCAAACTCTGCAATTTGATTGTGGAAGGGACCACAAACATCATCTAATCCAATCCCGTGCAATGAAGGAATCTTTCGCCTAATGAGGGGCTTGAACCCATAATCCTAAGATTACGAGTCTCATGCTCTACCGAATGAGCTATCCCTCAGATACTTGCCATCTAAAATACCTGGAGGGCGCTAATGTACTAGACAAAAAATCACACATCAAGTCTTTGTTCCACCCTTTGTACCTGACATAAACTGCCCTCTAAGGCAGCCATTTATATTGCACCAGCCGAAGGGCTGTGACAGTGGTTGGAATGATATGCATCAGCACAATTTATCACCGCCTTTTTCTGAGTCATGGCAAATAGGGCAGAACTGGGTAACTGACCTACAGGCACCAGGTCAATTCACCTGTGAGTGGCACTAGTCACCATATGCATCACTGCTCCTAAAGCATATGCATGGGATTAAAACAACCCATCTAAAAGAGGTCTATACCCAATAATAGATTCAGACAATTGGGTTCTTCGCTTAATGTGATGACTTTTGTAGCTGCCTTTGGAATCTAACAGATGATAGTGTCCTAAAGTCAAAATGCATTTGAAAACCTATAAGCATTATGTTGTCCACTACTTCAAAGACCCATTTAGATGACCTGGTTATGTTTGAATCCCAGTACCTAGATACTGCAAAAGTCGGGGGGGGGGATATGGTTGCCTGAATTCATCTTTTTTTTTTTCTTCACTATGCAGATAAACCAATCAAATTACCTTTTCCTGTCCTGAAAGTGCATATCAATGGTTTTTTATATACTTTCCAAAGAACTGTAAAATCAGTTTTCAGGAATTTGTTTTAAAAGGCATCTACACTTCTTTTTTTACCATGTCTAAAATCCCAACCATTTACACAGGTAACTAGGAAGAACAGTCTGCCATCCACAAACCAAGATCAACAGTGCAATTCTTTGCATGCTTACTCAGAAGTAAGGTCCACTGTGCTCAACAGACTCCCAGACAAATTGATATAGGATTGCAATCAAAATTATGTCAAATGGCTGAGGGGGCTGTGGTGGAAAGAAGAATCTTGGTCCAATACCAAAATAGATTTTGAGTAAGTCATTCACGTTTGATATGCTAGAAAATAATATTGATAAAATTAATAGTCTACACCAGTGTTTCCCAAGTTTAGGTCTCCAGCTGTTTCCAGACAGTCATCTGGTCTTGCTAGCTAGGGATGATGGGAGTTGTAGTCCAAAAGCAGCTGGAGACCCAAGGCTGGGAAACACTGGTCTATACCCACCCCAAATCTGTCAATCTATTTTACTACATGAACTGCAAAAGATGCAGTATGTCAAAAGCTGGAGTCAGGAATAGGTCAGCAATAAAACAACACCACCACCAGTGTCATTGAAGTTAATTCTTTACTCAAAGAAACCAAAACAGTGCATACCTAGTGGTCACAGCAATCCTTCCGAGTAGGTCTTGCCCCAATGAAGCAGTTGTGAGAGCCTTCCCACCACTCTCTAAGGCTCTTCCCCCAGTTTCTTCCCCAGCAGACTGAGGCTTCATAATCTTGTCTCTCACTGCTCCACCCTCTTCATTTCTCTGTGTGTTCTGTGAGACTGGGGTGGGGGGGAGTTGGTCGCAACAGGAAAGGGAGACCCCCTGGATTCTTCAGCAGCCTGCCTCATCTCCATCTCCTGGCCCTCCTCCTCTCCTGCCTCTGAAGCTGGACTGCTCTCTGCCACAGCCTCTCCCTGCTCACTAAACCCTGTTGCCTCTTCAGCTTCCTCTGACCTCTCACCTGTCATCCCACTACCAGTCCCCTGGCCTCTGAGACCTCTTCCCCAGGGGTTTCCCTTGAGGGTTCCCCAGCTGGTGCCCCCCAACACTCCTCTGCATCCAGCCAGTCCATGATATAGTACAACAAAATCCCAACATAACAACAGATGTCATTTGGGCAAAATTAATCCATGTACACTTTATTCTATAAGAATTAGGAACATCAGGGAGCACAACACAGATTAGACTCTATACAAACACATCCTAATCTGCCCCATATATAGCAGCCAATATTGCCTGACCACAGGAGATCATGACAACCATAACCTGATTTATTTCCTACCAGGCTATTAACCTATTTTTTTTGTACAGTCCCTTCTTCCATTCCTTGTGTATTGTTTTCCTAAGTAGGTCAGTTGTTCCCACACATAAATTACGAATCAGTAATACTAAAGTTTCCACAGCTCAGGCATAATCTCCTAATGAACCTTATAAGCCAGGTAAAAATGCATAATAATAATAATAATAATAATAATAATAATAATAATGTCAGAGCAAACCAACTTTCTCCCTAACAAAAAAAAAAAAAGATGTTAGAGCACCATTCATTTTATGGGCATTATTCTCACCATCTCTATTCTAGATCACCCATCTATTCAGGTGATCAGTAGTAACAGTATCTGCTAAACCAAACACGTGCCTGTTTAGTGAGAAGATCCTCGTGTGCAATAGCAACAGGTTCCTGATGTGTAAAGGAACCTCTAGCTTACGGTCATTATTGCGTGAAATTCCATGTGAGATGCTAACTCATATTCTAATTTGTTATATTTATACATCATACTTCAAGCTATATGACTGTACCATAAAATTGCATAATTACAGTGCATATGTTTGAGAAAAGTTCTAAACAGGTAAGGAGAACCTGTAGCCCTCCAGGTATTATTGGACTTCACTTCCCATCATTCCTAACCGCTGTCCATGCTGCCTGGGGCTGATGGGAGTTGGAGTCCAACAAAATCTGGAGAGCCACCAGTTCCCCATACTTGACCTAAAAACTTGTACGTTCAAGGCTGAACTACATGTTACAATAAATGCATGGTTTCACCAACAGCACCTTCTGTCCTACAGCAAATCCCAGCTTGAGGGACAATTTTAGTTGGACCTGGAGTACAAAGGAAAAGGTTTAATCTTCCCCTCCCTCTGCTCCTCTGTGCCTGCAAGTTAACAAAAAAGAAGCCAGACATATTAAATATGTAACTGCATTTAATGCAACATGTACCGTATTCTGGATCTTTCTGTATTTGTCATGAAGTATACATTCAACTCTTTTATCACTGCAATCCAATAAATGTACTTATATGATACACATTGCCTCATTTATTCATATTTCGGTCTGATATTTCATATTTTGGTGAAGTATGAACCATCCCTAAGCATTTATTGGAATTTGTGGATGCCGCTTGTTTTGAACACATCAGCAATCCGTAAAACACAAAGTCCACAATTTCACAGTTCCCGTCTTGCACTTCTTTTTAGAGTTCAGCAACCCAACTCGGATGAACTGAAAGGCTCACAGACGACGGGGGGGGGGGGGGAGGCACGGGTTTCAGACCCAATACAAAATTTCAAGTAAAAATTATTATTTAATGCGTTTGTAGATCGTCCTCCCCGCCCCCCATAGACACCTGGGAAGTTATTTTGCGCAAAATATTTCAACGGGGCATTGGTATTGTCTGTAAATAATCCAAGTTCCCTCTCTCTCTCACTCTCTCTCACACACAAAGCACCTAGAACGTTATGCTACTATAAAAACTGAATGGGAAAGTCCTATATAACAATGGGGACGGATGTTTATCAGTTAGACTTTATTACTGCTGTGGTGGCACAGTTAAAAAACCGGTTGCTTAGAGACGCGGGACATGACCTACATTCAGCTGTGGGAAAATATTTAAGCTGCAGTCCTAGTCACACTTTCGAGAGTAAACAAGGCTGCACAGGATTGCATCGTTGGTCGCGCGCAAAGCGGAGACGGGAGACATCAAATAATTTTTATTTTAAAAAAAGAAAAACTGCAAAGAAAAACTGTTAACTTACTTGAGGAAGAATCAGAAAGATCCCGTTCCAGGAAACATTCTTCAAAATCGCCCTGTCGCGTGTCACATTTGGCTTTCTACAGCACGCAGTTCCACAGCGTTGGGGTCGCAGCTGCCCGTTCCTCTCAGCAGTAGCAGAGCCTCGCTTCGCCTGCTCTCTCAATCCGGGCCCGCTCAGATTCTGGACCCAGCGCTCGCCTTTTCCCAAAAGCCGCTGCACCGGGAAATGAAAACAAACACACGCTGGCCTCGATTTGCATGCAAGCCCCGGGATTGGTCCTTGTCGCCAACGCCCCGCCTCTTGCCTATGGGGGGGGCAGCCGAATTTGGGGCGGGACGAGGAGCAGCAAAATCTGAAACGGCAAAATCAGGGCTTTATGAAAGCGCGGAAGCAGAATTGCGAGTGGGTGAGAGAGGCAGAAGAAGCGCCGAGAGACCCTGGACACACTCCCTTGCAAGGCTTACTTGCGAGTAAATATGGATCGAGCTGCACACCCCACGCGCGATTGAAGAAACACGCGTCGGTGGTGTGGGACTGCGCCCCATCCACGGAAGGTTTTTAACAGGCTGGTTCAGGCTTTCTCAGAATTAAACGGCAGGGTTGGATTAAAGGACCATCGTGGGTCCTCTTCCAAAACTATGGTTCTGTGATTCCAGGATTACTCCTAAAGTATCATGGGCGTAGCCAGGATTTTTGTTGTTGGGGGGGGGGCAGGCTTTTTTTAAGGGAGGCAGAACCTCAGATTTGGATTGATTTTTAATCAAGCAAATACTGTAAATAAAAAGAACGAACTGACCAATGGAGTCGCTTATAGCTCTCTTTCTTTCACACACAGCTTCATTGTTGTCCATAGACCCAAAATACACAGTACGATATCAACAGTTATTAAGGTGCAAAATCGGTTCTGACACTCCACAAAAGTCCTCTCCCCCGCCCCAATAAATCCTGGCTACGCCCATGTAGGGTACTCTGCACAACGGACATGTATATATAAATTATATATACGAAAAGGTTTTTAGGGCATGGAAGGTGATAAAATTGCTAGCACCTTTGCAAAGCAAAGTAGCATCTGGTGTGGTTTCAGACTGGATGGGGGAACCGTGTCATGTTGAGATTCCTGCATTATAGGGGTTGGACTAGATGACCCTCGGAATCCTCGGGGTCCCTTCGCTGTATCCTGCAGCATGTTCTTCACACAGCATTAGTGGATTTGTTGGATACTGGGGTTTTTTTGTTGTTGTTCTGTGACACTTTGCCCAACACTGCCACGTTATTGCCGTCTGCATGGCAACCGAAGTGGGACGGAAATAAAATCAGGGTTTTGGTTACAGGGTTTCAACAGGACATTGTGGCATAAGAGCTGGCTGGAGATTAAGCATATGGCTATTGTATGGTAACTGGCCACAGTCGCTACATTCTACCCCCACTGTCAGAGGCAATATGCACCTAAATGTCATTTCCTGGGAATTGCAGGCAGACAGAATATTGTCATACTCGGGTCCTGCTTCCGGATTTCCCACAGGCATCTCGTTGCCCACTGTGAGTCTAGGATGCTGGGCCAATGGGCTCCTGGCCTCATCCAATGCCCTTTTAAAATGTTTTGGGGATTATAGTGGTACCTCGGGTTAAGAACTTAATTCGTTCTGGAGGTCTGTTCTTAACCTGAAACTGTTCTTAACCTGAAGCACCACTTTAGCTAATGGGGCCTCCTGCTGCCGTGGCTGCTGCATGATTTCTGTTTTCATCCTGAAGCAAAGTTCTTAACCCGAGGTACTATTTCTGGGTTAGTGGAGTCTGTAACCTGAAGCGTATGTAACCCGAGGTACCACTGTATTGGGTTGTTCTTGCTTTTGTTTTCATTATGCATTTCATGGTTTTATATTGTGTTTTTATCTTGTGAACCTCCCTGAGACTTGCAAGTTTAGGGCAGTATACAAATTTAATAAGTTGTCATCATCATCATTGTAATCTAGCAGGCTCTTCTTATGAAGCAATGTGAATGCCCTGAAATTTTTGTAGGGACAGACAGTACTGAAAGCAGTGTTGTGTATGACCACCGTCACAGCATCGCGAGCACAATAAAAAAGAACCCATAGCTGCAGCCTAAAAAAAAAGCACTGGAATCTACTGAAATTCCTACAATAGGTGCTACAGAAGCTCCAGCTCAAGAAGAGCAGGAGTGGAAAGCCTGTTTCAACCTGAGTGCCACATTCCCATCTCGGCAACCTTCAGAGGATCAGATGTTTGTTAGGGATGGGACAAGAGGCAGAAGCCGACCCCCCTGGAATCCAGAATGTGGTATCTGGGGCTCTCCTTGATCTGATAACGTGAACAGATTTACTAACTAGTAGAGCATGCCAACCTACACCTTGGCATCTGGTGGCTTGGATCAGCAGCTGAATCACAGCCAATGTCTAAATGAAAACCAGGACTCTCATAATTTTAGGACAAGGCTCATGATGTCGGCTTTCATTAACGGCCGTGGAAAAAGATTGGTGCTAAAAAATTCAGATTAGCCACGCTAGGAATCACACTAGTTTGTTCATTGTTGTTGTTTACTTGTTTAGTCGTGTCCGATTCTTCATGACCCCATGGACCAGAGCATGCCAGGCACTCCTGTCTTTCACTGCCTCCCGCAGTTTGGTGAAACTCATGTTTGTAGCTTCGAGAACACTGTCCAACCATCTCATCCTCTGTCATCCCCTTCTTCTTGTGCTCTTAATCTTTCCCAACATCAGGGTCTTTTCCAGGGAGTCTTCTCTTCTCATGAGGTGGCCAAAATAATTCATGTAATTTAGTAACTGGTCCTTGAGAGCAGGTGATTGTGAAGAGCGGTTTCTAAGAAGTGACCTAAGTCTTGTTGTTCATTCCTGGCTTCCTCAGTCAACTTAGGGTTTCCGGACTGACATCAGTTTTAAGCCTCGGGACTATAGGAAGCTATTAAATAACAGGAATTGCTGGAAACTAATGCGGAAGCTACTAGCTAGTGGGTACTGATTAAGACAATTGGCTATGGAGTCCTTGCCTGCGAGTCATCCAAATAAGCATGTCGCAGCACTGCCTCAGCATCTCCTAAGACGACTCAGATGAAGAAATTGAGGAGATGCTCATCAAATTTGCAGATGACACCAAACAGAGGGGTAGCTAATGCCATAGAGGACCAGACTGGGATTCAAGATGACCGTAACAAGTTGGAGAACTGGGCCAAAACTTACAAAATGAATTTCAGTAGCGACAAATGTGAGTTTCTACACTTAGGCAGGAAGAACCAGTGACACAAACATAAGATGGGGGGTACTTGGCTTGCCAGTAGTACATGAGTCAATTATGTGATGTGACAGCAAAAAAAAAGCTAATGCTATTCTAAGCCGGATCAGCAGTAGTGTCTTGACCAAGGGAAATCATAGTACCACTCTATTCTGCCTTGGTCAGATCACACCTGGAGTAATGTCCAGTACGATCCAGTTCTGGGCACCAAAATTTAAGAAAGAGGGAATGTGTGCAGAGGAGGGCAACCAAAATGATAAAGGTTGTGGAAACTAGCCTTATGAGGAATAGTTGAGGGAGTTTAGCCTGGAAAAGAGGAGACTAGAGGAGATACGATAGCCATCTTCAAATATCTCAAGGGCTGTTATATGGAAGAGGGAACAAGCATGTTTTCTCTTGCTCTAGAGGGTAGGACTCAAACCAATGACTTCAAATTACAGAAAAGGGGATTCTGACAGAATATCAGGAAGAACGTTCTGCCAGTAAGAGCTGAGGACTTCCTCAGAAGGTGGTGGGCTCTCCTTCCTTGGAGGTTTTAAAGTAGAGATTGGCTGGCCATCTGTCATGGATGCTTTCGTTGAGATTCCTAAATTGCAGGAGGTTGGACTAGATGACCCCTGGGGTCCCTCCAACTCTACAATTCTGATTCTATAAATTCTCTTATGTGTTTGTACCTGAAATTTTCATTGAACATGCAGGTTTATCTACCAGCCAAAGACTATTGATCTCAGAGAATGAATTAAATACAAGTTCTGTACCTTGCTAACTTTTAGTATGGCTTCCTAAGAATTTGCTACTCCTGTATGTGGTTCAAACCCAAGTCAGGCTTAGTTTAGTGGAATTTCTTTCCAGGACTCCACGGTTACATGGCCCTGGTAATCCACAATTTGGTTTACCTTAATATGCAAACTCAAATGTTTCATCAGGCATGATGTAGCAAATATTGCATACCTTATTACTGAATAGAGCTTTAAAATATTTAACTCATAAGAGAGGGTATACACATATAAAGTAGCTACAATCCTTTGTTTATTAAGGCATTCATCTATATTTTGTGCATTTATTTCAAGAAGAGGCTTTGCCTAAATTTTTAGTTTCAAAAGGTATCTGATACATGTCAGGTGAGTTATAAAGATACTAATATTTCAAACACACCCTTTAATTCCACTAGAAGCAGGGTATAAACGAAGAGTTTCCATTGACAAATTAACAAAACTAAGTCATGCCAATAGTGAGCAAGATAACTTGAGAGTCTTTTGTGCAGATCTATTCATCTTGTTTGCAAATAATGAGCCATTGGTTAAGTGTTTCCTGAGATGTAAGTAATTCAGGTCAAATAGACTTATGGCATAAATCATTTTTTTTAAATGTATAGAAAAGTTTTGTTTTAATAAAAATAAAACTTTTTTTAAAAAAATACCTGGCGTGAGGAAAGTAATCTGTCCCTTTAAGAATAGTATTTTATATTAACACAGAAGACTGTTTTTTAGTCTCCCCTAGACAACAGAACTGTTTTGAATAAAACCAGTTTAATTTGAATATCGCCTCCAGTTTATCAGAACTCAGTAGATCTCAACCTTTGCCATTACTGCCAGTAGCTGGACTGAAAGCCACATGAGGGCGCTCACGTCTTGAAAGGGACTGGGTTTTTGTGTGTGTGTGAGACCTGATAACTAGAGAACCAGATTAGAACCCTGTGCAACAGAAGCACATAACAATCTCCCCCCCTCCTGTTGCTGCTGCATAAAGAAAAACAGTCACAGGGGGATATATTTGGGAATGGTTAGGGAGAATAACTGCATAATCCTTTCTCTCCTAACCATTTCCCCATTACAAATCATTTCCCTGCCAGCTGTTTCAACACTTTCTGGCTCTGGAGAAAAGAGAACAGCGCTATCAGATTGGTTTTTCACTTATTTCTTTTTCCAAAACTTGTATCTTGTACCATCATTGCCAATCTGCATTCCCAGGGCACCCCTGCCACTTGTGTATCCCCTGTAGAACAAAACTATTATGTCTCAAACGCATCGTCGCTCTTTGTTTCCTTCCACACCAGCAGCAGAGCAAGCCGATTGGGCGCCTGGGGCGACGCATGTGCCCTATGCAGGGTGAGTCGGGGCAAGATGCCCCATGCTCCTGCCTGCTTCCTCCCACTCAGCCACCCTACAGCTGAGGGGGAGGCGGCAGGCGGACCGTTTGGGGCAGAGTGGAGCCCGCGGGCGCCCAAGCCACCGTGTCACGCCCAGGAGAGACGCGTGGCTCGGGTGCACTGCATGCCCAGCCCAGCATTTTGTCACTCCCCTCAGTGGTGACACCCAGGGCAGCCCGCCCCCACCACACCCCCTTCCTCTGCCCCTGTTCCACACCCCAACCATTTAACTGCAAACTGATTTGTGGTCCTCTCCATGGCTGCCTGGCTACCTCCATTGTCTTTTCCTGATAAACCTCTTAAGATCTTTGGCCCATCCGTGGATTGGTTAAGAAGGCTGGATGTGTGCATTATCGCTGTGACGCATAGTTATCTCTCTCTCTCTCTCTCTTTTGGAAAAAGAAAGAAACTGACAAGACATTGTACACATGAAATTGACAAGCATGCTTGCCTTCTGTGTGAGGCAATTGCTTTGTGCTGCTAATGGCCAAGGTGACTTACAGTGCAGTCCTAATCCTGATTACTCAGAAATAAGTCCTATTGAAGTCAATGGGGCTTACTCCCAGGTAAGTGGGGTCAGGTGTGCAGCAGTGACTCAGTTGGAGGTGAGCACCAGCAGCCCACCACAATTGTCTACTTCCTTCTGTAGTGTAACAACAGCCAGAAGGCCAAAGCTTCATGGTTCCTGCTTTAAAAAAAAAATACTTGCTTAAAAAAGAAGACAAAGCTGCCATTCTTTGCCTGGATAACTACAGAAATATATTCTAGTGGCATTTTCTGCTGGGGAAAATGGAGAACTACTACTAAAGCACAGACATGCAGTTAACATCTTGTGACTTTCAGACACGCACAAACTTGAGTGACCTCACAACTTTCTTCAAAGTTTATTTATCCAGCGTGGAGGGAGAAAGTGATTGAGTTTCTGCCAGGCTGATATTATGCCACAGAGCTCTGCATCAAAGCTGACCTTGGATGACTCTACAAGATTATTTGTGATATTCATGAAGGACCTGGTGCCATAGTTCCATCGGTGACAAAAAAATAAATGCTTTCCAGAAGGGTAGCTGTCTTCATCTGTTGCAGCAAAAACAACAAAGTGTCTCGGGCACCTTAAGGCTACAGTCCATTTCAGTGTTGCTCTGAGTTGCAGGCAGAGGTATACTCAGGCTCCTTTGTGAGGAGCTGAATCGGCGCCTCCAAAACCAGCAGACACCATGGACCAGAAACTCACTCACACTTCTAATAGCACCAACTGGGGGGGGGGGGGAGCTACTGCAATTGCCCACGCTGGCGACTGGATTCTGCTGCCAAGGCACTCAAAGGAACCTGTTCACCTTGCCCAACTGGCCCAAGCAGTCCTGGAGTAGCCCAGGGAGCACACAGATGGGCAGACAGGCTCCTAGCCACTTAGAGCAAGAGTGGAGAGGCACAATTTTTGTACCCACAACGCCTGGGCCTGCATTCTGGGTATGCCCCTGGTTTCAGGTCTATTTATGCACATGGTTTGGGGGATAGCTTGTAAACAGTGAGGTCGGAGGAAAATGAAATACAGAGATCAAGAGCCACCAATAATTACAGTATATAATCAGCAGTGGTCATGCACAAAATGGTAGTTGTTAACACTGATATCCTAGCAGTGGTGAACCAATTAACACACAGTGGGTGTGATTTTTATTATTGAAAAATTTGCACCCAAATTCATGTCTTCATATGATCCTCCTTGATCAGAAATTTCATACTGCAGTCTCTTATCACCCTGCAGGCCTAAAACAGCACCAGGTAGATGATACCTTATATGGTACCAATCTTGCTACCATGATTCAGGGGGGAATTTTAATACAAGGCTGTTTATTGCTGAGGGGGAAAGCTGAGCTGGAAAAATCCATTTTCTCACAAGTATATCTCAGTAGCATTGAACCCCACTTAGGTGACGAGTTTTTTATATATATATATCCAATTAATATAATTTCACCAAAGTTGGAAGATATTCACCCCACTCCAATATTCCAAAATGTTCTTCATAATAACTTCATAACAACTTAAATGAAAACCACACATGCAAGTTGCAGGAGGGGGGAAACCCACTGGAAAGAAAATGTGACAGAGTTCTTTACATTACTTATAAGTAAGGAAAAAGTAGCAGAATCAAGCTTTGCACCCTTGTGATGTTTTCTCCAGAGCTCTGCTGCTATGAGCAGACAGGTGCTGTCCCTAAATCTAACTGAGGGCAAAGAACATACAGCTGAAAATTCTCTTAGATGAGAAGCAGGAAACACCAGCTGCTTTTTAATTTTAAAGGAAATTATAACTAATTGAAATTGAAATACTTTATTGTCACTTGTACAACTTGTATACAGTGAGATTACACGAGCACCCCCCACTCAGCTCTCTTAGTCTTAATTCCCCTCGTTTACTGACACGCACTCCATGTCTCATGATGTATCATGCCGGTTTGCCTTTCACCTGTGATGAGACTGTCTCCTATATCTGCTACCTACTTTTCACAGACCTGCCCAGTTACCAGCCAATTAATATTAGTTTATTCTTGACATTTACATGAGTTTATTGGAATAACAGCTGAACTATCAAATCATGTTAAAAATGCAAATCCTTTTAATTACAAGCTGAATTACAGCCCTTGCTCTTTCTGACAAAACCCTTGCTCATTTCTATAGTTATTCATTTCCATGCACTGTAATTTAATTCACTCAATAACTTTTAATCTAAACATCAGTTGTAGGGAAACAGAAACACCTCCCTCCTTCCCAGAGCAGGTTAACAGGACCAACTTGTACAGTTTTCAGAATAATTTCCTTTCGTATTAACATAGGTCTGTCCGCAGAGGCCAATTTTACTCTTAAGAATTCTAATGAAGTTAATCAAGGGAATTAAAATGGAAATTGCTACTGGAAAGCGAATGTGACCTTTTGGCAAGCAGACGCTACAAACTGCTCTCTGCTTGTACAAAGAATTAATAGAGGAAGTTGATCCTTGCTTGATGGGGAACCACTGAAAATCCTAACGTTCACATACAGTCCTAAGCTGCCATTTGTCCTATTTGGGGGAAAAACATAAAAAACAAACATATGGAGAAGGGGGGAAAAACCAGTTATGGAACATTACAGTACATAAAGGATATATAAGTAGCCTTCAGATAAGCATACAGGTTTGAAATTCATGCTTCTCTTGTTGTCCACCATGGCTTCTGGCTGGGTTGAATATCGAGCACATATGAATATTTAACCAGTGAAGTAGTTTTGTGGGATGCCTTTCACACCCAGTCCTGTTATCTGCCAGAGAACAAGAAATAAGTCACAGGTTGCTAGCTAAGGCACTTAGAGGGGGTGCTATAAGTGTCACTGCAGGCTACATCCCAAACTTTCTAAACTGGGAGTTAAAGAGAGAGTTTGTGTGTCTGTGTGTTTGTGCAGGCTGGTGGGAGAGGGGGCTGGGGAGTAGTCCATCACCAGGACATGATTTCATCATCTGATCTGTCACTGCATGTACTGATCCGTAGCTTGGCCTATCCATTCGTGCCCCATTTGGCAGGCAGATATGAATCACCAGTCACTGCTTACAGCAGGAGGTTTTTAGGAAGTAGGAAAATCAAGGTGTTATAAGGGGAAAAAACCTGCTCCTTTTTCCTTTATGGGGTACCCAAGAGCCCGTACAGAGTCCTTATGTATGTTCCCTATTGGTAGGAAAAAATAACAGAGGCCATCCAGAAAATATTGAGAAGCTAGTAAGCCTGATCTTTATTATTATTATTAAACTGTTGCAACAGGGTACTCAACACACACACCCATGCAGGAGGGAGGGAGGAACCCAGAACAATGGTGTGCAAGCCCTTATATAGGCCTGTAGCTCAAGGCCACCCCACTGAAACATCATATATACATCACAGAAGGAGGCGGTCAACAGCAGAGGAGGCGGTCTACAGCAGAAATTCTGTCTGCCAGATACCTGATAATGGTCACTCATTGCATTTTCTGGGCAGTCTGGCCATTCTTTTGTGATGGTAAATACTCACTTCCTAAATCTCATATGCATATTGATAGTGTGCTCAGCTTAACAGATACTTGCCAGACTGTATTAGAAAAGGGAGGTGTAAGCCCCTACAGTCCAAAGACAATGAGAAAGCTTTTTCGATTTCCTTCCTCCTTACAGAGAAATATTTGAGGTCAATTTGGGAGAGTCAACATGGTTTCAGGACTGTTTTCATGTACAGTTTCAGACATGTGGCTTATTTATTTATTTATTTATTTATGTGTCTGCCTGGTACATTTATCAACATCTTAGACCTTATAATTCTCATAACAATGGCAAACTGCTAGACCATCAGCTGCTCCATTGGGTTCACCTAGGTCTCAGGCTAGGTACAGGTGAACTGCCAAAGCCTTGTTAGTGTGCATGCATGCACGCGTGCACACACACGTACATATCATAGCAGCAGTGAGCAGTCTGGAGTCTGGAGCCCAGACAAAGTGGCTATTAGAAGCTCATCTAGGACGCTAGATATTCCTGGAGACAGGAAGGCAACTGTGGACAACTACAGAAAATAAGACAGAGCACAGAAAAAAGGACAGAGTCCCGATTCCTTCTGAGTGAACTGTCAACACAAATGCCTAAGAAATTTTGAAAATTCAAGCCACACCATGTTGACTATCATAACTCTGCTGGGCCAGGAGAAGGGGATTTCAACACCCACCTTTCTGCAGTTTTACTAACTAATTTTACATTATTCACATTCTGCTGAATGAATGTTATGCTTGGTTCATTTTACAAAGCTCAAATTGTTTACCTTGAAAATTTCCCCAGCCTGGGGTTCCTTGGCTAGTGCATTGCTATCCAGTCCATCGTAGGCCGAAGTGACATACATTTCTGAATAGTCTTTCCCTCCAAAGCAACAAGATGTGATCCTGGAAGCAGGCATCTTGACAGTCTGAATTCTTTTTCCTGCGTGAAAGTAGTTGAAAGGACAACCAAAACAAAAGTAGGGGGGGGCATAACAAGTCAATTGTTACTCAATGCTGATCACCTACTTCCTTATTATGCTAAATGTGTAACATGCAGGTATATATCCATTTTTTATTTCATTAAAAAATGGGTCGAGGAGCTCTGATTTTTACTGGAACCCTAAAATCCCTTCCCTCACAGACAGTGATTGGAAAACACACAAACAAAACAAAACACACATGCATGGCTGGTATTCTGAGGCAAGTATCAAACATTCAAATAATTTGCATAGGGTCCTGAGGTTTAAAAGGGACAGCCACATGGTTAGCCCAAATAGCACTCATTTTAGCTGTTTTGTAGTAATATTGTGATATCAGTAATATTGTGATATCCAATATCTCTTGATAAACCAAAGAGTGTATAAATCAGGAGCAATTCACTCATTATGCTTTAGCATGGACATACAGCATAAATGTTAAAAGGGTGAACATACAGGAGACACAACTATGCTTTTGAAAGCCCTGTACACTGGTATGAAATAGTTTTTTATGTGCAGGTGACAGGTACTGGCCATTTGTTAGGGTTCACTGTTGGGTGACATTCTTTAAAAAAAACACATATATTTGCCTCTCATAGTCTGTAGACTTGTCTTGACTCAGCTCACTCCAGCAGAAGGTGAACTAATGACCCCAAATCAGCAGAGAATCTCCCTTGCGTTTAATCCAGACAAGTATTTCCAGACATTTAATGATGCCTGTAAATATTTAAAGAGGTCACTAAACTGGAGTTAGTCAAATAAAAGTGCTCCATTTGTGATCTCTTCTATCTCTACCTCCCCCCTCCCCTGCCGCCCTTTGGGGATCAAAAATGCAGAGTCCTCATTAATCGTTTACCTGCTTCAGGGTCGATGCGGATCACTCGTCCACCATCAATACAGGCCACCCAGAGTTTCCCTTCTCTATCGATGCACATCCCATCAGGCATCGCCTCCTCTTTCTCCAGCTTGTACACAGGCCTGCAACTGCAACAATCTGCATAAAGAATAAGGCAATCAGCATTCAAGTGCTTATTTTTATGCAGACTGTACTGTCTGTTGTGCTTTTCAAATTTTCCACATTTTAGAAACAATGCAAATTGCAAAAAAAAAGTTATGGGGCTTGCTTGGGGTGTGTGGGTGTGTGCATGCGCGCACACTCAATTTCACAGTGAGTACTGGCCAAGTCTTTGAATGCCTGTGGTCCTGCTCTCAGCCTTGAACGGCACGTTCAATGATCAGGGACATTCCATTTCAGAGGTCCAGAGAGCCCTCAGCCACTTCCATATTTTGAGGGCCCTAAGGCATTAAAAATGATGGCACACGAAAACAAAATAGGGTGTGCACAAAAGTAGTGAGACATCATTAAATATGACAAAATATCAGTGAACAACAACAACAAAAATGTTTTGGTTTTAACCAAATCACATCTCTCATTTGCTTAAAGCTGAGAGCGTGTCATATTTCCGTCTGCTGCAGATAGGAACAAGTTGAGACGAGAATCAAATGCCAAAAAAATTTGATTTTCATGCTGAGTTGGATTTTAAGACACTAACACATCCTTAGCACTTTACTGTTGCTTCCCAGGGCCAAAAACAGATGTGTGTGTTTATGAGAAATAAACATCTGTCTGTTCAATATATAGTTGTTTTCTGTTATTAAGTAAAGAAAAATGCCATATGTGACAATATGGCTATAATGGAAAGAAAAGGAACAGTCTGTAATAGGGGTGACTAACGTGGCACCCTCCTCCAGAGTTTGGACTCCAACCAGCATAGCCAATCGTCAGGGATGATGGGAGTTGTAGTCCAACAATATCTGCAAGGCTTCACATTGGCTACCCCAAAGGATAGGGTTGCCTACCAATCTACTACCAAGTATTTCTTTAGCTGTTGCAATAAACAGTTTGAAGAAGAATGTTACCAATCATTCCTGTTCGCATGTCATAGTCGAAGGCTTGCACGGCATAGGCCAGGCTATCGATGTAAAAGAAGGTCCTGTGATCAAGTGACCAATCCAGCCCATTGGAGATGTCCACCTTCTCTAACTGCTTCACAACCCCACAATCAGGGAAAAAAGTATAAAGAGCCCCCTGCTGCCTTGCTCTGACTCCAGGTGCTGTCTCTTCGGCCATGGTACCTAGGGGGTGGTCAGCAGAGGCACAGGTCAGGTAATTCTCTACTGAAGGGCCTCTTTAAAATGCACAAATAGCACTGATCCCACCCAAAGGTCAATCACTTGACTAGTCCCACAACACCACCTGTCTAATGACCTCCTAGCTTTCCTAGCAGCCTTTAGTGAGGAAGAGTGCAATCCTACGTTTGCTCAGGAGTAAGTCCCATTGTGTACGATGGGACTCACTCAAGTGCATTGAAGATTGCAGCCATATATATATGACTAACGCTGGATTTCTAGCCTTTACTATGAACATTAAAATTTACATCATACAATTAAAAAATTAAAAACCCTGCCAATTTAGCTGAAACAGAAGATAGGCTTCCTGGTCTTTTATTTTTAATTAGCTACTTCCTAGACCTGTGGTGAGAGGTTGAATTATAGTAATACATCATGTGTTTTAGTTAAAGCGAAAACAGTTTCACATTTGCAATTTTAAAAACAAACAAACCTGAGGAATACTGTTTTACTTTTAAACTTTGATGAGAAAATGATTTTTCATTCTCATTAGCAGTTTGAAAAGATGTTTACTGCCTCTATATTTCAGTCACTTGTCCAGTTGCCTCTGAAGAATAGAGAAACTGATGCACCTCTTCCAATAGTCTGGGATGGTTTTACTGGTAAACAGATAATCGTTTGGATTTGTTTCTATCACTGGCTCTTTTAGTATATTGAAATTGGCTCTAATAAAAATTAATATGGAGATTGTCATTAAAATTCAGGGAATTGTTACGTAAACATCAATTATTTGAAAGTCATTACATCTACATTCATGATCTCTCTCCATAAATGAGTGGAAGTAACCCTATATAAATAGGCCAAAATCCACAGGAGGCCAGTACTTTTTATTTGGCTCAACCAAAAATAGTTAATAATAATAATAATAATAATTATAATTATAATTATTATTATTATTTATTATTTATACCCCGCCCATCTGGCTGAGTTTCCCCAGCCACTCTGGGCGGCTTCCAATCAAGTGTTAAAAACAATACAGCATTAAATATTAAAAACTTCCCTAATCAAGTTAGCAAGCTTTCAGCTTCTCAGACTGGATACTACTCTGTTGTTTATTTTACATATATATTATGGATAATATCATACTTCTAATTCAAATTTTTTTTTGCTGCTTGGGCAATTTTGATTGTTGCCATCAAGAATTTGCATACTTGGGTGTAATCCTGGTCATTATACTGTATGCAGAATTGACTATTATTGTTATTTCTTAAATTTGTATACCACCCTATGTCTACCCTGCTACTATAGTACTACTATAATGCAATATTTTAGAGACCATTATTGCATACACAAATGTATTAATATAGATTAATCAGTTTCATGAATTTTTAGACACATTCCAACTCATTAGGGCTATCTAAACTGAGCTCAGCATACAATTGCATTCAGATCAAATATATACCTGCATAAAAAGAACCCCTTGGGTCTACTTTTCCATCATTGAATCGGTTGTTTGGCTTATCCTGTTCCACTTCAGAAATATCAGTGACTACTTGATCTTCCCAGTTCAAGAAAGCAAACTTTCTTCCTAAAGCGATCACGTAGCCACCACACTTGCGAAGGGCTACTGAGCCAACACGAGCGTCTGCAGGCAGGGAAAGAACGGACAAGTTTACAAACCAGGGCAAAATACACTGAGCACCCTTGATGAAGAAGTGCTCCCATGCAGAAATGAAGCCTATTTGGGGAATAGTCACTGTGGGCCTCTCCAGAAGCTTTGGTCCACAATTCCCATCTCTGCAGCCAGCATGTGATTGGAGACAATGGAGCAATAAACTCAAACTATATTAAGTGTCCGTTTCACAAATCCCATTCCAGACTTGAGTTGGTTTTCGTTTTGGCATGGCAAGTCTGCAACATGTCATGGGCGCAATAACTCTGCATTAGTGATGGATTTGTACTGGAACATTCACATATCATACCACTCCAGTAGTTGTTATGCTTCCCCTGTGTAATTGCATTATTGCTATTTGCAGGAGCACTCTGGCACTGTTGGGACTTGAGGAAGTTACGTTTCTGAGCACAATTCAAAGTGTTGGTGCTGACCTTTAAAGCCCTAAATGGCCTTGGCCCAGTATACCTCAAGGAGCGTTTCCACCCCCATCCTTCAGCCCGGACACTGAGGTCCAGCTCTGAGGGCCTTCTGGCGGTTCCCTCACTGTGAGAAACAAGGTTACAGGGACCAGGCAGAGGGCCTTCTTGGTAGTGGCACCCGCACTGTGGAACGTCCTCCCACCAGATGTCAAAGAGAACAACCACCACCAGACTTTTAGAAGACATCTGAAGGCAGCCCTGTTTAGGGAAGTTTTTAATGTTTGATGTTTTATCATGATTTTAATATTCTGTTGGGAAACACCCAGAGTGACTGGGGAAACCCAGACAGATGGGCGGAGTATAAATAATAAATTATCATCATCATTATTATTATTATTACTACAAGATGTGCACTGACTGGAAACAAAGTGGTAGGCTGCCCGCCCAAAACATTTGCAGGCACACACAGTATTGAGAGCACGATCACATATAATTGTCCCAATATCATCATGAGCACAATGCAAAATAAAGAGGCTGCGTTACCCCACTCCCACTCCAGGGCTTTCGTGCTTATAGCACAAGGCCAAAGCAAGCCTATTTAACCCCTTTTCCATCTCTCTGATGAAATCTATTCCGCCATCCAAATGGGTTTTTTTTTTTGGGGGGGGGGTTGTCCTACTTCTGTTGTGCTACAGCACAAGAGTGCCCCTTCAGAGGGCAATAATATGGTAACACTGAGGAAAGATCACAAAACAACCTGGGTCTGAAGGGGGCCTGCATCTGCCTCGCTGTCACAAACCTTGGCTGAGAAAGTCATGCCTCAGGAGTTGATTCTTCAAAGCCAAAACAATGCCACAAAATAAAATGAAAAACACTATTTCCTTACCCACAGACACACACTGAACTTCGTTGGTGACTGAGTTCCAGCGGCAAACTTTCTGTGAATTGATGTCTACGTATACAAGGGAATTCTCCCTTTCTTCCCACGTAGGGCACTCCCCCATCCTGTTCTTCTGCTTCACAACAGTCTCGATTTTAATAGAAGACATGATGACCTGTGGCAAAGAAAACAGACCGTGTACATGCTATAAAGCACATTCTTGCCCTCAGAGAATTCTGGGCACTGTAGTTCGTTAAACGTTGCTGGGAATTGTAACTTTGCAAGCGGTAAACTACAGTGCCCAGAATTCTTTTAGGGAAAGATATTCTCTCTCATATATATGAATATATAATATATTCAAATACTGTGGTTTGCGTCTCCCTTTCTTGTTTCTGTACACGATTAAAAACTAATCCTAAAAGTAATCAAACTAATTTAGATATTCATTTCTAAATGAAATAGGGTATTATGCTGATTTAAAGCACTTACCAGCAACGACGAGTGTCACCCAAAACTGCTAAAGGCAGTTTTATTTCTTGCTCAAACAGGAAAGGTTGCAGCAAGCAATCAGAGAAGGCGAACAGAGGCTGGGCCCTGATCTCTGTTTACATACAGATTTTCATAAAATCATAGAACTGTAGAGTTGGAAGGGAACATGAGGATCATCTAGTTCAATCCCCTGCAATGCAGGAATCTTTTGCCCAAAGTGGGGGCACAGACATTTTATATTCATACAGAATAGACATGCAAGACACCCAGTGATAAAGCCTTACTCCCAGCTTAACCACAAAGACGGATGTTTCCAACCTCAGCTAGCTAGGCATTTTCCTGTTTATACCCATGTTTTAAAGGTCCTGCCCTTGCACGCTCTTAAAACTTTCCTTTACACACCCCTTGTGTCTTGCACTTTCTCTTTCCCTGTCTTAAGCTTGCATTTCAGCATGATTACAAAGAGGATACATGATTATGGTGTCAACCTGCAACAAGATGGTGTTAGTCCTGCTTCAGTTATAACAAAGATGGAGGCGGTCATGCTTTGGTTACAACACTAGTGAGTTATGAGAATGATCTTTGTCAATGACGCTAACAAATGTTTTGTTATGAAAAGCTTAAATTAAATAGAATGAAAAAATGCTAAAACTGATAAACAAATGAGGGTTTTTTCAAATAAGATATGCTGTTATTTATTTTATAGAGATTCCAGATATTATATTTTTAAAAAATATATTAAAAATGGTATTAAAAATTCCCCCTGTCCTCCCTGGCACACCCTTCCACCTCACAAACACTCACATTCTCTCTCTCTCTCTCTCTCTCTCTCTCTCTCTCTCACACACACACACACACACACACACACATTTACATAGACACAGTCATTGCATAGTTGTTCAGCCATGAGTTGGACAATAAGGTTCCATAGGATATGCTGGGGCAGGTAGGGAGATTAACAACATGGGAACGGCTATATTGGGTGGTTCAGGAGCCCTGGAGGCCTCCAACATCACTCCTGATGCAGCCCCAAAACTGACTGCTGTCCCTGAGCTGCTTTGCAACATGGGATGGGAATATTACTATTCCCACCCACTGGCCAGTTGATGGGTGATCCACTGGCAGTGGAGGGAGGTGGGCAGGACTTGACTTGGCTGCTCATAGCCCACCTGTGTCCTAATTTTTATTTTATTTTTTGCACTGTGTGCTTTTGAGCACCTTATTTTCAATCCATGTCCTTGTGAAATGGTAATTTCCATGCCAAATCAGCAAACAAGGATTGCATCACAGACATCTGACTGCCACATTCTGTTATATTTTTTTATCTTCCTTCAGTTAGGCAAGAACTGATGGGGATGCAGGTACTCTAGTACCTCAGTGTAGAATAGTAGCCTGAGATTAGCAATTACCCGTGTGCAGAATAACGTTGCTTTTCTCAACACCTGCGGATGGCCTTGGCTTAGGAAAGAGAATGCCAATATATTCTTGGAGAACCTCCTAGTGCCTTTCAGGCAACAGGAAAGGCAAGAAGCAGTGAATTAAGGTATCGAGCTATGAAGGAAACCCAAAAACAATGTTCAGCACATGACCATGTTCTAGCTCAACCCTTGCTTAAATCGAAGCAGTTCCTTAAACTGACTCATTGTGTTCTGACACCTGCACTCCCAAGTTTACTATAGATACATGAAGTTTTTACATGGCCAGCCTACTCAAATCAACTTAAAATATAATTAAAAATATGCAACAGCTGATCTTATCTGCGCTTGGAAGTCTGCTGATAGCGTTTTAGAGTGAGTCAGCAGTCACATGAATCCAGAGGCATGGCATAACTCCAGAGGCTTTTCACAATAGCCTGTTCCATAATGCCAACCATGGGATACAGCTGAGCAGTCCCCAAGTGAATAACATTTTCCTGAAGGGAAACATTGGCTGAGGTGGGCTTCAGAAGGGAGGTGAAGGCCTCAAGGAGATCACTAAGCATTCACAGTTAGCCCAGTTGGCATGTCATGGTAAACCATGGTTGATGGGTTACTGTAAATGTGCCAAAACTGCTTGCAGTTCCTTCCCACTAACACATAACAAACTATGATCCAAATTATGTCCAAATAGAGGCTTGGGGTTTGTTCTGCTCAAACAAAGCACAATTAATGAGCCTCAGCTACACACGTTAGCCACAGAGTGAAACAAACCATGATGCCCAGTTTCTATTTATACTTTTCAAGTTTATACATTTTATTAGTTTTACAATCAATTTAACATTTCAAAGTTTGACTTCCTTCACCCTCTTTCTCCAGTTCCTTAAATTTATTTTTTAACATTTTCTGCATATCCAAATTCATTTAATCTGCTCATTTAATTATCTACTTTAAATAGATACTCTCATAAAACTGCAGGTTATTACAATAACTCTGCTAATGTTTTTATCTGTTTGAATTTATCTGTAAATATTCAAGAAACCATTTCCATTCGTTTATAAAAAGTTTGTTACCTTGATTTCTTATTCTTCTGTTAAGTTTCATAATTTTTGCATATGTGGTTTGTTTCTCTGACATGCCAGCAGGGAAGAGCAAAGTAGACAAGACTGGCTTATTCATAGTAAACCATGGTTTATTGTGACATGTAAAGGTCAGCTATTCGTTTTGATTTCTCACCAGGCATTCAGACCCACACACAGACCCACATAACTCTGGTGGCAATCTGGACCCCTCAGGAAGAAACTTTTTAATGTGTTGAGTACTCAGGGTTGCAATCCTGAAACCTGGATGTGCCTCTTTTACAACTCATGGTGCAATGGAAGAAAATACAACCATGTGCCCACTCAATCGCTTTGACCAGCGGAACTAGCACTTCCAAAGGTGTCACATAATACCCGTTCCGCATATGTAAGAACTTCATCATTTACTGTGGCAGCGTATACCCTTTGGAACTCCCTGCCTATTGAGATTAAGCAGGCGTCTTCGCTGTACTCTTCTCCCCCTGGCGCCTGCTAAAAACATTCCTGTTTAGACAAGCCTACCCAATGCTACCCTATCCAATGCTTAGGAAATTGAGATAATTTAAATCTGCTTTAGTATTTTAACTTTTGCATGTTTTATCTTTCGTAAACCACTTTGGGTTTTTTTATTTTTCAATCAAGCGGTGTATAAATTTTATGAAATAGAATAAACAAACAAATATCCCCAACCCATTCCCACCATGATCCTATTGGCAGATTCCCTTTAGGCACTTGCTTAAGAGCACTCCTGGAATCTCATTTATCCAAGCAGGTAAGAGAAGTAGGCGAGCAACAGCACAAAGGGACAGAAGCAGTTCTATCAGAGCTTTCCCAACTTTTCATGTTGGTGACACACATTTTAGACATGCATCATTTTGGAACACAGTAATTCAGTTTTACTAGCAAACTGGAGGTTAATTTAACCCCTTTTCAGCCCCGGGAGGAGTGCAGGGAGCATTCTCATGACACACCTACACACTGTAGCTGACACACAAATGTGACGCAACACACAGTCTGGAAAGCTCTTGAGTTATATCATTGCTGTGTGATGACAGGTCATCTTTTTCTACCATCACATTTTACCAAGAACTTGTCCTCTACTCTCATGTACACACCACCACCAACGCTATACTGACAGCCTTGTGTAATGATTAAATTCTATTTGGAAATTAGTAATTGAACATTTACACATGTGCACAATAGGCTTCTTCAGTTCCTCCTGGTTTCCTAAGTGCTGCATCCTGTGCAGTACCCATTGGCTCTTAATTACCCGTAATTTTCTTAGATTCTAATCCTAAAACTCTGTTCTCATCTGCTGAATTATGAACTAAGGCAGTAATATTGTTCTGCAGGGAGTTCATACATACAAAAGGACCATGGTATATACCACTTTGAGGTTTTATTAAAATCAAGAGGTATATAAATGTTGCAAAATAAACAAACAATACAGCCTGTAGATAGCTGAAATTCACATTTCCAGCTCTGATATTTGCTCCAAATTATTATTTTTTCTGTCTGATTTATTTCAGATCATTTGCACCTTTGCGTCCATGTGGCTTTGACCACCTTCCTCCCAGGTAAGTAAAAATATCCAGTAGAATACTCACACCCAAGCTGTGCTTTTATAGCACACAATTTCCTCCAGTGTATGCTGGAAACTACAGTTTACCCCTAACACAGTTAGAATCTCAATTAAGAAAGCTAATAAGAAAGTAATACTTATCTTACCGTACAGCGTTCAAAGCAGCCACTTTCTCAACTGAGGACGACCTGATTAATTTTTTGGGTTGTGCATGAACTAATATACTCTTATGTGACTCCAGGTTCCCAGCCCAAAGGGAAGAGAAAAATAGTTGTAGGGCGTTGTAGCTGCTCCTCCCAAGAAAGCTGTTGTGTTCTTGCCCAATCCTTTTCAAACCATACGAAACAGATCACAACTGCAAGGTCCAATAATCTTCTATTGAGAAAGCCTGGGGATGGGTGGTAGCTGTTTTTCCACCTGAGCAATGCAGAATGAAAAATCGAATGAAAACAATCCGAGATGCTCAAGAACAACAATTGATAGAACTTATTAAGGCAGCTGTGAAGATCATTGGGAACATGGTCTGAGCACCAAAGCTGGATTATTAGACAATTCAATAAATCTCTTTCACTACTAAAAGGCTAACCTCTCCCAGGATGGACTTCTGCATGGAATTTAGAGGCCTTGTTATGTTTGTTTGTTTATTCTTTCTAAATGAGAGAGTCAGTGTGGTGTAGTGGTTTGAGTGCTGGACTAGGCCTGGGAGACCTGGGTTTAAATCTCTACTTGGACATTAAGCTCACTGGATGTGACCTTACGTCAGCCACTGCCTCTTAGCCTAACCTACCTCATAGGGCTTTTATGGGAATTAAATGAGGAAGCAGAGAACCATGTACACCTCCTTGAGCTCCTTGGAGAAAAGGTGGGATATGGATGCAATAAATAAAAGAGATGAATAAATAAATAATGTTGTGTAACTACACCAGATCACCAGATCAATGGCTTGCAAATGATAGCCAATTTCTCATTTTTTTGTAGTGACTGACCACTGCATACATCCGTTAAAGAAATGGAGGGTACTCCTATACAGTGGTACCTCAGGTTAAGTACTTAATTCGTTCCGGAGGTCCGTACTTAACCTGAAACTGTTCTTAACCTGAAGACCACTTTAGCTAATGGGGCCTCCTGCTGCTGCCGCACCGCCAGAGCACGATTTCTGTTCTCATCCTGAAGCAAAGTTCTTAACCTGAAGCACTATTTCTGGGTTAGCAGAGTCTGTAACCCGAAGCATATGTAACCTGAAGTGTATGTAACCTGAGGTACCACTGTACTAATTAACTAAAGCAGCATCACTTTTTAGAAGTGATATTAATGATAATGTGTTGCCATTTGTTGGTTTTGTCCCGGACATGTCCAGGATTCCAAGCACAACATTACCATCTGGGGGGATTTGTTTTAAATCGGCAAAATGTCTGGGTTTTTGCAAACAGAACAAGGAAATGCTCAACAACTTTGGTGTCCAGATTTTCCCTTCTTGAAATATGGCAACCCACACATACCCACTTCCTAAAATCAAATCATGCAGCATACTAGAGAGTGCAAATTTGTCTTTCCTTTTTGTGGGCAAATCTAATTCAATAGTGATAACACTCACCAGGTTCCTAGAATCCAAGTCAATTTATTTTCAGGGTGCCTGAATGGGAGTCGACTGCAGCCGACTGGCCCACTGCCTGCCTGCCTACAATCCAGTTTGCTTTGTGTGGGTGATAACAGCAGATCGTATTCAATATGCAAGACAGGAAAAACGAGGTGCAGTGTTTGTCAGCACCCAGAGGCTCCTAAGTCTTTCAGGCATGGGCTTCCATATTCCTGCTGTCGTAACAAATGTCAGGATGGGAAAATCCCTTTCAAATATATATTTATCTTCCAATGGCTGTAGCACATTGAAGCACTGGAAAGTTGTCCCTCACTGCAGATGTATAAAGAATGCAAAGAAAGCATCTAATTGCAAGGTTAAGAGAGAGATATGTTTTGTACACCTAAGATTACCAAGAGCAAAATCCCATTGCAAGTGGAATTTCCTGAAGATCTAGAGAAACTGGAATTAACAAAACAAAACAAAAACCCTTTCATGCTAACAGAGGTTGTTGGTTTGGAAAGAAACCGCAACAATTCAACCATTTTTAATGGGTTTTTTTTAATTAAACCTATGTGTCCCACCTTGCTATGCTTACCCAAGAGTTAAAGCTACATTCCTAAACACATTTTCCTGCGAGCAAGTCCCATTACTTAGTGGGGCTTACTTCTGAGTACAGCATTGCTCTGCCAGCTGTGAAGAAAATGGGGGTTCAGGCATGGAACCATGATCTCTGGGCTATGATGTTGCTTCTCCTTACCTGCCAGTGGCAATACAGGCTGTGTCAAGGAAGACCCTTGTCCCTCCCTTAGAATGATGTTGCATATATCCTGAGTGAAGAGTCAATGCTACATGGTGACAGAGTGGCAGATGAATCTGGTTTAATTTTTCCAAGGTGCTCCTCAACCCCCACTTGAAGAACATGAATGTGCTTTCATGCACAAACTGATAGGCCGTGTGGTAGCGATCCATAGAATTATAGAATTGTAGAGTTGGAAGGGACCCAGAGGGTCATCTGGCCCAACCTCCCTGCAAGGTTCAACCAGAGAACTACTAACTCTTCTCCTTAAACAGGAATGGACTCCTATCAGCCCAGCCAGCATGACCAATGGTCAGGAATGATGGGAGTTGTAGTCCAGCAGTCATGGATCCGTGTTTTAGACAGATGAATGATATTTCGTGGCCAAAGCAAGTGTGTGATATTTTTCAGAAATGCTACACAGCCAAAACTGATATGCAATTGGTGGAGTTAAACAAGGAAGCTAATGTTTTTCATTTACTAGGAGACACTGGGCAACCATCATGGCACAGCCACATGTTGTTCAGGAGGAAATCAGGAGGCAGAAAAAAACACAGTTGTACAAGCCAAGTTCCCGTCATCAGAACATCCTGATGGCAAATTCAGTTATCCGAGCCCTAAAGAATTATGACCATACCTTACTACATGCAAGGCTGATTCAGATATCCGAACAGCCAGAGTTTGCCCACTTCCTTACTTGTTTCCGCTTTGCTAGTTGACAACAGCCATTTTCGAGCAGAAGCCATGGAGGGAGGGAGTAGGGAGAGGGATTGAACAAATCAGATTTTTTACTTTGTCTCCCTTTCACTGGTTGGCTGCAATCATTTTAGGAATAAACCATGGAGACAAAGAAAATAGAATTAGAAATGTTCCCCTAGGAATCCATGAACGTTGTCAGCTCGTTATGTGAGCACTCGCCTAACAAACAATTTCCTGAGAACATACTGTGTTCAGAAAGCGGGACCTGAATACATTTCAAACTTTATTAGGGAAGAATCGATTTTCGTAGAAGAGGAGAAAACATTGTTTTTCTTGTTGTTAACAAAAAGGCCAATTTGGCAAAATACAAAATCTATATTAAATGTTTGGAGGTTATTTAGCTTGGTTTTTCGTGGCTGCCATCTTGCTGTAGCCGTCAGGAAAGAGATATGCACGTGAATCTTTGACATTTTCTTCTTGATGAGTGCCTTTGAGAGTAACTGTTAGCCCGCATATGAATTTGGCGGGATTCCTTTTACCCCGAGGCCAGTGATCTGTTAAAAAGCATGAGGGGAAGGATATAAATATGACAACCCAAAATCCCCCATGTGCCTTTGGTTATAAACTCAAAAAGTATCCACCACCACCCAACAACAACAACAACCCGAAATGCTTGCCTGCATCTTAATATCATATGTAAGTATATAGGGCAATTGCATTTCTAAATGCAAAGTGCACATATTTCACAGGAGAATAAAATAAACAACAGCTTTTTATAGGTTTGGCCTGGCACCAAACACCTCTCTCTCCCACCCTTTTCTTTCATAGCTGTCTTCTACGGGCAACTGGGTCCATATAACTCAGTACTGACACTGATTGGCAGGGTTCATCCAGGGTTTCAGATGGGGAGTGTTACCCAGGCCTACCTGCAGGTGCTGAGGGCTGACCTGGGAAACCTTCTGCATGCAAAGCAGATGCTCTCTCACCAAGCTACAGCCCTCTCCCACATGTGTGTGGCCTCAAGTGCACTGGACCCTTTTGTATGCGCTGAAAACCATCCAATTACCTTGAAAACATTGCCAGCTTGTGGCTGCCCTGACAGTGAGGCCTCATCCAATCCTTGGCTAGCAGATGTGACGTACAGCTCTGAATAATCATTTCCACCAAAACTGCAGGAAGTAGTTTCAGCAACAGGCAGCTTCACGGTCTGGAGACGTTTTCCTGTTAAAGTACAGTGGTACCTCAGGTTACATACGCTTCAGGTTACATAGCCCGCTAACCCAGAAATAGTGCTTCAGGTTAAGAACTTTGCTTCAGGTTGAGAACAGAAATTGTGCTCCGGCGGCAGCAGCAGGAGACCCCATTAGCTAAAGTGGTGCTTCAGGTTAAGAACAGTTTCAGGTTAAGTATGGACCTCCGGAATGAATTAAGTACTTAACCAAAGGTACCACTGTATACCAGTTTTTCTTTTTTGGGGGGGTTATGCGGAGGATCAATGTATGTCCCCCACCCCACAATTTAGTGTTTGGAGGGCAACTCAAAGGGCTGCCCCTTCCCCATAAAACAGGGCTTGCTTAGCATATTTGGAAGTAATTAAAGTAATAAGCATTACTATCTGAAGAACGTCCTATTAAAAAGATTGTAATGTCTAGGGTTATATAATTGTAGGATAGTCCTGCAAGAATCCTGACAGAATGGATCAATGCCAAAGCAGAGTAAATCTTGAATGCAAGTAACATTATCACTTTAAAACAAAACAAAGCAAAACCCTGAAATGGATGTATGCTCCAGAGTTGCAGCATAGACTTTGAAGAAGGTTTTTTCTTTTTTAATGCAAAAATAAGAAAGTAAACAAATAGGTTTATTGTATTGGTTGATTGAACAAAATTGCCTTACTGGGATTCCATCACATTTCAGCTGAATTTCTTCAACTGTTACACAGCATTCATATACAGTGATGCCTCGCAAGACAAAATTAATCTGTTCTGCGAGTCTCTTCGTTTTGCGGTTTTTTCGTCTTGCGAAGCACGGCTATTAGCGGCTTAGCGGCTATTAACGGCTTAGCGGCTTAACAGCTTTAAGAAAAAGGAAACAAACTCGCAAGAACTCGCAAGATGTTTCGTCTTGCGAAGCAAGCCCATAGGGAAATTCATCTTGCGAACACCTCAAAAAACGGAAAACTCTTTCGTCTTGCAAGGCATTCGTCTTGCGGGGCACCACTGTACTATGTATGTGACTTTATGATCGTTGCCAGTATGGAAGAGAAACTTTTGTAATGTGGAGAATACTGGACCATATTTTAGCCCAGTGTGGCCTACTATGACTGTGTGTCCATTTTCTCCCACAATGCACTCAACTGTGTTTCCACTGCTGGGTTTTAAATCCTTGTTCACACACCATTATCCTAAATGCATATGCACCTTGCACTTTGTTACAAAATATTACGGTTTGATGCATTGTTTCTCAAGCCAACTTCACCCCAATTAGAGTCCTTAAGCTGCTCTCAGCACGTTGGCATAGGGTAAAAACATCCCCACCCTGGTCAATACCTCCTGGTTGTGTACACAGACGGAAATCAGAATCTGACACTAATGAAGCCACTTTGATGTGAACAGCTAGGGGGAATGTGAACACACCCTGTGACACAATGGCTCTTAAGCAAAGGGAGGTCTTTCCCAGCCCCTCCTACCTGATGCTTTTAATCAGAGATGCTAGGGATTGAACCCAGGGCAAACCACATTCTCTGCCACTGCACTCAGTCCTCCGTTTTGAAAAAAATACACAAATCTGCACTTTGGTTTATGTAGTTTTTACATTTGCTCAGTTCTTAAAACAAGAGCTGCTTTAGACACCAGGGATTAATATGCCTTTTTGATTTCCCCTTGCACTCTTGGAGCTGCAGGCTGTCCCATTCATAGAAGCAGCTCCACATAAGCAAAGGTTCCCCAAAGAATCCTGGGAACTGTAGTTTGCCCCTCACTGAGCTACAATCCCCAGCACCCTTAAACTATAGTTCCCAGGCTTTGAATGTATGGTGTATACACAGCCGAATGGATGCAATCCACAAAGAGAGATATGTGAGCTGTTCATCACATCATTCGCTTTGAAAAACAACACTACAGGGTTGTATGCAACGTGTTGAGCATTGGGGCATTAAAAGGAGCATGCAACAAAGTCTTCCATGGGAGCCTGAAAGGACCCAAGAGGGATCATCGAGATTCTTTAATTAAGACTTTTCTTTCTTCCTCCCACCTTGCAACTGCTTACCTGTTTCGGGGTCTATACGGATCACTCTTCCTCCATTGTAACAAGCCACCCAGAGCTTTCCATCAGAATCAATGCACATCCCGTCAGGGATACTCTCTTCCTTTTCCATCTTGTAAACGCTCCTTCGGTTAGCTGCACAAAGAAGTTGATGCACATTATGGACTTAATCACACATTAAACGCTATGCCTTCCAAGTCAGCATTCCCCGCCCCACAAGATGTGGACCTGAGCTAAGAAAAACTACAAAAGGATCCATCCACAAAGTTGATAAAGGGTTACCACTGAAATGGCACTCCCTGGGAAAAGGAGAGGCCAAAAGTCTTCAGGCACAAACACCTAGAAGTGGTTATCATTGATCCATTCTAGATTTCGGCCTCGGTCCTGTATACCTGAAGGAGCGTCTCCACCCCCATCGTTCAGCCCGGACACTGAGATCCAGTGCCGAGGGCCTTCTGGCGGTTCCCTCATTGCGAGAACTGAGATTACAGGGAACCAGACAGAGGGCCTTCTCGGTAGTGGTGCCCACCCTGTGGAACACCCTCCCTTCAGATGTGAAGGAAATAAGCAGCTATCCTATCTTTAAAAGACATCTGAAGGGAAGTTTTTAATATTTAATGTTGTACTGTTTTTAACACTTGATTGGGAGCCACCCAGAGTGGCTGGGGAAACTCAGCCAGATGGGCGGGGTATAAATAATATATTATTATTATTATTATTATTCCAGAAAGATTGTGTTATTAGTAAAAACAAACAAACAAACAAACAAACAAACAAACGCCTACCTCTAGGTCAGGCTTATATTATCCATATTAGTCTGTGCTACATATCTGAATATTATATAAATACTGTATGGCAGAATATAATCAAATGAGCAAAATGGACCAGTGGTCTGACTCAGTATAGGAAGCTTTCTATCTTAATAGTCATAGCCCCAGTTTGCACATCTCATTAAACCAAACTACCACATTTTGCCTATCTAATGAATATACTTGTGGCTTAAACTTCTGTAACAGGTCATTTTAAAGCCAGACAAGTTATCCCAAAACTGACTCGCAGCTACAGGTATTATTAGAACGATGCAGTGAGTTATTCTTACAGTATAACAGGTACATATTTTTGCTCAGTGCTTGGCAGCAAAGCAACTGCACAGGGGAAAAAAGTTTTTATTTTAAGGATCTCGAAACAACAAAAGCAACCATACAGAGCTTTCCAGTTTGCAGGTCATAGTCGAAGGCATCCACCGAATACGAAAGGCTGTCGATGTAATAGAAGGTTTTGTGATCCAGTGACCAGTCCAAACCGTTGGAGATGTCCACTTTGTCAAAGTGTTTCACTACCGAGTGATCGGGAAGGAGGGTGTAGAGGGAACCTTGCTGCCTCTCTAGCACTGCTGGCCGAATCTCCTCTCCCATTGTACCTGCAAGGACCACAACATTCAGGTTAAGAGTATCCTAATAAGACAATGGACAGCCAAAGATGTGGCACCACAACAGTGGGTGGTCTCCTCTTTAATTCTTCCACCCAGTGAAGCTGAATGTTCAAAGATTCAGGACACAGGGTAGTGTTCAACTACATTTTACTCAGAGTAGCCTCACTGAAATTAAAGAATACACCACATCCACACCACACATTTCAAACACCACAATACCACTTCAAACAGTCGTGACTTCCCTCAAGAGTTCTGTGAATTTAAGGGTGCTAGAAGTTGTTAGGAAGGAGACCCCTACTGACCTTACAGGGCTCCAATTCCCAGAGTTCCCTGGGGAGAGGGATTGACTGTGAAACTACTCCAGGAATTGTAGCTCTGTGAAGGAAAGAGGGGTCTCCTAACAACCCCCAGTAGAAGAAAGTACAGTGCTATTTTTCTAGAAAAAGAGGCTATTTTTCTAGAAAAAAGGCCCTGCTTCTTCACATAGTGGAATTTGCTCTGATAAGACAGTGATGGCCACCAACTTGGGTGACTATAAAAGAGGATAAGAAAGAGAGAAAGAAAGAAAGAAAGAGAGAAAGAGAGAAAGAGAGAAAGAGAGAAAGAGAGAGAGAAAGAAAGAAAGAAAGAAAGAAAGAAAGAAAGAAAGAAAGAAAGAAAGAAAGAAAGAAAGAAAGAAAGAAAACCTTATCGGATAAAGTTATCAATGGCTCCTCGCTACAAAAAATGGATCCTCTTCCTTCCATTTGCTTCAAAGATAGAAGTCAGGTTAAGTGACATGAAAACTGTGCTCTCAATTGTTAGGGATATTTATTTGTCAAAGCAAAGTGATCAGAAGAGACTAAGCTGCAACACAGAAGAAGCTGAGGGAAAGGAGAGAGGCGTGTGTTCAATACAAGATTCTGTGAACTGGGGTTGATAGCTACTGTTGGGTGATACACAACGAAGGATCCTAATTCCTTAAGACAAATAAACGAGCTGGAGATCTTCAAGCATGGGAGTGATGGCCATCCAAACCTACCTGCAAACAGTCTTCCTGCAGGATCCACTTTCCCATCATTGAACCGGTTATTGGATTTATCCAAGTCAACATGCTTAATGCTGGTTACTGACTTATTTTTCCAGTTTAAGGCTGCAAACTGGGTTCCCAGGGTAATCATGTAATCGCCAGATTTGCGAAGACACACACAACTCACTGGAGCACCTGGAGTGGAAACCATGTTTTGGGGTGGGGGAGAAAAGAGAGTGAACCACTTGGACAACTTTTTGTTGTTTTTCAAATGCAGTAAATAAACACATACGTAAAATACCGTGCATAAAATTAAATATCCTTGTTCACAGCCACAACAAAGCCAAGTCTGACCCTCTATCCATGACACTACACTGGAACTCAACAATACTTGGCTACTGTAGTGTAATTCATATGGAGTTGCCCAGTTTGGAAGCATCATTTACAAAATGCTGCACCAGAAACTTTTGCACAGCTAGAACGCAGTCCTACTGTACAAAAGTTAAGAGTCCAATGATTTGAGGACCTCACTGCCCTGGTTATACTCAACCATGTTTCATATAGGCATCAATTGCATGTTGATATCTATTTGGACTTCTGGAGGGCTTATACTGTACTAACTTTAATTTAAGATTCCTGTACTGATGGTCACTGCATCCACAATGCGAGCTGATGGCAGTTTCTTGTTATAATTTGTACATTTCTATCATCATTGCTGTTTTCCTCTTCTTTTTCATTGTTTTTGTTTCACCTTTTTTCTTTTTCTTCTCCTTGTTAAATTTGCAAATAAAACAATAATAGAACAGAATCCCTTGCTCTACCAACCACTAGCATGTGGCCCCCATAAGGTTGCCCTCTAGCGAATGTGGCCCTCAGGCTGGAAAATGTTTCCCACCAAAGTTGTAGGGCTTACCGTGAACCAAGTCAGCCTGCTGGTGTGTGCTGCTCTAATTGCACTGCACCGCTCCTCTCTTTCGAAAGCCGGAGGAAACAAAACAGCAGCCGGCAAACCATGAGTGCTGGTTCACATGTGGCACTAAGACAGATTCTGGTTTGTTTCCTCTCAGCTTTGGAAAGGAATGCATGGGGCAGCATGATTTGAGCAGCAGGCACCAGCATGCCTGACCATTCACAGTAAGCCACAGTCTGGCTTATCATAATCTGTGACCTATGCAACAGACAGAGTTTGGTTTGTAGGCAAATTTCACACTTAATAGACACCTTTCAGTGCTGGAACAGGTCCTAAGAGCTGTGTGGGAAGGAATAGTTCCAAAAGTGTGGCTTATCCTACCACAAGTCGATGGGAAAACCATACCTATGGTGATTCTTCCTCCCCTGTAGCTTGTAAAAGTCACACGATGATCCTGCCAATCATCTAATTTTTAGATCATTCTGAAATATATATTCTACTGTGAAACTGTTTCTTACCTACAGAAACACTATGCAGTTCCTTGGTAAGGGAATTCCATCGGTAGACCTTTTTGTCGGTTATATCCACAAAGAGAAGCGAACTTTCCTTTTCCTCCCAAACGGGTGATTCTCCAAGTTTGCAGTTGTGCTGCACAACGGACTCAACTTTTACAGAGGACATGGCCTTTGGGGAAGAGAAGCAGCAATCAAGGGAGGCAAAGGCTGTTTCCCTTCATTCCTACCTGGAGTCAAGTTAAGATGAACCGGAACCAGATGTTAACTACTCTGCCCCACAGTCAAAACACACTTACCTTGAGCTGTTTTTAGCCCACTTTTTAGGCAAAAAGATTCCCAGAGTGGCTCTAAAATCACAAGGAAGAAAGTCTCTCACAATCCACAAAGGCATGATGATGGCACACGAAATAAAAGGGGAGGGGAAATGAAAAAGCAAGTTCAGGAACCTATTCTAAAAGTTATAAGCTAGTGGGAGCTGGAGCCATTTGGACCCTTAGCCTCTCTTCAGAGCTATATTCCAGGCAGAGTGAGACTTTGCACAGGACCAATGCCTCGCTAATTTATGAAATGAATTGCCATAAGGTAAGGGTGGTTTTTTAAGGACGCGGGTGGCGCTGTGGGTTAAACCACAGAGCCTAGGACTTGCTGATCAGAAGGTTGGCGGTTCGAATCCCCGCGACGGGGTGAACTCCCGTTGCTCGGTCCCTGCTCCTGCCAACCTAGCAGTTCAAAAGCACGTCAAAGTGCAAGTAGATAAATAGGTACCGCTCTGGCGGGAAGGTAAACGGCGTTTCCGTGTGCTGCTCTGGTTCGCCGGAAGCGGCTAAGCCATGCTGGCCACATGACCCGGAAGCTGTACGCCGGCTCCCTCGGCCAATAAAGCGAGATGAGCGCCACAACCCCGGAGTCGGTCACGACTGGACCTAATGGTCCCTTTACCTTTACCTTTAAGGGTGGCTTTAAAATGGATTAGTCAAATTCATAAGGACAGGTCTAGCAATGGCTATTGGCAATGATGTAAATAAAACCAGGAATCTTTATGGCCCAGAAACCTCTCATTGCTAGATACAAAGAACAAACAATAAAAGTTGTCCGAGTCCCTCATCTCCACCCTTCACTACTTGCAAGCATCCCAAAAACACCTTCCCAGAGGCTAAGCATCCATTCAGACTTTTCTGTCACAGACAGAAAGTTGAATGAAAGGACAAGACTTTGGAAGAGCGAAAGAAGCATTTTCAGAATTGTGTGTGTAAATGCTCAGAGTTGATGTCTATCAGGACTGAACAAATTCTGCTTGGCAACCCAAATTCAACCCACTGGCTATGCTCAGTCAGAGGCCCACTATGTTCCTCGTTTTGGGAGCCTGCCTGAGATTACAAAAAATCAGGAGGGCTGTTGAGCAAGTGGCAGGATAAAATACACAGCTAGTGGGCTTTGCTCACCTTTCCGGATCGCAAATTTTACAGCCTGCACAGTGTTGCGAAATATCACTCCTTCTAATATCAAGCTCAGGAAGTGAGAGCCAATAGAAACTGAGCCAAAACCTGACCACTGGGAAATGAAGAGGGAGCTATCAACATGCTGAGGGCAACCTGGGGTATTCTGAGCAACAAAAAAGAGTCAAACCATCCAAAGGATGGCCAATGAAGACAGCAGGAATCACAGAATTTTGCCTTTCAATTGAAAAGAAAAATAGGAAACTGAGAGGGGTGAGGAGTAAATGTGCTTGCTTGCATCCCATGGCTCACAAGTATGACAGACTAGCAGGATCCCTGAGGAAAAGGACTTCTGGAACAGATGCACTCTTAGTGAAAGCCGCAATTATATTTTTCCTGCAGAGCAAAAGATATTAATTTCTTGAGGCTGTATGGTGCCTCAAGATTTTATTTCAGAGTTCCCCTAGCAAACCAGACATTAACAACTATAATTATTTCAAGAAAGCAACTCTTAAAAAAAAAAAAAGACAATCGGGGCTGGGAGGAAAGACACAAGAAATAAGCATTCTTACAGAATCGAATAAGAAGTCCTGTTCACAGTCAGCTCAGTCAAATCCCAGTCCTGCAGTGTGAACTACAACCGAGAAAAGTTCAGTTTCTAAAGGAGCTGCTTCATTCAGCTTTCTTGCTACTAGAGTCTAAACCATCTACTCTTCCAAAAAAACCCCACCGTCAGCAAACTTATAGCACCCAGCATTGCTAATCTTTAATGAGAACTCCTATCGTCACAGTCAAACATTAGCAAGTTGCTGCTGAGTATAGTTCTTTTCTGTGTGAGTGCACTAATAAGTAGGGCAAACATCAATAGCACATCATCAGCATTCTCCCCAGGAATGGAGGCAGGACAGGCGAGGGGGATTCGGGTGGAGGAGAAAGCAAGATGCAGTGATGCTAGTGAAATACAGATGTTCAACGCTAAACATGCAAAATAGTGAGGGTGTTTTAAGCGCAATAGTAACATTATACACCATGGAAGGCATGCAAAATGTGTTGCTGTTTTTTAAAAAAAGAAGTGAAGATGCATGCTCATTGTTACCAAGAAAAAAATGGCTACATGCAAATATATACAGAGTACACGTTCCAAACAAGTAGTTACACTAAAATCAATTATTGGTGGATAACTTTTGAGCACAGCAGAAAGTACAAAGGAACTTTCAAAGCAAGATGTACCCTGTGCTACCAAGAATAAAATTATGACCACAGTCAGACACATTAACTGGATTGTTATTTAATTTATTGTTTTAATCCGTGCCTTTTCCATTTTATGCTGGCACCCACAGCACTTTTATCAAGCTTTTGAGTACTGGCACCTTGTTGTTGTTTTTTTAATTTAAAAAATCCCACTGGTTTTAATAGGGCTGTGATTTTGACTCCAATGACTTTGAGTGGAGGATATGGGATGTATGTGGTTTCATTTATTAATTTATTAATAAACCTCTGCTGCTTCTGCCAACTCCCCACTCTCCCACAAAGATATCATGCCCAAGATGTTTATCTCGCCAAGCTTATGCAGACAATTAAGGAAACATCTCTGTGTAATAGTCGACAGGCCTGATTTTAAAACACGAGGTAAAAATGGGAGTGCCAGTGTGGTGTAGTTGTTAAGAACTGGACCAGGAGACCAGGGTTCAAACCCAGACTCATGCATGAAGCTTAACGGATAACCCTGGATTCGTCCTGCTCCATCAGCCTACCTCAAAGGGTTGTTGTGGGGAAAAGATGGGGAGAGGAAGAACAATGTATTTATTTATTTTATTAAATTTGTATACTACCCTTCATCTGAAGATCGCAGGACGGTTGGCAAGATAAAAATACAAAATGGGAACACGAAAGACATAATAAAAATCCGAAAACAAACCAATAACCCCACTCCCACAAACACATTTAAAAGGCCATAGAATGTTTTGTCAGACAAGGGCCAGGTTAGAGAGAAACTTTTTCTTACGAAAGATATGCAGCGAAGGAGTCCCTTGTGCTCATTCAACATTGCTAAATTAAAATTAAAATTATCTGCAGTGCTGATTTAGCTCGCTAGCTGAGCAAACGATCTGGGGAATTGCAGGACTTTAAAAAAAGCAGATTCTCCCCACCCCACCCCGGCCTCCCCAGGTATGTTTGTGAATTCAGTGGAGATTATAATCTGGGTTGGTGCCTGCAGGCTAACCGAGAGAGCAAACAGATACAACGCGGGAGCGTCGAACTGAGATTGATTTCGCAGAGTTCGGGGGCGCAGCGTTCTTTTGAGTAGCATTCCGAAGATATTCTTGAACTCGGGTGCCGGGCAAATCGGGAAGCAGAGTTCGGAGTCCTTTAGCTGGGCCCTGTTTCTACATCGAGAAAAAGTTACGCTCACTCCCGGCAGCCACCACGAGATACTGAAAGAGGAAGGAAGGGGAACTCGGTGCCTGTCGATTTTTTTACGCCTCAAGAGAGACTCACCAGCTTTTCTGCAGGGGGCAGATTCGGCGGGGGGCGGCTCTGCTCACGGCTGGCTTTGGGAAGCAGCGGCGAAAGAAGGCCCGGTTGGCACAGCCACCCCTTGAAAGCTTAGCTAACAAAACTTGTTCTTTTTTTTTTTTTTGCATGCTTGCAAAACACTCTTCCCCCGCTGGCCGCCTTGGGCTAAAAACTGGAACCTGAGCCTCTGCTATAGGGAGGTGGGAAAGTAGGGAAGTTTAAAAAAGAAAAGAGGCGGGAGCAGGAGAGAAAGAGACTAGGAAGGTGGCACAAGGTCTTTTAATATCTGGAAATGTGTGGGGCAGGTTTAGCCCCCCTGAAGCTGTTTTGAGCTTCAGGAGGCAGCGCTTCAATGCAGAGCCATAGTAAAAAAAAAGGGGGGGGGGAGGAGGAAAGTAATATTCTGGCAGAGACATTACCTTGCCAACAAAGGCCCATATAGTTAAAGCTATGGTTTTCCCAGTAGTGATGTATGGAAGTGAGAGCTGGACCATAAAGAAGGCTGATCGCCGAAGAATTGATGCTTTTGAATAATGGTGCTGGAGGAGACTCTTGAGAGTCCCATGGACTGCAAGAAGATCAAACCTATCCATTCTTAAGGAAATCAGCCCTGAGTGCTCACTGGAAGGACAGATCCTGAAGCTGAGGCTCCAATACTTTGGCCACCTCATGAGAAGAGAAGACTCCCTGGAAAAGACCCTGATGTTGGGAAAGATGGAGGGCACAAGG
The DNA here is from genome assembly GCF_964106915.1 of Podarcis gaigeae. Classification (NCBI taxonomy): domain Eukaryota; kingdom Metazoa; phylum Chordata; class Lepidosauria; order Squamata; family Lacertidae; genus Podarcis; species Podarcis gaigeae. Next base: position 35,843,907 of record NC_139677.1, on the reverse strand, counting down.
AGAAGGGGACAACAGAGGACGAGATGGCTGGACAGTGTTATCGAAGCTACAAACATGAGTTTGACCAAACTGCGGGAGGCAGTGGAAGACAGGAGGGCCTGGCGTTCTCTGGTCCATGGGATCACAAAGAGTTGGACACGACTAAACAACAACAATATTCTGGCTTTATCGCTGGGCTCCGTGGATTGTGGCTGGAAAATGCATCATCATCATCATCACTTATTATTTATACTCCGCCCACTCTGAGTGGCTCCCAACAGAATATTAAAAACACGATAAAACATCAAACATTAAAAACTTCCCTAAACCAGCGTTCAGCAATGTGAGCCCACAACACACACTTTTCCAGGCTCTTTTTCAACTCTTAGGTCATTTGAGAATGGGAAAGGAGGAAGATTAACAGAAATCTTGAAATTACCTTGCCGGAACATTTGTGTGTTCCCGCTGGCCTTCACGCAAAAGGTTGGGACTTTGTGATTCAGGTGGTTGTTGTATTTTATCCTCATAAACTGTGCACACGCCATACATTGTGGTAGGTTAGGGCAGAAGAGAAGCGACTAGGCCAAAGTTGTAACTTCTAGGCCAATGGGAGTTTTGAACCTAGGCATTTCCTGTCAGACACAACGTAACTTCGCATAACAAGCCGGTTATTATTTATCCACATACTGCAAAAGGGGGAGCCAAGATGGAGAGCATTTTGCATGAAGTTGCCGCGTTAATTTGTGACAGATTTGGGCTCAATCCAAAGCTCGTGCTATTCACTAGAAGAAGAGTTTGGATTTGATATCCCGCTTTATCACTACCCTACGGAGTCTCAAAGCGGCTAACAATCTCCTTTTCCTTCCTCCCCCACAACAAACACTCTGTGAGGTGAGTGGGGCTGAGAGACTTCAGAGAAGTGTGACTAGCCAAGGTCACCCAGCAGCTGCATGTGGAGGAGCAGAGACGTGAACCCGGTTCCCCAGATTACGAGACTACCGCTCTTAACCACTACACCACACTGGCTCTCTGCAGTACTGCCCTGCACTACTGAAGGATCCCAGCTCTTCTTTGACAGGTTAGGGAAGTTTAGGGCATAGCCTCATTTGAATCCTATCCCTCAAGGCCTGGTGCATACTAGTTAATGGTGGGCAAAGGCAGGGGTGGGTTGGGGATCTTCTGTCAGCCAGAGGAATGCTCAGGTAGCCTTCTGCAGGCCACATACCTGCCAGGCATCCTAGATGCAAAAGTAAGCAGTAATGGATGTGACTCATCTTTGTGCTCTAGCTCTACGGAAGTCAAGAGGGTTTTACACACACACACACACACACACACACACACACACACACTTCCCTTCCAGGTAAGCAAGAGGCAATATCACTGGTTCAAGGATAAGTTCCAGCGAGACAAAACTCTTAAGGATTTGCCTCAGGCAAAATAGAGAAGCTTAGAGGGCTGTATTTGCACCCAGAGCCAAGGTTCCCCTACCCCTGGGCTAGGACATTTAGACCAAGTGGCATGTTAAGTTTTAAAAATCGCAACCATTAAGGTAAATACCACTGCATTTTATTACTTCCATATGTGAGCCGTATGCTGGTGGGCAGCCTATATAATTTCAGCAATGAATGAATGATACAAAAACGAGGATGTTCCGCATTTACTTCGATTCTGTGTTGCTCAAGAGTCTAAGTGAAAACAATAAATGTCCCATTAATGCTCCACTGAACTACACCATAATGGCAATTTGCCCTCCACCATGCCCAGCTGTCTAGAACTTTGATCTCTCTAGTTAAAACTATTGTAATACTACACACTTCTCTTGTATTGTGGATTCTTTACACAGGTAGATAAGGGAGAGGTCATGGAAGAGTTAATAATTACCTTTAAGCCTGAACTATGACTGAAAAG